>NC_044278.2:8125000-8750000 GCF_004027225.2 Strigops habroptila
AACATGTTCTGCTGGTGTAAATCTCCACTAACACCATCAAGGTCAATAGACTTAATTTATCTGTACCACTGAAAGGCTGAGGAATGTGGCCCATAAGCTCTGCCAGAAGGAGTTGCACTGACACTCTTTAGAAAACTGAGAATGGAAAACAACAGCTAAGAAACAGCAAGGACTTGAAGAGAAGGAGGACTGGAGCTAAAGAAGAGAGGGCTGGGAGTGGAAGCTCTGTTCCAGGAAAGACAATCGGTAGAAGTTGAAGAGAGGAACAAAGTGGAAACTGCAAAGCAAGGGAAAACAGAAAGGCCAGCAAGGAATGGAGGAGACATCGAGTACCAGGTAAGCCAGACAGTAACGCAGTAAGGGTCATTGCAGGCTGAGGCAGTCTGCAAGGACCGGCTATCACTATAACAGATCACATAGACTTGGACCGCGATGTCAGAGACAGACAGGACAGCTCTTGAGTGAAAATTGAGTCAAGTAAGTAACCATCACAGCAAGTGAAGGATTCAGTTGAATACTGAAGGTCAAGTGAGGACAGAAGGGAAAGAAGCTGAGTGACAGAGGGGAAGGATGAAGCTGGCAAGGATGAGATGAAGCCTTGAAAGCACTGAGATCCAATAATGGCAAGGCAGCATGATGCTGTCTTAGACATTCAGATGAGAGGACACAAGCTTCACAGTTAACAGAAAAATCAAACAAATAATCTCTGCCTCCTCTGGGGTTTCCTGTTGCATCATTTCCATTTTAAATGACATAAAAATACTTCTAATAACCAGAGAAACACTTAGAAATTAAGAAACACTTGTTCCAGTTAATGTGTCTGAGCAGTGTGAGTGTGCACACACACGCACATGCCAAAATCACCCCAAAAAAGTTTCCCACGGGAGGTCGTTATTATGCAAAAATTACTCTAATTAGGTCATGAATATATTAGGCCATATTCAGTGCCAACAACAGCGGGAGGAAAAGGAGAGAGAGAATTGGATATGTGACATGCATACACTCCCAGTGTGGTTTGGGCGACTGGATTCCAAAATGCCATTACGAGATAAAAAGGTCACCCTGTAGGGAGGTAATTGGTACAACACTCCAGCAGCTGATTAAAGGGACCTTCTTTTCAGGGGTGGGAGGAGGAGGTGGGGTTAACATCGGATCTCCCCTGACAAAGTATGTGATCTTGATCAAACATCTGCTTTTAGGACAATCACAAAGGAAAAGGAAGAGGCTGACACCCGTGACATCTTCTTGAAGCAGATGCATTTGTTTAATAACACCTTGACTTGCATGTTTTAAGACAACGTTAAAGGCAGAGGGTGTTTTCCCTCCTTTTCAGGTTACTCTCTCTTCATACGAGCCTTCGTTTGCCTAGCTCCCATCACAGCTACTGCTCAGAGACTGCTCATGTTGCATTAACAAAAAGTAAATGTTTTTAATGAGTCAGTAATGGCTGAGGTAACAGCACAGGGAAAAGCTATTTCTTCACCTTCTCTTCTCCTCACCAAATGACAGGCTCCCACAGACTTAAGTAACACAACTCCTGGCTTGGCATACAACAGAGAACAGCAAAAAGGCTCAGAAACACTAATTGCACACACTCCGTATAAAGAAATATAAGGAAGCTGGCTTGGGTGGATTGTAAACTCTTAAATGCTGTGTTAAATAAGATGCCATTTAAGCTCACAAAACTACTGGTGGCACATGTAGAGGCTCACTTTTGTGTTTGCAAAGACAGATATTCTGGCCCCACATCTGGGGCCACGACTGTAGGTGACGCGCCATGAGTAGGCAGGGAAAAGAGGAGGAGAAGCAGGCAGGAACGCAGGCAGCGCTTTTCCTGGGAGAAAGGACAGCAATAGCAGGGAGCAGGGCGCAGTGGTTTTCAAACTGGCTTGGGAACCAGTTCAGCTGTGTGGCCTCTTCTGCCTCCCCACACTGAAATATTCCTTGCATTGTCCAAGTGAGCTGTGCTCCAGTTTTGATGCTGATGGCCACTGGCTTTTTCCCCGTGCTTAGAACAACGAGCAGTTGCATGTTATGCTGAGTGCACAAGCATTACCAAATGCCACCACCTTTGGAGCAGAGCCACTGGTAGCAGAAATGGAGAAACGGCTGGCATAGAATGTAACTTGGACCAGCTTATCATGGACCGCCCTTCCCTGCCAGCAATGCCTGGAAAATTTAGGAACAATGATTCTGCTACAGTTTTGTCTGTGAAGAGGGTATTTTAAGTCACACAGTAAGGGCTTGAGCTTTAAGGTGCTGCTTAAAGGTTCTATGTTTTAAATGCCACAGGTTTAAGTGTCCCTTTTGGATTTAAAACTGACTAAGGAAAATAGAACTGTTAGATTGACTTACTTCCTTCGCCACCACAGCAAAAGCAGCATATACAGAAAATAGCCTCAGAATTAGCAGTTTCGCTCTATGATACCCAAAGAAGAATTTCTCAACTGCACTTTTAGTACAGCTGGGTAGCATTCCCATCCAGCAAGAAATATTGACATCTCACCATTCATTCTGGTCCCCCAGCAAACTGAAGAGTTGAAATTAAACACGTATTGAACTGAGTCAAAATAAAACATTTGGTTCACTTCTATAAAATTAAGTTTTATGATTTAGGTTGAACTGACAATAAAATGAAGTCTTTCGTTTTGATTTCCCCAAAGAAAGTTTCAATTTCATAAAAGCTCTTTCCCCAGAAAATCATTCCCACGGAACATTCCAAACTACCTGTATTTTTCAACAATACGGAAAATAGCCACTGCAATTCCCTACAATATAATACTGATCACTGGAACCCACATAACCCTTAAAAATGCATGTCTTCTGGCTAAAATATGAGTAAAAAAAAGAATAAACCCACCTCATTCTTTAGACTCTCCTGATCTCTAGGACCAGAACCCAATACTTCAAACTACAACTTTGAAACACTACAAACTTCTGCAAACAGATTAGCTCATCAAATGTAACAGGTTTAAGATGTGATGTCCGCTCACTGCTGAAGCTTTCTTTTCTTTCTTTTTTCACTCCCTTAGAGTTCACAGAGTGAACAAATCCAGAGAGTGGTTTGTCAGTGGAGGATGGAGGGGCTTTCCATTTCTCTCAAAATCAATATGGGTTTAAACTGGTACAGGGGAAGTTCAGGTTAGATGTAAGGAAGAAGTTCTTTACTGTGAGGATGGTGAGGCACTGGCACAGGTTGCTCAAAGAAGTGGCAAATGCTCCATCCCTGGCAGTGTTCAAGGCCAGGTTGAACAAAGCCTTGGGTGACATGGTCCAGTGTGAGGTGTCCCTGCCCATGGCAGGGGGGTAGAACTGGATGATCTTAAGGGCCTTTCCAACCCTGTTATATGATTGTACATGCAAGCTGTTTGTAAATGTAGGCCCCTTTAAGAGAAAAAAGAATAGAATATGGCATGCTTCACTACACCACTTAGGCAATTTATCTCAAGATCATTTTAGATGATTTTTCACATGCTTTAATTACTGTACATAATCTTAGATGCTTTTATAACTTATATACCTATCAACACATCATTTTAGCTTTCCAAAATCTTATTTACACGTTGCTTTAGTAATCTGTATGAGGGAAAGAACATTACTTTTCTCCTATACAGGTAGGAAAGACAGACGAAGTGACTTATGTTATAGCTACACCGAAAGTTTGTGGCAAAGAAAGCAACTGAGCTTTTTTTTACAAATAGAATAGAAATTAGAACAGAATAGGAGGTACATGCCTAAAACCTTTGTAATAGAGATGTCTCCCACAGCTGCTCCCTGTTCCTTTGACATCTTCACTCAGAGGCTTCAATCAGCCTCTTCCTCTTGTACCTGCAAGCCAGAAGCACTTTGTAGGAGATGGGGGGTATGCAGGCAGACACAACCACCCTGTACGTAGATACAGGTGCTGTGGGGATGCTGACAGTGTTTCAGAGCTGAGTGACAGGCAGAAGGACAAAGAGGTCTATGGCAGAAGCAGAAGAAATGGCAGTGATTCCCTTTGGTGCGCTTAGACGTGGTTACTTACACACTGACCCCTGGGGTAGCTGGTAAGGAGATGGAGGGGACTTCTGTTAAAAGGTTTGTTTATGTCCAAATTTAGGCTCTTCTAATTTCAGTTTCAAGCTTCCTTTGTAGCAAATGCTCCACACAGCAGTTGTTAAAATATTTGGCCATCTGTTTTTCTAATCAAGAAGCTGGCCACGTTACCCATTACTAGCAACCACTTTCATTTGAACAAGAATCTGAGTCTACACTACCCTGCCATACCTGGGTCAATAGTTGTTTGCAGACCACAGGAGTGACAGAGGGGGGGAAAAATCCTCTGATGAGAGAGACAGTGCTATCTAAAAGGACAATTCCTTGTTGTTTGCATGAGGTCTGGTGCTTTGTGTCCCAAAGGGCACTCAGAACCTTGCAGTATGTGCTCTGGGTAGTGTTAACTTCCTGGGCATATAGAATCATAGAATGGTTTGGGTTGGAAGGGACCTTCAAAGCTCATCTAGTCCAACTCCTCTGCAATGGGCAGGGGCATCTTCAAATAGATCAGTTTGCCCAGAACCACATCCAGCCTGGCCTTGAATGTCTCCAGGATGGTGCATCCACCACTTCTCTGGGCAACCTGTGCCGGTGTTTTACCACCCTCAGTATAAAGGATTCTTTTCCTCACATCCAACCTCAACCTCTCTTCTTTTAGCTTAAAACCATCACCACAGTCCTATCGTAACAGGCCCTGCTTAAATACCAATATAAGCATCTCTAAACCCAGTCAGCTCAAAGGACAGGCAGGCACAGAAACTGATCATACATCCATACCATGCAGCAGTTCATGCCTTCAACATCCCAGTGCAATAGCTGTGCAGATTTGTAATCCCAAGCACTGATTTCTCCAGGTCTTCACAAAAAAGGACAAACTGTGATCCCCTCCCTCCAAGACCATCAAAACAGTATGAAGAGTCCCTACAGTGTTCAGCATCTCTGTATTACTGTCTTAAAACAACAGTTATTCCATAACTAAGTATAAAAGGAAATAAACTGGGCAGGCTTGCAGGTCAGTAGAGGGTACTGGAATCACTACCTCATGCCTTGTGCTACCTTTTCTGTCTAGCTGACTGCCTGTCTTCTCTCATCATCTGTTGTTTCCCTGTCTTTGGCTAGATAGAGACATTCTGAGACAGTGAATACTTTTTGTTCTCTCCTGTCTATTTAAGCTTCTGTAAGCACTAATACTGACAGCTTTTGAAAGCACACATACGAGGGAGCATTTGTTCTCTATTAACAATGTTGTTATGAGACTGCCTGTGCTGTGCCATTCCCCATCACGTGGGATTTCATATTACTGACATACAATTTACATAATTAAAGTATACAAAGAACATAGATGCAGGAGCTATACTGAATACCCCAGGAGTGGACATTTTGGACTGAAATAATCAAAATTGACAGGCTTTCTACAAAGATCTAATAGGTATACTCCACTTTAGTTCCAAGCTAATAACTGACAGAGCTGCCCTCTTCCCAGAACTGAAAGTCTGAATTGATGTTCCTCCTTTGTGTCATCAATAAACTGCAGATTATAAATGCGTTAGCGTGTTTCTACTGCTCATCTACAGAAGCTTTTGCAATTTGCCTGCATGGGTGCTACACATGATAGTTTGCCTCCAGTTCTCTCATACAGAAGTGACTGATAACTTGTGTGACATAATCCACCTGTGATAAAACCCATAAGCTGAGTAAAACAGCTACAACACGGCATACTTGTACAGCTCCTTTTATGCACACCATTCTGAACAGCTTTCCAAGAGTTTAAAAACAAAACATGACCCCAGAGGAGTATTAAATAATAAATGACTATAGAAGGGGAAAGACAAAGTGGCAAGGTAGGAAAGAACCAGGGGGATAATCTCAGATAAAACCTGAAATGAGACTGTAAGTTGACAAGTGGGGAAAGTATAAAATGGCTAATCTAGATAAGATCAGGAGTGGATTTACAGTGGGTAGAGAGCAAAAGGGCTGAACTTCTTGGTCCTAAACTGGTGAGCACTCCAGAGGTGTAAGCACAGTCTCCCCCACGATGGCTGTCTCTGCCCTGAGTGTTTTCTGAATAGGACAAGGCTTTAGATGAAACAGTCAGTGGCGTTTCATTGGCACTAGCCTCAAAATTCTGTATCTTCTGCACTCATGGAGACTAGAAAAAGCCACACACAGAGAAAAATATGTTTGAATAACCCCAACAAGCCACACACAAAGATTTTCTCCAACCTTTTCCAACTCTTTGCCTATATCTGATACCTCTCAGTGTTCCTTTACTTGCCTAACAAAAGCACATTTCAGAACAAAAGTAATAATAGATGTAGATCATTACTGTGCTTCTGCAAGAACTGGGCTCCAATATCATAGGCATTGTCAGAGAAATCCTTAGGGTTTGAAAATGAAATCTAATTTCCAATCTATTAATCTAATTCTGAAAATAAACAAAAAACTTCTCACCAGACTCATGACTTGTGTCTCTACTGCTGACTTAATCCAGCCTACACCTCCAGAAGTTAAGGGGAAACTCCAAAATCTGATTAAATTATGCCCTCAGGACACTCTGCCTCCAAAGTCCTTATTCCACTAGACAGAGGCACATGTATCCTATTTCCTCTATTAAAAAGTCTTAATAGCATTTCTGCCGCAGGACTGAAGCTAACAGAAAATACCTGCTAGTAATGCCCTGAGATCACATCCAACTTGTACAAATAATGGGGGTTAGAATACTTTTGAGGCTCAGGGTCACAGCAAATATTCATGTTGCTACATTGGATGAACATCCCATATGTTTTCCTCTATTTCGCAAGTGGGGAGCAATGCGCTTCACAACCATAATCAAATCGTTTTTGGAATCTATCACGTCTGCTATTTCCATCAAAAATTGATTTGACACATGCAAACACCAGTTTGTCTGTAGCATCCTCACATAAGCTATCAAAAGGAACCAGTACCATTTTCTGCAAATCTATGCCTCTCTTGCTCAAGGACAGTTTTTTCCTGTGCTGCCAACCTGGTCTTTTTTAGTGCACTGAACTCTATTTCTGACACTTCAGTAGTTTCCTCAGTATCACTGTTCATTTCAGGAACAGTGGAGAAAATACCTCCAACCTCTCGCAGAGTTTTCAATCCCTAAATGACCTTCATGTATCATTTTAATCATATTTCCCTGTTACACATTTCAGATCATCATCCTGTTGCCCCTGAAACAAAATCCTTTGCAGTATTGAGAACTTCTCCTTAATCCTAAAAAGGACTGGGCACAGAAACTTCCAGCCAATAGTTTCACTAATCTTCTAAAAGGTCTATTCCTTAATTATAGTATGAGGACAACTCTTCATCTTTGCTTGAGATTAGGAAGGTCGGTTTTGTTTGGTTTATTGACATATCCCTGGCTGGTTGTGTGCTTTCCTATAAATCTTCCTTACAAATGCTCAAGAGTATAACCGCAGCCACCAAACCTCTTCCTCTACTATTCAATTTGCAAAGTATACATTTGCAGTTGGGCAGAAGAAATAACTCCTCTGTGCCTGGCAGAGGTCTGCCCAGTGCTTCCTGGAAACTGCAATGAATGGCTTGCAGTCACTTGCAGCTAATACCAGCTTCCAACAAATGCATCCTGGAAATTTGTCATCACCATGAGCTGAGCTAGGACATCTTTCTCTACTTGCATATACAGAGATTCAGGTTTTGCTACAGCTATGGTACATAACTCATTGGTCTCCAGTTTTGAACACATTATACAGATAAATGCTTTACTACCTGCTCTGGTAGCTTCATATTTAACATTACTTACTATTCCTCTTGGTCATTAATTGCAATTTATCTCTCAAACTCTTCACGAGAATGTGTATCCTATCTCTACTGGGCATCTTTACATGAATATGATCCCAGGTTGCTGATCTGAACATCCATACAGAGCCATATATTTACCAAACTGCATGTTTCCTTGGTCCGTTAGGGTAGGCATATTGTTGACAGCCTATATCTTCTTCAGATCTGCCTGTACACATTCCCAGTTACTATCTATCCCAAGGAATTTACATACACCCTCACTGTGGCAAGCATCCGTATTAGCTTCTCCAGCATCACCCCAAAATACAATTTTTCTGTGGATGCCAAGCACAACACAAATTGGTGCTATTTCTTCGAACTGCCAAGGAGATGGTTGATGGCATATACACACTTTCTTTTCTCAAGAGTACAAGCCAGACTTTTGCTGATGCTTTAATCATAGACAGATACTTGGAATTAGTCAACAACTCTTGCAAGGCAATGGAAATTTTTGCTTTTTGAATATTGCTTTAATTACGTGGGCCATAGACACAGGTGTAGGGAGCCATCTGCCACTCTGTTGAATCTTCCAGTTCTCGTGTGGCTCCCAGAGCCTACTTATCTCCCCTTTTGTATCTGTTCTTTAAGGGAAAAGAAGATTTTCTCAAAGAAGGGGTAAGAGCTACATGCCTTTGCCACCCCCATCCATGGGGGCCTTATTTAATTCCAAAAGGACATCCTCAAGCTTACCCTTAATTATTTGTTTCCCTCCAACAGAGCCATCATACTGATGTCACCAATAACCTGATGAAGTTTTACTCAACAATGATGAGCTTTCCTCTATCACTATAAGAAATCCTATCTTTTACCCAACAAAGATTGGCATCCCTATATTTTGTTGGCTGAGTGCATTGATTTCTCCTGTTTCTTCTTGCACGTCTCAACTCAGTATGGGCAAAATTTCATTTTCGGAGGTGATGGGAACATGGCCGAGTCATTAGCTGAAGGTTTCTTTTCCCACATTGCAGGCTTTGTACTTTGTTGAGCTCAGTGTACCACGGGACCACTGTCTGAGAGCTCGAGCAACTTGCCTTAGGAAGCAGTATGTTTCATGGAAGACTTGAAAAGCAAAGACCCTACATTCTGAAGCCATAGTTTAACCTGCTGACATATTTCCTGTTAAATATTCGATTGACATAGTGGTGAGGGGAAAGTGGAACAGGACAGAGAGGGGTTTCTCTCTCCCGAAGTGTCATTCTAGTGGCAAAGCTGTTATAGGCTGATTACGAACCCACCTCTCATCTTCATACAAGTAAAAAACACGCTTTTCCATGTCGAGGTTTAAGTCACAATGACAACTAGAATTCGTTCTCCAATTTTTCAATACTTTAATCTCTTTTTGAGTTAAAAAATACAAACAGCTCTTTTTGAAATTTTTGAGAAGTGTCTGATGTTTCATTGTATCCCTCTGTCAACCCAATGAAATCACATTACATCACAAAATCCAAAACTTAAGTAGATTTTACTGACTATCCTCCAGGCAGCTTCACTGTTCATTTTTAATCCATGCAGAGTACTTAAATACCACAGCGATAAGTGTTTTATACTGGCATAGAGATAGATTTTGACATTGGTTCACAAAACAGGCAGTCTTCAAGGGCAGCAATTGTAGAATCTCTAAGAAATTGCCATCGTTCAGGAAACAAGACATGATTGTCCATCATTGTAGCTGATGGAGAAAATAAAAACTTGTAGAATATATTCTGTGACAGCACCTATCATTGGTGATTTTTTTTGCCTGCCACATCAAAGATAGTGGATGATGTATAGAAGACAGTGGATTTTTTTGCTGACAGTTAGTTTTCCAAGCTCCTAATGGGGTACAGATATTGTTTTTCAGTTCTCTCTAGCTTTGCCAACACTCTAATTTAGTATTGATATTTAATTTGTTTCTTTAATTTAACAATCTGGTGACCCTTCAATCCCACTTACTGAGCATTTAACAAATTACATCTTCATTTAATAATGGAAGAGGAAAAACTAAAAGTGAAATAAACGGAGAAGTTCTATAATCTGTGGAAGTTGCTAAGAGATACAAGTACCTCCTGTTCCCTTTCTTTACAAGCACCCAGAAGTCTCAACATAAACAATTTAAGGTGCCACAAATTTTATATTATCCATTGCATTAAGCAAAGGGGAAAGAAATGTGTATTTCACCACTGCAGAGAGAATCTAGCCACTGCTCACAATAAATGCTCTAATGCAATGTCAAAACATAAGTAAGTAACGGTAAAAATAGAACCAGAGAGCCCCAAATTCTTAGATTTTCCTGAAAAAGAAAGAAGGAAAGAAAGAAGATACGCAAATACTAATTGGCATGTTCAGATTTCATGAGTCTTAAGACCTAGAATCTGCGCTTTCAGTTCTAGGGAGTGTTTCTCACCCTTCTTTCTTTCAAAAGGAAAAAAATGAACAAAGAACAGGCAACCTCAGTGAGGTTCTTCTGATCATTTGGTTTGCTATTTCCCAAAAATAATGAACATCTCTAATCCAAAAGTTACATTAACTACCAAAGTTAACTATGATGATTTAAATGCCCGCTTTACCAACTATTTCACTGTTGGGTTACTTTAGTGGTGTCAGCTTCTTTTATAGTCCCAGATCATCAGTTAAGAAATTGCACAGCAAAATAAACAACATAAGGAAAGGTGCTGCCCACAACACATTAATTTTATATCTAATTCATAAAGCTCCTCATTTAAATTAAGCTGAAACATAGTTTCCTCTGTGTCAAAATAAATTTTCACAACAGGAATGTGCCAGGACTGAGTCCTGGAAAATCTGCAATTGCTGTACAGAGACCCCCCATTATTTCTGCTTCAGAAGGTTCATTTTTCCAGAATAGCAGATCTTTGGTTTGATGGCCATTTTATACGTTGGCAACTTCAGCTTAAAAGGGTTTTGATTTTGTTTTCTTTGTATCAAAGAGAACTTCAACAGACAGAATGACAGAGATGCTCATTGAAAAGGAACCTTGGAGGTCATTTAGTGTAATCTCCCACTCAAAATTAGATCAAGTCAGCTGTGGATTTGTCCAGCCAAGTCTTAAAAACCTCCAAGGATGAAGACATTGCAACAATCTGGGTATCTTGTCCTATGCAAAGCTTCCCCCCTCAGCGAATAAGTTTTTCTTAATGTCTTATCCAAACCCTGCATCTTGTGTCCACTGTGCCTTGTTTAATCCTTTACCATTACTGTGAAGAGTCTAGCTCTGTTGTCTTTACCATTCAACAAGTAGCTGTTGGCTACTATTTGCTCACTCCACTGTCTCATCTTCACCAGACTAAATGTACAAAATTGCCTTGATTTTACCTCAACATCCATACTTTCTTGGTTCCCAACCACCTTGATTGCTCTCCACTGGACCCTTCCCAGTTTTTCAACACCCCTGAATGGGGTGTAGCCTAGACTGGATAAAATACTCTGATGCAACGCCAGCATGGCTGCACAGAGGAAAAGAGCATTCCTTTGTCTATTAGTCACACTTTGCATACTGGGCTACATTAAGATGATTGTCTTATTCTGCTGGCTCATACTTGGCTTGGTGTTAATTACCTTAATGCCCAGGTCCTTCTCAGATGGGCTGTTGCTCAAAGAGATGGTTCCTGACCTGTACTGATAATGGATTTTTCTACCCCAGATGCAGAGTGTTTCCTTGTTGAACTTCATGACAGTCCTGTTAGCCCAGTTCTCAAGTTTCTCAAGGTCTCTCAGTGGAAGCTCTGACATGTCAGAACCACACATATATGGTGCCCAGTACCCTTCAATGCAGTGTTTTTCAGACAATACCACAAGATCCCTTTTTACTAATCAGGAAAACAAGTAGTAGAGAGAGCAGTACAAGATAAAAGGTAGATGTGATCACTGGAGGAGGAGTCACTGCTATGGAAAAAAATAGCAAAGATAGACAAATGCAGCTCTAGATGGACTCTCCTTCTTATAAAAGGCAAAGCAATGATCAGCAGAATACTAAAAGCAATGAAAGAGCCTTCCACACCTAACTTTAACCACAGTATTTGCATGCTATGAAGGGTTGTTTGTGGAGAAAATAGAACAAGTTGATGTCACTTCAATCTCCTGGGATGTACATGGTGTTACGCAACACCTTAAGCCCTTTGCTCTTTCTATCAGTTCCCTCTTCTGGAAAGGGCTGTCACTTAGAAGATAAAATATATTTACAAATTAATTAACTTTAGCCAGTGACTGAAGAAATAGCTTTCCACTAGCAGGGGTTCTGAGTGATGGATACACAGAACACTGGAGGCCCTTCTTGCCTCGCTCAGTAATCACGTCAGCTTTGCCTTCATCAGTCTTGTTTTCTACACTATCAACCCTTCTTTTCTCAAAGCCGATGGAATTTGCTTTAGTAGACAAAGGTACACGTGTTCTGAGAAGAGTATTTGATCTCCAAAAAGAGCTCATCAACTCATTAAATAGAGGCCCATTATACAGCAGAACAGTGAAAGGCAAAGCAGAGTTGTTGGTAGGAACAGATGCATGGGATTAGCTGAGAAGAAGACTGAAGCCTCTGATGCTCTGATACAGTTTCTGATTTCAGGACCTGAAGCAAGAGGCAAGCCTCTGCTGAAGAGTTCATGGCACAAGCTGTATATTATGTGGGTTGGTAGTTTCATCTTGTTCTTTCTTGTGTAAAGTGCAAGCTGTTTGTCAGAGGGATTGTATTTGCACAGCTAGAGGGATGTTAAAGAATATAGGCTTGTATACAACAGTGTGGGAAGAAGAGGAGACTGTTCTGATGGTATTGATGAATATGAACGTAGGTTACGGCTACAAATACTGTTCCAGAATTCAAACAGTCTCAGCAGAAAGGCAGAGGAGAGCTCATGGTCCCAGTTCTTGGTCAGTCAAGCAATAAAGCTTCAGGTGGTAAGCAATGCTAAACAGGCCTTCATCATACTGCTGCTTTTTTCATGCTTCCTCTCTGGAGTGGGAAGCCTTAATAAGCTTATTCTTACTCTGCAACTTGTTAAAGCAGCAAAGCGGAGACCCAGACAATTTAAGCTATCAGCAATTCATGTACAGGAGACCTTAAAGATTAGTGACACTCCAAGGATAGAACAGATTACAAATAAAATAAGCTTTGCTTGCCTCAAATAACCAAATGGGGGCGGGGAGGGGAAATAAAAATCCAAATTCATTTGTCAAAGAGAATATTCAGTGTTTAGTAGAACAAAATTCATCTTCAAAATCGAGCGTTGGTCCAATAGAACATCTGAGGTTTCTGGAGCTTTGCTTATTTCAACTACAGTACTAATAAATTTTGAGACATTTCTTGCAAGAGTTGTGGTTACTTGCCATAATAACCTGACCACACTTCACTGTTGATAATTAGGTTTTTCCCTCTGTGAAATCTCTCCATGATTTGAAATGGTAACAATGATTTTTCTTTATTTCCTTTTCTATATAGTTAGCAGAAGTCAAAACGTGCTATAACAGCTATGTTCGACTTCAGAGATAAGTAATGAGACTTCCTTTATCTAACTTTCTTATTTAGCAGAATGTATTTATGTGTTGTTCTTTTTACGTTTAGAAAGGTCATTTAAACATCAGTTGGGTAGGCAGCTTCCGACAAATAATAATACTGAGTTAGAAACGGGGTGGACAGAAAAAGTCACCCAAATGCCAATATTCAGCACACGATAATGAGTGAAGCGGCACAGTGCAGCAGATAAGGCTGACCTCAGAGATCCATAAGTGATTATAGTTAGCAGAAGATATTGCCAGGGCATAAGGATTAGAAAGACAAACTTCAGTAAGTATAGTCACAGTTAAGTCTCCCATTGCCCAGCCTTCCTCTCTGCTGGCAACAACTAGGTGTGTGGCAAGGGGTGAGCACCACAATGCCACAGGCTCTTCAGCAGAGTCATTGGCAATTTAATTAGCTGTGAAACTTTGCACTGCAGTCCAAAGTGCTCATGTGGCAAGACCCCTTTGTCAAAGATGGGCAATAAAGTGGTTCATATAAATGACTTAAACTTAGAGCTACAGCTTATTTCCAGGCATCCCACAAACACACACACACAGAGTCTTTTTCTTCCTGTCAACTGAAAACAGGATGCGTTAGCAATGAAGCTCAGCACAGGAGGAAAAGGCATGGAAAAACTGAGACAGATCATGCTGCTAGGACAGTAAAAAGTTCTGATGCTTTAAGGCCTTGCACAGGCAAGTCTTCAACAGCTTCTATGCATTTTTACTATGATTTAGGAACCATATTTACCTAACATGAACTGGAAGCTGTTAGTGTCTGCCCTTTATCAGCAACACCCTGGTATGACTGCATTAAAATTAAATTACAATTGTTCGTAGGAACATTCTATTTTTCTCCAGACTACAAGAGGCCATGCAGTAAGACTAATAGAAATTAAGACTCTTGAACTGAATAGTGGTAAAAATGTACTGAGAAACATGAGATCCAGTGTTAAATCAGTGGTGGAAGCACAGGAAAAGAAAGGAAGAAATTTACCAGGCCTTTGCTGTAAAGGCTGGTAAAGTAACTAATGCATCAGTGGAGGTGTTAAGAAGCAAGTGAAACACAATCATACTTTCTGGAATAACATCAAGCAGTAACAATTTCCATAATGACGGATTAAGCCACCACTTGGTGAGGTGTTTGTGGCAGGAGGCGAGGGAGATGAGGTAGTCTGATAGGCTGTCAGTGGTAGCTCATTATGTATTTTTGACCATCAGCCCCTTGAAGGGAGGGAAAAGCAGCCACTCCGCCAGGGCAGGTATATAATCTGATTGATGCTTCACATAAGTGGCTTTCAAAAACTTGACTGAGCATGAAATCTCATCATTAAAGTTTATGTCCTGAGTGAGTGGGGAAAAGTAAAAAAAGAAGGAAAGAGACTAAACCAAAGGGAACCAAAGCTGACAGAATGATGGCAAATTTACAGCCAGGTATCTACTTAAGCATGATTCCCAAAGCTAATCAGCCAACACCAAACCAGGCTCCTGGTTCTGAAAGAAATTGAAGAAGAGACTCACCCAATCTCCCTGTGCAGAAACACAGAAGAAATCAAGAGCAATAAAATCAAAACCCGTGGGGATCTCTGGAATGTAAGTATCTGCTCTGCCTGTTTTATTCTACAGTGCTTTAAGAATCTTTGGTAATCAGGCACAAATCATCTAGAGTAACAATATCCATTAATTCTGAGTTTAACCCTCTGCTTTTCTCTGGTTATGGAGAAAACATACACTACTTACACAGTTTCTAAGTCCTCGATTTCTGTATTTTTACATGCTTGATATGAGATGGGGATAGGGGGTGTGTGTAGGGGATGGGACATGGCCATGACAACACTGCATCCAAAAGACTCTTCTTACCAGTGACAGGGATTGTTAAAACTTCAGGAATGAAAAAGCCTATCAAGATCACAAAATACTCTTCCATAGCTAAGTCTCAAAGGGCTGGGGAAGAGTGGAATATTTCAGCAATATTCGTTCTGATTTGAAAACAAATTGGTCTGCCTTGCTTTGCTCCCCCTTCTGTGTTCTTGGTGTGCTATTATTCTAGTTAATGAGTTTACTGGCAGAAACATTCACTGAAACAGCAAATTTTAGTGGCCGTTGGAGATTATTTGTGAAGAGTGAATTTAAAATTCTTAATCATAAGCATTCACTGTGTAAATGTGCTTCAAAGGCCTAGGCTCATCCCACCAGGGACTAGCACTGCCCTAGGTAACCAGTGTGTGCAATCAGAGCTAATCAGTCAGATCTGATTTCAAATATTCACAATAAACAGATCATGGACAAGCTGCAAGTCAAAAATTATTCATAGAAATTATCTAACAGATGATTTTGAACGCTGAATAATTCAAGAAGATCACACATTGTTCACAGAGAATTCCCAAAGAGAAAGAAGGGTGAAATTTGTTTTTAGAAGTTCAAGATGGATTCTTCATCTAAAGCTGCTCAAAACACCCTGATGAATAAGGTTAGCTTCGGCCTCTCATAGTTATTTCTAAACCATGAACATTGGAATTTTCAGGAGGAGGCACTGATTTTGGGGTGCTCCATTTGCAACTAGCCGAGTAAACATCCTTTTCCAGCACTGTTTCAAGGAGCAAGAGGAACATGAATGTTTGAAGTGAGTAAGGTACAATTAATGGCATTGCTTTGTGTGCAAACAGTGTGTGACACTGAACAACTCTTCAATGACCCAGAGTAATTTCTCCTGGGGTTTGGCTTTAGTGACTAGTTTGACAGAGGCTAGAAAGATTATTCTATTCACTTACTTCCCAATCTTCTGCCTAGGTGCTATTGATCCTTCCAAGAGGCCAAAAAAAGATCTAGTTGCCCCACTCACCATGAATAAGCATTTCCTTCTGAGAAGGAACTTGGCTGTTAGTCCTGAACAGCAATGTTGTGGGTTTGTTTTTTATTTAGAAAGAAATGAAAAATCATCTGTCCAGCTAATGCAGTGGGGCATTCAGGGAAGCAGACTACATATGAAGATGTTGAAACCCTCTAGTGACTGTCAAGAATGCTATACTGAATGAGTTACGGGTGATAAAAATCTCTCATTTTATGTTTATTGTCATGTTATGTCTTTGGAACCATGTGAGCCCCTCACATTCCACCACAACTGTATCTAAATCTCTGAGCATCACCTGCACCCAAAGGCTTGGATGAGCAAGAATCATGAACACGGAGAAAAGTACAAAGTTTAAGAAACGGGACATAAAAGAATGACTTGTTTAGTCTAGGAAAAGCTGAGGTGTGACACGATAACAGTCTCTCATTATGTAAAACACAGAAAAGACAGTGGTGATCAATTGTTCTCCGTGTCAGCTGAGGATAGAACACAAAGTAATTAATTTAATTTGCAACCAAATGGAACAAGATTAGATGATGCTCAAAAGAAATTTCTATCTGTAAGAGTAAGAACTAGAAGTTCACTACCTCAGGCACTTGTACAAGCTCTCTTCCAGGAGGTTTTGCTATTAAGAACAGGTTTGACAAACTCTGTCAGAATAGCCTAAGCAACTTGATCCTCACTTGCGCTGCAGGATGGACTAGGAAACTTCTTGAGAGGCCAGCACTTTCAGTCTCTTCCAGCTCCACTCTCATAAAAGTCTCAATATGCCTTCCAGGGAGGTACATGGGCAGTGCTCCACAATGGGTAGAGAAGATAGTATTGTCACAGTCCAAACCATGTTTTAGTCCCTCTCTCCAAACCCAAATCTTGCCATTGCTGCCTACTTTAAGTTACTGTAAGGAGTACAGTTTTCAGATGCAATGCAAAGGATCATGGAATTATAGAATCAGCTAGGTTGGAAAAGACCTTTAAGATCATCAAGTCCAACCATTCCCCAGCACTGCCAAGGCCACCACTAAACCATGTCACTAAAGGCCTCATCTACATGGTTTGTGAACACTTCCAGGGACAGTGACTCCAGCACTGCCCTGGGCAGCCTGTTCCAATGCCCGAGCATCCTTTGGGGAAGGAATTGTTCCTGATCTCCAATCTAAACCTCTCCTGGTGCAGCCTGAAGCCATTTCCTCTTGTCCTCTCACTTGTTATTGGGAGAAGAGACCAACCCCACCTCACTGCAACCTCCTTTCAGCTACTTGTAGAGAGCGGTAAGGTCCCCCCTGAGCCTTTTCTTCTCCAGACTAAATGCCCCCAGGTCCTCAGCAAAGGGTCACCTTGCCACCTAAAAAAAAAAAAAAATGCCCACCAGAGCATTTGAAGATGAATCAGATTTATCTGCAGGATGCTTTAAATGTAAATTTTGCATGACTGAAAATAAAAGGATGTTTCATAGAAGCACCTATTCTTTCCTCGCCAAATCAACAAAGAGAAGTACCTTGGACCCTAGGAAGAAAGAAGATTAAACTAAAGAGAATAAAAGATTGCAAGTCTCATGTATCCTTGCAAATTTTTTTTTTGGCACAGATTTAATTGTTGACACACACAAGAGACTCCAGACATACCGCAGCTGCCGTTCAAAGTCTTATCACGCCTGCATGCAGATGACTGCTGCTCTGAAGCCATTCACCACCACGCCAGCTCTAGTGAAGACTGCTTCCAGACTTTTAAAAACTATCCTTCTCTCTCTTTGAACACAGAGCATCTCAGGTTGCCAAGGTAACTTTAGATGCTGCTTTTCTAACAACCAGAACCTTTTGCAAGTCTAGCTAAGTGAATACTCCCAAGTCTAGAAGAACAAACAGAGATGGAAGCTCTCAGGTTTTGCCCTTCCCATGCTCTGCTGGTTTTGAACCCACTTGCATAGCTATGAAGAAAAACATCTGGTCTACCTCTCCTGCATTCTGGATCTCCTCTACTACTCTAACACGCAGTCAAATGTTTTATACATTCTAGACCACATAACTCACAAGGATTTATTCATATTTGCAACTTTTCTTCATTTTGATCGTATCTCGACTTCTTTATTGTTATTTCTGCGCAAATATGTGGTTAATGTTTTAGATTTTGGGGATGACAACTCTAAGACCAGAGGGCCAAAATAAAGTGCATCAAAATGTTTATACTGAACAAAAGGGGAAACATTTCCAGGCCTGGAACTCTATGATACCCTATAATCCTGGCATTAAAATATCTTCCTTCTCATAACTATCTATTCCTCTAGTTCTTACCCATAATGCTCTAAGTGCAAGCAAACAAGTGTCATCACTGAGCCTTCCACAGGATGCTCTCTGAAAATTTCCAGCTTCACACATGAATGAGCATGTCCTGATTTACAAGGAGTGTTAAGAGTGATATCCCAAAGCCTGTGAGGGCTCCAGATGAGCACTATACTTCTATTAACTTACTTTTGCCCTGGGTCAGAGATATTCCATCTCCATGTGTGTCCTGGTTTCTTGGTACTTTTTTTCCAGCTGGGGCTAAGCCACAACAGTGTGGAACAGCTGCCCTTGCTGAATACCCACAGATTTGAGTTCCTGCTTTGTTTCTCCTCGAGTCAGATGCCTGAGCAAGAAGCTCATTAGACCAACTCTGCCATTCCCAGCCAGTCAGACACAACACAACTGATGGCTCTTTGAAAACCTAATGTCCTACTCTTCATATGGCTAAGGATTTCCCCTTGCCACTTGTACTTACATTTGCTGAAAGCAGTACTGTACAAACTCATGAAATGGTTATAAAAACCAAGTCTGGATACTGTGACCTTGTCTGCTCAGTCTCCCACCTGCATCAATATCAAGTTAAACTGAACTAGTAGCAATTTTCACTGTAAAAGTTGACAGTGCTGTAGACAATGTTTCTGAGTGTTTCCAGGTCTAATGGGTAAAACATTGTTCTCCCTGCAATAATTATGGGTTCTATAGTACTCTGAGGAAAATTGCTGCAGGCAATACATAAACACGTCAATGCTGGGATCACATGATGACTGGTGAAATGACTTTTGGGTGAAAAGGTTCAAAACCACAATAGTTACAATATGGCTGATAGAATCTGCACGCTTTTCTACCAGTCTTGTACATTACTGTGAGGTTACAGGATGCTGGAAGGAGCTAACATCCCTAAAATAACCTGCATAACTAATTGTGTTGCAGAACCAAGAGCCAGAAGCAGCCCTTCCCTGTGGCTGGCTTACTGTCCAAATCTAGACAAGCTAGTGTATGGAAGAGAGAGGGGAGGAAGAAGATAATGATATATAAGTAAGATGTTGGGAAAGTTTCAGAGATGTTAATACCTGACAAGTCAGTCACTTCCGCTCTTAACATGTGTGTCAGGCTCAGGTATTTTGCAGCCAACTCAGAATTCACTGGAATGTTCCTACCAGCAACATGCCAAAATCTTCAAATGGCCTTAAGATAAGCCCTTGGTGAAGAAACCTCACCGTGTAGGTTATGAAGATGTGGGACATGGAAGTGATGCATGGAGAACCTCAGTGATCCACTGTGGCTGGAGTGGGACTGTGCTGAGCATGCTCCTGATGTCTACCCACTGTAAGGCTCTTCTACCCACCCTGAACCACATAAAGCTAGGAATTGCTCTGCTGTCAGCCCTGGGATGTGCACGCAGCTCAGCTGGCAACCTGCTGTGAACTGTTCTACAGTTGCACAAGGCCTCTTCTAAGCGAGAAGCACAATTGTTAAAGGCCTAGAAGTTAGGGAGCTGCGTGCAGTGCAGGAAATCCAGCTACTCTGCTGAAAACTCTTGCCAGGTTTATCTTGGTGGATAAAGATTCAAGATGTTAGTTGGGATAAGAGAGGTTGAGGAAATGAACTGTGAAAAATAAACATACACCAAATTTCTACATACAAGTGGCAGCTTACAGACATTTGAACTCAAGGTATCCGAAGCTTGCTTCTACTCCTATTAGTTTGCTCGGCCAGTGGCTCCTCTTTGGGTCTTAAAAAGGGCCGCGCCATGGATATTATGCACATGGAATTTCCAACCGTCAGTACTGCTTGGGTTCCTCTGAAAATGCTCTCATTTCCACACTGTTGATGTACTTCAAGCCCTTCCGAAACTTGCCAAATTCCCCAGAGCTTTCTCATTTTGTGAATTTGCTTTTTGAAAACGTTTGAAGGACAACAATAAAAATATCTGCTCAAGTGAACTATTACCACGTAAATCCCCTTTGGCTTAAACATGAACTTTTTTCAAGCTGAATACAGAATACAGAGGGAGAGGGGGGAGTGGAGCAGGATTGTTAAGAGATGTAAAGCAAACAAGCAGGTCTTCTTGACAAACAATGAATTTATAAAGACTTTTGTTCTCTTCTCCTTAAAGCCACCCAGACTGCAGAAATCAAATACAAATGCTTACTGTTGCTGTAGCCAAATGACCACTCCGAAAAGGACAGAAAAGGATGGTAAATCTTAAGAGGCTGAGATCTTGGAGTCATCTGGAATTTCCTCACATCATGGGAAGAGAAGACAAACAACTCCAGACAGGGACCTTAATGTTCAGGAGAATTTACAGTACCTAGGAGCTCCAAGAGTGCTGAAGTGGAGACCAAGTTGCAGTCCTTTCTCTCTCACCTCTGTTTTTAGGTTGTTGAAGGATTTATTGAACTCCTTTTGTCCTAATTTATGTTTGTTTTGACACATAGAAGCAAGGGAAAGCAAAAGAAGAAACTGCTAGTAAGCTAGAATAAGTAATAACCTTTCCTTCCAGTTATTTCCCTTCAATTATTATGCAACATCATTGAAACCATCTGAGGAATGAAATGGAATGAAGAATTTTCTCAAGAGCTGTGATCACTTCTTCCATAGCTGACTGTGGTCCCCAAACTATGTACTCTTGCTTATTTTGCATACCCATCAGTGATCAGACTAATACCAAATGTCTCACTTTGCTGCTTACGTGCAAAAGGAAGGTCCCGTCACTCATAGAACATGCCTGGCTTCTTGCATGTTAAACAGGTACCTGAGGTTTATGCTCATTTCTGGATTCAGCCTTTGTTTGCTGCGAGGTAGAGCAACCTGTCACCTTTCAATTTTGAGCTAAGATAGTGCTTGGGCTCACAGAGGTTAAAAGCTTTCTAGTTCTTTAACTTCTCATTTGCTTGCTTTAGAAACACCCTTATAGGCAGGAAAACGAAAAGTAGTATAGCTACAAGCTACTATCAAAAAGGACCAATTTTACTCCCACCTCATCCTGCTTCATAGAAGTATAATTGCACTCACGTGAGCAGAGCTATTATAGATTCTCCATGCGAATGCCTGTATGTGTGTGTGAAAGAATATATGTGCAGGATCAGCTGTTAGACCTTTCCAACTGCAGTGCTTAACGCTGTACAAAATGTCCCGTCTGTACCTAGTGTTTGGTGTCTTCTAGAGGTAAGCAAACCTTTCACCCCCAGCTTCCCGTGGCCCTGCCTTCCTCACCTCTCCATGAAGCACAGCTTCCTTAACTGCCGGGTCCTTATACCTTAGGCACAATCCAATCCTCTCTTGATGAAAGCAGATAAGCTCTAGGGCTGTTGGATAGCTGGAAGGTTAGTAATTACATTGGCCTCTTCTTTAGCATCTCCTCTCTTGTAGCTGAGAGGGAGGTGTGAACTTCAACAAATCACAGAGTTCCATGATTACCATGGAAACGTGGAACGAGCACCGCTTGTGATGAAGGCAAGTGACCGGTGAGAGGGTTCTGCCCCCCTTCCTCCTGATTGTTTTGCATTAAATAGCTGAAACTTTGGAACCCAAAACAAGTCAGGAATGTTAAACATTAATATAAAATGTTAAAGCTGTAATAGCAACAGCACAGAGCGCTTGTGTAAAGAACAGTTTACCTGCCCACACAAGAGGCATATGGGATACTTTTGATTCCCAGGTCAGCCCCAGGCTGGGAAAGCAGAGCAGACTGCAGGGCAGTGATGCTTTTGACATGTTTGAGCTGATTCTGTTGCAAATGGAATTTCATGTTCTTAGTATGGTGCAGCATAAGGTGCAAGCAGGTGTTCACAACCCACGTGTCAGTATGAGGTCTCACGTGGGGGTAGGCAGAACTGTCATATTATTTCACTGGAAAATATTTAAGTAACAAATAGTAGTGGGAAATTAGAAAGGCAACAATGGCTTGCGTGGGTCTTGTACTCTGATACTCCGCTTCTCCAAAGCAATATTGGGAATTTTCCACTTCTTCCTCACCAGAATCCATAGAAATGTACAGTGTGCAGACAGATCATTTTCATTACTGACAAGCAAGCTGTGTACTTCTACAGACAATATCTAGTCCGTAGCACTTATGTTTTGAGAAGAAGCTGAACTTCACTATGCTAGATATTGTAATGTGATCACGGTAAGAAAGAGACCAAGGCCTGCCTCAAAAAGCTTTAAAATGATAAGACAGTGGAAAGATGGAAAAGAAGAATATTTTTTTTACTTTACAAGGTTGTACCTTCCTTATCCATAATACAACTCAATGGTTTCCCAAGATCTCAGGTAAAGTACATGCTTACAACTGAAACTGAAAACCTGTAAGTCCTGGCTTCTGTAGCCATAAGTACATAATTAGCATCCTTCTTTAACGGAGCTATCAGTAACACATCATTCAACACACAAAATCTAAATGAATGGAAGTACCACATGCTACCACACTAGAAGGTACATACCTTTAGCATCTACCAAAACCATCTTGTTACCAGGAATGGTGTAGTTTCAGTAGTGCAGACCCCTACATTTAATAATACCTGATACCTGAACAGCACCTAGAACATGAACTTTCCAGGTTGCTTGTGGTAAGTACATACTATTGTAGGGCAAGGAATAAATACCGTTAAGGCTGGGCCATACAAAATCCTATACGAGCTTCTTAAAAATCCATCATAGAATCACAGAAGATGTATTACAGTATATCAGCAAGTAGCAGATGTATACAGAACACAAAACTCACAGTGCCATAGGTACTACATAGATGCATATTATCCAAAGCCACAAATAATTCCTAAGGTGAAAGGGAACCTTTGGTGGAGTAAAGGCAAGAATGAGGATGTTGTGTTTTCATTACGCAACATGGTTGCTGATTTATTGATGCTTATTTTTGCCTCTCAAAAGTCCAACACATCTGCAGGGATGGAATTCAAGTTTTATTTCTTTGGAAACATATGCCTCTGCACTTGTTGTGAAGCACAAGCTCTAATAGCCCTTAACACTAAAAGCTTAGCTGCTCAGCTCAGCGACGCAGCTTCTGTACACACACAAAGCCATGTAATTACAATAAATTATGTAGATGCTCCAGACATGCAGAACTGACATAACTGCACAAGGAAACTAACACATTTAAGTAATTATGGCGAAAACATTATTCCACAAATGTGTGCATTATAAGACAACTTCATTTGTCTATTCACTTTTGGAAAAGTCAGCAGCTAGTGGATTTCCTGCCAAGAGTCTTCATATAAAAAAGTGACGTTAACAGTATATAGGAATTCTTCTAATTCATTAAGAAAAAACCTATTAGGGAAATGCAACTTACCCTGCTGAGAACAAGGTCATGAATTGAGCTAGGACTCCAGTCATGGCTAGCAGGTGTAATAAGACACATAGTGCACTGATGGAAAACATGCTATTAGTTAAAGATGATTCAAAATGCAGAAATGTCTTCCTGGGTGTGAGCTAGCAGGTAACTCTGAATGACAACTAACTGAGGAAATCTCAAACTTGTCAAATCAATTCTCCTCCTCCAGTGGTTCACACAACTCCAAGGGAACAGGCAACAAGGACAGACATGGAGAGGCCATCATGCAGCCAGTCATCTCTCTCTTAAAGACAGATCCCCACAAGCCTTCCCAGACTTCTGAAATGAAGTGATAACAACCAAATCACATTTAGGAGCATACAGAAGGTCCACTGAAAGCTACCAGAATTTGTCTCAGCTCAAACAGGCTCAAAACTTGGCTACTGATTAACTTTCAAGCTGTCATGAATCTACAGCAGACAGGTATTTTCTCTAGCATGTATCTAGATCATCAGTATGGGAACAGCTTTTTCGTACCACTGCTTAAACTGATTTAAATGTAATAGCATGGTATAGTGGTGCAATGAGGAGCACAATAATCCAAGGAATAACTCCTGAAAGAGTAGCAGGGACTTTGCCATGCTTCATACTGCTGTGTCGTCAAAGAGGAAAGATGACAACAATCCACAGGAAGACAACTTCATCCCAATCCCATGAACTGCCACCTGCTGATAACTTCTTAATGTAGCTCATTCACCTTCTGGGTCCTTCCTGTGCTGCTCTAAAGACACATGGACAGAGCTGCGCCAGGGCTGCAAAGAGTTTCTACATGAATGCAGATATATTTGTGTACTTTTATGTAGGAAGACTGTGCAAGCTTACATAGTATTGAAGGCAAACTCTTATTGGCCTACAGAAAACAAGACAATTTCTAAAGCATTCATACCATCAGCAACCTCCCATTTCACCCATGGTCAGTCATCCTAGTGTGCAGAGATGAGTGATGGAGGATCTATTCCAGTGTGACCCAGACAGCAATGTCTGAGCAAATCCCTTCTTCTTAGATTTTCTATTTAGGAATCCCCCATGACCTCTCCACTCTGGAGACCTAAACCTCCGTAGTTCCTCGTCTACCAACACCAGAAGCATGGAAAGCACTGAGGTGCAGGGATCCAGATACTCCAGAAATGAGTAATCCACATGATTTGGTTTGCCATATGCTAACTGGCTGTCTTCTTCTGCCATACGAGAACAATTGGGTTCACTACAAATGCCTTAATGTCATTGTTTCTTTCTTTTACCTTGGGATAAAATATCCATTTTCCATGGAAACAGCCAGAAGTAATACTGTAATTTTACTTGCACTAGCATTCACTATTTTGTTCTAACAGGAATTTAGAAGTGAGAGTCCCAAAGCACTATAGTTAAACCAGTATCCCCCACTGCCCAAACAGAGAGCTTAAAGTGATAACAGCTTGACAAATTCAAAGAGGACCACTGAAGGAGCTGACACAAGATCCAGGTCTCCTAGTGTTACAAATCCTTTGATGCTTTAACTACTACACAATGCTGGAGTCTGGAAAAATGCCAGTAAGTCCCCACTAAGGACCCACTAAACAGAAAGAGTAGGGATGACAGCAAGTCTACAACCACCCTCCACCTGGCCCTGTTGACCATACATGGAGCCTGGATGCTTTTTTGGCTTGGATCACTTCAGGTAAATAAAACCTGCTTCTCCAATGCACACCCCCTTGTTCCACACGTAATAGAGAAAGCCGAGGTGAATCACAACAAGGCCCTTTTCTCTGCCTGGTTTTGCCTGTGAGTTGTTTTAACATGCACTAAGCAGCCTTTCTCCTTGCCATTCATTTTCCTGCTCGCTCCCAGCAATTCCCCATAGTTCAGACACTTTGAAGCACTAGTGTCTACAAACAGCTTGCCAGCAGCACCCACACAAGCAGAAACACTTCTAGACCTCAAAAGACTGACCTAGAGACATTTTTTTCTCCCTTGAAATTGACATTTTAACAGAGCACCAGAAGCAGAAGCCCTGCTTGGAGTGTCTTATTTCCATCTTCATGGAGCTCCTGGATTTAAAGGGACAAGGGAACATACTGAAAGCACCACCTTACAGGCTAATCTCATCACTTACATTTTGTGATTGTCACTTGCTAGCTGCGGTTGAGAGGCTTCCATTTATTCTGTCCTTTTCACTGGATTTAATTAAGCCGTGAAAGTTATAAATAACCAGACCACAGGATCAGTCTCATTAAAAATTGAAGTCCATTCAAAAAAATCTGGACTATTCATATTGTCGCATGAAAACCCACTCTATGTTTTGCTTTTTTTTTTAATAAGAAAATAAGCAGATTAAACCACTCGAGGGTCTTGTTTCTCTGCAGCTTTCGATTTGAACAGTGCAAAAAGTAAAATAAAGTTTTGAAGCCAGGGAACTGCTACCACCAAAACTGCTTTTGATTCCCTTTGGGAAAAAAAGAAAAAAAAGGCAGCTTCAGAACTATTTTCCCCCTAATCTCTTCATCACAAAAATAATGACTCTTTCCTTGGATTTAAACATTACTTTGTACTATTTTCAACCTACACAGTTCTCAGTTGTGCTACTGCATCAAGTCTTGTAACAGGAAAGAAAATAGCTTGCTACAGTGAAACAAATTAATCTACTTCTACTACCCTAGCTGAGTACCTCAACAAAACCTACGCTGACAGCACAAGTTGAGAAAGAACATCAGTTTCATTCCCGTAATGATCTCAGCGGAGTAAGTACCTAAATACCATAATCTGGGATTTATATTTTGAAACAACCCTTCTGAATCTCCATTCATGTGACAAATTATTGTCAATACAAAAAAAGTTATGAACCATCCCCTAAAAATAACCACTATTACTAGTATTAACATTTTTTCTCATTTTCCCTCTGAATTTTGACATCAAGGCTAGAAATGCAGACTGTTGCTAGATGTTTTTCTGCAACCAAAACAGCAGAAAACTGTTTCCTAGTGAACATCTTTAGAAAAACATAAAGCAGAAGTTCTCACAAATCCATTTCAGCTGTTGGGGTCTTTAAGGGCAGAAGGATGCTCACATGGCTTGTCATAAATTCTTAGGCTGGCACCATGATGCCAATAGAAAGCCTGATGCTTGAAAGACACTGCTTCCCAAGGAAATAGAGTACTATACTGAGCACCATCAGAGATTCTTCCGAGACACCTCTTAGGGTAGAAAACTGCCTCTAAGGGGGTGATGCAAATATAGGAATCTGAACACTATGTTTTTCTTGGTAAACTGTTTTTCACCCTCAAGGTCTGAGCCGCTGCAGAAGGAGCAGCAGTTACACAGCCAGAGAACAGCAAGGCCAGATTTTGCCAGGAGCAAAAAACAATTCAGCGAGGAAGGAAATGATCTCATCTCTTCCGTCTTTCCCCGGGCTTCCTGACAGCTTCTCCCAACCACTTAGAGAAACCAGGCTCCCAGCGATGGAAAGGACAATATCATCTTCAATCCCTTAAATGTAAGGATTGTCTACCCATGTGTCGGGGGAGAAAGAGCACTTACTCCCAGGCCATTTGTAATGATGCCTCATTTTCTTCCAAAGCCATATAACTTCTCTATTTTCTACTGGCATTATAGCTGTTGGTTTCTCACTTTGTCTGGTGGGGCTGTGCAGGGGCTTTTTTAATCCATTGCCCAACAACAGTTTCAGGGGGGAATGCAAAAAAATGACCATGGGTTATTCTAAACTTGCAATTCCAAAGTCCTCCCCAGTGGTTTTGTAACTACCATGAGAAAAGTATTAATGGTTATAGAAGAGATATCTACAATTAGCCCTCTCAGACAAACTAGGTGTAACATATTCCCTATAATAAGGAGCTCTGCTTGTAACTGAGGCATCAACCTTAATAAGTTATGCTACTCCTACTGCTCCTATATGAGGTTGTTGGGACAGTTCGTTAAACACCATTTTTTTCTGGGGTTTGAAATCTAGGAGTACTAGATGTATTTGCTGTGAAAATGACAGCACCACATCTGGGGGAAAATTGTTGGAGAGAGGATTTCATTTCCTTAAAATTCAGGGTTTGTTTTATCAGGTTTTGTATATTTTTAATAGTTGGACAAGGCAGTCCTCCTGTCCAAGCAGTCCACAAAACTGCTTACTGCATAATGCTGTTGAAATGCAGTTGCTTCCACGGCAGCAACCAGATAGGAGGAAAAGCACAGAACAGTTTGGCTGAAGAGAGAAAAAGGAAGCTACGGGCAATGTAACAGAACCTACCACTCTTTCCACGTGGATTGCAGCAGGATGATTATTTTTATGCTCATGCTGTGTTGATGGGCCCTGTTAGGCTTTTAGGTCTTGACAGAATGAACAGCCTCAACCTGTCTGGTAGGAGCCTGACAGCAGGCAGCTGGAATGGGGATACCTGTGCTAGATGGGACTAAAGCAGATGCCCTGCAGAGAGCATTTCAGGCTCCCTGAAGACAGGCCCATGAATGATCTGCAAACTGCACGTGGCTGGGTGGAAATTCCAGAGGAGTAGAAAAGCCTCTGGACAGATACGCCAGGCAGCAGACAGTTGGGAAGAGGGTGATGACAGGTTTGGAAACAAAGGAGGAGATTGGGCTGCTCTGATCGGGGTTTACACGTGTCACCCTGACAGTGATTCTAAGGAGAAAGCGCAGACCACTGTGTCATTGTCTTCAGGTCAGATTAACCCTTCAAGAAATCAAGAAGGAACTGTTTCAGGCTCTAAAAAGAAGCAGATACTGTTTCCTTTCTCTCATTCCTTTCTAAAAACAAGGAGCCCTGCAAAATCATTCTCTCCACACAGAACAAATAGTTCATTAGTGTTTGCCTTTATGAGAGTGGGCAAATAGATTTTGTACCTTGTCTGATGAATGTTTGTGCCAATTTTTCCAGGCTGCCTTGCTGGAGCAGATGCAATAACATTTTATTATACAACACAGACTCCAAAGGGATACTTAGCATGCACTGAATCAGCATCGGCACAAATCCCCTGGCTAGTTGCACTGAAGGCTGCACTGGCTCTGCAACAGCCCTTGCAATCTCTTTAGTGAAGAAATGGATGAGGGCTGATCTAGTGGTGAGGAAGAGCATAACCAAAGACATAAATACATTATGTGCAGCTTGGATCCTGACAACTTTAGTTTCCTTTGATTTAGTTTCCCCACCCACAAAGAGAGAATGGAAACAGCAGCAGCAGCTCCTGGACTCGCCTGGTAGTTTGCAAGTACGTACAGATTTTCAGAGGGGAATGCTGCAGAAATGGATGGGACTGCCTTAGCACAAGCTTTAAATAATCAACATATGGTGACTCCAGTGGGAAACACATGGGAAGAATAAGGAAGAGGATAGAAAGAGAGATGTGAAAAGGAGCAGAAGAAAGGGAGGTGAAGTAACAGGAAAATGAAAGCAAAAGTTTTGCAACATTGGCCACACCAGCTCTTTGGCAGGGGTGCTACGAACCCTGATGCACTGCTCAGGCTGGCCATTACCAAAGATGGATTAGCAAATTAATGTAAGCAGAGCATAAAGTTGCTGACTGTGGTGGTGTTGAGTCACCTTGGGCCTCATCAGCATTGCTAAACATTGCCCGTAACCTTTCCATTATCACTGAGGGTCTGCATAGCACCAGGACCCAACTGCTCCAATAATTTCAATTACTTTCCCTGACAAATTTTATGTTTCATGTATTTTACTGGCCTGATAATTATGATTTCTCTCATTTCTCGCTATCGAGCTTAATGGGTTCCAGCACGAGTGTACGGTTTCAGAAATGAAGTTCCACTTGAATTCACAAGTTATTATCTACTTTCGCTAATGGAATTGGAAAAAAGAGAAAGAGTGGGAAAGATATAAAGGATGAGTAGAGAAGAGAGAGCACAGAGGAAGAGACAGGCACAAGCAGGAAAAAAAGGCTAAAGGAAAACATGTTGACAAAGAGAAAAACAAGGGAGAAAGAACAGAGACTGAATTAAGAAAAGATGAAGCACGAGGAGGATGAAAAACAAAAAGGATGCATGGGAGAATGAGATAAAGACCAAGACAAAGACAGACACAGAAAAATAGGTAGACAAACAAATAGGAAAGAGCTGTATAAGGATCAGCACAAATGGAAGTGGAAAACCCAGCAACATTAAGAGCATTAAAAATGCTTTCTTATATCATGACAAAAGAGTTGATAGGTTATCTCAAACCTTGGGCACGCAGCAGAGATCTCAGCTCTGCACTTTCTCCTACTGACCGCAAAGGAAATGATTAATATCCCCAAAATAACCTTCTTGACAATGGTAGATGTCCCAATTAGAGCTGGCTTGGAATTAATCTTTTAAAGTGCGTTAAAAGATCCTGAAGAAAAAAAATGAGTGCAAAGCGTGCTACTTTTTCTATCATGGACCTGTCCTTCAAGAAGATTTAATCAAATTTGTTGTCTCTCCTGACCAAAGTTGTCACTGCTCCTTCTTTTGATTAGCCCTGGTGTGTGAGAAGTGGTACAGAGGGTGAACCGCAGCTGTCATTATCTGCACATCATCACCAAAGTTGTTTAAGGAAAAAAAGGAATAAAGAAGCTTAAGTAGCTATTAACTACCAAACCCAGCCCCTGCTGTCCTGCAATAACGGGTGTCTTCCTTTGCATTCATACCTCAGAAGATATCTACCTCTATTCCAACAAAAGGCCCACATTCCCTCCTTCACCACCTGTACAGAGATGCTCAGCATTAAAACGTTGCAGTTACAGCAGTAACTTCACAGATGCAAGGGCAGGATTTGTCTTTCCAACGTTATACTGTTGCCCAAAGTGGGCGAGTATATCCATCAGGAAAATTTTAAAGCTGAAAGTCCAAAACCCAGATTTTTCTGTAAGTTGCAGGAAGTTGCTAAAAGAAAGGAAACATCCCTTAATGTTGCTATCTTGACAGCAAAACATTTTAAAGAATTAACGACCCACTTTACCAGAGATGTTTCTGGAGATGATGTTCAACTTTCCTGCCCAAGCCCAAAGGCACCGGGACACAAATAACCTGGTTTGGGATACAGTACTTATTCAGGATGCAGACCATCTGCAACAGGGTTAATATCATTGGAGCACTGAGATGAAGAACATACATCCAGAATACCATCATACATTGTCATTGTCATGGTTCACTGGTGGAAAGGTGTTGCTCCGAAAATCACTTACAAGCAAACCTTGAATGTCATGAGCTTATACATGGCCTTGAGTAGGACAGAAAAGTGAAGAGAATGAGCAGAGCTGTAATATCCTAAAAATCCACTTTAGGCCAGTCTTCATTTCCTCTCAAGGTTTAAATTACTCAAAGTTCTCATGATAAAAAGTCACTCTCATCAAGAACAATAATCAAAGCTCTGTTCAAAAACACCTATTAGGGAATTCCCAATTATCCTTCACAATCAATTTAAACTAAACCCAAATTCTAATGGAAGAAATTTTAAAGAAAGTTTTCCTGACCGCTCAATGTTGCTGTGAATTAATTCTGCTCTGTTGACAATATTTGAGCTGTTTTCAGTAAACCTGCAGAGTTCTCTCTGTGTCTAGTTAGGCACTAAAGAACATCCACAGCTTCATAACTTCTCTCCTAAGTGCTTCTAAAAAGAGTAAAGAATGAAATGTAAATTCTTGCAAGATCCTTAAGACCAGCACCACTAACAAAGGAAAGGAAATGAAAACAAAAGAATAAAGGATAAAAGTTCTGCTGCTTGCAACAGTTTTTTCATCCATCTCTGGTATTTATCCCTCGAAGAAGGCAAACAAGGGTTTAATCAGGGCTGTGTATCTAAAATGCAAAAATACCTCCTGCATCTAAAGTGACACCGTGGTTATTTCACACGTCTGACTTACTGACATGCCAAGGAGGAGTTCCTCCTTGAAACCTCTTTGGTAGGGACCAGAGATGTGCCAAGGAGGGACAGCAGGTCCCTTGATGTACCACCAAAAGGACGTATCACTAGGGTGATATTTCTGCTTTCAACATGCAGTACAATCCTTCCTGCTACCAGCAATACATGACTCAACCTCCCAAGAAGTTTGAGAAATACCATTTTAATTCTCTTTTTCCCCCCACTTTTCAATAGAACAGCTGCTTCTGTCCATTCTCAACCCTACCTCACCTAACAGCAAAAGAGATAGAGATGCAACTTATTTCTCATTACTCTTCATTTACACTTTGAAGCCCTGTAGAAAGGAATGATCCCACCAATGCTGATAGTTTTTCTGCATTAGGGTTTCTTCTCACATGCTACACGCTGATGTTGAATGAGGGCTAGAACAGCAAAGCTCTTCACCCTTCTTTGCCCTGATCCATGTCCTGTCCTTCTCTGGCAACTTAAGAATAAGCAACAATCAGAAGGGAAGGATTCTGGCTAAGACAGACTTGAAATGTGAAAGAAGATGCAGAGGTTACACAAGAGTTTATGATGCTGGAGACATGGTGAGGTCACCACATGTACAAGGAGTAAAGCACACAGATTTTCTTATTCCACAACTCAAAGATATGCAACTCAAGTTATGTACTATGTAATAGCTCAGCTAGAAGGACTCTATAAATGCTCAAGAGTATGCTTATTTGGTGACATCAGGACTTACATACCTATCCAGTGACATTTTCTTGGGAGAGTTAATGATTTAGTGAAGTCCACATCAAACACCTTGTCACAGCGTACATGGTATCCCAGGAACCCAGATCATTCCCATGATCAGAAGAATTAGCTTTGAGTTTCTCAGCAGCACAGGAAAAGCTGAAGGTTGTCATCCAATGGGTGATGCCCGAGACCTTACCATTCTTGTCCTAGGAAAGGGAAGGGAGACCTGTAGGGTCAGGCTTGCAACATCTGCAGAGAAGATGAGGAAGACGGGGGCAACCCTGGCTCTAACCACCACAGTAGTCACTGCTGCACATATCCTTTCTCAATGCTGGTGGGGGGCAGTTGGGGTTGTGGCTGTTTGGATGTCCCTGGCAATGTGCTCTGCTTGACAATTCAGTTTAGCTTACGCTTTTGGCTAGCGTCAATGAACACATTTTGCCTGGATAAGTACAGAGAGGGCTGGAACCACTTCCCAGATCTCAAAACAAACTCTACAACTTCTCTGAGAGTCACAGAATTGCATGGTTTAAATTTCCCTGAGCTTGATTAATCATCACCGTTTATCTCCTTCCACCAGGAGCCAAAGCAGTTGTTAATTTAGGTTTCTAGCCCAAGAGATTTACTTAAGCAGGTAAAATTCTAAAGCTGTATGTAAGAGGAGAAACCTTTTAAATATTTAGGGGGGTTGTCAGTAGCACCCAAAGAACCGGTGTAAAGGCATCCTTTAGCCCTCTCATTCCTGTCCCCATACCAAAACCTCTGTCAGCACTCCTGTGGAAGGGTAAGTTTTTAGCATTGTATTAGCAGTCACTGAATGTAAAACAAACCCATAGTTCTAGAAGGGAAGCACCTTCATCCCTGTAACCATAAACTTGAATTTAACCTGAAAGATGAGGACATTGATTAGTGCTGAGCTCTTAGGATGAAGGCCTTCTCAGAGGACAGGTGGACATTTTGCAATCTTTAGCTTCACAGTCACAGCATTACTGCCAGCATTACTGTGGTCTCTACTGATCAAAGCCCAGTGTCTAATGGACCAAGGTGAAAGAACAGCCTCTGGTGTTTTTAGAGCAATCACTAGGCTAAAAACCAGAAGTAGAAAGGGACATGGATGTGTGCCTGTATTTGTGTGTGAATAAGAAAGAAGGGAGATGCATACCAGGAAGAATGGATATCTGCACTTGGAAGCATGCATACATCTGTATCAGAACAGAGTGGGCCAGGAAATCCTGGGCTGTTTTAAAGTAATTATATTCATTTAAAGAACCTGTGATTCAACAGGCAGCAAGAACCACTGTCTGCGATCAGGGAGATGTTATGTAAAGCATAAGGGTCAGCTTTACACCCCCAAATGTAAGTAATTTAAAGGCTTGAACCTATTTCACTTCATCTTCTATTTTGAGAAGTCAAGGGGATTCTTGATGAAGCTACTTCATTGGCACTGTACAACTATTGCTTGGAGGACCAGAAAGAGAAGCCTTGTTTGTTGCAGTATTTTTCCCCTAGTCCTTCAGTACACATCAGCTACCTGGGGGATGGCATTTAATTACAGAGTTCCACTCTTCCCTGGATTCTTGCTTGACCTTGTCAAAAAGTAATTGATGCTATGTGACCTACAGATTCAAAAAGGGAACGTGACTACTTCTGTCTCTGCTTCTCCAAATGGCCTTGACATAGAGAGTTATATATGAAAGAGTAAGAACACCAGTGCAGGAACAACATGCAGCAGTTCCTGCCAACTCTGTTAAAATGTGAGAACAAGCTCTATTGGAGAAGCTCATGTGCTGTGCTTCTGGCCTCTAAACATTACTCCAGAACTCTTATGCTTTCTAGGTAGAGTTAGAATGACACAGATTTGGCCAAATAGATATACCTTAAGGGAAATGAGCTAATCCAAAGCCACCAAATTTCAATAGGAGCAATGTCAGGAGCAGGTTAATAAATGCTCATGTGTGCACACAAGTGCACATATGTGAGTGTCATTCAGAATAAGACTTTCTTACAGGTAGAGTGGGAAAATGAGTATGATCCTTTCCTTCCTTCCCCTTCCTTCTGCTTGCGGCAGTGCTCTCCTTCCAATTAGTTGCATCCAGTCCCAAATGCTGACGAAACTCTTGTTCATCATGCTGGGACTGGCACAGCAATCTGCCATATCTAAGAGCTCCAAAGCAGAGCAATCAAAAGCAATGTGCACTGTACAGAGGTGTGAGTAGACAACAATTCAATCACTCACCACTGACTGGCCAAAGAGGTAACAAGGCAGGAAAATCTGCAAGTATTTCTGAAGACAACCTCATCTTTCCACTAAAACCAAAGTCTTTACAAGACACCTGGCTGACAAAACTTTGCTTCGTCAGCTCAGACATGTCCCCTAGAGCTGTCACATTAAGAGACACTGCACTTTCATATAGAGTCTGTGATCATGTGCTGAAGAACAGACTTGAAGACACTTAGGAGGGGAAGACAGCATGATCATGCACATGTCCTGGATACTCTTGTGAAAAAATAAAGGAAAAAGACTATCAGCCCCTTGGGAATTGTGGGTGTTGGATCCTGAAAATTGCCTTTTCTAGTCTTTGTCGCTTCCTGCCTCTGCCTGCATATAAAATAAGAACAGGAGAGGAATCTTTTTACCATCAAGTCTTGATCTGATGACAGTTTTCTCCACTTGATGGTTGAAAGTACATTTGAGTTTCAGGTTTTCTTTCATCTTGTTTGCCAACAGAATGACGTTTCTGTCATTTCAGCCATTTGCCCTCATCAGCAAGATGGTGATGACAGTCATTTCCCAAAACTATGGGACTAAGAGATAGGAGGGGAATGACAAATTCGTGAAGATGGCAGCATATGTAAAAGTTTAATCAATACAGAAACAAAGCATTAGTGTGTAGAGGAATGCTGCTAATCTTCCTAAAACATCCAGAAACAGGGAGCAGGAAGCTTCAAGCCACGATAAGGTCTTTTCTGTATCACAGAACCGGCAGTTTCCAGATGGTTCTAACCTGTGCTTCATTACACAGAGATAATGCACAATGATTATGTTGCCCTATACTGGATAGAACCACAGAGATGTATTAATAAGCCATTAATTAACTACTACCACTACAGATAACTAATAAGGATGTCCCTTAATTTAAGTTTCAGAAGACTGCTTTATGTAGTTGAAGGACAAGAATATAATTCCAGCTCCCATTTGTTGTCTGTATGAATGGGATTCATCAAATATGCTTAGAGTTAGAGAACAGTTCTGAGCAGTTTGCCAGTAGGGGGGAATGAGCCCTTACCATGCAGAAAAAGGACAATGATGCATTAGAGCATGACCTTAGGTGAAGCACTTAACCTCTTTGTGCCTCATTTCCCCCCCATCTGTGGAAACAGAAATGGCATTTACCTACCTAGCAGGGGTACTGTGCAGCTTAATTCATTACTGCTTCACAGTGACTTTGAGAACCTCAGATAAAAGGTGCTAAGAATCAGCAGGGAGAGGAAAGACACACAGGGACATTATACATAAGCTGGTGCAACATACTGTGTGAATTCAGACAGGCACTGCTTATGTGGATATTTATAATAAAGGGTATTTTTGTTGTCAGTGGTTTTGATTTGGTGGTGGTAGTGTTCGGCTTTAGTGTGCTGTGTTACCACTCCCAGAGATTTCTCTCTTAATCCACAGGGCAGGGAACAACGCTTGCTTTACAACACCCTATATTCCACAGACATGTCCAAATGCTGATACAGAAAGACTGTCTCCAAGCCAGAGGTTAGACCTTGGGCTTGGCCCCTCTGTCAGCACTCTCTTCTAGAGAGACATTACAAGTTGAGGATATGCAGTTTACACACCTGCCTATTAGGTTACCCGAAGCTCACAAAAGTCAATAAAATCAGTGGAAGGATTCTGTTTGGCTCAACAAGCCTTAATTCAAGAACAAGGAACTGATGCAAAGCCTGTATATTCTCCTGAGACACCACCATGAAGCAGCTAACAGCTTTCATTTCCTAGCTTCCTTCACTTCTGTGTCAAATCTGTGACACAGAAATGAAAAGCCATCATACTCATGTTACCAATCCCTAATGCCATCCAGCTTCCCAGCTTTTGTTCTCATCCCCAGTGCCCTGCCCAACACTAGCTGTGGGAAAGCTGGCTGATACCTTCTTGACGTACCAGTTGCTAGTTTGCCACATGTACACCTTGAAAGAACAACTTATAACAGCTTCATTTACATGTAATGCTAACTAGAGACAAGAACTGCAGGAACTTGTACCACCAGAAGTCAACATATCCCAGTGTTATAAAGTTCAGCACATCATAGGCCAGATTCCCATCCTTTACCATTAAAACTTTGGTTTAACTCCACTGACTCCAAAACGACATGCTCTTGTTTTATGCTTAACATTAGTCAGAAGAGAAAGCAAGCAATCTGTACGTTCAACTCCCCTCCCAAGATCTCTTTTTGCTTGTGGAAAAACTCCATGCTTGGGTGACAGAATGCTGTGTGAGTGGGTAGTAAGCAAGCAGCTTCTTACATTGCCCAAAATTCTAGCAGCAGTGTGTTGTAAATCCAGAGATAGGCAGGACATGCTCCCACCTTCCTTTATTTACCTGGCAGGCATGGGAGGTCACATAAGGCATGCTAGTAAAAGGTTCTACATAAAAGTACTGTCTGATATGTCAGAAACAACCAAGAGTTATGACCTCACTTTGAATAAGTGCATTTTATACAACAGATATATTTAAGTAACTAATGTTTGGCTGTAAAGTAATGAATAATTATATTAAAAGTAAATTAAGTGTACCAAAGAAGCAAGAAGGAATTGCAATTGGAACATTTCATGCCCTTGCTAATTGTGCTTTAATCAAGTGTCCTAAAGGCAGTCACCATGCCAGTATCTGCACAAGTCTTACTATAAGCAATGTTAGGGGGAAGAGGGGGTGTTACTTCCAACTCATTAGTTTCTAAAGCTGAGAATCAAACCCATAGGTTTTTTTTGCTTTCAGTCTTTGGCTGTTTGGGGGTTTTAAAGAAAAAATAATCTTTCCAAGTTTTAAAAAGCTAAACCGACATGATTCTATGATTATAAGTGCATGCTAATCAAATAGATAAGCCTTAGGGTTATTGTGTTTTAAAGCCACATGATCTCAAAGCTCATTATAACTTGGTCCTTTGGATGCACGACTTTTCAATGGCCTGAACATCTGCTCATGCTTCTTTTCTGGATCTTTCCTGCTATGGCTGGAATCTCACAGAAGGACAAGATGGAAATCGTGTTATTTAGCTATTTAGTTTATTTAGTTTTGTCAATATAACTACTCCTAATAACTATTTATTTAGTTACTTAGTTTCCTTGCTTTTTTATTTGATAGGAGGACAAGGGAGACGCACTTGTGGAAAGTTAAAGATGTTTGCTTACCAGATAGAGACTCTGAAAATGTTTGCACTTCTGTGTGTCTTGAAGGGCCTGTGTAGTGAAAGCAGCCTTCCTAATTTGCATGTGAAGAGGACACGAAGCTAAGCAGCATCTCTGGCTGTGCATCGCAAAGAGCTCTCCGCTCTCTTTATGGGATTATGAAGTGCTCTCAGAAACTGTCAGACTGACACCTGCAGCGAGCAGCACTTGGGAGCGTCCAAGCAGCAAGTGAGAGCACTTTACCATTCCAGAAAGACAGGGAGGCAAGCAGGGGAGCTTTCCCTGAGAAACGCACACTGAGACAGAGAGGTGCAATTAAGAGTGGCTGGCACTGGAGGAGAATCTTCTTTCCATTTTAATTTCTGAAGTGCTGAGGAAGTATAAAGAGCACCTGTATTTGCATATCTGAAACACAAGGGACTGCTTCCTTTGCAAGAAAAAGGGTGGCAGGGACTCCGGTGTGCCCTCTTGCTGCTCCTGCCATAGTGTGCTGTCTAGCATTAGATTTTCAAATAGATTTCAGTATTCAGCAGGAGAAGCTTTCATTGTAACCTTTGCAATCCTAATGATAAGGCAGAAATTCTTCTTTTCCTTTTTCCTCTATGCATGAAGCAGCTCTGCTATATTCTAGCTGCTTTCCAGCTACTTGGAAAGACATGATCCCTGCCCTGGGGAACTTTTATAGACTAAAATGAAGAGGTTATCAGCAGGAGAGTACACACAGGCCATTTTTGTACAAACCAGTAAATCTCTCTGGAATTGATATGAGAAAAAGCAGATTTACTCTCAAAACATACACTGATAAAAGGTATAAAATTCAGTATATTTACATAGCATCTTAAGTGCACAAATAAAGAGAAAAGGGGCTCATGGTGGGATCCCCATTCCCCATAATGTGTGAACAACTCTTCTGGTATGTTGTGGAATCTTTGGCCTGGAGAAAAGCACTCCAACATGTGCCTGGCCTACAGGAATATGTGGGAGAAAGACTACAGCTCCCAGTGCTATACGACAGTCCAAACTCTTCTATAGGGAAAAAGCATTTAGGTCCCTAACATAGTTCATTTATTCTTTTTGGGAAGTGACTCACTTCAGCTGCTTGAGAACAGACAAGGAACAGCAGAAAAGCAATAGAAGAGGTGGTAAAAGTGATTGTCAAGCTCAGAAGTAGAAGACTAAGACTTATGTTCAGTTGTCATGAAAGATATCAAGGAAAGTTAGCATCACATGGTAAAAAACATCAGAAAGGAATCAATCTCTGGGGAAAAGAGCAAGTCAAAGTAAGAGGAGTGACAATATCAATGCAGTTCAGAGGGGATGATTCAGACTGCATCTGAATGATTGTTCTGTTGAAATTTAGGTGAAAACATGACTGGTTTAGGAAAAGTAATAAAGTGAAGTGCAGAAAAAGCAGAAACTACAGAAAGATGAGTTAAAAAAAACATGGAAATATGCCTCTCCCAGTTTGTCAGACCAATTCATAGACATGCATCTTCCCTCTTCCTCTTAGAAGCCCACCTGTATTACATGGATTTAAGCCTAACATGAGAGGACATGAATCAGTGCGTGCCAGAACATAAATGAGGACACACGTGAGAACAGAGGATCAAGGAACTGCATCCATGGCCAAGTTCATGCATGTGAGAGTTGGTACAGGTACACGTGCATAAGCGGTAACAAATGATACATACATGGTATTGCAAGTGCTTTACTTAGCAAATGAACTCCACAATATTCCCCCTGAGACTGGTCATTCCCTGGTGTTTAACGAATGGTTGGTCATCTAATGGCCCGAGGCAAAGCCAAGGAAGGTTAACACAGTGACAAAGCGGACATTAACTATGATAACAACTGTTTTCATGGAGCATTATTGCTCTTCTAAACCTTATTCAACATCATAATGCCAACAATCATTCCTTACCTTTTCCTTGTCTTTCAAATAAAGTTAACATCTTCTACCATGCAGCAGAGCAAACAGCACAGTCAAAATCTGAGGCCTTCAAGTTTTAATACTTTCTCTGGTTGAGGAAAAGAAGTATTGGACTTCAGCTGGAAGATATACCATCAAAGCAAGAGTCTCATTAACCAGAACTCCACAAGCACCTTTTATCCTGGAGTCAGCGAAGGGAGAGAATTGTCTCCACCAGGCAATTTGTTTGGCACAAGGAGATTTTCAGGAGAAGTGGATGTGACATCCACCAGCCTAAAGATGGGTGCCTACAAAGCAACTATTATGGGAGTACAGAAACTGAAGGTCGACGTTCAATAGAGCTGATCCACACCTAATTGAAACTGCAAAGAGTTAAACAGCGCCATTGCCTGCCATGCAGCAGACTAAGGCACTGCAGTTAATGCATCATCTCTGAGGTGCTGCAAAGAATACATTCAGAAAGGTGCAAAGAATTTGGCATATCACGTCATTCAGACAAACCCTGTTTCAGACCGGCTGAAACACAACGCTGGGACTAATGCATTGGTTTCCAACTTTTTCTCCATGTACAGATCCTTCCAAACTTCCCAGTGGGACTGTGGATCCCAGCAAAGTGAACATACTTTCTGTCAAATGCTCATCTTCTGTGTTACGTTTCATTTACTTTGTAGAAATCACTGATGGGTCTATGCAAGGGGGCTGTGATTCACTGTTACCGGGTACGATCCATTTAAACATTACTTTGCTTAGGAGACATGAATAATACATTGCCTTAAATAAAAGATGTATAGCTTTTTTTTTGTCTTCCCTCCCCAGCACCTTCCCATGCATAAGGTAGGATTGACACTTGAAACTAAGTTCTGCTAGGGAATAAAAAAACCCCAAACATTTAATGTTATTTGCTTTGGAGGGTGCAGGGAAGACACCCAGACACAGAGGCCGTTAAAGATGGAAATCAACAGGTAAAAGCTACAGGTACCATCATAGAATCACTTCACAGTGTTCAGAAACTACAACAAAAGGGGTGATTTTTCTTTAGCAGCAAAGATTAGGTACCATAAGCGTTACCCTGCAAAGATTACAACCCAGTGTCTCAAAGATTCAAGATCCCAAGCAACATTTAGGCCACTGAGTGCTCAAGAAGATAAGTTTAACTTAAAATCCTCAGTGCAGAGATCAGTGATCTCACAATGTTTGATTTTGTCAGCTCTGCCACATCAGCCTCCATCTACTGCTGAAGGGCCACCAGGGAAGTGGAATGGGTGGAGGTTGGCCATAGATTTGTTTTACAGGGTTGTGGTAAGGCAAAGGAGAATGTACAGTATCACTCCTATGCTGGAAACGAAGCAAGGAGTGAAACTTACAGAATCTAAATCTCATTAGGCTTTGAAGTTTAAAAATGAAAAAGACCGAGATCAGATGGCTGAAACATTTGTATCCAACCCATATGATAAATGTGCTTAATAATAGTTGTACTTAAACTTTGCTATCTTCTTCTACTTTAAGATCTCGAAGGCTTTGGAAGCTTTAGAAATAAAGCCTCATAATACCTCTGCAAGGTCAGCACTGTTATTCTCATTTGTAAAAGTGAAATAACTTGGCCAAGGTCACATACAGAGAGCCAGTAGAAATGCTGGGAATAAGACCTGTCTTTTTGGGCTCTTAGCTATGTATATTTAAGGTGATCTGCAAAGAAAAAATTACTTGGATATGTGCCCATTTTTTTTCTTTTTCCTTTTTATGATGAATAAAGAAGGTGTGAAGGTTTTTCTAAGAGTTCATATAAACTGGCCTGAAGGACAACAGTGGCACTTCAAACAGGAATGATGACACACATGTAATTTCCAAGCACTTTTAAGTCTGCAGCAGAAAAAGTGCTAAATTAAATGCTGGTTAATAAATAACAACAATCATGATGATAATCATCTGCTGTAGCACGAGCAGAATAACTCCCTATGTGAGCACTGCATTTGAGAGGAAAAGTAAGATGTCTCTGATACAATTACTCTCTCATTTATGGCCATGCCACAGTGGTATAATTATAATTATTCAACTATAGTTCTACTATTTCATTTCCCTGTGTAAAACAAGCCCTAAGGGATTCTTTTTCTGTTTCCATTCAACAGCTGTAATTTATATTCTTTTTACCCTAGACATCCTCTGATGAGTGGAAAATTTGGAAAACTATTGCATTCCAGGGGACCTGGGGGCACATCTACACAGAGCATTGAGTTGTTGTAACTGACTCTGTAGATCACCCGAGGATCTGCTTTTATAAAAGCAAAGAGGAGGGATCTGCAACAGCACTGAGCTAGTTTTGTTTTAAACCACATTGAACTGAAGTGAATGGGAAGCCATCAGAAGGCCTGTTTTGGGGGGAAACAAGCAGGAGATCCTCAAAACCCTCAAAACTTTTCGTGTCCCCTGCAGTTGAGTGGACTGCATGAAGGACTGTAGCTCAAGTCATCGACCTCTTTATCAGTCTTTGACACACTGAATGTGCCTGTTCGGACAGTAACTAAAACACTAACAAAGCACCACAAACTCAGTAGTCTCCAACGCATTTTTCTTCTCTATACTAGATGAAAAAACAAAGTATGCCCACTTAAACAGATGTCATATTTCATGTCAGAGACCTAAAACTGGAGCACCAGTTTTAGCACTCAAGAAGAAAATCCTACCTTGTGAATCTGTAATGTCATTCACAGAATAGCCACCTTCTCACCCAGAAGTTTTTACTTACTGGAGTAAGTATGGATTTAAGTATGGAGTAAGATGGGCTAACTGTCCATTATCAGTGTAGGAAACCTAGCAGACATGTATGATATAACTCTATCCCTATCTTTGGTTCTTATTTCATGGATTACCTTCATCTAGTACATCTGGCCTCAGGTCACTACTAAGAGATACAGCCACTAGGCTGCTCAAGTGATTAACTGCATTCCCATAGTGAACGAAGCCTCCTCGACTGTGGCTTTACTTTTATGCAAGAGAAAACAGAAATTGGTGAAAAAGCAAGTAAATAACAACTCTGGGAAGAAAGTACAGCTTAGATCTTTGTTGTCGTATGTTCAGACTTCAGCAGTCACACTTCTGCTGTACAGTTCTGCATCTGTAATTGCACACTGTGTCCTTCCCATGTGATTTGTAGAGCTTGGCATTGTTAATGTTCACCTGATAATAAAAAATGGCTACAAAATCCCCCGAGAAGCCTTGTTACGGGAGCTTGCTAACACTGCTAGCAAAACACTTCCCATCCATTTCTGAGGCCAGACAGAGGCACATAGATGCTTTCTGAAATGAAGGCCGAAACCAGACTTGCTCCTTGAGCATGTCAGTGTCATGCCACAGATTTTTGCTAGGTCACTGCATTTTAAACACATGATTAAGGCAACAGGAATTAAAGATAGTCAAACAAGTTGACATGCTTGAAACATGAGCAAGAAAGGGCAAAGCACATCAGTTTACAGGTGCTGCCTAGGAAAGATCTCTGGCACTATTAGTAGAAGTTGTATTGCAGAAGCTCCTCCACCAACACTAGGACAGCACAACACCCACAGACACCCTTCCATGACGGAAAGCTTTGTGAGCAGCCTGCCTTTGAAGGGTTAGATGCTCACTATCTCTCGGTGCCAAGTGTGTTCATACTGTTGCCAGAAGACACACAGGGAGTGCAAACGACAAGCAAGTGAATGGAATTGCAATGTGGTGTAAACTGGTCAGTGTATGAGGAAACTTGCTACTGGTGGAAAACACGGTTGCCAAATGCTGCTACCTGCACGGAGTACCTGTGCTACTGCTATATGAAGAGCTAGTAACTGGATCACTCTTCATTATTAGCTAAATCTTCAGGAACAAAGGAAAAATGCCAGACTTTTGAAGGTTACTACATAAACATCTCTCTGAAAATAGCAGAGCCATTAACAATGCCATGTTATTGTGATCAACAGTAGAGCATTGTACATTCAGTGCGCATCTTCCCAACCCACCACACACAGCAGATCTAGCACTAAGAAATCAGCTCATTGAAAGTCTCAGGCCCTTTTCAGAAAGCTCATACCGCTGCTGCTGGGACTCACCACACATGCTGCAAAGCACTTGCATTAATCTACCAGGAGAAGGAGGAAGGGGATCATCCATTCAACATGCGTGAAGCACCAAGTGGCCGTCAGAGAGTAAAGACTTCCACTGTCACAACTAACTTGAAGTGGATTTGAGCTAATGACTGAAAACTAAATTCATATACTCTGTATGTGGCACCTATCCCTTTGCCAAGACAGGAATTCTTTCTCTCTGGGTCTTCCATCTCACCCAGAAGGCCTCTGGGCTATAAAGATGATGGCATTACTAAACTAAAAGCAGCAACATGATGATTCCCTATTTGCTGGCGGGGAGTCAGGTGGTGAATGAGCAGGGACACAGACAGAAACATCCTTATGATGGAGAGAATTCCCTGGGATGAGTTTGATCTGGATATCAAAGAAGGAGAGAGGGAAGATAAAAGAGGTCCAAGCAAAATACTGCCAGTGTATTAAACAAATTTCAGTACCCCCCTAAGGAGGGAAGTCCCTTAGGAGATGACCCAAAAGTTGACATTTAATGAATCAAACCATAGCATCTACCTTAACAAATCCATCTGAGCATAGTTCGCAAACGACCCCCTTAAAAGGCGCACAAAGGGAGGAAACAGCAACAAACCAGCTAATTTCAGGAAAAATCCAAGGTAAGAACCCAGATGCATAAGATTTCCCTTGCTGTGTGCTCACTGCAGTACCGAAGTCTGGGAGCTCACCAGCAAATCTCAACAATTTCATCTTTCCTTTAAACATCTCCTCAAAGATGCAGCTTTTCCTCAACATGGAAACATGGTCATTCACCTCTACATCAGGAGTGATAATGTGCAGGTAATACTGAGGAATAGTTTTCTGTCCAGCTTTGATCCCAAAGCAAAGCCACTGCCCCACACCACATATGTTGTCCCTTTTAATCCTCCAGGGCCACCACTACTCCTCTGTTAGACCAGCAAGACGACGGAGTTTTGCCTGTGTTCAGGCTTTCATACACTGGGCGCCATCCCAGTGAAAACAATGGAGCTGCACTGTCTGCTATCAACACTCTCTTTGGTTCCGGGTGGTTATTCCAGTCTGACAGCAAAGGAATGTAGTGCTATACCTGTGCCGAAGTTTCCCAAGGTAGAATCAGACTCACACAGGGATCCGTCCCTGCAGCTAGAAACTTTGATTTCAGATGGCAGGAAAGTGGAAGTGTTTTACTCAATAGAAGTACTCTCTACCTAAAGCTGCTGCAATATTCATGCTCCCTCTGCCCCTGAACACCTTCCCTCAACCTTCCCTTAGGGAAAAAGAGGTTGAGACAACCAGAAGTAGACAGAAAAAGCAGGTTAGCTGGTAAAGCAGTATTTGTAACCAGCAAGAAAGCAAAGTGGTAGCTAAACTCCATCAGAAAATAAAAGACATTAAACCATTTGAATCTTGTCGCATCTGTAGACATGCTTTTAATGTGCCAATTCATTTATTTTTAGTCTGTCCTGGAGAAAAGGAAACGTTGTGAGAGAGGAAGGAAAGAAATTTTTGCTTCTATAACTGTAAAAACTTACTAAATTTTGTAAAACGACTGCAACGTAGGCAGGAATTTGGCTCCACTGCCTTGAGGACTGAAATCCTCATTAAAGACACAGAGTCAGAGTACAGACCTGCTCCCAGACATTACCCCTTGCTTCATCCATTTGAAGGAATTGTTTCTGGTAGAGTCAGTGCAGCTATATGTCTTACTCCATTCAAGTCTTGGCCACTGTGTCAAGTGATGGTGTCATACTGCCAGTAGGAGCAAAGAGTTATAATATGGAAATGGTTACTACCAGCGTGGACAAAGGCTTTGCAAGACCCATTTCATTTGCTCAACTAAACTCTCAAATGGGTGAAAAATATCAAACTAGAAAACAAACAAACAAAACTGCAAATATTCAGGGAACCAAGACAATGAGATCTACATCCTATAATTAATCTGCAAAGTAATTCACCCAGAGCACCAAGGCTCAGGAAATACCAGACATGTCACGAAGGTGTTGATGTTTTAACCACCATAATACCCAGCCCTGCATAAACAACCATTGTCACAGCAGCAGTGGCTTGAAGCACCTTTACCTTCATATGGCATTTCCTACTGGGAGTATTATGCATTGCCCCACTTTACTTCAGAGCTTGAAGTTTTCACACAGTCCCTTTGATTTCTTATTGGTGTCTATTGAGAAAGAAGTTTGATTCAAGGAACACAAGGCAGACCTGCCACATTCGCTTCTGTCTTCTCCTCTCCCCCTGTGAAAGTAGGTGTGTGTGGATGATTTTACGCTACTTGAAGGTTTGCCTTAGGAAGACAACTTCTCAGGCAGCTAGCTGACGCTAGCACAAACAAGAAGGAGTAAGGCAGGAGATCCAGCCCAGCAGACAGCATGAGGTATCATGTGAAATCTGTTTTATGCTTACTGTCTGGACAGAAACTTCATAGTGGATACAGGCATCCAACAGACTCTTCAGTAGGTGTACTGGCCTGTTTTGCCCTTAGAAGCAAGGAAGAGTGGAAACATAGCTATTGAACAGGCAGTTTGGGTTTATCAAGAGGTTACAGAACAGGAAACTTGAGTAGTATTTTTACTTTCTCATAACAGTCTGTGATTTAACCAACACAGTGTAACTGTGCAATATCTAAATTAAATTCTTATTGAAGACAACCTTACTTCAAGCTAGACTTCTCCTTCCCTTCTCTCTCTTCTAATTTCAGAGTAGATAGAATGAACACTGATGATCAATGCAGTTCAGATTAAGTTCAGCACAGAGGCAGTTCCACACCAGAAACTAAAGTCTGAAATACCACTCATGTAACACACATTTTGTCAGGAGATAACCAAAAAGGCAGCCCTGGAGTTCAGTGTACAGGCTATTCCCTCAGATAATGTAAACTCAAACTTGCTTGTCTATGATGTTACACCTTTTGCCCTTTCCAGATTAAAGGCAGGATAATATTCCCCTTTTCTTGCCCTTCTCCCCATTTTCTACTGCCTAAAATGAAACGAGCAAAACAAGAACTATCACAAAATCATGGGGGAAAAAAGAAACAGAGCAGAACAGTGTAGATTACATAGTTAGACAGGAGAAGGTATAGCAACAGAGAAGGACAGCACTCACTTTTGCTCCTCAGTTTTACAGGGAACCAGTGTAACAGCATCATTCACCTCTACACAAATCACTGTAATGTAAGCATTTTTATATCTACGGCCTCTAGCAATCCTTCTTTTAGGAACAGCTCTTTAAAGTCCTTCTAGTTTTTCATTTCCCATCAGGGACATGCACAAAACCCTTGAAGCCAGTGTTTCCTCCTGCTTCTTCCAGCAGCAGATCTTACCAAAGAGTAAACTAAGGGGCAGGAAACCTCAACTGACGAGACAGAGATCTTATTGAGCCTGTTGCAATCCTAGGAAAGCTTCATGTATGTTCTGATTATGATGGCTTTTTGCTACAGGACCAGGATAGCATAACAGCAGGTTAAGTTTTCACACGTCACCCATTCAGCACTTCAACACGTGGTATATTTATAGTCACTGAAAAAACTACAGGAGTAATTTGGAAGACAGTCCAAAATATCAAGGGTCTGGATTTAACATCCAGTAGTGACTCCCTGAGGCACAAGGGTGGTTATATGGCGTAAATGAACCATGGTAGAGAGATCTTGCTCCAAAGATCAGTGATGCCAGGACAACAGTGAACAAACAGCTGCACAGAGCAATCATGAATCAAAGAAGGAAAAAAGTATTTCTTTTTTGGAAGCCAAAAGGGCTTCCATTAAGTCTTTCAGGGAAAAAAGACCATCCTGATGCTTCCTTCAGGAAATCAAAGGCTGAACTTAGAGGAAAATAAGGAAATCATTTTGATAATTGTTCAGGATTTGATGGATGCATCCCCAAAGTTAATTAGCTTCTCAAGCAGTGTATATCCCAGACCTAGCTTTGCTAGTGAACTACCCCACAGTAAATGGGGAATGCTTCAGGTGTGCATCCTACATTGTTTTGCACTACAAGGAGCCCACCAGCTCCAAGCCCTGCTTCCCTCTTTCAGAAAGCTTACAGTATATAAAGAAATACCACTCTGGTCAGTCGTGATCAACAGATGTTTTCTATTTAGATCTCTTTTTTTCCTCTCCTTCCACTTGAGTTTTTTCTTTCTTTCTTTTAATATATGAAGGCAATATTTACAGCCCAGGCAGTGCTAAGATGCAGTGATTATGGCTGATTTTATCACAGCTGTATTACTTAGCTGCAAGGTGAAGCGCTGTGCTAAAATGGATCATGAATCCCTGAAATTGACTATCCGTCACCTTTACAATCCTGATGGAAAGGCAGGTCAGATCAGGCTTGACAACTTCCCATGCAAAGGAGACTACAACAGTGATGTCTTCTTGCCTCAAGGCATTTATTTGTCTGGAGAGAAAGGTGATGCCTTAGGGAACCGGACTAAAGAAAGAGGAAAAACCAACTACTCTAACTACCTCTGCAGGAATCATGTGTAAATGGAGGAACCTAAATGTGTGCATGGAAAGACAGCTAGGAGTATTGGATGAAAGAATAGCACAAGCAGCTAAGAATGAGGATTGTAGCATGAAGACCTCCCCCTAGACTGAAGAACAGAGAGTGAGGAAAAGAAAATAACACCTCCTCAGTGGCATTTTGTGGCATGAGATGAAATGCACAAATGGGGAAAGCTTTCAAATGTCTGAAGAGTCTAGTCATACCTTGTTCAAATTCAGTGTCTGAGCCTTTCTTGCAATGTCAGCTTCAAAAAGCACCTGCAAGTTTGGAGACCAAATTCATTGCTGGCCATTATTACATGTGGCATCTCAAACCCTGCAGAACAATGGCAACGTCGAATCTCACAGCAGGTGTTTATTTGGAGACAACCAGCACAATTGATCAGAAAATCACTAAGCTATCCCGGTGAATCTTCTTGACTGGCATATGGCCACACGCAAGAGAGACTCCATAGGAGAAAAGACTAACTAGCATGATATTGTTTCTAGGGAGATTGACATGCTGCTTCCAGTAAACCCACAACAACCATCTTCTTAAGGCAAGACTTGTTCTGAAGCATAAACACAAGTTGTCTCATTAATACACTTTCCAGGTTTGGGTGTAACTGAGTACCACCAAATACTAAGGAGAGTGCTTGTTCTTGGTGTCTGTGTCCTATTCCCAGCATAGTTACTTACACATCAGGTGGCCTAGCCATAGTCATGAACATCACTGTATTTTATTCCTTCCTATGCAAAAAGAGGACAATATTATGTATGCCTCAGAGCTACTACACACTGGTTGTTAAAAGTGGGGTAGAATCTTTGAGATCCACAGATAGACAGCATTAAAGAAAGGGCAAAGACTGCTCACATCTTGCTCTTCTCACCTGTCCTTTCTTCCCCTTTCCTCTAGTGCCTCTTCTGGGTAAGTCACATCCCAGCTAAACCTCTTAGTGAATGATTACATTACAGATAGTGCTAATTACCAAATGTCATCTGTGTGGTACAATCTTATCAACACCCCACACTTCCTCCCCTGAGGTGAGGGGGCTTGATCCATTTCATAAAAGTATCCTAGTTATCTGCTCTAGCAAGCTCCATTCCCTCAGGCTTGAAGGTGGCTGTTTTCCCTTTTTTTTTAACCTCCATCCTAAGCACAGATTCAAAGCTTTTCTGCTAGAACCTCTTGCGAGGAGGGTTCACCCCAGTAACAGACTGGTGGCTATTATCCTTTGTGTATAAAAGGAGCTACTCCTTTCCCAAGGTGCTGTGTTTCAGATAGGGCACTCAAATGGTCTTCCCCTCACACACCATGCAGCAAGCGGTGTCATTCTGTCACCTATCATATGGCAGAGGAACTCAATTCCTGCCTTGCAGCTGTGAACACTGAGTTATGAACATGGGGGTAAAGAAAGGAAGAACAGAAATAGGTGCAAGAACGCCTATAAATGCTTTGGTAAGGCAACTATGTCACAACTGTAGTTTTGCCTGATATTTTAATTCTAGAACCTTTATCCGACCAAGCTCTGCCAATGCTGTGTTCTTCTGCCCTGTAGCACTCCTTTCTAGCCCAGGTGCTCACCCTCATTCCTAAGTAGCTGACATGAAGCACCTCCATCTAACACACTTTGGAACCAGGGTGCCCACTGCACAGAAGTCCACAGCAACTGCAAGAGCAAATGGCTGCAAATACCCTGAAAGAAATAAAGGTAATGACCCTTCTGTCATGTTTGCCAGTTGGACTCAGCTCTCTGAAGGATTAACAACATAATATGGGGTAAGCACAGTGACCCTGTGGTTTTGGTTACAGCACTGCTAGTTCCAAAGGTTTTAACAGGCTAATTCCATCTCGTACTATTATCCAGAAGGCAGTTTGCTCCCTTATTAGTAGATACTTGTTGTATTCTTTCTGGGGGTCTGGTTATTTTTGTGTTTGAAGGTTGTTAGTGGGGTTTTTTGTAATATAATTTGTGTGCATATTACTCGCTGTCCCTGGAATTCATTTTGTTCCCTGCTAATGAAACCTCTGCGTCGCTAACAAAGCATAAAATAAAGAAGGTAAATAGCACTCTCCAGAAACAATTTGTTTCCTGCTCTGTAAATTCTTGCTGAACAGCATCTCGGGGAATATTCACCCCAATAAGAGGAGAGAGAAGCAGAAGATGATTGAGAAGGAGGCGGATGAAGGGGCTACAAATGCAGTCAGTTGATGTGGAAAGGAGATGATAATGATAGTCACACTGCAGGCAAACAGGTACCCAGACAGCTGCACCTCTGAAACTCCAGAAAGCACTTGAGCACAGGCAAGCCATTCCATTGAGGAGAAACCATTGGTTGCAGAGAGATTTGAAGCTTTCTCATGTTTAACCCTTTGGAGCTATGGTAAGAGCCGGCTGCCCTTGCCAGACTCCAGACTCAGAAAACAGAGCAGGACACAGAAAATTAATGAGTGATCCTGTTCTGCAAAAGCACAGTGACAAAAGGTAGGTGCGGACTATGTCCTGTGGCATTGCTGTCAGTGAGTGTGAAACAGGGAAGGTAAAACTTAGGAAGAGGTGACGCTGGTTTTTCCTAGCAGGTGTGCTGCTACTACCTGCTAGAGAAAAGCAAAAGATGTTCTACAAAATATAGCTTCTTTCTCACATAGGAGAGCCATTATGTTCATTTTCATACATCCTAATATGAATCACAAGGCTGAAATTTTCCAAAAAATAGGACCGTCAAAGAGATTTTCAAGTTCATATTGAAGCTCCTAAATTAATGGCTTGCAATTGAAAAGAGCTGAGCTTCCAGCTGCTTCCACTGATTTTACTGTGGCATTCAGATCTTAAACTCTAATCCAAGCAGAGAGGTAAAAACAGGATCATAGTGCAGGAAGGGAAATAATCGTGCACCTTTCCACCTGTATAGTCAAAGGAATGTGCCATCTCTGTGTCTTACTACTTGGGAGCCAATACTACAAATCAGTACATACTCTTCCTGGAAAAACAAACCAACCAACCTCAAATTCAGCCAAGGAGAAATGCACCGAAAACCAGGACTTATTTCTAAGATGATTTGATTATTAAAGGTAGCTAAGAGCATTAGATGTCCAAACTCCATGGGGCCCTAGATCCCTTAGCCACCTTTAAAAATGCATGCATAGTGCTCCACACAGGAACACACCTTCGCACTATCATTCACTGGATTACTGGACCAGCCCCTGTATGGAAGATTAAATATAAACTGCTCTACTGTTAAACTGTATTTATTGAGCTTTAACTGCTATGTAATTTATACATCGCTTCTTGCAGAGTTGGAAAAACTCCATCAACAATAATAATGGCAACACTCAATTTCAATTGGTACATTTTTAACCTACAATAAGCAACCTGTTAGATCTAGAAAGAGCTCTTTAGAAGTTATGCAAGGTATTAAATGAGCTGCTCGGAGACCATGCAGGTTGGGTTTGTAAAGTAAAAAGAGAAGGCAGCAACCAGAAAAATCCTGGCAAATAGCAGCGCCATCTCAGGAGAGGATTGCTGCAGCTGTACAAGTTATTTACATGAAGTCAATTCCAAGTGATTATTAAGAACATGGGGTTTATTGTGTAATATAAAAGGCCAGTTCATTATGTCCACACGAGCTACAGCTTAAATGGCAAATCTCAATAATTCATTTTTTTTTTTAACAGCAGTTTGGAATTTAATCGCTGCACAATAACTGCTTTAATTCTGAATTAATTTCTTAATGGAGATGTAATTGTCTTGGGCTTCATCTAAAGGGCCAAAATCTGTGCTCACCAGCATAAATCCAGCAGAACTTCATGTAAGAGAGTGGGATGGTTTCAGCATAAAGAAACTGGAAGTCTACAGGCAGCTGAGTTTTACACTGATATCCCAGAAAACAGTATGGCTCAACCACCATTTGTACTTTTTCACTTTCAGTCCCAAATGACCATTGTTTGCCTAGGCAAAGTCCATAAAAGTACTAAACACAGAAGCATAACACCTCTATTTACTGCTGTTATTATAATCCTTCATTTGTAAGACATAGTTCATTCCAAAGGGCTGCAAAAATATTTTACTTGAGGGAAAACCTTCATTTGTTACCAAAAACCTTCATTTAATACCAAAATGCTTTCAGGTCTGGGGTGAAGAAACCAGCCTATATGGGAGGAGCTAAAAAGGCAGACAACAGTTAGCCACATTTCCATCTGGCTAAGGCATTCAAGCTGACAACTCGAGGTACATAACAAGCCCTGCATGAACAATTGAAGGAAAATGGCTTCAGAAGGTATTCACAAGATACTAGGTATCCAGGCAGGCAACCTAGAAATCTTTAAGATAGAGCTGACATCACTGGGAACAAAAAAAGTTATCACTGTAACCATCATCTTATAGTATGGAAGAAAACAGTGATATCAGAAAACTGATGCAGGAAGAATGCCTAGATAGATAGTATGAACAGGGACTAAGGAAAAAGATAAACTTTAGATCTTCCAGTGGTTCACTCCAGTTGATGAACTCTTACCGTTAAGAACACAAGAAGCAGCAAGACAATAAATCACCTGGAGTAATCAGCAACCAGAAGTCAGTGGCAATACTGCAAGTCATGCAGAATATTAGAGCCTACTGAGTGTCAGAGGCTGAATTCTAACCCTGGAAGTCCTGCTCTGCAGGAGATCTTGGAGGCTCATCCCTTTCAAGGCCATACCAAGGAAGGACATAGTGTGATAGTAACACCTCTCACAGCCCTAGCAGGCCAGGTAAGTTGTAAATTCAACAAATGATCAGTAAACCCAATTAAGAATACAAATACAGCCAATGGTACCCTTAATTTGAATTAAAATATGCCATCTACCATTGTATACAAACACACCTTTTCTCTGCTGCAAGCAGACAGAGAGAAGAGACAATTTTGAGGCGCGAGTGTTGAGCATTTTCCTACCAACATCACAGCAACTGCGTGTGAATTTTTCTATCTATTTTACATCTATTCACACCATCAGTGACACAGAAACACTGTGTCTCTAATGCTTGGTTTAATATTTAGCAAATGAGAAGAGCATTCACAAACTGCATCCTGCTAAAACATCACACAACTGCTTATCTTGAGGACCTCCTCTACAAACACTGCCCTGACACAACCTTGCAGGCATCTCATACAAAAACTGTGTGATGCTACGGACTGTTGTGCCACAGGGTGCCAGTGGCACGGGTGTACTGCAATAGGAGTCAGTGTTCTAAACAAATCCAGCAACACACATTTAGCTCTAGTTTCTCTTCAAGCCTATATGCAATGTTTCTGCTCTTCCTGTAACTGTGACAGTTACCAACCACTGAAAACATGCCAGTAGACTCAAGACAGCTATTCAGACTTGAGGGATGGGGATGATTAGTAGGAAGTGGACCAAGCAGAAGTAATTCTCTTCATATTAAAACAATATACAGACAAAAGAAGTGTTTAAAAAAGCCTTTTTCTTGCTTTTCAATTTTTGACAAAAGAAAACAGCTTGTTTTGAAGCATACTACTCATACATGAATACATCAGCAATACGTTTCTTTGCATCTTGGTAGCACAAGGCATATACAAGCAAATATATGCTTACTACCCTTTTTGTGGAGGAAAAAAAGCCACAATGATTGTTCCTTCTCTAGTGACAGAAAGGCCTCAGTACAAAATGTATATGATGTGAGTAAAGCAGTCAGCATCAGAAGTTGTTTTAAGAGAGAGGAGTCTCTGGCTCTTTGCATACCTAAAAATGACAGTCTTTCAGGTGAGTGAGCTGACCCTCCTTATGGATAAAGGTCAACATGAAATTTAGCAGATCAACCATCAAAACGGTCCGAGATAAAGGAAAAACCTGCCAGAACAGCTTTGATTCCATTTTTTATCAAAATCAGACCTCTCTATGGAAATTGTCAACTTCAGTGAAATGTTTGATGCCTAAACATAATGTTTCATTGTGATAATCTCAGAACATTTTGTTTTGATCCATTCTGTTGATTTTTATGTCACGTTAATATTTCATTTACACTATTGCTATCGGCTCTATGTGGATTTTCTTTACTTACTAGTTTAATACAATAAAAGTGTCAAAGAAAAGAAATCAAAAGAAAATAGTGAATGTGTAAGTAAAAAAGTAAATCCAATTGCACCTAATGAAAAAGGCTTCACGAAAGCAGTGCTGACCTGCTTTGAAGGAACTGGAGATGACCATCCTCTGCATTCAGCTGGATACAGAACAGGGATTTGACTATAGTGAGACAGAGCCATTGCTTTGCCTTTTTACTTGGATGCCAAAGTATGTACAGTTGTGTCCTAACCACTGAAAACATTTTGGTTGTTATGTGACTCTAAGGTAGAAAACGGCTTCATTGTATGCCTTCGAGATCAAAACACTTCTCCACTAGGAGAAATTTAAGCTCTAAATTCATAAGTCATCTCTCAATTTATCTACATAGGCTTAAATTTTAGCATCCACAGTATAACTGCCCAGGCAGCCTTGTCATTATAAACTCTTCTGGCCACTACCTAATCTGTGCCAGGCCCACTGAGGAAGGAAATAAAGCTTTGAGCAAGACAGGAAGATAGAACTGAGCTATACCTTAGAAAGAGAACTTGCTAATAGAATTTGCTGCTATAGCCTCTGGCATTTCATGGTATCACAGTCGTTTGCCTGTGGTATCCCGATTCCCTGGAATGCAAGATACACTGTAATTCATGTGTTAGGGTATATTTTCCAAAAGTAGGTGACAGACCAAAGACTCATCTGTGGCTCAGTATGTCACTGAATTCAGTAATTTTTCTGTCCTCTTTAGGTCCTTTTACCACATCCATCACTACAGTATCTTAGTAGCTGGTAATGTTCATAGGACAAAAAAATCAATAAGCAGCCAAGATTACAGAAAACAGTGGCCAAAATTGGGTTCTTAAATTCACACTTTGGCAGAGGAAAGAACAACATGATCCTCCACACCGAAAGACCAAAAACAATCAATAAAACCCAAGGAACATCCCATGCTGAACCTCCACAATAACTTACAAATGCTGCTATGCACAACTACAGAGCTAAGCCAAAGTACTGGGTTTAGAATCAGTAAAATTCCCTGATCTCCAAGACTACAGGTGGTGGGTCTGGGTGGTACAACAGCTTTTTCAGGACTTCAGACCTACAAATCAGTGAATTTACAAAGAAGTAGTGCATACTTCAACCAAAATCACCCTATGGGTTTCAAACTGTAGTCATAGCCAGGCACATGCTAAGCAACTGTATCGGCAGTAGAACACCCCAAGCACTTCTGCACATTGAGGCAGATGATCAAGTAGATGAGCTTTTGGGATCCCCCTAAACTATTTCCTCTGTGATCCTATGAGTCCTGCACATACTAACAACAAGGGAAGTTTCATAAAGCTTTCCTGACAGCATCACCCTTGACCAAGCTGATGAAACGTGCCACCATTCACAGCAAAACAGTCTATGGAAAATGTTCTTTTTGCAAACAGATATTAATAAATGAAAGCTGGTATGAGCCTCTTGATCTCCCCCAACTTTGCAAATAAGGAGCACTGGGGTTATTACCAGCTCATCAAATATTCCATTAAGACTGACAATCCGAAAAGGGAAGTGCCATTTGCAGAAGTTCTCTCTGAGCTCCAGCAGCCCTGTCAGTGTCATGGCTGGACTAAGATTCTGTAGTGAGCAAAAATGAAGTCAGAACCTTTTTAATATATAATTAGCAATAAGAAGAGCGTGAAGGCATTTGAATAATACATCTCATGGTCAGACAAAGCTGTAGGAGCCAGAAGAGAAAGAGAGTAAGGAGTCAAGGGGGCAAAATTTCAGAGAAAAATGAGACTTACATGCCCATGAGAAGGGAGAGGTCCAGTTATAACATGATAAATAGCATAGAAATAGTGCTTTGCATTTATAAAAGACTTTGCTTTCAGAAACTTCCAAAATGGAGCTCCAAGGCTGACGAGAATGATTATTCCTTTTTTATAGCAAAGGAAACCGAAATCCATAGGGAGAACATGACATTTCCAATGGCACTTCAGGGTGTCGGTGACAGAGCTGCAAATACAGCCCATTCTCTAATGGCAGGAGCAATTGGCTTCTCCCATCCTACCCCTGACAGTGTCCAGAGACAGGGACATAATGCACAACACTGCAGTTTCCCCATAAACCAGATTAAAGGCTGGGGGCTGGTGTTTATGCCAAGTTCCCTAGTGCCACGTTAGCCCAGGGCTACACTGGCAAATGTTATAGTCACAATGCCTGACAAATGCTGAGAAAAATGAGAGCATGGAAATGATTTAGTGCTGATACTGAGCTCTGAATCCCTATTTCCAGCACCTCAAAATACAGATGTGTTTCTCTTTTAATTTACAGAAGTAGCTAGGATTCCAGATCAGGGTTCATTTAGGCATTGGTTTAATATCTACAGCATCTGCAAACAATGATAATAGATATCACTTCTAATTTTTCAGCAGAGCAGCTTTTTTGACCTTGGCTCATTTGCAGTCAGTTTTTACCTGCGTGTAAAGTGCCTGTCCACCAATGCATCAGTCATAGCTGCTTCCTTCAGCCTTTCCCATTCCCAAGCAGCAACCCTGTTTGAATCCTTGCAGGAGCAGTACATGGAAAGGGTCACGGTGGTGCCTCAAAGGAAATTTCAGCTGAGAACCACCACAGAAAGAGTGAAAGATGTTTTGGGTCGAGGAGGAATCGGAGGTGGAATTGAAGAGGATACTCTACTGCTTCTGCTAAAATAAAGCCTCAATACTAAGTAAAGAAGTGCACAAAATCCCCTTCAGCTCCTCATTTAGAAGCAAAGCAGCAAAAAAGCAGCATGGTCTGCAGCTGGAGCAGAGGACTCAACTACAGACCCATAAGCAGGAAACTCCTAGAGAAGGGATTGCCTTACCCTTTAAGAGCAAAACACATGTGAGGTGATGGTTTTATATGAGAGCTGCTGAAAAATAAGTCATTATTATAACATTTGCATGGGGTGCAGGTGCTGGCCATGGGGAGCTGCAGGGGCAGCCTCTGTGAGGTGAGGCTGGGGCTGCCTTGTACTGGTTGTGATTGATTCCAGCAGCCCCACATCAGGACACAGCTGAGCCCCCAGCCACGATGGTGGCACCTCAGGGAAAGCCTGTGTAAGGAAGGGCAGGGGAAAAGCTGGACAAGGAGAGAAGGAGGGATCAAAGTGAGAAACCACAAAGGGAATAAATATCCAGAAAAGGGAGCAGCAGACCGAAACCACCATGTACTGACCAATTCCTCAGAACTGTAGGTGAAGACAGTGGGGGGGGACAAGTTAGATGGCCAATTTCTCAACGTGATCTCCAAATTTCTAGCTACCTCCATGACCTTCACAGCCTTCAAATGCAAAGGGGCACTCTCAGGATGAGCTCTGGATGAGAGGACCCAGAGCAGAAGGAGATGTGCAGCCCATCAGCCCACCTCCCACCCGCACTGGAGAGACAGAGTCTCTGAACAGCACTGGAACAGGCTGAAAGGGAGGAAGAAAATCAATCAAAAATGGATGTTCTCAGTCGTGGAATCAGTGTTCCTATCCTGCTCCCCTCTTTCTGAAGAAGAATGCTGCTTCAGCAGCTTTCTAGCAGTAAGATGGGAGAATCCGACCCAGCTCCAGATGATGACTAAGGGAAACTACAAGTACCTTGCTTAGAGGGAGCAGAAGCCATAGTGCTCTGCAGGCATCTAGACCAACATGCAAGGAGGGAGAAATGAAAGGTTCTTGGTCACAACACATTCTTGTAACAGTAATAGGTGGTTGTGCATGAGAGACACACCCTGGAAAAATACACTTGGTCTCTACAACAGGTTTCTTTGAAAGATTTCCGAAACACCATGTTACCTTGCACAGACAGCTGGAATTACAGGGACTCTGTAGGGAGGGAAAGCTCAAATAGATACAAAGGGTATAAACATTATTAGGAATGCAGGGATTTCAGGCAAACACTGTGTTTGCAGACAGGGTGGGCTCAGGATGGGTTCCATCTTAGCTACAGCAGCCCCCCAACTGTGCTCCTGAAAATTAATATGGTTTGAAGGGGATTTTCTTAAAGTCTGAGCTAAGGAAAGCTGGCAGGTGCTAAGGAGCGCTCAAGTCAGACAAAGACATCTGCTAGGGATGTCAGTAATAGATAACAGTTATCTGGGAGCAGGGGATAGGACAGAAACTTCAGCTAAAGCAAAGCTGAGAGATGGTACAACTGCAGGAATAAATAACAGGCCTCTCAACAGAACTTCAGCAAAATGAGGCTCTGGGGCAAGACTGAAAATGACCATGTGTGTGTATACAGCAGTGCGGAAGCTGCTGAGCAATAATGGGCAAACGAGAGTGCTGGATAATGGAAGAAAACCTTGCTAAAGTTAGGATTAATGGAATGACAAACATCAATGGCAAAACATAATCTTTGGTTTCAAGTAGTACATGAAGGACATAAGTAGGCTTTAGAAGTGAGGGTGCTGCACCCCCCCAGAATCCAGTGATGTAATGTTTTGAGATGTTCATAAAGCAAGCTCCAAAAGCCCCAAATATAAGAATATCAGTATGCTATCATCATCCTCTTGATCAAGAGAACAGAAAAAAACTAAATGCATGAAGTTGATGAGCATCAAAGCAGTAACCAGACTAATAAAGCAGAAAAAAAAGGGGGTGACTTTGGTTATCTGCTTACAAAATTGAGTCGGGTGTCATGTTGGGTGACAGTTTAGGAGAAAAATTTCTTGATGTGTTAAATAAATTATCACTTCGAACAGCTGACTCCAGAGCTCACAGAGGCAGGAGACTATTTGCAGTGCAATTTGATGTGGAAGACCGAAGTCTTTTTGCAAAGCAACTGTTGTTGATGCACTGAAAAACAGTGACCACTTCACAAAGAGGCTTCTTGTCCTGCAGGAATTCCACACATACCCCAGAATAAATAAATAAATCAAAACCAGCACAGAGATGAAGTGCTATTGTTTTTTAAAAGGGGATTGCAAAACTAATGAGGAAGCTGGCTGAAAAGGAAGTAATATCAGAAGTGATAAGGATTAAATCCCTATCCTAATACATAAAGGGGGAAAAAAATGATCCAAGAGTCAGAAAGACATTTCCAAATAAGAAATGCTAAACATGAATCTAGGAAGTCAAGTGAGGAAACCCTTAAAACAAAACAGTACATTTAAATGGACAACCTGAAGAAATTATTTGAGCTAGAAAGGTATCCCATTGATAAACAGAAATCCAGTCTCAGTGAGGCCAACCCAGAGGAACATAAGGAAAATACAGAATTGTCTTGGTTCCCTTTTGCAATATCTCCTACTTATTCTTTGTTTTGGCTTTGCTAATATAAGATGCTTGGGGGAATGGTGAGATTGAGGTCACTTATACACCTGGTGAGAGGCACTGAGCTGAGCAAGGTTATTCTCAATCAGGAGGACAGGAATTAAGTTCAGTGATCTTAGAAAATGGGAGAAGTGGTCCAAAACAAGCAAAGGTGCAATCTGACACAAAGGTACCAAGTGCTATATCTACGAGGGGTATTACATCGTGTACAGAAGGACCAGTAACTGATACGTTAGTGGGTAATCCTATAATAACGACCTGAAGCACACAGCAGCTCACATACTGAACAGAAGCCAGCAGAGCAATGTCATGGAGGAAACGTGCCCTGTTAAGAGGAGAATAATGTGCAGGATACAGGACGTGTCACTTGAAAAATGCATTCAGTAATGGAGAAACCCCAGTTGGAGAACCATTGCCCAGTTTTAGGCACCAGACTGTAGGAAAGAGACATATCAACTGAGATAAATCCAGACCAGTGTGAGCCAAGATCTTACAAAAACATCCCCCATGGAGAAAGGATGCCAAAAAAATGTATTTGTCTAATCCAGAAGGAAGAAGACTACAGAACTAACGGGCCTTGAATACATAGAAACTTGTTACAAGGAGGATACAGCATTACAGCAGCAAGGGGAGGAGGGAAAAAAAAGAAATCAGTGTAGCACACAAAATGGAAGATTTGATTTGGAAATTGGGGAAAGTTTTCAGTTCTTCAGACAGCACAGCATTACAGCATGCTACCTAGGCTGATGGTTCAGTCTCTTTCATTGGAAGCTTCTAGAAATAAGATAAATGTTCAGAGTAATCAGTCAGGTCCCTTTCATCCCTGCATTTTATGACTTTTACATTATCTTGGGAGGTGAAGGATTAGATTAGCAAAGAGGGGGTGCAGGCCAAGACTGAAGGGCACTTGGACTTGGATGTAGGGAGCCCAGGGCTGGGACCATAATAGGTCTGCTTTTAGATAAGACTTCAGGCCAAACACACTGCATTTCCTTGCAGTTCATGAGGAAATAACAAACTAAACCCCTATGGACCCCATGGGCAAAGCAGAAGCATTTCAAACCCTCTACAGAAAGGTAAGAATTTGTTGCTATAAAAAGTATAAATGAATCAAGAGTCTGTACAACACAGTCTCCCCAAATATCATCATGAAATCTCACTGAAAACCCTAATAACAATTTCTTTCTAAAAAAGAAATAGAAAGAAAGGAATTAAAACAACCCTCAGGAGTGAAGCAGTAAGAGCAATGTTCAGAACTAAACTCAGAGTATTTGATTCTTTACAGCTGCCCAATATATTCTACACAGATAGTATAGGAGGGAATTGGGGGATACAGATGCCTTTAGCCATGATGCACAGGATGAAGGGAAGAGGTGAGGGGAAAGCTCGCTTTCTGAACTCAAGCCGAAGTGATAAATCACAGCCTGGCTGGCATGGCAAACACCAGTCCCTCTGGCAGCTTTGTAATTACTCCCTAAATGTGGTCTCAACCCTCTTGATGTGGAGATAAATAACTTTATGTGCAAAGCAATTAAAGCCTCGGGCAACACTGCCGGCAAAGCTTGGTCACTGCGTGTCACTATCCATTTGCCAGAGAGGTGTACAAGTAGTAGTGAGTTTATTAAACCGGAGCACTGGCTTCCACATATCAACCTGCCAGAGACCTTCTCTGGATGGCCCTCAAACAATTGTTTCTACTCTCCAAAGCAGTGAAACATCCTGGTTCAAGGGCTGAAGTGAGTGGAGAGACCCTCTGAGCAGCGTGCTAGGCATTTTGCTCCTATCTGCTCTCCCAGAAGAGAGCAGTTCTCTGTGTCCTAAGTCTGATACCTACTGGGGCAATTCTGAAGGAATTATCAATCATCGTGATTAGATTCCTCCTCTTCTCAGGAGAGATCATGCTCAGTTGAAACAAGAGCTATTGCTGGGATGCTAACAAATCACTCTGAAGCAAAGCCCTGATGCTGCATTCTTTTCCTCCTTATACACGTGTATTTCTCTGCCCTTTTCCTGAACAGTCATAGTTTCTCTACAACTCCTGTCTATCCAAAGCAGTACATGCCTCCAGCTTTGTCTCACACCTTGCTGCCTACTTGTATTGACAGCTCTGGAAAGCAAACTTGGAAAAGTCCTCCTGCAATCACATATGGCTGGGCAAAACAACACTATTAATACCTGAATCCTATGCTTCTCTAAGGAGAAGCCTACTCAGCTTAGCAGCACTGTGTACTGCAGCATTCACATCAAAAAACACCCCCAAAACCAGAATCCTAGGAAAAGGGTGCAAGCCAGAGCATTAAACACACCAAGACTTACTTCCACAAGCCTAAAGCAGCCACTGTATGCTGTGCAACTCTGCTGGTAGGGATTCCACTAGCCTGGAAGGAAGGCATGGACTAGTTACATCCCTCACAGCAAAGCAAGCCATCTTTATGCCTGACTTATATCATAAGGCGCATGACTGGGGAGATACTGGTATGGGCTGGACTGCTCTCTAACCCTCTTGGACTGCACAGCTCCAAGTTATGTGAAAAAGTGGGGTAGTTTTCTGATTTCTATAAATAAAAGCAAGAAATAAAAATCAACGAAGCATTTCAATTTTGTAAAAAAAGTTGTTTTTTTTTTCTCTCCTCTGGTTTCAAATCACCATGAAAAGAAAATGAATCAGCACAGCAACTATTTCATTTGACATTCCTCCTGACAAACGGGGTTTTTTAACCTGATTTGATGAAGACAGAACTTGAAATGTTATCAGTGTGTTGATAAAACAAAGCAAGGTTCCTTCAAAGCCAGTACAGATTAATAATCAAAACTGCTACTAGAGGGCACTGTAAGACTCAAAGGAGGTACAACTCTGCTACCCGCTGCTTGTTACTGTGTCCACGCAATCGTTCAAAATACCTTGGGTATAAATACAGCTAAATTCCAGTCTGGGTCATTTCACTCTTTCTAGTCAAGTACCTGCTAAACTTTCAAAGGCGTACAATGCATTTTTCTCCTTTTCTTTAGCACAAAGCTATTTAACGAATGCCGGCTCCTTTTCCAGAGGTGACTAATGTTTCAGTCAGAGGAAATGAAACTTGTTTGTTATCCAGTTCGAGATTGTTCAGAACAATGACGACAACGTAATGTAAGAGTTAAGAATGATAATAGCAATCATAATAATAATGATAATGAATATTTCTCTTCCTACTGCAATGAACCCATCTGGAAGGCCTCAGTGTGAGGCTTCAGAAGTATCCAAAACTGTGATTAGAGAGAAATTCATTTCAGCAGGAAGGTGGAAACTCAGAATGCCAAAGAAAGAAAAAAGGAAGAGAAAAATCCTTTCTAGTTTTGGCCAACAGACCTAATCGGAAATTCTTTTGAAATGTTATTCTCTGGAAGAGAGCTCAGTTAGCAATATTCTGCAAATGCTCAGCCCACTTCATCCATCTGCCAAGCTGAGAATGAATATTCATAGCAAGTTATTTTAATCATTGTGTTTTTCTTGATGTGACATAATTCTATATAATTTTTCCCCCCGGAAAAAAAAAAAAAAAAGCCTCTCTTTTTATGCTGTCAAGTCAGAAAGTTTTTTTTTTCTCCATCTGCAAGAAAAAAGGGCCATTGGGTGGCTCACGCATGGCTTGTAGCAACATCCTCGTCAATGCTCCTCAACTCCTGGCATTAACAACCTAGCTAATGTCACCAGTGAGAACTATGCATGCTGGCTTTTATCTATCCTCTTGAACACAGGAGATTGATATCTCACACAAGTGATAATCAGGGTGAGCACGCCAGACTAAGGTAGACTAGAATGGGATACCTGGGCAACCCATACCCAGGGGAGCAAGGGAGGCTTGTGCTAGCAGAGCTGGGTTTGGGGAGTGTGTGTGCTGTGGGTTTAGGATGAGGGGAACAAGCAGAGCGCTACTGCAAACACGGCCAGGGGATGCTGCTTGTATCCACACACCTTCATAAGCACGTACTACATAAAAATGCTTTTACAGTGTGAGAGGTTCTTAAAATAGCTCTTGTTCAACACTTGGAAAAAAAAATGCACATTTTTTGGTAAAAATGTCCAAGCACAGACAGATTATAAATATTTTAAAGTCCACAGAGGTACCTCGGGAACAAATGGGGTCTTTCTCTGGTTCTATCTGGTTTGTGCAGTTCCCAGTGCATCGCATGACATTTAACAGTTGAAAATCCTGAGGAAAATGTTGTTCCTGCAATAATCAAGAGCCTAAAATATTCAGTACTTAACTGGTGCAAGCGTTTCCCAGGTGCCATACACTGACTGCTGGGACAAGCAAGTTGGGTTGCATCTCTCTGCTCAGTGGAAAGAAAGAAGACACAACCAGGTTTTCTTAAAAGCCAGGCATGTGTTTTACAGATCACTCCCACCTCTTCCTAGTCCTCTGGCTTGTTGCACCTTGGTGGCCATCCTGCTCCTTGTTCTAAGATATACCACACTGTCACCTCTTCCCTGTACCTAAGCAGTTTGTGCCCAATGTCTAGTTTGTTACCTCCTGCCCCAGAGCAACCCAGAGACCCCACAGGGTGCTCCCTGTAGTGCTGAGCCTGGCTCATTCCTGGGTGGCATCAACATGAGGAGCAACTTATTAGGACATCTGTGGCTTCTTCCCAGCTGTTACTCAAGTGCAATCCACTTTGATATTGTTCATTGAGTAGTACAAAGGGGAGGCAGTGAGCGCCATACAACAATGGATTACAAGAAACTAAGTAAGTTGAGATTACTTTCTTGCTGCTTCTGCTTTGTGTTCCCTAGACAGATCTGCATCTAACCAACATGGCAGTCAGTTCAAATCACTTCTTCTAGTCAGTGTAGCAATCCTAGCTCTTTTTAGTTTAGGGGGGAAAAAGAGGAGGAAGAGGAAGGAAAAACGTCGGGAGAGAAAGGAGAGAAGGTGATCTGCATTTAGCTTTAATTAACTAGTGGATGTGCTCTGAAAGACAGTAATAAACACAGCAAACAGGCCCACAGCCCATAAATCCCTAATTGCATCCTGCTGCCTAACTGCTGCTGCTTCTCTTACTTTTCTGACATTCTGGCTCCCCTCTTTGGTCACACCTGACAAGCACTTTGCAGAAAACCAGTGTTCTCCTCTTCCTGCTGCTGCTGCAAAATGCAAGATACCTGTAATACTACCTAGGTTGTCAAAGGTAGAAAGAGGTTGAAGTCCAATTGTCACTATTTGCATTGGTCTGTTTCCATGCAGAGATTGGTAAACAAGAGTTCGCTTCCATACTGGTGGATGGCATGGAAGAGCAAGCACAGAAACAAATTCACTGAGACAGATCCCTCACCGTTATAAAAAGGCATAGCTTCACTAATGCCTCATGGAGATCATGCACCAGTTTTGAATATGACCTACCAGAAACACAAAATGACCTGTCTGGCTTAAGAAGAGGAATCTGTTTCAGAAGACGGGTTACAACCTAGACCTTTCAGAACAACCCTATACATTGCAGCGGAGAAAACCTCAACAGGGTTCTATAGAAATTTAATAGGTATTCTACACAATGGCTTTCTAAAAATACAGGACTGATGGAGATTTCCCTAGGATGGCTCAAATTCTCTTATTAAATACTATGCAAGATTCCATAAAAGCTCTCTAAATGTTAGCCATTTCCATGTGGGAAATCTTTAATGATGGAAGGTCATTACCAGCTGAAGGCCTAGCAATGAGTTCCTGGCTCCCAATCCAAATCCTGGTGGACAACGTCTGTATGTACAGCTGAGCAACTAACATGCCAGATAAGACAGCCAACAAATTCCGTTCCTGTCCATGACCAGAGGGCCATTGCTTTGAATTTGGTTTTGTTTATCTTTGTGTCCCAATTATGTTTGTTAAATTGTTTGCATTTTGTCACAAATGGCTTCAACACAGACTCTATATTCCACATTCAAAGGGTACTGTTTAATTGCAATTCCTCAGATAAGAAATATTCTTCTTGCCTGAGCACCGAACCGCTTCTGAAGTGCTATGATAGCTTGCAGTGTATAAAATAGTTAAGAGGAGCACATACAACACATCTGAACGTCCTTAAGTTTTTCAAATGGGACCAAGTGAGAAAAAATGTGTACATGTGGGTACTCTAAGAGGAAAAATGGGATCAAGGGAAAATGAACCCTGTCATCCCTGACATCACATTTTAAAGTGTGCTTCTTTACCATCTTCCTAATACTTTGGGTTTTTTTAGTCTAAATGCTAACTACTTGAAATTCATGACAGATACTTCCCAGCCAGTTCCCTATTCTGATTCCAACGACCATAATATCTGATATTCTCAACACAGTCTGGCAAGGGAGCACTTTTGGAATGGGTGAATGCCTTTTGAATGGGATATTTGTTTTATTAACCTTTTCAGTTCCGCATTGTGAACATTTTTGACACAAGTTCCTCAAATAATGTGGTTTGGGTTAAAAATAAAACCAAACCAACTAAAACAACCAGCCAAACAAACAAAAAACCCCACTACCATGTAGCTGTAGAAATAACTTGCAGTAAAATTGAATCAATTTCATTATCACTTTTACCAGGAATCGCTTACATGTTTAATTTTAGTCAGGTAAGAATATGTACCAGTTTGTGTTCCATTTTAAAAGCTGAAATATTTTGAGTCATTTAGCAGTCGAGATGATAAAGAAGAAATTCAATGTTTCAGAATCTCTGAAATGAAACATCTCCATGATGTCAAAAGAAAACCTTTCCATATGCCTAAATATTTCTTTCATAAAAAAATATAGGGATTTAATCTTTTTTTCCCATCTGCTTTTGGGGAAAAAAACCCACATGTTTGTACGTCTTAACACTTCCAAGTGGGATAAAACTCTGTTTTGACAAACTCCTGAAAACAGGCCTATAAATGTAGTTCAGACGCTCCCTCCTGTTGTGGCAATTACTGACAAGAAAACTTCAAAGAGTCTGTCTCATAGAAACATGTATATAATCTACTCCATCAAAGCACATTCCTCACTAAGGTGCCACTGCATTGCTTTATACACGACATCTGAGCAGCCAGAGGACCGAGGGAGTCACACCGTAGTGATGCAGTACACAAATCATTGTCCTGAAATTAGAAACATGAACAGCTCCACAACCACATCGTGAAGGGGAACAGCAGAACCATGCCCATTTTGCCTCAAGGAAACTGAATGCAAAGACCTTATGGAAAACATTTTCAAATTAGTTTGTGGGTTTGGTTGCCTAAATTTTGGATTCTTTGGAAAGAGACATCTGAGATCCAAAGCGCAGAAAGAAGAGCTATCCTGGTAGTTATAGTTTCTTATATGCCATAGAGCATCTGCTCCTCAAAGTCCAGAGCGATCTTGATGAACATCCTACCAGTCACTAGGACACAGTGGATTGGAGCTATGTACAGGGAGAGTGGGACATCAAGGAGAAAAGTAGATGGAAAGGTTATCACATATGGCAGAAACATAATGCAGAAACCAATGAATATGTGCAGGTATGGTAAACTGATAGACTGTTTTCAGCTTGGTTTTTCCCCAGAAATCCTATACTGAGCCCAAAGACGTTGAGGCCTCACCTTTCCCGTTTATGACTATGCTTAGTCGGAGTTATGAAGCCATCCATCTCTTTGACCAAGCTTCCACCTAAGCACTAAGGAATGAAATGGCCCTTGCTAGGCTCTCCAGGGAATACACCACCCAGCAGGAGCTCCTTTGAGGCACCTGACATTCAGCCTTTGCTTCTTTTCCTGTACAAGGGAAGAAGTTCCATCTATTCTTTTCTTTTACTCTCTCCCACTTCCCCATTGCTGTGATTCAAGCTTGTGTATGACATTGCAAGGACTGCTAATGAAAACAGCTGCCACCCTTCACCACTGCCTCCCTGAGCTCTGCTCTGAGCAAAGCAAGACAACACACATGGCCAGCTGCCATACAGTCACAGCAGGGCACTGCTGGCAAGTCCAACCCAGCACTGAATTGGCATGTTTTGGTACTAACGGAAGTCTAACCACATCACAAAGCTCAGCAACGCCCACAAAGCACAATGGAGGAACACAGCTATTTAATTCCCAGTGCTTTCCTGCTGCTTCAACCAAAATGCAAACAAGGCAATTTAAACAGAGACTGGGTATCTCCGCATTGCGGCCGTCACTGTTAGAAACATTGGTGGAGACCTGCCCATGCAAGTAATCTCAGTGCTTTTGAGGGGCTCATGTTCATCTCAGCTCTCTGTACTCCATAGCCACAGTGGTAACAGCACTGGCTGTTACTTTGAACTGAACAACTGAACAGCTGTTACTGGCTGTTACTTTGAACTGTAGCTCAAAAACGAGAGCACAACCATCAGGAGAACCTAAAAACTAAATGGACAGTGGAGACCCAGCTGTCTTTCATCACCAAGCGGAGATAGGTCAAAAGCAATGGACCAGTACGACTTTCCTTACCACTTTTTTTCTCCATGAGACAAGAGAGAATGTCATCTCTTAATAGGCCAAGACAGTATTTTTGACCAGTGCTACTTTTGCAAGGAAAACCTCAGAACAACCATGAGCTGATCATGGGAGAGAGGGAGCATCAAAACATGGAAACCCGCCCAGATGGGAGTCACCCTTCAGACTGATACCAGAAGGAGGGAGAAGTCTCTTCCCTCCAGGCTCAGAGACTAACAGTAACTTCGTAGGTACCCCAAGCTTGTCTGACAGAGTCCATCCGTCCCAAGACCCCCCTGTGGTGGACAGTGCCACCCCTTCCTCTTCTCTCTCGGTAGCTGGTTCACTGTGATAACAGAGGCTCAGCTGTCAGAAAACGAACTGCAAGCGGCAGATTCGACACGTGACTGTGCAAAAGCCGGTCTCAGGAGGGACAATTAAAAACACACACAGAAAATTAAATGGCTTTTCCTTTTCAACTCCTTTTCCTTTTCAACAAGTAACAAGACAGGAGCGAGCGCCTGTATGCTAGAATGCCCAGAAAATCGGCAATTAACAAGCGTTCCGCTCTAGCCTGTCTGCGATTTCCTCACCGCAACTGTGGCTAAATGTTTAAACACATCACTCCCCCCACTGTCTCTGTGCTTACCATGGCTCTGGCATACCCCAGCCTTTCTGGCTTCCCATATCGTGCGGTCTTCCCTTTCTTCCTCGCTTATTTGAAGTTTGCTTTAAGCTGAATAAAGGGAAAGGGGCATGGTGTCCACCCAACTGCCATCAAGGGCTTGCACGTTCAGATGAACTAACTACCCCAAATGCACATAAGCCAAAACAAACTTAATTCTATGTACCACAGTGGTATTGTATAAGACATCCAGTCAGCAGCATCTTCAAGAACGACGCATTACCATATCTGGCCAACGATAACATAATCCAGAGAATTCAAATGGGATTCTTCCCTAGGAAACTAAGTGCTAACCACATTACTGCGCAGATGCTCATTAATAAGCCTGTATCAGACAAAAGCTGCAAAGGTATTTTTCTGAGGCACAGGCTTAAATAAAGGCTTTTGACTCAGGTTGGCACTCAGAATTAAATTGATAGAAAAACAGAGTCTCATTAAATTCATACAGCAAATCAAAGATAAAAGCTAGAAATGAAATCTATGCAAACAAGCGTGTGGAGTTAAACAAGTGGAGTTAAACACTCCTGTAGGCTCAAAGGAACACTGTATCAGGGACACCTATAGCCTACTGGCCTTTTCTGGACACTCCTCAAACCCTGACTTTCAAGGAATCAACTCAGAAAAAGGTGTTGACATTATATGCTGATGTTCCTATTGAGCAGTTATCCACATACGGTGGTTTTCCTAGTCCACTGCCTAGAAGCTGAAAAAAAGAACCCAAACTACCAAAACAGAGTAAAGTTTGATTACATAGAACAGAAATGTAATATCCTTTAAATTATATAGAGAGGCCTTATAATTAATGAATGACTGAGCTTCAGGCTAAAAATGAAAGAGTTACAAAGAAAAAAAACCCAACTTTGCTGTAGGATAAAGAATCTACAAGGTAGACAGAACCCTGATAAAGAAAATCCTCCTAAAATAGCTGCTTGCATAATCCTTAGCCAACTATATGGAAGCAAAGGCTAGGGCCCAACTTTGACAGCTGAATGGGCTAATTATAATAGAACTCCACTGTAGAACCCCCCCATCTCAAGTTTTGCAAACAAATAGCACTCATGCAATGAGCTTCAGCAACAACAGCTGCAGAGCAGAGCTGGGCTCTTCTCCCTTGCCAATAGATCTATGGAAACCAGCAGTCAGTCCTGATGCCAGTTCAACCAACCGAGAGAACATAAACACCACCAAAGAGTGCTAGAGGATCTGAAATTGAATCCAGATGAAAACATTACTTATTTCTATACCTTCCCATCTCTTCATTGTATGTTGTTTCTCATCACTGAAATACCCTTTCAGGTAAGATCAATAGCAATAACAAAGTTCCAAGCTGGCTTCCTTGGCTATGCCCCTACTAGTGAATTTAACAGCACCTGGAAACATTCCCCAACACCGGAGCCACCAACACAACTGAACTGCTAGAGTGCGTTCCTGACACAGTTTTGGCCTGCGCCAACCAACACTATGCCAAACAGTTCCCAGTCATGTCTATGGGTTAAGCACTCCCAACACACCCATTCCCAACAGGCAATTCAGACATGGTCAATCCGTTTTGGAGAATAAGAGGTTTTAACAGCCTGAACGTGGGTTATTCCATGACAGTGTCCAGTTACAGTCCAGAGTGCATTTAATTGTTGTTACAGATACAGGATTGCTGGGATTTGTCCTTTCCTTAAATTCAGAATTCTTACTGGGGTTGACTAGCTTCCCTGGACACTAGATGCTTGCTTAAACTAAGACTTCCTTGAAAATCATGTATGGTAGTTGAGGGTCTTGCTACAATGATGCAGGTACAGCTGATGGAACAGTAGGAATGAAGAAATGAATTAAGAAATTCATTTTCTTAATTTGTGGATAGGTGACTTTGTATTCAGTAGTAACTATTTCAGGTAGGAATTTTCTTTACTGTTGTCTCATTTCAGTATCTAACCCTGGGGTTTATCCTTTCAGGTATCATTTTTCAGGGAACTTATTAACCTCGGGAGAGATCTGGACCAGCACTCAAAGGCCTGGTGTTTTCTTCCTCCAGATTCTGAGTGTAGCAGCATTGTCCTGATCTGAGCAGTAGCTCAGAAGATTGTGATTGTCCCTAAGGAGGTATCGCTGATAAAAAATAGCACTGAAAATAAAAGTAACATAAGGAGAAAAGCAATTCTTCTCTCTATCAGCGGATGTGTTCTGCCAAGACAGATGAAGTAGAGCTGACAGAGCTAGAAGAATTGAAAGCAACTTAAATTTTGTGGATGATGTGTTTACACTTCTTTTTACACTTAACAGGAGGGATTCACCTGCAGAGAGTAGAGCATGAGTCTTTAAAAGTCCCATGACATTGCCATCCAAGTCATCTGCAAAGCTCTTCCCTAATTTGAGGCAGCTAAAAAGGCTCAAAATACCTACATTTACGCAACTGAATCACACAAACGCCCCCGGTCTGTACCAGCAGTAGAGTCTGGAGAGCAATTTTGCTGACCAAATGCAGCTATCTGTGACTGACTCAACCGAACACATTGGCGGTAAAGAATCAGTAAGGTATGAGAGTGTAGATACCTGGCTAATAGATAGATATCTGCATTTAAGCATCTACAGTTTGAAGCTAAACCCCACGCTTGATTGTAGCCAAGTGGAACCAACTTACTTTGAGAGGTCAAAGCAACACTTATAGCATGGGCACGAGAGTCAACACAATATTCAGTGTACACTTAGATCTAGTATGTTCCCCAATCCCTCCAAAAAAAGCCACTTTCTTTGAGGGAAGTTCTGAAAGTGAGTCGTTTTCTTTTTAAAGCAAGCTGAAAGATGAAACTTTGGAAGTTCCCGCAGAACAATAGCTCTACAAAAATCAAGATTAGAGTTAAATTAAATATTTTATTAGAATGGTGATGGATTGTTTCATTTTGACAATATTGGCAGAGTGACTGTGGATACTGTCAAAGCATTACAACATGAAATAAAAAATATATTATATAATATTTAGTAGAAAAGTCAAATGAAAAATCTATCAAAGCATTTTAATCAAAGTATTTTTATGCTACTCTGAAGAAATGGATCAGTGCTACTGAAAAGAACTGAGAAAGTTGAAGCCACTGTTTAGATACAGACTTGAGAAAGCCTGCATCCAAAATCTACTGTTCTCCGCAAAAGCCTTCAACCCCTAAAGCATCAACACTTTTGAACATGTTTTTGTAGGAAGATCTAACAAGAAAAACATTAGATGCATGGGCTTTACCTGTACTCCATAACCAGGAAGGCCAACTGTCTGTGCTGTTAACCTATCAGCATGGTGGGCACTGCCATGGTGTTGGTGCCAGCAGCCAGCACACGAGACATAGCTTGGAGCTTACCACAAACAAGGAACTGTTCCCCATGTACATGGCCTGACAGCTCCCAAGGGTAAATCTACCCCTGTCAACCTAAGTGGTGCTGTGCCAGTTGGCTGCAGGGCCTGCAAACGTTCCTTGGGCTGCTTTATTTAGTAGCATCAATGAAGCCATAGAGACCCTCGAGGAGAACTGCAGCTACCACTACGACATGCAAAATACACAGGGTGTTACACAGCAAACGATGACCAAACCCAAGATCAGTGAGAATAAACTCTCATTCAAAATTTGGAGATGGAAAACACAACCCTGTTCAAGGGGAAAATAAATCCTATTCTCATGTTCAGGAACACAGGCAGGATGAGAAATACTTTTGGTCTTTTAGGTAAGAATGTGAAAAGGTCTACCAAAAAAAGGGGGAAGGAGCACACTACCCAACAGTTAAGAGAATTGAGATTATAATGCCAGAAGGAAAACTGAACTTCTTTTCCAACCTCCTGAATAATACAGATTATAGGACTACCGTGAATTAATTCATGCTTGGATAGAACATATGTTCTGAAGAAACAGCTAGTATTGATTTTAAAATTGCCAGTCATAGAGACTCCACCACATTCCCATGGCAAATTGTTCCAATGTTTAATTACTTTCCCTGTTGAAAAAACTTGTGCCTCATTTCTAGTGTGAAATTGCCTGGCTTCAGGTTCCAGCCACTAGATCTTTCTATAACATTGTTTGCTAGCTTCAAGTGCCCTCGTATTAAAGTTTGGTTCTTTAAGTAGGTATTTACAAACTGCAACCCCTTCGATTTCCCACAAAACTAAAGAGGCTCTTCTCCAGGAATCTCAGCCTGTGAAGCATGGCCCCTTGCATTACCATCATTTGCATGTCTAGTTTGAGAAGTCTCTTCAGTTTAGCAGTAGCTTTAACTGTGGGCACCGGAACAGAAGGCAGTATTAGAGTAGCTGAGCACCTCTCAAGTACAGATGTCACATATAACTTCCCTAGCTCCCATCTGAGATACCCCAGTTTACACTTTCAAGCCTCTGAACTGTGTCTTCTAACATAGTTTTGCACAAGGATTCACTTTCAGCTAACTACTAGCATTTTTTTTTCCCACAATTACTGCTTTCCAGGAGAAACCCTTAGGTTAAAAGCATGTCTAACTACTACTATCCTTTTTTGCATGCCTTTATATAGTGCTTTGCAAGTGACCACTCTAAAATACCTACTGCTCTCTTAAGCCGAGTTTAACAAAGAGTCTGCAGTTGTCCTGCATCTCTGATCTCGTCCTTTTTCATGGTTCCTCAGCAGAGTCTTATCATTTGTGTCGCCAACCAACTTTCCTTCAGGTGGTTTTATCTTCCTATTCCTTTGTATTATAGAATCATAGAATCAGAAAATCAGCTCGGTTGGAAAACACCTTTAAGATCATCAAGTCCGATCGTTACCCCAGGACTGCCAAGTCCACCACTAAACCATGAGGCTGAAGGCCTCATCTACACTGTAATCCTTGAAAACCAACCAGCTCTCCTGGATGCCTCTGCTCTCCAGAGCTGTAACCCATGAGATTCTTCCAGGCAGATCCCTAAACCAAGTCTGCTGTTCTGAGGAGTGAGGTGCTTTTTGCATTTCTGCTTCGTCTCGGATATTGATGAAAATCATAAACATGAGAGGGCAAGAATCCATCTGGGCAGAATTGGGATCCTATGTGTTTGTGGTAATGGTTCCCTCTTTGCAGCTGTATTTTCAGAGTGCCATTTAACCAGGTTTTAATCCACTTAATTCACAGCAAGTTGTTTTAGACCGTCCTAATTCTTTATCAAGATGTTATGAGGTACAACAACAAATGCTTTAAAAAGTCTAACCACATCTGCTCTACTTACCTTTACCAACAAATTTCATAATGTCATCAAAAAGACATCAGATTAATTTGACAGGATATTTTTTCCCCATAAATCTATTTTGATTGGCATTAATTTCCATGCTTTAATTTTTTATTAATCAAATCCCGTATCAGTTTTCCTATTATTTCACCTGAAAAGAGTACTAGAATGACAGGGCTATAATTACTTAGGCTATCCCATTCACACCTTCTAAATCTGAAAGCATATTTAAACACAAGCATTTTTTTCCAGGCTTCTGGCATTTCAAAACAAATGTCAAGCTCTGTCATGTCTGAAACCTTTGTAGACATATTACCTGCGTTTTCTAACTGGCCATAAGCATGCATGTATTGATTCAGGAGCCATCTGGTTTGGTGTCCTGCCTCCAGCAGCAGGCATTGAAGGAAGCAGGGTAAGAAGCCTGTGCTGAAGGGACCTTGCCCAGTCTGCTTTTGCAGCCCACAGTAATTTGGGGCTCTGGGACCTCCTCTGGCAGACATTGAACCTGCATCCTTCTGTGCACAGCCCCAGGGTTTTCCCTTCTGTGAGTCTGTCAAAATACTTGCTGAAATCATTTTTATTCCTAATCACCTTACCGTTCTGTGGCAATGAGGTCCCTGCAATAACCACACATGGCATACTTCATTATTTTAAACCTACTGCCCAAATATATCCTTTGATGACCCATTCTTACACTGCAAAAAGCGGATAACAGACACTCTGTGTTCTTCTCCATTCCAATGGTGCCTTTGCAGACTTATTTCATGCTCCTCCTGGCCCATCTCTCAAGAACCATAGGTAGTAACTCAACCTCTTTTCCTAGGGAAGTTGTTCCATGTCTACCAGTAACTGTGCCTCCTGCCTTGGACCCCCTCTACATCTGTTCATCTCTTTCAGAGACGGGCACCAAAACTGTGTTTAGTTTGTAACATGCAGGCAGATCACAGATTTACCATGATATAGGCATACACATCACATTATATTTGGTTGTCCTGTTTTCAAACTAATTGTTAGATCTTTGTCTTTTGCACCACCTCCGAACACTAATTTGACATCTTGACAGAGGTAGATACGTTTTTTCTCAATTTACTGTTTTGGAAGCAACTCTGTCTTCCCGAGCTATTCCTGCGTTGCATTGTTTAGCAGACTGTCACTACATCTGGAATTGACACTGCTGCCAACTCAAATTACAGTCATCACATTTAAGATATGACTCAAACCCATTACCAAGCCCTTCCCTGAGCAAACTGTACCTGTCTCTAATACAGCCTCTAGATGAGCTGTATTTATTCACTTTGGTCAACACTGGTTAAACTTGCCTTAGCAACAAAAAGGGAGTTGAACCGGAGTTGTGTGAGACTGCACCATCGTTGCGAAGAGGTATGTCTTCGTGTGCTTCCCTCTGTTTCCAGTGCAGCATGTCTTTAAGGACCTGCACAGCCAGGGCAATGAAGGCAAGAGCCGTTCCAGGAAGAAACTTTAAACCAGACTTCTTCACCCAATGCACACCCTTTACTGGAACAGATGTTTTCAGCTGCACTTACAAATATGTTTTCCTATAAAACATCCTTCTGGGGCTTGCATATACTGTCTAGAGCCTTTATGCCTGGATGAGTGCAAAACTACCCATGTGCACCAACTATCTCTGTGTAGTTTTATCCCTATGGACCTGCGTCATCGCTGTTCTCCATTTGTCTGTGTCTCTAATGCAACAGAACGAGTGACTGCAGCACTGATTTAACTGAGCTGATTCTGACACTAAACAGTAAACTGGAGGCCAGCAGCTGAGGAGGAAGGTGAATGTGGGCTGAGATGTAGATCTTAGCTGATCACTCGGCTGCTCCCATCCGTCACGTTTGCTCTTACTAGAAAGGGTATGAGCAGATCTTTGTTAAGGAACAGCTCTTTTTTTTTTTTTTTAAATCTCTGGCAATTAGGAAGAGTGCATCAGGCAGTGGATGTGCAGTAACGGAGAGAGAAGAACCTTCTGTTTTTCTCTCTCCCTTAATTGCCTGTGTATTTATGGGCTTTGGAAATGGTAGTGAAAATCTTCCTGGCACCATGTGAATGCTTTTGCCTTCTTTCTATGAATGACTGGTTTGTTCTTTCTATGCTGTTTCCTTCCTCTGTGAAGGCACTTTGCTCTCTGTGACCAGACAACTGTCCTCCCTTGCTGCACAAACTCTCGCTGCCACCTGGTATGCTATTCTGCAGATGCTCAAAGGAAACAAGCCCTATTAGCTTTATATTTCCTTATAGAAACTCTCTCTGAGAAAGGGTAAAGGATCTAGTTCTACTTCCTGAAGGAACATCTTTGCCTTAGGGGCAAAAAGTAAGTCCCAAGGCAAAGGAACTCATATTAAACAGCAAGGTACCGCTCAAAGTCATCCCCATTTACAGCTGGTCCTTCCTCCAGCAGATTTCCCCAAGGGTCTTCATTTAGCTGCAGCCATTGAGCGGGTCATGCAATGATGGCTGCACAACTGGTGCAAAGCTTGTTTGTTGACCAGTCTGCAGCGTAATTAAGACTCGGTCCTGATGGAGGCTGAAGCAAACAGGAGCTGGGCTTGTCACAGCACAGTATGAAGCTATATAATCTATGGGTAGGATCCAGGGAAGTCACTAGTAAAATTCAAATACCATCAGGATTTGCCTCTTGCTCTTCACCCCTTACACATCAGGCTCCTAAGCACATTTGTTTGCAGTAAGGTCAGAGGAACCCTTTTGTCCTCCTCAATAGGAGGCTGTGACATTTGAATAAATAGCTGAAGACTTGTAGCAACTGATCCCTTAAATCCTGCCTGATAAACAAAAGCACCAGCAGGCTCTCAATAGTGCAGCAGTTACAAAAGCTCCAAGGTAAGAGGTACTTTCCTGGCCAGAACTCAATTACAGTCTTAGTACTGGTTTTAATTACCTTGACCTAACTGCTCCATGGCACACCAGGCTAGCGTGCTCAGCCAGCAACTTGCTGCTGAAAGCACTCAGCATAGAGGCAACTTGCTCTCTTTTTTAGTAGGTTTGGAGAGACTTTATATCAAATGTATACTTTGACTCCCATGACACATCGCTAATCGCCGGTGGCATCTGTGCATCCTCTCATGCAAACAGTTCCAAAGCTATAAACAAGAAGGTTTGGGGAAGTTTTCCCGAAATTAAGCAGGAAATTACCAATAAACCATGACTTTAATAACTTTCAAATGAAAGAGATTAAGGAGCAGTATCGGAATTAATTGAATACAGAGCACAGGAAAAAAGTGAGTAATAATAAACAAAACCTCTTTTTTCTGCTCTGTTTTTTTGGTCAAGGCAAGATACATTTTCTCCAGCACCCACAATCTTCAAATGTCTTGATTTTTAAAATGGAAATGGTTTGGTTTTGCCCAACATCACTGAAAAGCTATTTATTTTCTTTTTGCTTTAGATAAAAATTTCAATCATTTAGGTTTAGAGCTCTTGTACTTCACTCAGTGAAAGAAATAAGTATATTTAGGAACCAAAAGGCTGTCTCCTAATCTGCTGTTTCCAAAAGAGAAGCCTTGGCTTAGTGCTGCTTACCTTCTCAGACCTGTGGTCATACAATATGGATTTGTTTGCTAAAGACAGCTTAGGAAAGATAATTTCATTCCCTTGCTCTGAAGCTTTTAAGTGCAGCACAACACCTTAGCTGCAAACATCATCTCCTACACTCCGATTACCCACTACCATCCCATCAGTTGCTACTGCTGCATGTCAGGAACCAGCCTGGTCACATACATGTCCTCCATACCGTGGCTCTTTGTAGCCTCTTCAGCCAAGTCCAAAGTGAAAAACATGGGATAAAATGCACCCTCTTTTCCAAAAAAGTGTGACAGACTTCTTATCATCCCCCCTTCAAGTTCCTATGCTGCCCTCTTCCATCAACTGGCAGTTCTGGATGGGTCTGCCACATTTTATTTGTTCCTTTTGGGAGATAGCTGTCTGCCCCAAGAGGAGTTGAAGCACTGCCCAGGATGCTTGGAAGATTTCTAGGAATTACAGAGAAGTGGGAATGGAGTGTTACGACTGCTCTAACTTCTAAAATCCTTGCTTTTGAAGTTGTGAATGTTCTATTATAGGCATGCTATACTCAACTGGCAGACATTAGAGAAGTTCCTTGTATGAAATCCCTAACTTAAAAGAAGGCCACAGGCACAACAATAGTGATTTTTTATAAGATAATCATCAGGAAATTGTTCTGCTTTTCTAAGGTAATGTGTTGTCTAAGATTCTGCAGTCCCTAAAAGGAGCTCTCGCTTTGTCTCTGCTTCCCTGAAAGAAAAAGCAGCAATGTATGCTGACAAGAAAAACAATCAAAGCTTTTCTTCTCCCTCCCCTCCCAGTGATTAACTATCAAGCTTAAACAAGGGAGCCTAAGTATTTCACAACCCATTTCCCTCCAACAGCTCTCCATAATCTTAATGCTCACTGCATTACTGAATATTAACTGTGTTTTCCTAATATCCCGTATTTGGGAATAAGAAGTGAAGAATGTAGGTTTGACGAGTTGTAGCAAAACTTCGTACTAATTAAAAACGATGTTTACGTCAATCCTCAGCCATTTCTCAAAGGAGCCTGAATTCACTTTCATGTATCCAAGGTAATAAGTCTTTTCCAACAATGACAGCCACTACTTTGAGTCTCATGGAACCAGCTCTGGGTTATCTCAACAGAGCTGTGGCCAAAGCAGCAACACAAGAGTCTGCGTATATAATTGTTCATTGAAGAGCCAGCACCTCATGAAGAGAAAGAGTTCTGAATCATAGTGAGCCTAAATAAGCTTAGGAATGTTACATCAGGAACAATAACACAGGGCTGAACCACTGCCAGACTTCCTCTGCAGACTTCCAGTGGTAATGAGAGCAGGCTTTGGCTGGAATACCAACCCAGGGCCATGACTATCACAACTCTTACGGAGAGTGTGTCTCCAGCAATCAATGAACTGCCATTGTTGTTTTCAAGTTAAGACCAAAATGGCTCCAGCCTCCCTCACGCTGATCTATCTCAAATGCCTCTAGAATATTGAATAGTGAACGCTGGATCCCTGCAGGAAATTAGGGTTGTTTTTCTTTTTTAATCAAAACAACCAGCACTGGCTTTGTGAGCCAACGTAGAACTGTCTCTCTCCACATAGTCACATTGATTATTGCTGCAGAGAAGGGCACTGTCAAGGACGACCCCAGAAGCTCAGAGGACAAACATCCTCTACAAAGTTTTTTGAAGGAGCTTTTTGCTCTGATGTCAGGAGTCTAAATTCTCTGGATTTACACTTGGGCTTCCCAATTTTGCCCCGCACATAACAAAGACCTAACGAAATCCTTACCCAACCCTGCTGCTCCAGCCACAATGGGACTACACCCTCTCAACTTCCCACACACGTAGGAAACTCAAACACACCCAATATCCCCTCAAACCCTTCAATAAGATTTTATTTCATAACCAGAACTGACTTCCTTTGCAATATACAATGAAGTTTCAAGACACTTTTCATTCTTTTGGAGGGCAGAAACAGGGACAGAGGTATGGAAGCTAAGATTAGAAGTGACCTCTGACAGCTGCAACTCACCCACAGCCCTGAAAGAGATCTACAGGAGAGCTCTGCAACTCACCCACAGCCCTGAAAGAGATCTACAGGAGAGCTAACAATGTAAACAAGTTTCTAAGTGTTGAACTGCCCTGTTTCACTGATAAGGTCATGTTTTTTGAAGCTGAGTTAGTTGGGGAAAGAAACAAGACGGTTCCTTTTCTCATGAATTATACCAGCAAGGATGTGCGCAACTACTTCTGCTAGACTAGCTCACCTACACTCTTCGTTCAAGCAGGTTTGCACAAGTAGCTCTTTATGAGAAGCCCCAAACATATGTACTACCCTTCCAAAAGAGCAAAGTCAATACGTGTGAATGGACTCTACAGTGTTGGAGACAGCAAGTACCAGATCTGCCAAGTTGAACAGTAACCCCAGTATCAGTGACACTGCAGAGGGATTTGATCACGGACTGTTAAATCCAGACTCCAGGAAGATGTTTTAAGCTGCATTATGCACTTTCTTGTTAGCACAGGAGGTTGGGGATGAGCATTTCAGATGGGGGAGAAGAGGAAAAAGGGGCTGCTGGCTGTGATGTTAGCAGGAGTACCAAAAAGAGCTCCGTAACCATGTGGAGCTGAACCTTGCCATCGGCTCTGCAAACAGAACTCTGCCATAAACTTCCCGCTCCTGCTCTAGAAGCGAGAGGCAGTGATGTTGTGCCTTTGGCAACCGTGAGGTGAAGTTTCTCAAGTAAAAAAAGGCATTACAAAAGGCACAAGAACAGCAACTCGAAATTTGTGGAAGAAGTATGCCTAGAATGGCTCTTCCTTTGATTCACAGCCCAGTGTGTTTCCTCAGAAACCAGGAGGGTTTAAGTGACCTGGCGCTCACTGTCTGGCTGACAGACCGATGAGCTAGCTCTGCTGCATCCCGCTCTCCAGCTCCCCGAATGAAGTCTAACAATTTTCTGCATTTCAGATGTGTGACCATCTGTTTCCAGCCTTGTGCTAGACCTCGCGGAGGGCATCCTAGAGACACCATTTTCAGAAACCACGTGTCTTCTGCTTTCTTCTCTGTTCATTAAACAAGCGTTTAAAAGGTTTTCAAAGCGTTTGTGCAAGAAAAAGAGAGGGCAAGAGGCTTATCTGGGTTGCTTCCCACTCACAACCACCTTAAGTTACATCTCACTCTAACACATCCATTTCAAAATCTCTCTATGTACCATAAAGCAAGTAACACATCTTTTCCAGAGTCCATCTCACCGACCAGAAAATTTCACACCCAGCTTGTTGCAAAGCTTTATTCAGCCCCTCCACTTCAGGCATGAATATTAACATAGAACTATAAAGAACACATTACATAAAATAACTTCTATTGCAAATAAGTACACTCTATTCAAAACTTAGGAGCCTTGATCAACAGTTTACCTCATGTCTTTGTTCTCCATCAACTCCATCAGCACACATTTACCCCTAGAAACAAGAATTAAATGCTGAGTGGGGAATAGGATCTGCTTTTTGGGAGCACGTACTTCCCTGCTTGCTCGTGCAGCTTTGGGGACTATAAAATTACTTTATTTTTGAGAGAAAGTACAAATTCACTTTTCTCCAGAAACCAGAAAGTTAAGTAAAACACCAAATGGTATGAGAATTACAAATAATTCAGCAGTTGGCAAGGCTGGATGGAGCATGACTGATACAGATGGAAGATTTAGTGGCCAAACTCTAACAAGTCTCTGCTGAGTACGTATGGACTGAGATTTTCCAGAAGCTTGCAATTTGGCCACATCTAGGTAGATATGAACTGAGATGGCAAAAGGTAAATCCCTGACACCAAGGCTACTTTACCTGCCAAATTCCAACCTTTATCCAAACCACATAAACGCTGATTTTTCATTCCAAACAGAAACATGAATAATGAATAAGACAACATATGTTTTCCTAATCTTTCGACTTTTTAGCTGAAATTTTCACAAATATTGAGCCCTGGGCTAATACTCAGCGCAAACTACTTCAAACCAAATGGATGCAGTTTGGCAATGGAAACTTATGTTGGATAATGAAAAACGTTCGGCACTTTAGTGATAAGCAATTGTATCAGCTTTGCATGAGACGCGACTGTCTCCAGCTGTCTCTCTTCAGACCAAATTCAAACACACACAGACAGGTAAAGTTCATCTAGAATTTGTTGTTTTCCCAGTCATTTGCAGCAGATGGGAACACAACTCACTGTCTGTGTTGACTGCATGTGTGCAGCGTGCACTGGGCTTCACTAGGAAAGTCAGACAGAAAGCTGCAGCATCTATTCTTGCTGCTGCTGTCCCTGTCTTGTAAGCTTTGTATTTGCAGAGGAGTGAAAGGTAATGGGGAAAGGTACAGAGAAGAGAGGATTGCGAGATCTAGGCAGTGTAGCCTCCTGGCCTATTTTGGCTGCTCCTATTTTAGGTTCCCGGCCATGGGAATTTCTCTTCCTCCACTGACAGAGCGGCAGCAGAATCCCAGGCTCCCTCACCTCATTCTGGCAGCGACTGCTGATGCTGTGGCTCACCTCCCGGGATGCTGTCTGCGAGAGGGCTGAGCAGCAGGGAAGAGTTCAGACAGGCAGAGATCACCATTTGAAAATGAGGGAGTCTGGGGCCAGTCTTCCTCAGGAGGATAGTGGCAAGGTCCTCAAAGGAAGTGGTTCTTCCTGAAAGCTACTGGAGAGAATCAGGAGCTGGGAGACCCAATTCCCCTGGATTGCTCGGCCACTGATGTGCTGTGTGACAAGCTGTAGCTTCACTGCAACCAGATAAAAAATGGGAATGGGATGAAGCCACAGAAAAAACATGTATGTGTGTGCAAAAGGGATCCAAATTCCCTGAACACCTTTAAATGCACTTACTTCTTGCAAAGGGGATCTTCAGAAGAACACCGCTACCAGTATATTCTGCCTGCTTTACCCATTGCCCTTTAGATAGGAAGTATATATCAAACGTTTTCCACCGTGCATGACATTCAATTCATACATCACATCTGTTCACTGCAATCCCTCTGTTGGCCCCCCACGTACCAATCTCAATCCCCAATTACCCCTCTGAAATCCTCAGAAGCCTTGATTTACTCTCCACGATTCCTGGCTCCCACACAGAGCTGGGACCCTGCCTTCTGTGCATGCCCAGCACCACACTGCTGCTGGCCCCCTCTCCCGAGCACTCTCCATGTGCTGAGGTCCCTTTCCTTCCGCGCTCTGTGCCACCCTCCCTCCCCATTCACAGTCGCAAACACATACAAAGCGCCTTCTGCCTATTAAGCACTTCCATTCTGCAAAACCTCACAATTAAAACTAATCCTTATCCTGCAAATAAGCTGAAAACGAAAGCAGTGCCTTAGAAAGCTTCCCGTTTAATGAGCAGCTTTGCTGTGGCCCTCGCCATTCCTCATCTTCTCTGTTCTCTTCTCCAAGCGAAATAAAGATCAGCCCCCCCCGGCCCTACAGCTCCTTACTGTAAATATTAATTCAGAAGGTCACTTACATATTAATACTGACCCTGGTTTCTGACACCTTTACTGATACAGAGCAGTCCCCCAGCAGTCCTATTAGCAGCAATTGTATTAAGAGAAGCTGATTCTTAATGTGGGTATGGGTGGTGGAAGCTGACCTCCATCACTTCTCCCTTCCTCACCTATTCTCTGAATGCAAAAAGTGCTTGTGATTACCAGATTCCTGCATCCCACATGCGCCTGGGACACAGTGCTGTGTTTCTCCCTCCATGCAATCACCTAGATGGAATCTGGGTGATTTTGTGCTTGTTACATAGAAAATGTTAACGCATAACTCAAGGTCACAGCAGAACACATAACATAAGGACTGGGCCCATAAAGGACACCACTGATGTGTCAGAAAACTTCCAGGGCAAGGAGAAGCTTTGCCTGCTATTATGCAGGCTGCCTATTTGCCACAGCTTTCACTTTATTGAAGAATTTAGACTTGCAGGTTAAATATACATAAGCATACATTATATGTCTGTAGGGTTCCTTCTCAGATTTTAGCTATTGTTACAGTATCAAACAAGGATTAAACACGATGCAGTTAAGTCCATGCCCATTTCCCCTCCAAGCAACTCAGTCCACCCTCCCATTCCTCCAACATGACACTAAGGCAGTTTATTCCCCACACACTATTACAAATCCAGTGGCTTGGTCACTGGCTGTTGCCACGTAGCCTTCCATCTTGGGGCTCTCACACCAACTTTGCCCCCAACCCTCGGTTTTATCCCACTGTTTGTCCTGAAGACCCCACAGAGCTCCATCAGTACTACCCATTACTGTAGTCCCTTTGGTTTTTCCTCAATTAAGACAGCCAATCATGCCTAATCGTTCCCGGTTCTGTGATGGTTTAGTGATGTGAATAAGTGTCCCCTCAGGATGATGCTGCATCCACTCAAATTGTTCGCTTGTGATCTAAGCACAAAGGGCATCTAGGTCCTCTGATATGAAAGGCTGCTACATACAACAGACCATGGTATTCAAGTTGTAAAAAGGCAGATTTACTTTAGTAACACAGTTATATTTTTAACTACAATGTACCAAAACCTCAGAATTTTTTAACAGGGTCACTTGTGTCCCAGTGTCTCCCACACCCCCCACCAACCAGCTGGATGCAGTTGAAACTGTGAACATGCTCAGAAAACCGAATAGTATCAACCAAGTCCTCATCCCTCAGTATTAGTTGTACAGAAACCTTCTTGCTTTCACAGATCTACCTGGAATTTGGTCCTGCTTCTCACACTGCCTTCCTCAGCATACCAGGCGTCCCAGTCGGGCATCAACAGAGGGGCACCCCTATTGCTCCTTTGAATCTGCCCAGAAATCCCACATTTCTCACACTCCTATAGCAACCCAACCTCAGGGGAAGCAATCCAAGCTGCAGCTGCTCTAGCAGCATGAGCTGCCTTCCCAGGACAGGCTGGCGGGAGCTCGATGAAGATAAGGGCCAGCTCAATGAACCAAGCAATGCTTGGGGCAGCAGCAGACACAAATGTGTCCTCCTAGGTCACATGCCCCGCTCGCCTGCTGAGCTCTGCAGGCAACTGCGGCTCCATGCTCAGTGTCCACAAAGTCCCTTCTCCACATCTCCATTTCCTCCGCTTTCTTGTCTCAGCAAAGACATTTGAGGAGCTTTACCCCCATTCACAGCCAAAAAAACATCTACGAAGGACAAGGCAGCCAGTTTCTCCAGGGTTGATCCACACAGATTTACACCCTCAGTGTTAATTTCCAGCAACACACCCACCACCTCACTCAAGTCTTTCAGCCTTGATCCTCCTACACCCACTGATGTGCAATGTTCATAAGAAATAAACACATTTCTTCCTTCACAATCTAATGCATGTGAGCCTCGGGGGGGGGTTGCATGCAATAATGATCCCCGCAAGGCCCAGAGAAAACAGAGTGCAATGGCTCTGCCTTGCTTTCCCTCATCTCTTTCTCCATCTCCCTCACCACCAATAGTCAACAGGCACGATTGGGTTTGTGAGGTTAGAAGTAGTGAGAAGCAACTTCAGTTTTCATATATCATGATCAATATTTACTGGAGCAATAAAAGAGTTCAGAAAGTGCAGTGCTGGCATGATAGAGATGCTGGAGAGAGGAAAATGGCATTTAAAGTCTTCAGAGGAACATGACAACCAGTTAATGATTACTTAGGGACTATCAGATTTCTTTCTTCATTTATTCTGCCAGAGTGGTATAGTAGTTAAAACACAGAATAATAAGGCAGAAAGCTGGGCCTGGCCCAAGTCTGGGGAAGCAAGTGTGTTTGTAACAAACAACTCTCCTTTTTCACACCCAGGTTTGAGAGAGCGTTGTTTGTTAACGTGAATAGGAGTATGTCTCCCTGCTCCTCTGCTGACATGGCATCGTAGGCAATGCCCTTTGCTCTGTGTGGCTTCTCCAAATGAACGCTTTGTCACATTTCTCCTGATCAAAGGCTCTTGCTACTCATAATTTGTCTGCTTTCTCAGGGTCTTTCTCTAGCCAGTTCATCAGCTAGCAAGCCTCTGGCATTGCCCTACAAGTAAGGTAAAACTTGGGCTGTTTTGGGTTTGATCTTGGTCTGCAAGACACAGAACCTCAGCTACACTCTATGGCCTCTCCAAAGCACTACAAGGGGCCTCCAGGCAAAGATGTTTCCTGTAGAGCAATCCAGACTTCAGCAGACAAAAAAGATCCAAACAAAACACCAGGCAGGCCAAATCCTCAAACAACCCCTTTTGTTACCTATTATCGGACAGCAATGATGCACCTTAAAGCAGAGGGACAGATTCTGGGGTGTAAATAACAAAACAGATGATTAGCTGAAGTTGTCAGATGAGGAGAAAGCAGAGGGACAGAAGAAGCAAAGGATTTGCATAGTCAGTCCCATTCAGAGAAAGCTCATAGCTCCTCATAGCGCATCACGATCCTGCACATCAGAGCACAGGATTAAGACTTGACATTTCCACGTTTGTGGGATTAACCCAAAGTTAGCACGATAACTTAGCCCTCAAAACAAACCAAATGTGTTAAGGATCTCTGCAAGGTTCTCCAACTTGCATATCATCTGCTTCGTTCTACATAAATTACACTGCTATTAGTATTGCTTGATGAAAAGCATGAAACAAATTGAGCCTCTAGCCACTTCCAACAGATAAGGGTAGTTAACCCATATCTTCTAAGCCACATGCACATCTTTGGTGAAAAAAAATGAGATTCCTCACAGGGATCAGATTTGCACTCTCTCATCCAGAGAGATGGAAGAGGCTCAGGCATCCAGCTGGGGCCAGCCATTGCTGCAGGCGGTGGGGGAATCCTGGGAAAGAAGGGTGAAGGGTATTTGGGTTATGCCAACAGAAGACTAGAGGGAGTGGAGCAGTAAACAAGGTAAAATTCCTGCCCTGTCCAGATTAACCACTGGATTGGTGTAGAAAACTAGCACTGATTGGGTTTGATGCCAAATGTGGGGCTTAGGAAACAGGATGCAGGAGCTCCAGCTTGCTCATTGATTCAGAGCAGTTCTGGGTCAATTTCATTGATTTTTGCCTCAGTTTCCACAAGTGCAAAAAGATGGAAGAGATTAACTAATCCTAGCTACACTAGTGATAGGAAAGAAGATGGAAAGATAGTGGGGTGCAGACATTCACAGGAACTGACAAAGGACGGATAATGGGAATTGGAAAGAAGTCAGAAGTTGACTGGGGAATGACAGGTAGACAGACAGGAAGAAGGAAAGATACCTGGACTAACCGAAGTCACTAAGAAGTCACAATGTATATCAGCCACATCACTTTTTTCCTGTTTCGTTCTGTGGCTCTGGCTAGTTCAGTCTCAACATACAAATTAGTTTACTGCATCTGTTGCCACTCTCTCTTAAGCCCTGATTAACATCCATTCTTGCAAAAGACCCAACAGCGCCTTGTGAGCATCACCCACCCCCAGATGGAAGGGGATGCTGACCCAACCATTTTGCTACCCCAGATCCTCCTGAAGCACATAGCTAACCTCTAACACAGCAACTTCTCTTAGTTTGCATTCTGAGCTCTTCAACAAGGTCACTGCCCACATCCTTCCATCTCCATCCTATGCAGCCCACTGGCAAGCTACTCTCTCTTGTGCAAAAGCTGCCAGCAAGAGCGAGCAAGCAAAGACGGCTGCGGGCTCCCAGGGGCAGATGGTAATACCATGCTGAAGATAGAAGGAGGGAAAACTTATATCCAAGTCAATTAGGATTAATGCAATGTGGGAAAGTATTAGTTCTGGAGCTGTAGGTTTCTCCATTAGAGATGGAAGGCAGATTGGGAAGAGAGGGGGGGGGAAAGTGAAGGCAAGCTAGCAAAGCCAGTGTCTTGGCTCTCCAGTCCTTGTCCTCTCTCTGTTTTTTTGGGGAAGTGATGAGGTGTGGATCTAAGACATCACACTCCGGAGATTGTCAGTGGCTCCAAATCACATTAAGGCAGCAATTTTCTTGCTCTTCCTTCCATCTCTTTTGCTCAATGCCATTACATGCTGATGGTAGCTTGGCCTGTTATCAATGGAAAACTAAAGACATACTCCAAAATGAAACATCACATCATCGAAACCTTTGCATTCAACTTCTTTGGGCTGAGGAGAGCTCATTTTTAAAGCTGTGGATGACAAGAACATCAGTGAGGTTAAGTGCTGGCCCTGTAAGAAAGGCAGGCAAGCAGGTAGGAGGGGCAGGTAACCTAGATACACTAAGTAAGCTGAATGGTAGAGCTGGGGGAAGTATTCCTATAGCTGAGAAGTCGAACGGCTCTGCCTTTCCTTTCAGTGCTGACCCCTGAGTATATATCAGCAGTTCTCTCTTCCCTCTTGCTCATACACCTGTATTAAGAGGTTCCAAAATCCATCATGCCTCCTTGAGGCAATGTCCCTGCTAGATCAGTGCATCTTGGTGCTGCTGCACTGCAGGCCAGCATGAAATAGGCTCAACTGAGCTCTCAGCCTGCAGGAGGGAAGGACCTGTCAATATTATTTGCCTGTGAAGTGCCACACATGCCCGAGGTGCTTTATAAATAAGTCAATAAACAAACAGCATCAAATTACAAAGAGGAATGAGCGGTGAACCCTCTTCCCTCTTCCTAAAGAAATAAATAAGGGTCAGAAATGGAAATTATACATATTTCAAAATCCACCGGGAAGCTGTATTTTGACAATCTGGTGATGGAGAAGAGGTCTTAGAGCATCCCTCTCCCTCTGAATAATGACAGACAGCAGAGAACCCTGAGGATGCTTGCAAATTCAGAATAAGAATGCTGTTGTAGTTACAGTAGCTATATTAACTACTAATGCAGCCTATTCTCTACACATACACCTAATATGCTGGCAGACCCCTCCTTATTCCAGCTTTGAACTGCTGCAGTTGGCTATTCCTTTGGATCCTTACCCTGCACTGTTTAGCATGATAGGTAGTCTGAGGGAAGGAAATTGGAATATTCAACTCCTGAAAACTATGCAGATACTTCCATGTTTTCCTGGGCTGGGTCCTCAAAGAGAAGCAAAACATCCAGAGCTCTGCATGACTTTGTAAGCACCAGGAAACTGTGTGCTACTGTTGAGATGGCAGCCCCGTCTTCGAGAACAAGGGCTGAGTTCCCAAGCAAAACAAGGGATGTCATGGGCTCTAAATCGTGAAGTAACAGTGTTACTTCAACTCAGCATGAAAGAAGGCATGACAGAAGATGGAAAGATGCAATAGGTTTAGAAAATTCCCTATCTTATTTTTGTTCTTATTATTGTAATGGAAAGAAAAAAAAAAGAAAGCATTGTGGTTTGAAATCCATTATTTCCCTGCAGTGTTTGCAGCTCTAATATAGCAAGCCCCAGCTGTTATCTTCTTGCTTATCTAGAAACTACAGGTGTGCCTGAACATAAACAAAACAGGAAAAGAATGGAAAGCTAAATAGCAACAGGGAAAAGAATAGGGATGCGCAGCGTGCACTCACAACATACAGGGACTTCGGACATTTTACAGGGAGCTGCCGCAGTGTGGGATCTGTCAAACCTGGAGCTGTGAGGAGGAGGTGGTGAACCCAGCTGAAGCTCCTCTCTCAGCTCAGGCTGCCTGGTGAAGCCACCATCAGCACTCACTATCCCTTAGGCACTGGCTCCTGGGAGGCAGGCATTGCCAGAAGAGTCTTCTCTGTGCTTGGTTTAGGAACTGCTGTGCTTTTTCCTTTTACATCTACTTTGGGGTTCTAGAATCCGCGATTCATTTTTGCCCTAAAAAGCTTTCAAAGATGCCAGCTCAAAAGAGCGTCCTCAGAGAAGCAGTACTTGCTACTGTGAAATTGCCAAGAAGCTCAGGATGCTTGTGTAAGGGACCAGTCTCTGAATTAAGACAAGACCATGAGAGCTGCCAACAAGGGAAGCACAGAAAAGATACCATTACATGGCCAGCTATAAAGCTTAAGCGTGACTTTCCTAAATTCTGCTTCAAGTGAACGAAAAGTGGAAGCTCTGTGCCTAGCTTTATGGTGCACACCCTGCAAAACACACATTGTAAACCTTCCCACCAAGAGCATTAACCAGGGAAAACAGCGGGGATTTACACAGTACCTCTACTTTGTAAAATCTAAGATACCAGCAATTGAAAAAGGAATCTTAAAACGTAAGTGTATAAACTGGGTGTTATTACACGACATCAGAGGCCAGAGGCGTGAATGAATTCAGATTCTCAACAGCAGACCAGATAGCGTGCATTACACACAGGAAAAATCACACTGTCCCTTCTCATACTATTATTTATGTACATGTTTATGTAGTTAAATTGCAAAAGCTTTCCTTTAAGCAAAATGACACACTGAGGATTTTTTTACTCTGTTCTTGTTATTCCTTTAAATGCATTTCTATTTGATTTCATTATTCAATATATATTTTCTTTTCCCAGTTACACTCGGGAGACAGGTACAACGTACACACATTCGTACTTTAGTGTTGTGACAACCAGCATCAGAGTTGTTGAAATATCCATTTCAAGCCCTGCTTTAGTGCAATCAATCAAATCCTCTGCTGCAATACAGGGAAAATAAACAAGGCTATTGGACTGCAACTCCTGGTCGGGTGGATGGAGTACAAAGCATGGAAGACTAAGGGGGAGAGAATAGAGAAAGAGGGATGCCAGAAAGAAAGATTATTTCAGTGGTTCAAAGAGCTTAAAGAGTCTTAGAGGGGATTAAAGAATAAAACAATATATTAAAATTGCAAGGAAGCAAAACCAGAAACTCAACCATCTCGGTAGCCATAAGAACGCACGGACCATGTAGCATTAAAGCCTCGAGCATCATACTTATGAGGAAAGAGAGAGACAGCAGGAAAACTGTGTTATTGCAAAGGCAAAATCCTTCTGACCCTGAGAAGCTGGAATGCTCAGCCCCTCTGCCCCTCGATCTTAGTCATAGGATTGCCAACAAAAATGCTTGTGTTCAGAGGCAGCCCTTCCTCTTGGCATGCACTTATTCCCAGCAGGGCTTGAAAACACGGAGATCACTGTGCAAAGCAGTTGATTCCCACTTGGGTAGGAGAGGTGCTCCAAAAACTTCTGCTTTCAAGCCCTTGATTTCACCAGTAAAACATTTCCAGGGAGCAACCTGTCCTGGCTTTCAGAGGACACTAGTTGAGCTGAGAGCGTGTGTGGTTGCATGAGTGTGGGTGCGACACCCGAATGAGTGGGGGGAATCCTGTTCTGCACGTGCTGGCACCAACTGTCTTCTTTAAGTGCATGTATGCTGCTGGTTAGCCAGAAACAGACCCCAAATTCCTTCAAGTAAGTCTCGGTGAGAGCATACGTTCAGAGCACACTGACAATTACATGAGAAATTCATCTCATCTCAGTACAACAGAATCCACAGAAAACTATGGTTCAAGCAATGAAAAACCAGCACCACCAAAACTACATCAAACTACCACTGAAATCCTGACAAAACTTCCCATTACACTAGCACCGTGCATGTGTATTTTATATACATGCTTCCTTACTTCAAGCATGAAAAACGTCAGCCCAGGGGGAACTGTCTGAGAAAGGTACAAGCCGGCATTGAGCTCGGTACTCGTTTGCTTACTGTGTTCAGAGTTTTATTCTTTTTTTCTAATCTTTTGTGATGGAAGTGTTGCAGCTTTTTGCTTTCATTTAGCAAGAAAATATGAAGCAGACATATTTGACATAGCGGCGCTCGCTTGAGTTTTCAAGGGAGGCTGAAGCAATGCCTAACGAAACAAAGCATCCTGTTCTACCCGCTCCTTGCTTACCACCACAACTCTTTCACCAGCTCCTGCTTTCATTGTCTAAGCTTATTGCCTGTGCTGCTTATAAGAGCTGCTGGGATTTCTTTTCCTTCTCTTGCTTTCCAGACTTCCTCGGCTACAGCTTGCAGCTCCTGAAGCCATCGCAAACGTTCCCACAAGATCATGACTGGCCTGAAGAAATTGTCACAAAAAGAAAGAGGCTATAAAGGACTAGCTGGAGAAGGGTGTTCAGTAGGCAGAACATGTGTTTTGGAACCCTTTCTGGGATAAAGGGAATCACATGGCTTTCTCACAACAGAAGGACTGACACTGGAAAAGCTAGGTGGGATCATTGTAGACCAAACTACAGCATTATGACTAGACCATGGTAATACAAATGCAGCCTGAAAGCAAAATACTTTACCATGGCATTTAGAAATCGGCTTAAAAAGGATCATGTCTTTCTCTATATGTATTTCACACAAAATTCTGCAATTCCGTAACCTTCTAAATGCGTTTTCTATATTGCAAAAATTAGATCAAGCTCAGGAAATAGTAAATGCAGGGAATAGTATCTGATTGCGCCTTTCTCTCCCCCTCTGCTCTTTCATTTTCCTCTTTTTTTCCAAGGGAGCTGGCTGCTAGTCTCTTGCCCTGGCATTCTCACCCAGAAGGGATCCTGACAGCTGGGAGAACCAGTTGTTCCCCATGCTTGCTTAAGGGGATATAGTAATGACACTTCAATCTTCTTCATGCTGTGCCTTACAGCCCCCATACATTAGTACAGAAAACAGGTTTCAAAAGACAAGAGTCCATCAACATCATTAAACCAGCTGTTATTGCTCCAGCGAGTGCCAGAAGAGGGTAGAGAGAAGGGTGGGTGAGAAAGAAGGGACAATTTGTTTTGCAACTGAAACACAAGTTGTCTAATGCCTGCATGTGTCTATTTGCTTCCTTCCTTCATTTTTCTCTCCCCCCTCCCCCCCCCCCACGGTTTTTCTCTTTGTGGGTATCAGATGCAGATCTGGGTTTTATCCTCCTTTGCTATAGTGTAAGAGACACATGCCTAGTCCTATTTTGTAGAGGACAATTCGTCCTCTCCAATTCATACAATAAATGATTCTCCAAGACTCCTTGGTCCCCACAGCCTGATCTCCTGGCTTCAAGCTCCACTTCGGGATTACCTCCTGTTTCCTTAAATTCCCTCTGCAAAGCATTTAGCAGAGTCATAGACACAGCTGTGTCCAGTGAGGGGGATGCTGTCTGAGGTGGAATTCAGTCAGATATTGAACCTCCCACGGGTAGGTGGTGCGTGGTCTAACTTGCCACTGCAGTTAATGGAGACTCAGTCCTTATGGGCAGCGATGTCAAGAGGTTAATTTAGCTGATCAGGACATGTCTGCTCTGGGATGAGTTGAATTAAGTTCCTAGGCTCAATTGACTGCACTGCATCTCTATCAGCTATAATGGGCATTTAGACACCTACTCACATCTAGATAGATACCTACAGAAATACCCCTACATCTAGACATTTTAATCTGGAGCTGAACCTCATTCCATGAGTCAAGGGAATCTCTGCCTATTTCCCTGCTTCCTTGTGACTATAAATAAGAGATGTCTATTCCTATGCCTTAAATCCTCTCTTTTTGTGCAACAGGACTAAGAGCTTGCAGGAATTGCATGCACTGAGAGATATGCATCACCACAGAGTAATTCAGCAATAGCTGTTTCCAGGTAATGGTTGCCTATTGCAGAAGGAGGGATATAGCACACCCGAAAGGGGAGAGCTGCAAAACCATGATACAGGGCAAAACAATTCTCCTCCTTGCAGAGCACCAAGGACACACTTACAGTGTCAGGTACAAATGTTCCCAGCACCACCTGAGCCCCTCCCTGCATGATGGCATCTTGGTGTCACATCAGTCTACAATACAGCCATGCTTGTAAAACACTGGTTGAGAAGGCTCACAGGTTTTGGAGCTCCTCTTTCAGTGTTCACATGAGGCATTGATGGTCTTGTACTCCCTGCTTTTCCAGCAACAGAGCTGGTTAAACAGGCTGTGGACCATGCTTAGATAATATCCTGGAAATGTTTGTTATACTGAAAATACACTACTCCTTCAGATCTGAAAATGTAGGGGCAGGCTTTCAAGTGTTCCTACCTGAGAGCCCAGATAGAACAGTGAAGCTCAAAGGCGCATTAAAATGAAATAACAACACAACACTTACCTTTTTCCCCCCTCTCTAAACTCCTTCACAAGCTTTTATTAAATTAAGTCTCATCACACCCTTGGGACATAGGTGCGGTAAATACTTTCATGAGAGGTAAGACAGAGACAACTCTCTACAAATACTCCTCTGACTGAATTGATTCATTTCAGCTGCACCCTTGTACTGTCATTTCCCACAGAGTTTCAAGCAATCAAATTTTACTGCCACAAAGGGTTTGCAGGAAATGAACTGCACGGTTGTACACAAGAGAATTTGCTTATGAAAGGTGTGTGAGCAGAGCCCAGCAAAGAACAGAACAGCAGCTCTGTGAGACCAAGCCTCTCTGCATTTCGGGTAATAATCCAAATGTTAAGCTGTGCATTATCAGCACAAGCCTGGCTTATGCATTTTTAATCTATTTATGTATTTTAATTAGGCAGTTAAATGGAAAGGGGAAACCTCTAACAACTAGGTCCACTTTCAGATTGTTAACTAGTTTACTTTCCACCACATAAGTAATCCCCTTCTGTGTACATGCTGACCAGTGTCTTGAGGACATGCACAATAACAGATGGACTTGACAGACACAGGTCAGGTGAAAAGATGCTGGCAACTCACTTATCGGTGCTTTGTGCTTGGTGTCTAAGAAAACTCATTTCTTACCACCTAACTCTAATTGAGAATGCCTTAATGCAAAAATATATACAGGAAACATACTCACATAAAAAACCAGGAGGAAGAAAAAAGTTCCAAAGAAGTGAAATATTACAGGTCTTTAAAACTGGTGTTCATGTGCACAAAACCAAAACCCCAAAAGCCAAAACTCCACAATAAACAACAGGAGCAGCACCAACTTGTAACTGGGACAGATAAAGATCTACCTAGGTTTCCCTCTTCTGTATGTCTGGGAAATTCAGAAAGAGCATCTTAGAAGTAAACTTTTAGCTCAACAACTGTTTGCAGAAATAGTTTGGTTTTGAATCCTTTGACTTGAGTATTTGCAAGTAGCAAATGCATTTGCAAAATCCAAAATCCTCTTGGATTTCTTTTGCAAACAAAAGCAGCTACATGTTATAAAATCAACTGTACAACCTAAATGGTTCTATTGGCTGTAATTATCAACTGTATTTTACAGACAGGTAAACTGAGGCAGAGGAGCTAAAAGCAGTATCTGTTTGAACACCTGAGTAGTTTTTTCAAAGCTTAGTTTTACATGAGGCATTTCTGTCTGTTTTCCACCTCCCGTGCTCTACAGCTCGCCATGTCTGTTACTGGGTAGGACTTCACAGGTATGACCGCATCAAAGCCCCTGTTAATTTGGAGGACCCTCATGCTCTGAGCTAGATCAAAGGAAGCAAAGTTCTCAGACCTATCTGGTAATTTAAGACAAAAAAAACCAACCCAAAAAAGATGGATTAAAGTTCTTTTTTGAAACTTATATTCATGGCTGCAAAGTTGTCCTTTTTCTGCTGCTTGTATTGAAATAATTATGTTTTTAAAGGACAGTAGAGAAAAAAGCAAATGCAGTTAATGATGCTGGGTGCTGGAGAGGGACTCTTCATCAGAGACTGTAGTGATAGGACAAGGAGTGATGGGTTCAAACTGAAACAGGGGAAGTTCAGGTTGGATATAAGGAAGAAGTTCTTCCCTGTGAGGGTGCTGAGGTGCTGGCACAGGGTGCCCAGAGAAGCTGTGTCTGCCCCATCCCTGGCAGTGTTCAGGCCAGGTTGGACAGAGCCTGGGGCAACATGGTCTAGTGTGAGGTGTCCCTGCCCATGGCAGGGGGTTGGAACTGGATGATCTTAAGGTCCTTTTCAACCCAAACCATTCTGTGATTCTATGAACTTAACTTTTCTTTTTTCCTACCCGAAAGATTTTTTTTGTTTTGGCCAAAACTATTTTTCAATGAAATTTGGAGACTGACTCGTCAGATGCGTTCCACCACAGAAAATACTGGTATTTAAAAACTCAAACACCTTGAAGGATGTAATCATACTCCATAATCTACTGCATCATCACTACATACAAGATGACTTCCTTCTTCACTTCCAAACTAAATCTTTTGGAAGGGAGAAAGCCTTTATTTTGCTGAAAAAGAGAAAAAAATCTGAGTATGTTTTTAATCATAGGGAAGAGGAAAGAAATCTTGGACATTCTCTTTGGGCAAACAAAACAAACCCAACCCCTACAAGTTCAACAGTGACAAAAACCAAACCAGTCATTTGGCCAACTCCAGACGATCTATCTTTTGTATAGATGTAGCCATCAGCAAACTCAGCGGGTGGTGCCCCTGGGTGTTTGGAGCAGCTAAGTTATGTTTTGGGGGGTTTTTTCAGCCTCAGGGCTTCGGGTTATTAATTTTAACAAATCTATTTCCATTGTCACATCTCTTTGTTTGCCAGAAAAGATTAAAGAGCTTCGAAGCGCATAGGGAAAAGGTGCAATTCTTAACAACACTGCAAGGTTACAGGGGACTGTCTGCTAATAATGCGTGTTGGTTTGGTAACAAGCTGAAGCAGAGAGCAGCAGGGGTACTGCTTCATGGCTGCAGCTTTTTCAAAAGGGCCTGTTAAAAGTATTTCAGGAGGAGAGACATGTGAGTGAAATCTTTAAATGTGTCAACAGGGAGGCCAGACACTGAACTTCTGCCCACTCCAGGGCTGACACCATCCTTCAAAGCAGAGGAGATTGACCTTTGCAGTTGAGAATCACTGAGTGGCAGCAGGGGGGTTCCTTTATTTGTTTCTGAGATGTTTTTTGCCTTTCCCTTGCAATAGAAAAACAGGGACTAGTCATTTGAAGCCATGGTTTGGTGGAAAAAAATTATCCTTCCCCCTTGGAAACTGGGTTGGAGGAGGGTGGCAGGTCATTGATTAACGAAGTTGTCAAATCAGTCCATAATGAAGTCAAAAAGGGCTCAGAAGAGGACAAGCACAGTTCATTTTCCTCTCCTTCTGCTTTATAAGGAGCGCAAGATCTGCTTAGCCTGCTCAAGTGCAAAGCATTAGGTTCTGGCAAGGCCAGCAGCAAGTACTAGACATCCACCATACTGCGTACCTCCTCTTCCTCCCTTCAAGCCATGTTAACCATGAACACTATGTCCTACTCCATTTCCTGAATCACTTTCTGTCACCCAGGTACGGAAAATCATGACAATACAGCCTCTTCCCCTCTGCTCTGACCAATTTTCGCAAGTGAAACATAAACTGACTGGTGAAGGAAAAAGAGAACAGTCCTCACATGGCATCAACAAGACCTAATAGAAGAGAAATAAGAAAAGCCAGGCCATCTCAAGTAACTGGGCTAAGTTTCAGATCACCCTGTATGGTCAGCCAATGAGTCCAGCCACCAGGACATTGCCTTTCCTAGGAAGTGAGCCCCAGTATCTCTCTTGCTAATGTCATCCTAAAGCAGACCCCTCCTTCTGTGCCAGATGTGCAAGAGAAACCTCTCACTTCCTGGACCAGCACCACACAGTCGCATGCTGAGCTCCAAGTGTGAGTACCACAGATGGAGCTATTTGCTCTTCAAAGATAAAGCATGGCCTCAGCTGCTTTGCTGGATCTGAATCTTAAAAGCAGGAAGAAAAACCCCCAAAACTCCTGTCCTCAGCATGTACCAAAACAGAGGGAGAAGCCTGCACAGATGGAGGAAGATATGAAATTAAGGCTGCCACTGCATGACCTTGGACAGGTTGCATCACTTCTTGGTATTTTGTTCTTCCTTCATCTTCCTCCTCAAGCACACACCCATATCCACTACTGTAAAATTCAGATTATAACAGCTACACCAAGGATTGTGTGAGGACTAATTTAATTAATGCTTGCTAAGTGTACAGCAATCCTCAGATGGAGAAGCACTACATAAGATGAAGCTGGTCAGCTTCACCAACTAAGCACCATACCCTATGGTCATGGGGGAAAACACCACCGCCAAGGAATGGAGAAGAGGAATCTGTGCCAAGCTCTCAATGAATACAGGCTGAAGAGAAACCTGTGCCAGCACTCAAAACCTGAGCAGACAGCAGAGCAGAAAGCCAGCTAACAAGGAGATTCAGCTGATAACAGCTTAGATAAAACACCTATAGATAACACACCTATAGACGAACCAGGTGGCACAGGAACCTAGGTGTGTTCAGCAAAACTTACAGGAAAAGGCTTTGTTTCTTTCCATGTTTGTTCAAAGTTTGAAGATCTTCCTCAAAGCACCATGATGAAAGAAAAACAGACTTCTTTGGGCCAGTTTAAGTGTTCCATCTTCATGGATGGAAACAAAGTGAAGTTTCTGAGTGAGAATAAGTTACTTTCTACCACAAAGGTATAATCAAGCAACCGAGACTCCCCCACCTATTATGAAAATATCACTTTTTTCCCACTCTGTTCCAATCCCAAGTTTTGTCAACATCATCTTGACTTCAAAAGTCATTGATTTTGCTCATACAATGTCTCCCAACAGGTAAATCTTCTATTGATATTTTCTAATCATCGCCTCTACTTTCAAGCTCTGGGATTGAATTTTTACCACTGTAGGATTGTTCTCCCTCTCTCTGAAGATGATAAATTCCCTTCTACATATTCAGAATACGCCGAGAGAGCCTTAACCTGAGGTTTAAGTCTAGAACAGTCTCTGTGTTACTAACGTTAGAAAGATAAAGGTTGTGTCTCTCTTTGCTGGGAACCGCTACATACTGCGTGATGCCATCCGAACTATTCAGTCAGTGTCTTATTAATCCTGCCCCAAATATCCTCCCTTCTCACTGCATTATCCAGCTTGCTCTGTGCCAGTAAGCGACTGCCATCCATCCCAAAAGAAGCAGTTTACCATCAGTGTTGTTTCAGGATATGATTTTTTTTAGGTGATATACATAGAAAGGAAACCTATAGAAATGAGAAGCCCGTGATTATTCCGATGTTTTGTATTACTACTTATTAATCATTCTCCTCTTCAGAGATGCCATTGCTGATTTGAGAGACTCAATTTTCTTTTCCTTAAAGGTATCTCCAGACCATCTTAAAAAGCTGAGCAGCCTTAGAGAGATAAGAAGGAAAACACGGCTCTAAAGTTGCTTAATGCTCAATTCTGAGTGTGCAGAGATGCTCACAAACTCTAAGCCCCGCAGAGGACCAAGAGGTTCAGTTCCATTCAGTGTGTATATATTTACCCTTATTCACAGCATTACAGAGCTACTGTCCTTCCAAAAGAGATATAATAAGGAGGAAAGCTTTTTGTGACGGAGAGCTCTGGCACATTCATCCAGCAGTTTAACAGAACAATGCAGAGACAGAGTCTGCAGCTAAAGCAAACAGAGCCATCACTTAAAAGCTCAAATGTAGAGGCTGTTCTGCAAACCCCATCACCACGAAGCAAAGGGATAATAATGAGGAAGAGGAGAATAGGACAGTGTGGGGGGGCAGGGAACTGGCTGAGACATTCAAACGATAGAGTGTTAGAAAACGATAGCTGGAGTGTTAATTTGGGGTATTCCCTAGCAGCAAAGAAGGACATCGCAACATGGAAGGCTGGATGTGGTTCTGGGCAACCTGATCTAGCTGAAGATATCCCTTCTTGTTGCAGGGGAGTTGGACTAGATGACCTTTGAAGGTCTCTTCCAACCCAAACTATTCTATGATTGTATGGACCTCAAGGAACAGCCATGCAAATCTCCCCAATATAGCTGCCCAACTGTCCTCCTTTGTTCCATCACTACTGCAGCAACATCCGTGGGGTATCCCCAGGAGCTGCAGCCACAGCTCCGTGCACAGGGCCACCATAATCCTGTTACCCAAGGAAAAGCAGCCTCAAGAGAGGGCACAAATAGCAGAGCTGCTCCACCTCTGGCCCCAGGCAAATGGCAAAGACTGCAGGTACATCAACAGAGCTGGTAATAAATGCAGGTGCATGTGAGAACCAGCCTGTTGTTAATCTAGCTGAGATGCTGCATTAACTGCAGAGCCCATGCTGCTCTGCTCTCTGTGTTGCTTGAAACCAGTACTAACACTGTGGTAACTAACCCTTGTGCTGCTGAAGGTATATCCACCTCCAAAGCAGGGAAAGGAAATCTAACGAAAGATTAGTGACAACACTGTGTGAAGGGAAGAGCAGCTTGTGGTAGGCAAGCTAAAATGAGAGGAAAGACTGAATGCATTTCAGGCTAGTGAAATGGAAGAGCTGAAGCTGCTTTAGTCAGGTATGGCTTAGATACATTACGTATAATGTGGTGGAAAGATCCCTCCCCTGTGTTCCCCTACTGGATTTGGTAAGAAAGCCAGTAAAATGTTGGAACTGAGCCATTTGAGACATCAGGTTAGATGCTGGCAGCTGGTAGATGGTGCCCAATGCATCCAAAAAGGTTAACTTTTCATTAAGTTGGGCACTGTTAAAGACTACCCTCTTCCCAAAGGCCTGAGTCCTAGTCTTCCTACTTAGTCATTTCTCTCCAAGATTTTCCAGTATTCATCAAACCAGATTAGCTACTCCCCCCCCGCCCCCAACCTAATTTATTTCCCTCCTTTTCTCTTTCCTGACACTTCCAGCCTTGCACATGCCCAGCCACTGCTGGGATCGCTCCAACCCAATCCATTTCTACAGTCAGAGGCCCAAGAAAGCCTCTGTGGAAACGCTTAAGTGTATTGCCTGTAAATCAATGCATCCCCTCAGCCGACAGCTTCCACACAGAATGAGCAGGTAGTAATAATAAATGCTTCTTCGAACTTCCTGGACTGATAACGGGCTCCTGTGAGTGATGCCCCACAGAGACAACCACCTTTTTCCCCCCCCATCCCTATCTCCTTTCAGCACAACATTACGCTGCGATCAGGATGCAGACCCAAATGCATTAGTGAGAGTCCCTGCGGGGCTGCTACCTCTCACCTAGGTAAATCAACCTCTGCGGGTGTTTGCAGGATTACAGGGCAGCAGACAACTTGAAAAGGACTATCACAAACTAATGTTTACATTACGAACCTCACATTCCCACCTTCTTAAGGCTCCCTACCATCTCCCTGTTTGTAAGCAACTAGAATCTGGGTTGCTTTGAACTGAGCTAGCAGAAGTACGGGCAGCAGAATGTATAACAAATACCATCAGCAACAAGAGGAGAACAAGCAAAGGAAACAATTGAATTAATGGCTGATAGTTTTGCATCCCTGTAATCTTCCTCTCTCCTTCCCCACTGAGGCCTCTGAAGGGAGCTACCAGAACCTTGACTGCAAAGGAGAAGTTTCACAGATGAGGAGCCACTTCAGAATGACACAAACCTGTTTTATCTGTCAATCAACATAGGGATGAACAGTCGTTTAGCAACAGTGTCACTGAAATTATATTGCTTTGCTTTTGAAGTATAGAAATATTTGACTCTCTCTTCCTCAACTTTCTGTTGTTTCCCTTGTTTTAAAAACAGAATCTCACAGATTTTAAAATAGATCCATAATTTGTTTTGGATTTTTTTTTTCCTCACTCATGTTCAGCTGGTTTGAATAATATCCAAGTGTATCTGTGTGTAAGAGAATTGGCACATATCCTGCCTATAGCTAATAATAAAAACAGAGGAAGACACAGAATATATTGCTACTGGAATATGGCAGGTTTCTGTCCCCATTCAACTGTGGGGTTTTGCCTATAAAATCTCATGAGTCCAATTGCAGGGAGAGGTCTGCAGGGCCCAAGCTCTCACCACTTGCCATATGCCTAAAGCTGTGTGTGATGCTGTCAACCTACACTACCTGACCCACACACAGTACCCTGAACTTGAGCTTCACGCATGAGTCTGCACCTCTGCAATACAAGGGCTGTACACAGAGAGAGCTCTGCTCCTCCCAAGATCCCAATGACTGGGGCCAGACTGCCATAGGGGTTAGAGGCCAGCCTGGGTAGAGCTTACACAGCTATGTAAGCCCTACCAACCAAACCAGCTGGTGAGAGGTTGCAGGTAGACTTTTGCATCAGGAGGATGGGCAAGCCCATAAAGATTTGTCCCAGCTGGAGCCCAAGGAAGTGTTTGTTGGTTTTTCTTTTCAATCTTGTCCTAGTTACAGAAAACACTACTGGATATGCTTGTCTTGTCTAGACGGAGGGAATAGATGAGCTGTTTACACACTGCTCAGCATTTTACATTTCAGAGGCTGGCTAAATACAAAATTACCCTGTTTTGTGCCCAGTCTACATGACAGAGAGCAGCCTATTGCCCTGAATCAAAACAGCTGCTGCCTTAGCTCAGGTGCTAGACAAATTCTTTTGCTACTGAGAGTTGTACGTAACTCATGTCCCCAAACTGGTGAGGGGGAATGCACCGCTCTGCAGGTTAGTTTTGTATGAGAGCAAATCCCGACCACTGCCTGTGTTGTGTCCTTAGGGATATCATAACATTGTCGTGCTTCATAAGCAACACCTCACATCTGTGTAAAGGATTTATAAACATTAACCCAGGATTGTGAGGGCTTCTGAAAAAATGGATGCTAGATGGTATCCATGGTCACGCTAACAATGAAGCAGGGTTTATCACTTAAGAGTTTGCCCTCAAGGGTACACAACAGTTTAATGCTTTAGAGACAAAACAAACACAAGCACTGTGCTTGCAGACTGGGTAAACCTGAGGATTTAGCTTTGGGGGAAATCTCTGCTTTAGGAATTCATGCTTCCAGCTGCGGTTCCACTATAGGTTTACCACCACTGCAGCAACGCCTTCATCCCATCTCTGGCCACAAGGTCTTACCTGCTCCTTTCTCTAACCCTCTCCTGGGCAGGAATGGGAATTCATTAGCCCTGATTTACATCAATTAAAACTATAGCGGAGCAATGTCCTCATACTTGGAAAATAGCACTTCTGAACAGCTCACCTGTGAGCTGGTTTCTGGCAGGCCTTGTACAGTGAAGAGTCATAAGTTTGCTGAAAGCAGTAAGTTTCTACAGTGTTTTCTTTCCAACAAAATGCTATTTGCTAATGAGAACCTGTCTCAGTGGAAAACTCCCAACTGCTCTTCTATCTGGTAGAAAATTGGGAGGAAAAAAAAAAAAAAGGAAGAAAACCCCACTAATACTCTTGTATACAAAACGATGTTTCCAGCTAAGGAGAGAAAAAGAAAAATCAAATATTTGTTCTTTTAACAGCGGAGACTTGGAGCAGTGAGGAACAAGGCACTTTCACACGTTCCTGTGAACAACCTGCTGCAAATAACTTCCCTAGATAATAAGTAGAAATGAGCAAGAAGAAATGAATAGGGGAAGATCTATAAGAGCGCAAAGAAATGTGTGATCCGCTAGGGAATTCCTAGTAGAAGCCTTGTAGAGAATATCATATTTGCCAGACCAGATCAGACCAAGGGGCCAATCAAGTGCAATTTAAGCATTAAGTGTAACAGCTTGATAAATCTAGGTCAATACACCTACACGCAGGTACAAGTTTAATATCACTTCATTAGCAGGACTGCAGCACCTAACATAGAGCATATCCATGGGTCCTAGAAGAGAGAAGCTATTGGCATTTATGGGATTACACAATTAAATCAAGGAGTTTCTCTTAACAAATGACCAGAAATTGGTCCCACTCTACAATTTCTAGTCTGCAGCAGCAGACGGTGCTGATGCTTCAAATTTAAGTGGAAAACAGTACTGCAATGCTCCTCTGGCCAGCGTGTAACACCCTGCAGGAAGAGGCTGGAGAGAGAAGAGCTCTCTCTTTTTTGAGCCCTTGCATTCAATCAGCCTTCACTGCAACTGTATTATCTTAGCATGCAGCAGACCTGCAATTACTATTAAATGCTCTCAAAAACCAGTGCTGACCTGTTTAAATTTATCTTGGCACCTCGTGACTCTGCCACTACCTGACACAAAGAGGGGGATTTTATCTCTGCACTTGCTTCAGGTTACTACATAGGAATGTTGCTTCTGGGGCTTACTCAAAGGACAGAGAAATCCCAGGGTTTTGAGGTGTGTTTGTGGGATCTCATCTCTGCAGGGGGCTGAGGAATACAGCAAGGTGCTTGACTGCCCTGGCCAGCAGCTGGGAGAGGGAAATTGGGGGGGGGGGGACGGGCTCTGCGCTCCTGTGACTATGGAGAGATGAAAAGACTTTTCATTATTGAAAAGTACGATTGGCATTACTAGATCAATAGCATTAGACCCTCAGTTCCTTCCCCCCACAAGTGGGAAGGGTATAGTTTTCTTCTGCTTCCATCCCTGACCATCACCCATGACTCCAAGACTGGTCCAGGCTTCCCACTGCAGGGCCTCTCTGTACCATGAACCTCAGTGTCTCAGTTTAGCTTAGTTATTCATCCCAGCTGCAAGCCAGCTTGCTCGGGTATGTCTCTACCACACAGCAACCTCTCCCAGGACTGCAGTACAACCATACATCAGACCAGGACTAATGGCAGCCTGTTGGACACTTCCAGCACAGAAAGTTGTGCACCACCTTCCAGATGAGCCATCAGGCTCACAGAATCCCAGCCCACTGATTTTGGCAGCCACCCAAGGCATACAGAGAGCAGTAAGAAATACAGGCACACAAAAGACGTAAGGCGCTGTCAGACCCTAGCAAGGTCAGGCCAAAACCTACTTGTAGTCCAAGAGCCGAGCCAAAATCTGCTGCTCCAGGTGCCCTGTTGTATATCTACCCGTTCCTTCCTCAGAAACAACTTTCAAGGGCTGCTAACACAAACCCATACTTCATAGAAGAGCCAAAGGCTCCATAGGCATGCAATACATCTTTCGGAAATGAAAAGCGGTTCAAGAGATCTAATCAGCTGAAAGGCAATTCTTTACAGAGAGTGCCAGATGCAGGTGATCTCTGCTGGGCTTGCTGGCTCCCAAGATGCCCATCTCATCTGCTCAACCTGTATTGATGAAGTGACATCAGACCAGGCCTCCTAAAATCATGGCTAGAAGCCCTCCCACCTATTCCCCAAGTGCTCCACTGGGGTTTTGTGACCGGGTCATTATCACCCAGAATGTTCCATTCACTTAAGTTAGCCCTTTTTGGCTTTTTTAGGACTGTTTGGTCTATACTCTTGCCTTTTTTTGGACAACATCTGTCTACAGAACTTGAGGTTCAAAAGTCTCCATATGCTTTGCTTTAACATACGTGGTGATGTTCTGGAAATTCATTTGTGTTGGAAGAGTATCTGACTCTGCAATAGGAACAGTGGGTAAAGGAAGAGAATGTTTCCTACTTTTCCTATAATAATAACAGCCAGGGAAATACTACACTAGAACAAGATGGCCTTGGCAATAGTAAGAACAACAATTTGCAGCCTAAGATTGTCATCTTGCACACATCTTGCATCATTCTTCCAGGAAGCAGGACTAGAGGATTTTGCAGAGTGGATACATCACACAAGCCAGGAGAAAGAGCACAGAAGGAGCTGCAGCAGGAATGATAATAGATGCAGAAATACAAGCAAGGATGGAGTCCAAGCACAAACACTCTCCTTGCAAACAGAATATCCCTTCTGGCCCCCATCAGCCAGGTTTCTTGCATAGGTCAGAGATCCTGGAGTCAGTAGCAGGAAAGCTTTCATGTGCACATATATGTGCATGCATGGGCTGGGAGTGGGACATGCTCAGGAGCAGCCAGAGGCAGCTCTGGGCTTTGAGTCTGGGGAATGGCAGTGAGAGCAGGACAGGGTGGTGAGCATGAGGCTAACACCAGCTCAGATAGCAAGGGGGTCTTGGGAACAGGATGGGGAGACAGAAAAGGGACCAAAGGTAGTGTTGGACATGGGAACAAAGCTGTGACTTGTTTCAGCTTGGCTTTGCCCCAATCCTTATCCTTTTCCCCTTTTTCTAATTGCGTTTTCTGCTTTCACCTTGCATCTTCCCTCAAACTGCACAGTAAAAAGTACTGCAACCCCACGCCTGTGCTCCACTCCCTTAATTCAAAGCCCACGTTCATCACTATGCTATGCTGATCCCTGACAAACCCTTCAAGGCACGTGCGGATGTCAACTAATGAAGACATCTATAAAGATGGGCACATTAGAGCTCACCATCTGGCTCTGCCTCTCCGATGGTTCTGCTCCCCACAGATCAGTGGGCACGGAGACTGCTGCGGCCAACCAATTATTCCTTCATCTCCCGCTCCAGCATTCCCAGACCCGATGCCCTCAGCAACTCCAGTAGTGCCTGGCAGCTGAGAGCACGGGCTGAGCAGTGTACCCGGGCAAAGCGAAGCAGTTAACCAAGCCTGCATCACAATGCCCTTCTACACACAGTTCCAGAACTGGCAGCATTGGCACACTTGGAGCCCCTTTCCTCCTGAAGTTCCACATCACGCACCTCAGCAACACTACAAGGGCAGTGAGCCTTTCTGTCACATCCCTCCCCTCCTTCTTTCCTTGCCTGGGTATCACCAGCTTCTGCTTTTCCATCAATCTCAACAATGTCTTTCGTCTTTTCTGACACACCTTCTCTTCGGCACCAATTTTTCTGTCCGCTGGTCAAAAGGATATATTGAAAATGTTTCTTTCCAAGCAGACTCAAGAGTTATCATTTAACTTTTGCTTGCTTCTTTGGGTTTCTTCTTTAGAAAAAACAATCCATTCAGATTGGCAGAAAGATTTTCTTTGACCTCTATGAAAATACCTGCTTTTTCTTTCCAAAATCCTATAAACCCTCCCCAAACTGCTCATTGAAGAAGGCAAAACAGCACTGCTAATGGTATTTTTCCACCTTCCTACTTTCTTTTTCCCCACTCTTTTTCCCTGTGATCCTCTGCCTGTTCCGAAATGCCATCACAGTCACTGTGCCAAGCCCTCAGAGAGGTTTCTGCACAGGGAAAAGTTCATTGAACTGCCACAGCACATTTCACTCCCTGAATAAGTCTGCAGCCACGGGACACCTAAGAAGATTGCATTTTCTGTGAAGTCCATGAATATTTGATATCCTCCCTCCCTTCCTTCTCGCCTTAATTATTCCCTTATTTTGAAACACCAGCTTGCATGCAATATTTAAATAAAGCTGTTTTCAGAGCCACAAGCAGCTTGAAACAGTCAAGCCTCTCCAAATACATTGCAAATGCTGTACATCCATCCTCCTGTTCAGCACAGGAGCGGCAGAGAGCAAGGTACAACCTGGGGAATCCATACAGGACAGGGAGTTACAGGGGCAGCCTTTCCCTTCTGAAAGCTTGGGTTTCCAACCCAGATAAAACTGTACATGTGAGATGAGATCCAGCCATCCCATGTAAATCGCTGAAGGGTCTGACCTAGGAAAGCGTCTGAAAACGCAGGGGATGCAGTGGGTTAGAGTTGAAGCAGGCAATGAGGAGAAAATATTGAGTCACAGTTTGGAGAAACAAGAGCTGCTGCAGGGCAAGAGCGAATGAAAACACAGCCAGAATTTTCTATGTATAGAGCTATAATTATATGCATACATACATATATTTCAGTAGCTCGGCTGACATATGTAGCCAGATCACACAAATCTTTGCTGAGGTTCATCAGCTGCAAGGATTTGGTCTTGGCACATTTCAGCAAGCCTGGTTTATAGGACAACTTTTGAGAGGATATCCAGAACTTGCTTTAAGTTGTGACATTTTGACATGAAGAGTTTCGGCGATCCCACCAACCGCTGGACACGTGTAGAAACCCATGTGGTTCTAACTGGTGGTCAGGAGGTCCAATGCCTAATGCCTCAAGCAAACATCTGCACTGCCTCAGGTTCACAGCTATGACATCACACCCAGGGCTCGGATGCTTTTGGTCAACAGTATCCCTGAGAAGTTGTCTGTGTGTTATGTGGGGGAATGGCCCTTAACAGGAATAGCCACACTTGCACCAGCTGAGGGTGCTGCAGACCTGGTAGTTGCTTGACCAATGTGTCCTGGATTATTTGGAGGTGTTCAAGAGCAAAAAGGAAACGGAGCGTGCCTCCTCACGGGTCAAGGGAGGCCATGCATTATAAATGTGTGTGCAGGTGGATGAACTGCTGTGCCCACAGATGCTCACAAGTAGGGCAAGGAGTAAACATGCATACTTGAGAAGCCATCCATCTCTATTACCGAAATAAGTCAGCTCATCCTAATACCACTTTGAACTTTGTAGAGGCTTCTATCAGGCACATAAGGTAGCTGGGAAGTTTTAAAAGGACTGCCTGCAAATCTCAGGGCCAAGAGTCCTACGGTTTGATTGAAGCTTCCTGGCTGAGGTTGAGGAGTAATCCCCAAGGCACAGGAATGTGTACATTACCAGTAACAGGGGCATACAATGACTTCCCAAATCCGTGTGGGGGAAAAAGTCATGCTCCTCAGCTCTTGCCTGATGATACATCTCTGAATGAACCCTTCATTATCGTCTACAGTGGATTTTGTCCTCTTATTACCTTCAAAATCTCCCTTGCACTGTCCACATCCCTATAAAACCTCAAAGGTGAAAGGTACCGTAAGGAGGAAACTTTAATCTAATAAAGAGATGCTTATAGAGAGCTGGAAAAGTTACTAATGTCTCTCTGTGGTTGAATATGTTTCTTCTCTTTTTGCAGTGAAGACTCCTAACACCGTATTCCCAGGCCAACGCTGCTCAGAACTCTGGGTGAGAAAAGGTGGAATTACAACTGCATCCTAGGCAAGGGCCAAGGAACACGTTTTTAAAAGAACTGAAGGAGATAGCCAAGTGCAAACCTTTCAAAGGCAAGGAAACCCTTAACCAAGTTCAGTATGCACAAAACCCCACCCTACAAGCATTGCAAGAACACAACCAATGCTTCAGTTGCCCCACGAGGTTTAGGGGTTGCAAGTTTCATGCTCTAACTTTGTACAGTCAAGGTGACCCTCTCCTCCTTCCCATGCATTAACCCAGAAAGAGGACTAACACGATACATGTGCCAGCAGCTACAGAAAGAGAAGGACTGCAGCATGATGAGTACTCTGACAGAAGCATGGAGTTTAATATTAATTTGCTGCATGTCAACGTCTAGCCTGGATGGGATGCTGCATCTCCACAGCCATTATGAACTGCCCATTATATATTAATAGGACAGGACTTTGTTGCTATCAGGTCATCTGAGTTGATAGGAAAAGGAGCAGCTAGCAGCAGTGGACAAAACTCAAAACGAAAGGGAAGGAACAATAATCAGCTGCTGCAATGGTTACAGTAGCACTGAGCTAGCTGGCTAGTGTGCATCACTACTGCTTTCTGGTAAGTGGAATTAGGAGCAAAGCCATGCGTCAGGGTCTTCACGCTGCTAGAGAAATTGATTTAACACAAGTGTCAATGGCACAAGCTTTGGCAAAGGAGAAATGGCCCTCCTAGGTGCCAGGCAACCACAGCCTAAAACAGTGCTACCAGTGACCAAAGAGCCAGCATGGCTAGCGATGCCTTGGCAAGGCCCACATTGAAACGCAGCTTTATTAACCATAATAGGCTCAACACTGGGGAAGATTTTGAAACTGCTGCGTACATGAGGCACATAGAAAAAGATTCAGTAACAGGCTTCCACCATTGAGTAAAGTGGAGCATCCCAACCGTGCTGTAACCCTGCCTAGGAGCACAGGGAAGAGCATGGCTTCAGATAACCAGTGCAGTCCTGTTTGCTTCACCCTAGAACTGAGGAGAGGAGGAAAACTGGGAGTGGGCAGGTCCCCCTTGCAGGAAACACGGTCTGTAGGAGAGAAGAAGAGATTGTCTCTCTGACAGTCCAGAACGAGGGTAGTGAAGAGAAAACCTTCAGGGAAAATTGCAGTGTTTCTTCCTGGAATGAGCCTGGACTCTGAAATCAGCACACAATATATGAGATTGAACACTTGCAGGCCTGGGCCTGTTATTGAAGTAATTTTGGGTAGAAAACAAAACCCAAAGCGTGAGCTTCTTGTTTACCTTAAGAAATAGATTACTGTTATTCTCCAACTTAGTTGACTGGAATTTCAGGCACAAAAGCCTTCTCTGAGAAGTGTAAAAGCTGTAAAATATACAAGTTTGTTCCTCTCTGCATCCATCCCATCTACTCAGCAGAGCGATTAACATCACCATTCACTACATTTTAGCAAAGGGAGAAGACACACTGCTAATTTTTTAACCAACATCTTTTTTCTAGTCTTCTCTTTTGGGTACATATGATTGACAAAGAAGCCAGCTCAGCTTCCAGGTCCCAAAATGGATTATTGGTCTGGAAGTGAAAGGGGAAGAAAAACTAAATAAACCCTATCTTCTAGATATGCAAAGTGACAGGAACTTTCCTGGAGGCAGTAGGGAACATCCAGTCCCAAGGGCCTCCGCTTACTCAGCCTCTGTACAAAACTGAAGTCTATTTTAATGAAATCTGCAAGTATGTTTTCCTTCTGGGAAACCTCCTGGCCAACCTTGGGAACCAAATCTGGAGAGATCAAGACTGGGCCTTGAATTATATAGAGAGACCATGGCCAGAAAAAGCAATGAGGACAGAAGGAAGAATTTCCCCAAAATGGGTCACTGTCTCTTTTTCCAGGAGTATAATTCCTCAGCTTTCCTCAGCTGAAAGCACCAGCCTAATTCGCACCAAGCAAGAACAGAGCAGAAGGCAACGATGAGAAGCTGAAGCGTGGTTGCGGAGGTAGGTGTTAACACACATACGGCCACCTGCCAAACTCACATTTGTGATCTTGCCAGACTTGTGTGGCACAAAGATCCCACAGAGGAGGAGGGGAATAAAACAGAGATAGAGCAGGCTCCTTCATTCAGCTTTACAAGGAGGCTCAGGGGGAGATTTGGGGCTTCTCTGCCTCTCAGTGATGAGGGTCAGGATGTTTTCACGTGGGGTGAGTTGGGAGTTGCTGTGTCTCTCTCCAGCAGCTCAGGGAGAAGGGGTAGCAGCCAGCTTATCCTTCTGTCTGTTGTCAAACAGATCATTGTTTTAAAACAGCTGGGCCAGACAATAGCATCTCTAATGGCCCAGCTTAAATGCAGTCGTGACAGAAATCCTAATATTTTTTAATCTCCCTTTGCCCAGCCTTGCTGGAAATTCATTTTTAACGACTGCACTTGGCTTTCGGTTCTCCTCTCCTTTTTAATTCTGATAACTTTCCGAGTTGTGCAACTTCTCTCTCCCACCCCTCCCTGTAAATGAAAAGCTTCACTATTTCAGATTCAAAGCTATCAGCAGATGCTAACAGAACCAATGGGATAGTCTGCTTCACCAGGTCTTGCCACCTTTTTCTGGGACTGATTAAAGATCCCACATGTTCAACAGGTAAGGACGGGGAGACAGGGTGTCATCTGTCCCAAAGGCACTTAATGCAAATTCTCCCTTACCACCAAAACCCAAGCAGCACATGTGTCCCCATCACCCTCCCCACACGGTCCATCTTCAAATGTTTTGATTTAAAGTATAAAATGACATAACAGCAGTCTTCGACATTCAATATCAGCAGCTTGTTCCCACACGGTATCACACCTGCATGGTTATTTTCTGTTGCTGTGTGTTTAAACAAAGGTAGGAAAACTCACTATATTCAATACACAGTTCCAAAAATGTCTAATTTAATCGTTGTTCTTTCACAAAGAACCATTTTAGCGAGTTCCTATGTGTTAGAAAACATTTATCATTGAAGTTTCTGTGTATGGAAGTAATTCCTTCTTCTCATAAAAGAACTAAATTTACAAAGTTCCCCCAATGCTCCCCCTCCTCTGCCCTGCAGCACCCCCTCATCTCCCAGTGTGGGTTTCCCCCAATCATCTGATTCTGGATTCTCATCACAGGCACACAACGTGGCCATCATGACAGGCCCCTGCTCTAAATCTGTTTTTGCAAGCCTCAGTTTTGTTCGCATCTCTGACTTCACACCTCAGAACCCTCTGTTTCATTTTAGACAACAGAATGAAAACACTATAAAACCTTATTTTCATTGCTCCATACATGGTTAAATTCGGCTCTTGGGTCTAACGCTTTCTCTATTACATTTTTCACATCAAAGCAAGCAAAATTCATACCTTCCCAATGAAATTTTCATGAACTCTGCATTGCCCAGTGCTATATATTCAGCAGCATTCACTACTGCAGCCGGTTACATTCAGAAGGTTTCCCTCAGCCCCAGGAAGGACAAAATGTATTTTTAGATACTGAAAGAACTTCAGTTTCCAGAAACTGCTATGGTCACCTCAGCATATGACTCAGTAACTCAAGCTGGAGGTCATGATCCTAGAGCAGGAGGTACATATCCATCATGCATCAATCAACTGTGTCACTTGGCATTAATGCAAGGCAATATTGAAACAAACCCCTCAGAAACTGAACTCCTTATTGCTAAACATCTAAATGGTTAACCTTAGAGATTCCGTTCAAACACCTGATTAGCAGTTGCTGTGGCTACAAGATTAAGGATGCGCCCTTCCAAATCTCATTCCAAAGCTTGTGTTATCTGAACTGTCACTTTGTCAGGAATAACAAGAAGAGGAAGTTTAAAAACCCACGACAAACCAAACAACCCATCACAAGCCCAATGCTACAAACTAATCAACACAAAGTATGGTTTAAAAATAAACCTGTTTTCCATCATGTCATGAAAGACAGACAAAAGAAGCCAGGTCCCATGAACCTTAGAAAAGGAGCAGGGCTGGTAATTGATGCTCTTCACTCAAGAAGGCTCTTTTGGGCACTGAAGCAGCCAACCCACTTAGAGACACAGTGTCTTCACATGATCTGCCTCCAGGTCTTAGATGTTGGCATTTTCTGTTAAAGGACCTTAGAATGGAAGCTTTACTAGTCCCGGAGCATGGGGAACCCAGATATATTTTTCCTATTAACACCCAGGAGGCTTCTAGTAAGAAGCTAGTAAGAGCTTCTTGTTGTATTTCAGCTACACATGATCAGGTATAAACTGTCTGAAACAGGAGTTGCTTAGATGGGCAAAGCCTCCAGGAAGGGGAAAAAGAACAAGACATAACTCCCCACTTTATAGACAGGAAAACAAGGTATGAAAAGATTCATTGCTGTACACAAGATCACAGTTGAAATTTGGGGCAGACCTCGCAACTGCAGACTGCAAGTCCAGAGCTTGGACTATGATACCCACCTATAGCACTGAATCCACAGGATGCGAAAATAGGGGAAGAGCCTAAGGAAGGTGGGAACTTTGTGAAGGCAGCTCTCCTTGAAAAGGCATAACTGTCTTTGATTCACAGAAATACATGACACATTGGACAAGATATGGCCATCAATAGGACAGGCTTGAAACCTAAGGGGGCTAAGAGGTGATTAAATTAGGAGGCAGCTTATTTGGAAAGAAAAGGCAACTCTCCCTCCCGCTGTGCTGGAGAACCTGTGGAATTCATGGCCGCGGGAAGCTGTCAGCTCAGATACTACAAGTGGATAATTTCGGGACAAATAACAACATTGAAAGCTCTGTTGAACAAATGTGAAGGGGAAATTCAGGGCATCAGGGCCTGGAAAGGGAAGGAAAGAAACACTTTCCCCATTCTTGTACGCTGTTGTACAATTAGGCATATACACATGTTCTCCTTTCAAGCATGCAGGATGGGCTGTGACGTGCGCTGCTGCAGGATGCAGGGAAGGACAGATGGGCCAAATGGACCTGATCCAGAAAGGGAAATTCTGCCTTCCCATCATCAAGATGGTAAAAGGGAAGGGAGGAAAAGGAAGGGGAAGAGCAGGAGGAAGACAGCAAAGGGAAGGGAAAAAGAGAGGAGGGAAAAGAGATTTCAAAAGATGGAATAGAGAACTAGGATAAGCAGAGGGGAAAAACAGAGCCCTAAAGGATTTGACTAAAAAAGCCACAACGTTCTTCACTCAGCAGCAACACTGCAGACCGCATCTCTGTATCCAAATGACTGAAAGCAAACAACAGGTCACACAGCAAATGCTCATGCCTGGTGGGGGACATTGCCTGCCCCCTTCCCCACCCCAAACATACATGATCACAGCTCTCCACCATCCCTTACCCTAGTAAGCAAGGCAGGGACCAGCGTTTGGTGCCACTAAGGTGGCCTCCTGTCAGTCAGCACTGCACCACCTGCACCCCAGGGGCTCCAGCCCTTCCTTCCATTAAAGCTGGCAGCACAGATCTCTCTGCTCCCGGCCACCCCGCAACTGGCAGGGACCATGGCATGAGGGGGGAAACAGCAAGGAAAAAGGATAACAAAGACTAAGCTGGTGATTTCATGGCAGCACCCGTGGGATTTGGGGGGGCGGATCCAAGTCTGCATAGTCAGTAAGCAAGGTAAGGAAAGGGGCAAGAGATTAAAGCAGCCCAGCTACACACAAGCGAGCTGCTTGCATGGTTGAATGAAACAAGGCAGACTTAAGACCAGCTTACACCAGTCCTGGAAGGGTTCATTGGCTTATATGCACAGAAAAAGCAGGGGCTGAGTTAGCCACAATTCTGTCTTATGGTGTTTATAAAACAACCCCAAAAAGCATTCCTTATGTTTTACAGAAAACCTGCTTTCAAAATACAGAAATAGAACCCATTTAACTCCAAGAGGTGCAGAAATGCCCTTAAACAGCACAGGAGAAGGGCCGGAGAGGAAGACTGTCTTCCAACAGAAAGCAAAGGGAGAATTAAGCATTGCCCCATGAGACATCAATTGCCTCTTTTAGACCTTGGGAAGCCTGGTGACTGAACAGAACCTGTATTTACTGAAAGCATCCCAGGAACTGAAAGTTATGGTTTGAAATAGGCCCATGTGGGAAAATGCTCCCAACACCTATGAAATCCTTTTGCTACGCAGGAACATCACTACAGGACTAGCTAAAAAGAAGCGCAACCTGCTGTATCACCACTTCTTTGCAATTCCGCCTTTTCTGACACTTTCGCCTCTGCTGAGGCCCAACTGCACTTCCGTGGTGGAAAAACCCCCAGGATCACACAACAAGAGGCTTGCAAGCATCTCCCACAGCCAGCCCTTTCCTTCAAGTCATTTCCGTTTGGAGATAGTGTCTCTCTCTATAGTTCTGCAGTTCTCTTCCTAACAGGCCTTTCATACACATGAAAAGAAATATCTGATCAAATATATTCCTCTATCGTGGCTTTGGAAATATTAGCAAGATTTAATTAATATATAATCATATCAGCAGAAAAAGAATTAATTGAAATATTGAATAACTACAACTTGAACAGGATTGGAACATAATGCTTCAGACATACTAAGCAGATGATTTATCCACCATGCTATACAAATTTTAGTTAACAGTTGGGCAAAGACTTTCGAGCTATTATTTGTAGCCATAGAAGGGTATTCCCTAGGTTATGCCAAGGCCTGTGTGCTGAAAAGCGTTGTGAAAAATCAGCTTATTGTGCGTTTTCTTCTCCTATTAGAAGAAGAAGGAGACAAATGTGTCTGACATTGTTAATTGGGATCTTGTGGTAAATGCAGCAATATGTGCACCCAGACACAAACGAAATTTCAGTGTAAATTCACTGACCTTAGCCAAGATAGAGCCAGGGAAGAAAACGGCTAAATGAATTGGATTCGGTGACATGAAGCATGTATTACATTCCCAGGTGTCATATTAATTGTGCATAGTACCAGCAGGACAGTTGTAAGACAGGTACAATAAGCTTACAATCACTGTTGAGGTTAACTACGTAGCAAAGAGAGGTTAGCAATGAAACAGGCCTGAACTACAAACTGCCACCTCTACCTTTAGATTTTGCAGAAGCTTGCTTACAGTGATGGATTCTGCACACAGGATTTCCTTCTGGCAGCCACAAACCAAAATCTCCGCTGTCCATAACAAAAATAAATGGAGAAAGTTGGGAAAAAGTTAACTCTGCCTGAAATTATCCAGATGTGGAAAATCTCCAGTAAACCAAATCAGCAACTTTGCAAAGATGCACTTCGGTTAAATCACGAACTAGGCTGGCAGAGGCTGGTGTTCATCACCAGCTTGCAAGTCGAAACCAAACTGATGAATCTTAGAAGAGATCCCAGGGAGAGGGATTCGTGCTACAAAATCAGCCACTTGGTACCAAACTCATGTTTCCTGCGGTTTTCCCTAGACACTGCTTTCAATTAAATCCCTTGGGACCTTGCATTAGTCACATAGTTGCACGATGTCTCTCTCCCCTTCTGTGAAATGGGAAGAATAACGCTTCCATTCCACCAGGGACATATGCAGATAATCATCTCAACAGTTGCGATTAGACACGGTGGTAATAGGGCCACAAGTACGAGAGAGACAGAGGAAGACTGAGCTACTCTCCGCAAAAGGAGAAAATTGAGTTGAAGTGATGTGCGTGGCTTGCTATCCAGGCAGAGAATTTCAAGCCCCTGCAAAAGCAAGGCTAAAAAACCCCTGCTGCAGGAAGGCGTCTATGCAGAACGCATGGGACTGTACAAATGTCCAACACTTGTCACGTTTTCCATTCAAGTTTGTCTCTATATCAACATTTACTTTGAAACTACCACTGGAGTGTGCAGGTACACAGAAAGACAGGCCAGAGAGGTCTGGTTATGCTCACCCTAGATGCCCTTCCTTCTATCTGCTTTTCCTTGACATCGTGGGCCCTCAATCAGTAGAAGAATGAGTGAAAGTCTTATTTTAATAAGGATTGACTTAAACTTCTAAACAAGTTAAAATCAAACCCAGGATCTTTGCTCCAGTATCTTTAATATTAAGCAAAAAGAGCTTCCGTGGACTCTTGCTTATTTGTATTTGCTATTAGGATCTTTCCATATTGTGGAAAATATACAAGAGTATCCCACTGCACTCATTAAATATGCTCATTTGGGGGGGGGTTGGATCAAAAGATTTGGGTGCAAAGTCTAGAGAAGTTGGTGTATTTTACATGCCAGTTCAAATCAGCCCTCCATGTTCTAGAAGGATTTCTTGGAGATGGGAGTGGGTAGGAGGTATAAGATCTAAAATCACCCAAGTGTGTACAAAGTCCTGAAATGATAAAGCAGAGCCACAGGATACTGGGATTGTTCCACATTACTGAAGCTTCATCTGTCCTTTTCTGCCCTGAACTGACAGGCCAAAGCAAGCAAAAGACCAGACACATCTTTGCAGCTTTTTCTGGTCTGTTTACAAAAACACAGCATGACAAGGCTCTTGTCAGGGCAATCTCTGCAATGTCCAAACGCCAGTTTGTGACATGATGCTTTGCTTTCCCAGTACGCTTTCTGTGCCACTGGGGATCCTGACTCCAAATCCCTTGCTACACACATCGGTAGGGCTGCAAGACAGTGCCCTCAAAACAACGGTATGGCCCACTGCTCAGAAGAAACTATCTGCATGTAAGGAAGGGATGCAGCATCTCAGGTGGAGGATAATTCCATTTTAAACATAAAACAGTCACGAAAAAAACCAGCAGAAAGATTCCTGTGTAGCTTAAGATGCTGAAGAGACGTAGCAGATGACTGGAGTTTGCAGAGCCCCAGTAGAGGTGCAGACATGGGAGCAAGGGGAAGTTTAGAGCTAATGTGGATCGCAGCTCTTCTCATCTGGGAACACTGGGGAAAGCAGAAAGCAGCACCAGAGCACAGAAGGTCCATAAAGCTGATCCTTTTCTCCAGCAGGAAACAGTGTAACAGCATGAGAAGAGTTGCATCATTAAATACTATATAGTAAATTAATAACTACTTATGCTTTACCTAATTACAAACCTCTGTTCCATAATGTATCATCTTACTATTTATTAATAGACAGCTAGACTTTAATGGAAGCGAATGGTCAGCGCCTCCCTTGGGCTCTTGGTTAAAGGCTGTTTTCACTTTTATCTGTGAAGACCATTAATAAATAAACCATCAAACCACCTACTGGGAGATGAAAAAGAAAATCTCTGTTATGGATCCAGGTTTCCTGAACTGATCCCATGTGCTGTCACTGGCAGCAGGAGCAGAGGGAGAGGATCAGGCTTCAGTCTTTAGTAATAAAGCTTAGGGCTAAACCCATTCATTTCACAACTGCAAGCAACACCGGAGCTTCTGCCAGCATTCCTGCATTAGCCAGGTCTCCCTACCTCTGCCATGCCAGCATTAGATGAATTACTTCCAGTAATACTTTGTGCCACTGATGACGATTCCCAGAAAACAAACTGAAACAACCTTATTTTTCCCCCAAGCAAAACGCAGCACATTTAGCAGAAGAGGGACAACAACAAATCCCAAGATGAACACTACAGAATCTCTCTATTCAGAAAATAGAGGTATTCAGATCACTGGAAAAAAGCACAAACCTCACTTTCTTGCCCTCAAACACTGGAGGTCCATTAAGCCTAAGCCTAGCACAGTATTTATATTTGGCACATTAACATGGCAAAGCCTTCCAGAAGCAGGCAGGGTAGGGATTTGTGGAGGTGAAAGCCAACATTCCTGCTTCATTGAATGAGATCCCAAGAAGCCGTTGTGTTCCGTGCTTTTTTTGTCCCCTCTTTTCTGCCCTGTGATTGATCTCTCCTGCCAGGAAGGTCCTAGGAATGAGGTCTTGCAGCATCCAAAACGAGCAGTTGCATTGGGCATTAAGATGCCTTTAAAATATTTCCCCTTAAATTACGGAGCTTCTTCCTAGTCCTCTACCCATAAATCACACAGGAGTTGTTGGGAAAGATGGTTTAAGGCTACTGAGCACAGATGTAGGCTGGGAACAGAAACTATAGGACTCTGCTCAATGCAGTCTGAGTGATACTTCATCTTGCACTTCAGCACAGCTCAACGACACTGGCCACATCAGAGAACCACAGCACTGCTACAGGGTCTGTGAACGGGTCCTGGCTTTAGGACACTGAACACCAGGTTCCTCTAAACCCTCAAGATTTATACTAGTAAAGACGCCAACCCATCAAGTGACTCCCCACAGTCTCTGCCCTCTCCTCATCTCCCCCCGTGTCCCAAGGAGAGGAACTTTCCTTTGCCCTGCTCTCCTGACAACAGCACCACAAAGGAGAAAAGCTCCCGGGACTGAAATGTCACCAATTCCAAGGACATGATTAATTATTTAAATGGACAAAATTACATTCCACTGGTGACATTCAGCACTGTGTCTACTCTCCCCTTCCCTCCCTGCCAGCCCCCGGCAGCTCTTCCCCCTGTGGACATGTGCCAGGCAGGGATCTGTTCCTTTCACTCTGCTCTCTGCTAAATGTTTTTTATTCTCAACCACCTGCCCCAGGCCCTCTCATCAATTATTAATCAAGTGATCCATGAATATGCAAATCAACCCACGCACTCATTTTATTAAATTAAATAAAAAAGAGGAAGAGAGACATGGCATGTACAGCAGCAGAATAGATGATGGGGTGGACTGCTCCAGGGAAACAGGGGTAGGTGCTAACAGTAAGAAAGAGTAGGATGGGAGGGAACTTGCACTATATACAGCTAAGCAAGAGGATTACTTATAAAGCCATTCGCATATGTTTAGGTTATGTTCTGCAGGAACACAGGGGTTGAAAGATGAGTACACGTACATACAGGGGGGCTTTATCCTATAGTAAATGTACAGGTGGAGACCCCAGTTCCTTTCTAATAATCCCTGTCAACAGAGGCACTGTGGAGCAGGGGGGGCATTCAGGAGATCGGGGAGGTCCAGCTGGCCATGCACAAGGCATTTCCATCTGGCACACAGCATCCACCTCAGCAAAAATGCAGCTGTGCTGCATCTGTGTGAACAGATAAGGGTAAGCCAAGGACACTGCCTCTACACAGTATCTTCTGGGTAGGAACCACTGCTGCCACTTGTCTGGCTCACACAAGAGAGGAATGAGGGAGGGTTTCCCTGGAAGTCAGGTCTTCTCCTAGCTGCTAACTTGCTGACCCATCCTGTGCTAGGTGCTGAAATGAATACCCCTCCAAGTTTTCTATTTGTGTATTATCCTGCCTCACCTCCAGCCCTCCAGATACACTCTCTACACTTTTACACACTAGCTGGTCTTTTTGGATCTCCTCAAGTCAACAGCTTTCCCTGGTGGAAAGGATATGAGCCATGAGACCAGCCTGTCACTTCCATCACTTGCAAGGTTGTCCAGTGCTGATGCCAGCTCCAAACAAGCAAAAACCAAAAGGTGTCAAATCAGAAATTTCCCTTTCAAGACAGGCAATGGGTGTTGCTACCCCTGTGCTAAGACCTCCATACTTACAGGTTTTCCTGGAAAAGTCACTCAAAGAGAGGGAATGATAACCATCAGGTCTGCTTCCCCAGTCACTGGTGATGAGGCAAGCAGAGCTGAATAGCTCTGAGACAATACTGCTTCCCAGTTCCTAACACTTGCACACGAACATCTCTCCTTGTAGTTGTTGTCACCCCACACAAACACTATGTTCCCTTCCACCTAAATAGTTTGGCTTTCTCCCATTCTGCCAGCCTCACTGAGCTGCATGTCAGTGGTTGAGTAATGTCAGGTATTGACCTTCATAAGGGTTTGAGGGAGGTCAGTGCTGGAGGGCAGAAGGGGATCCCCTTCTTACCCAGGAAAAGCATGGGCAATGGCAGGGCATGTGCTCTCTCCCTCAACATAAAGAGGCTGTTACAAGCCTGAGATCAATACGTTATTCCTATTCATCCTAAGCCTTCCTCCTAGATTCTGATGCTGAGGGGACATTCCTTTCCTGGTGCAGCAAATGATCAGGAAAGCACTGATGGCACAGGCGATACCATCCTTTCAAGACAGCCAGCCTGTGACTCCTGAGCCATGTGCTGCTGCTGAGACCATCACACCAAGCTTCTCTGCAAAGGCTGTGCCACATGCTGGAACCTGGGTCAGAGCGTGGCTGCAGGATAAGCCAAATGGATGCTGGAGCCGGCAGCAGACCCAGCCTTGGGGTCTACTACAACAGGGCTTCAGAGAGATGCTGTGGTCATTGGATCGGGAGACTCCCACGGAGCTCCATCTCCCCACAGGGCTATAAGGTTTGGGAGATGAGTTTTCTACCTCTTGATCATAAGATTATCTTGAAACCTGACTTGGAGAATCAGGAGTCTGTTGCCTTCAGTACAGCCTGCAGCCACACACACATTGTGCCACTGCTGAACAGAGGCCAAAGGGAAAGGGAATGCATCAGCAGCTGCAGATGATGTGCTCACATGAATCCTTGGCCACTGCTGTGCTTCTGGGGGTACCAAAGGTGGGTGGGAGGTTCATCCACTGATTCAAGACTGTTGGTTCATATTGAGGAGCAATTCTGGTTATATCCTCCTTCTCCATAAAAGAGCTAACAACCGTGCTGGCAAAAATTCAGGGCTCAGCAAGGGCTATGGACAAGGCTTAGCTGTACTAATTTCTCAGTTATACCTGTATTACGCAGATGAGAAAAGATGCTGCCAGAGCCACAATATCAAAACTGGTGCAAATGGTGATCCCCCATCGCAGAGGTAGGGACCAGAGCTGCTCTACAGCTACTGGCTGGTGTTTGCCTCCCCCAGTGTTAGACACACACCCCTCAAGATCTATCCTGTACTCCAGGTTCTGGGGTACGATCCCTACAGATTACATCAGTATTGGCTTTCCAGTGTTTCAGAGTAGTGCCTACAACCGAATGGAAATGCACAGGGACCAAGGTGACGGGATGTCCCACGACATGGGACTAAGTTCAAACATGCCCCACACTCTCTGGAGATGCAGTTGCCACTGCTCACCAAAGCACTTGGCCCTGAGATGCCAACATGCCAAGTGGGAATGATACCCTGTGCTAGAGACATGTGCCTGACACGCACCCATGGGGCTCAGCACTAAAGGGTGTCTTACAGAGCTCAGCTTCTTTATTCCTTCAGAGTACCTCATACCCCACCTCTGTGTGCTCCTCTGATGCACTAAGAAGAAGGAGCATTCTTGCTCCTTGAACTTCTGAATGGGAGGGAAAAGGAGAGGAAAAAAAGAAAGAAGAAAAAAGAAACTCATTCCTCTAATGTCACCAGCTAAATGTTAATTTGGAATGAGGGGTTTTTTTTGTTTTCTAAATTGCTCTTAACTGTGTGCCAGCACACAGGTAAATTGTTCTTGGCTGAGAAAATGGCCTGTCTCTCTTCGCAGAGATTAACATAGAGGATGGTGAATGGAAGAGCAAACAAGAAAACCACGCTCCTTTTACAAATCATTCAATAGCTTCCTGACTTCTTTTCTATATATTTTTCAGCTGTAAATGAGTTTCTACTGCTCACTCTAGCTGAAGGCCTTGCTTGCTATTGTTACTCCTCATTCTCTTTTTAAACAAGGTGGGGGAAGGAAGGAAGGAAGTAGTAATTTGCTGCCATGGTGACTCCAAATGAAATGAAACTGCTGTAGTTCCCCCTCCTGCCCTTCCAAAAGCTTTCCCCAACTGCCTTCCCCAAGAACTCTGCTCATAAGGTACAGGAATGCCCACACTGGTGTCTCCTGGGCCCAAAGGGAGCCTGGCTCCTCAAATGACTGGTTGGCTTTTTGCACTGTAGGAATGGATTAAAGATACCTTGCTTGGTTCTCTGTCTAGAAGAAGTGCTTGAAGGTCTAATCGGCCCCACCAAAACTTTCACTGTGGAAGTAGTGCCAGAAATGTAACCAGGGAGAATGAGACTGTACCTCACTACGCTTTTGTCCATCTGCAGTTAATACTGGCAACAAAGGTCAGAAGATGTATATGTGGTCCAGATACTTCCACATTTCTCTCCTGCGAAGCAATGCCAAGGAACAGCTTTGACCACAGTTGGTACCTGAGACTACAAACCCTGCTTCTTTCCTCAGACAGAAATGTCATGAGCTATCAGTATCCATCTCTCACATGGGGTAACTATTTCCACAAACCCATTTCATATATCCCTCTCACTGAACAAGCCTTTCCCAGAAGTCTCCAGCCTAGGCCTGGGTTTCAGCATTGAGTGGTGGTACCAGTTCACTCCTAATCGGGTTATTCCCTCGCTACCTAACAAGACTATTGCATTTTTCCCAAGTCTTTCCTTTACATAAAAAACCATGAGATGGACTATTAAAAAAAGAGAAGGGACAAAGTTTTTGCCGTTAGTTGCGTCAATCTTAATATTATCTTTTCAGAAAGAAAAGAGGAAATTTTATCAACTATCGGCTACTGCTCTTCTACCCTCATAAAGCATCTTTCTCCCTTTCCTACTTGAATATCTTACTCAAGTACTCAGCACACATTCTCCATGCTCCCTTCTTTCCGAGTCTTAGGAGTATTTCCATGTTATGGTGCCAGTAAAAAAGGAATCTAAAGTGTAATGCTGAACAAACAGAGCCCTTACACACCAAGTTAGAATCAGGATGGCTTCCCTTTAGCTCAGAAATTGCTAGTAAGATCTTCTGCTGGTAGAGAATTCGCACCCGGCATTTGGAACGTTATTCCCCATGCTTTAAGGAGTGGGAACACGGTTCTCTTCTGGAATTAACACAACCTGTCATGTTCTTTTAAATATACAAAGGCTTCACCTGCAGTGGAGGGTAGTCTACTGATATCATTAATAATCATGTGATAGATGAAAATATCTATTTGTTTGATTCATGGATCTTGAGTGATTACAAGGAATGTGAGACTTATGTCTGCCTTCTTGCATTAAAAGTTTAATTTACTGCCTCTGTAGAGAAATAGCACTTGTTTCTCTCTCCCTCTGCAAGATTCTTGCAACTTGTTATAGAAAAGGCACACATAGTTCCTTATGGAGACTGATTCAGTCAGCAGTGTCATAGATGCCCACCTTGAAAACACACCGAAAGAGCCTAATCCCTGGAAAGCGCAGTAGGAACTGCTGAAAACAAACACTGCTTTCTTAGCTTTCAAGTGTGGGGAACGAAATGAGAGGCATCGATAACAACCAGCACTGGAAATCCCAGCCTCTCGCCAGGCTTTACTTGTTGGATGGGGTTTGGTTTTCCCCTTATAGGAAGGATCACTGATGCATTGCATAACAAAGGATTGCATTTTAGACTAATTAATCCTATCACTTGCACGTAGAAATATCCAACAACTCAAAATAAGGCATTTGTGACTGATGCATGCTCTAACTAGAGTAGGTACCCCAGCATAAAGCATAACTGGGGGGAAACCCTTATGGTCTAGGATGAGGTGCCCCTGCCCATGGCAGGGGGTTGGAACTAGATCTTAAGGTCCTTTCCAACCCCAACCATTCTATGATTCTGTGTGTAGACACCTCATTATTGCACTGTAACAACCCACACTTCTCCCACAAGCAAGCTAAAAAAGGTGAAAAAGGAATTAATTGAGGAAAACTTGTCACAGATCATCCGTTTTAAAATTCAGCTAGCAGGATGGGAAAAGAGGCTCACTAAGACCGCCACCATCTGAGGCACTCAAGACAGATAAGGGAATTCCCTGCAGGAAGGATCTCTGTACTGGATGGAAATGGTCTGTTGGAATGGGTCCTGAGGATATGCTCTTAAACAGGGAACAGAGCTTCGGGCTTTCTGTAGTACCTATCCTTCACTTCACACCGGTGCGCAGGGATCTCGGCTGGAATCTCAGTATACTTCTGGAATAGACCCTATAGACAATAGCCCTTCAAAGTAAGCCAAGAACACATTGCAGGTGCCAGATGTACTCACACATCCCTTTTCCATCTTTACTTTCTAGGAAGTGAAGAACCTGAATTGGATTTTCATGGGCATGGAATGGGTGCTACGCAAAAACCTTTCCAAGAAAAGCTCTGGTTTAGGCACAACTTTCTGAAAGATTTTTCTTTTTCCCTTTTTATTTTCACTTCTTTCAATCCTGAAAGTAATTAACTTTCAATGGCAGCTAATTATAAGCCAAGAGAAATCAGAGGCTGCGTGGCTGGCTGTTTGGTGCAAGCTCGGCAAAGTGGTTTCTAATTGGTAACCCTCTTTGCCGTGTGCATTTCAATCTATTTTGCACTGTATTTATCGTTCCAGATTCATATTATATCCATGACCTTTCATCTAATGACAGAAGCTCATGCAGAGAAAAAATTATTATTTTAACAAACAGACGTTAGAGCTATAAGAGAGGGAGAGAAGGAAAAACAGGCAAGAGGAGAAAGCAGGAATGGCATGAGACAAGAATAAAGCACATCCTAAATACTAGATGCTGATGTTTCCCCCTTCTTTTCCTCTGGTACATGACCTCTGCAGGAACCTTCCTCTGCAGGAACCCTCCAACCCACAGCTATTGCTACAGCATCACTTGAGAGATGCCAGATACTAATGAATAGCAGTTACTGAAGGCTTTACAAAACCAAGCTTCCTATTCCCATGGTCACCCACTGGGAAGAGACACTCAGAGGTGCATCCTGAACACAGCTCCTTTGTGCAGCCAGTGGCATGGCAGGAGCTGTGGGCCCAGTCTTTTGTGATTATCCAGTTTGCCATGACTGCAAGTCAGAGTTTAGTACATGCTCCAAGGCAAGCGCATGTCAGAGTTCAGAAACATGAAGCTGAGAATCATTGCAGACAATGCACAACTTGAACTGGAGGGCATGAGCTAGAGGTAACTGGGAAAATGGATCCTAATTCCATGCCTATAATGGTGTCATCTCAAACACATGCAAGTTCACCTTATTGTGCTTCAACTGAGTGGAAGATGTAAAAATATGTCCAAAAAACTCTATTTATTCCTTGCTCTTCAGCCAAAGTATCAGCTCCAGGCTGAACCCTCAGCCACACTCACTGACACTGCTTGTGTTTTCTTAGCAAGATCTCACCACCATACGTAGTTGCCAAAAAAATCTGTGGCCTCAAGCAGCAATGAAATGACTTGGAGACCTCAGGCCCCTGTGGTGGTGGAACATCTCTATGCAACACAGGAGCAGTGTCTCTTTCAGTGCCGGGGGCGTTGGTGGGTTGCATGTGATGTAATATGAACTGGCACTTCCCGCTGTTAAGGAGTGATTCTTGCCAACAAGCCCACCTGGCTCCTGCGAGAAACAGCTTAGCAGGCACTAGATGTTTGGCAACAGACTCCGTAGATTAATCGCAGTAGATTTATATGATACACTGAGCACCGACTGCCTAAACTACGGTTACCAGCAGCAGGGATGGACCAGCAGTGAAGGGTCAGGGATATCCAACAACTCTTCCCAGAAATACTCAGCATATCTGGAATAGCTAATAGCACATCCTTACCTCCACCTCTTAACTGTATTATTCTCCATAGGGAGAACTCTTTCAGGGGTAATTTATCCAGCAGAGCAGCGTTTTGCTTACTACTTAACACCATGCTATTTCTGCTCGAGACTCTATCACTCCATATGAACTTTCAGAACGAACAGATTACTTTTTCTGTGTGAGCTCCTCTGCTGAAATGCATTTTTCTGCTTGTGAAGTCACTCCTCTATAGAGGTTCACACCAATTCTGTAGAAAAGAGCATAAAAAGCAAAGCAGAATGGAAGGATACCAGTGCTATGTTTAAATGCTGGTGTTATTTGTAAACCCAAGAAGGAATTCCAGACAGTGTAAAACAAAAGGGAGTAAAATTGTCTGTAAATAAGAATATAACCAAAGGTATTACAGGAGCCATTTGTTGATTTTGATGGTCAGGAAATAATTGCCTTGAGCTTTGGAATAGAACTGACTATGCTGAACTCAATGACATTTTCAGCAGTGCAATAGTGCCTAGGACGCACGAAATTCACTGGAACTCATACTCTAACTCAGGCCTTGCATAATACCTGTTTAGAAAAGTACAAAGGTACAAAACAGACCAGAGCACCAATGCAGAAGATTCACGAGTTCTTTAAAGGCACAACAAGGTACCACATTTTGTGTATTTTTTAGAATCCATCTTCATATCAGATGCCAACATACAGTCATAAAGTGACTTGACAGGCTCTGGACAGGCATCTACAGAACCCCCCAAACAAAACTCGCCCCAGAAAGGCTGACTGGGAACTACTTTATGGGGGAGATTTCCAGAAGCGCAAATGGTCCTTAGGCACATCACTTCCACCAACTTACAATCCCTAAAATCCTAAGCAGGTAATTTAGAAGCCAAAGAGAAAAAAAAAGATATTTGCAGAGCAATCACTTACAACTCTACATCCACTCCCAGTGCCTCTTTGTGATTCATTAATAAAGAAAACTCGCAGACTAGCAGCTGTGGTCAAGAAACATTGCAGCAAAGTCCATCTGAGCACCGGCACTAAATATGCCATCAGATGTCACTGTGCAGATTTGGGAGCCCTTATATTGCTAGGTTGACATCCATCTGGCCACTTTAGCACTCTTGTAGCAGCACAGGGTTGCAGTTTTTATAGCCTTGTTCTGCCACGTACATGCGATAGATCAGGCTGAGGGGAGGATTTGCTCAGCTGCGTCATGGCTGCCCAATATCTTGTTAAGACAGTGTTGCATCAGCTCAGATGAGACCTTTCCCTCTGTTCCCTGTGTGAACAACACAGGAAGACAGGAGAAGAAGGGTAGCAAGAGATGAAGGGGCATATGATGACTATAAACTCATCAGATGGGTAAGCACCAGGGAGGAAAAAGAACTCTTCAAACTAAGAGATCGCGTTGACATAAAAACATACGGATGTTAACTGGCCATGAATACACTTAGACTGGGAATTAAAAAGAGGCTTTTAAACCTTCAGATCAGTGAGATAAGACAGGACTTCCAACTTCAGCATTAAGGGAAGCCACCCCAATACTGCTGCATATTTATGAAGAGAATATTGCACAAGAACAACAGCTGAATTGGATAATCCAGAGGTTTCCACATGCCCTACACTGCACTAAGAACCATCCCACAAAGTCACCCTACACTAGTTGCCCGGGAGGTTTTTCCCTTGATCAGTGGACTATGTACAAGTACTAACAAACCATAGTACCCTGAACATCAGAGCAACCAAAACTGTCTTTTAAAGTCTGTTCAATAGGTCCAGAATGAACGAGGTTTTTTTTAAATGCATAGAGCATATTTTCAAAAGGAGCTTTCAAAAACCAAGTCCCATTTTCAAAAAAGAACTCAAATCCCCAAGTCCTTTGATTTTCAGGAAGACAAGCTCCTGAGCAGCTGAGGTGCTTTTAGAGAGTTTTGTCCCTAGTCTTTAATGTCATTTTAGACACTTTGATTTACTCTCCCTTTGCTGTCACACAACACAGTTTTGTCCTATACCATATTGCAAGCAGTGTCTCTAACCTTTTGATTCTAATGGAGTTTGAAATACTAGGATAGATGACAAACTTGGCTCGGTTGTGTTTACTCCTTTCTGTATGCATGAATATAACGGACCATGAGGAAAATGCAGAAAGACACATTTAAACAAGAAAGATTCGCTGTTGACTTCAGCACCAGGCTGAACCCAGACTGTAAATTACACAGTTTATGAAAGACACGAAACCACAACATGTTTTTGTATGGGATTTGGATAACCCACGTGCCCACACCTACTCTCTTCAACCACTAAATTAAGTGCCTACACAAGAGATGGGTTTTATTTTATTTTAATAAGGCTTTTAAGAATTTATTACAAAGCCATAATCATATTGTCAGACCACACTTGGATTAGACAGCTTGCCATTGCCACCACGCCAGGTAACAACTCTGCTGCTAAGTTAGTGACTGGAATATCTGATCAGAAGCTAGACACTTCAGTTGACGCAAGTGAAATTGCTGGTGAGGGACGAAGTCTCCAGTAGAGCAGCTGACTCTGACAAGTAATCTCTTAATTCTACAAATTTAACTTCTTTATTTAATCTGAGTACATCACAACTATTTTAGACATGTTCCAGTTGTAGATTTTATCACAGACTATGAGAGGCAATCTTTGAGGTTTACTTGTAAGATGAAGAACTTTACTCATAAAAATAGCAAGCAATTCTGAAAGTGCCCCACACTGGTTATTTTAGTCTGAACAAGGCTCAAAATACAGAACAAAGGTTTCTTCTTAAGACACAGCCTGCTTATCCATCTCAGACCTCATACCTGACCAGCTGAGATATCTGTGCCCTGCCTTCCATCACCCATTTGAGGTCAATAGGCTGATCAGAGAGTGATGCATGTTTGCAGTCCAGTCCAGACTGCATTATAGTCTTGCCTTTTTACTCTGGCTTACCAGACCTTCAGCAGAACTCAGTTGTCACAGTAAAAGACAGGACAGCTGCCATGTGGAACATATTAAGTTTCTGATGAACACAAGACCTCCTCTGGAAACCCAACAACTTTGCTAATTTCCCATCCCATGTATCATCTTCCTTGCCACTCAGCAAGTTTCTTGTTGTTTTGCAACCTATACATTCCATCACAACTACAACAATATATAACATGCCAGAATCTTACTAATACTAACACTCCGCCCTCAACAAATATCCCCTCCTTCAACTCCAGAACACATGTTGCCTGCTGCCTTCTCTGGTAGTCATAAAATCAGTAGGCAATGCAATTTGGATTGCAAGATGCTCCAATACTCAGGCACAACTTGATGGCTGCTAATTAGTTACAGTGAGATACTGGTATTCACAACTGCTCTCAACAGCATCAAGATGCTTAACAGTGGCTAGGACCCAGAACAAGCTGTACGTCTCCAGTCGCCTCTTTTTCTCCCTCCCAACTTGATCACAGGCACACACATGACAATGGCATTTGTTGCCAATCCAAGTTACATAGCGATGTCATTGTAAAAAGTATTTAAATTTAATAACTTACCATTACCTTCAAGACAATCAGAAGAGGATTAGAAAGCACAAAGACTTACCTATGAAGCAAAAAACAAAAAGAAGCAAAATTAGGGAATGAACAAAGGCGAGAACAGCATGTCTTCAACAATTTGAGTTCAAAAACATGACAAAAGTCTTGACAGAATACCAAGAAAAGAAAATCCAGTTCCTTGCAGTGACAGCCAGCTGAATCAGAAAGGGCCAACTTACCAGGTGAAACTAAGAACAAGGGTTATTTTAATCACACTTACATGTAGGCTCAAAACAAAAGTATAATTTCCTGCCCCAAGAAACTTACATTCTCATTTAAGATGATCACATCAGAAGATGATCACCTGGGGAGCAGGAAAATAATACCACTCTCATATTTGGCTATGAGAGCATCAGACAAATCTTAAGGATTATGTGGAATGCTTGTGTTAGCTGTCATAAGGGAGCAATTAAAAAATAAATACAATAAATTAGTTCTGAATTGGCTCTAAAATGTGAAAGGGGCTTATTTCCCAGGGTTATTTTGCATGCAGAAAAATTAGTAGGAGTTTCGCAAGATCTTTCTCTTCATCGTTATTAACCACACAGTTCTTTGTGGTACACAGGAACTGCTGTTATAGGCCAAGGATCCACGGTGTTAGGTCACTGAATGAACAGAAAACCAGGAACTGCTCTGTTCAAAGGAGTTTCAAGATGCTTCCATTAGATTTCTCATGAGTTTTCACCAGGAAACAATTGAGAACTTGGTGTGAAACTACAAGCATCACCAAATGCAGCTGAATATCTCATACTCGTTGGAGTCCCCAACTCAGGCCTTCTCCTGTCCTGCCACTGCAACCCACCTTGCAATTTTTATGCAGTGGATTAGACTCCCTCCCTATCCTCCCATTCAGGGAATTGCCACTGCTGTCCTTCAGACAATCGTGCCTCTCTCTATGTGCCAGAAAGAGCTGTGCTGAGCGTGGGTATCAGCTGGTCTGCAGAAAGCCTACAAACACTAACACCGCTCTGTAAGGATGAATACTTTGCACATTATCATTGCTTCACTGATATTTCTGGGCAGAATGTGGAAAAGAAAAGCTGATATCATAGAGTACAATGAAGCATTCCTAGAACAAATTTCTTTATTTTGCCTCAAAAAATCCATTGATGTCTGTAGCCCAGAGCAGAAAGGAGCAACAGATTACAGTGAAGAGATTATTCAGAAAAGGAACATCACTTTTGTGGGATACAGACCCACATCAGCAAGCTTTGGTCTCTGCTTATGCATAACTCTCACTCAGATTACAGACATCAGAGCAGGCTTGTCAACATGAGGACTTCTGGCTACACAAGGCTCTATTCATTTGCACACGAGCCACTGCGACACATTGCACCAGCTCAGCTCTTTTGTCTATTCACAGTTCAGTTTATGTAGGTGTGAACACCACAAGTGGGGTCACAGCAAGGTACCTGTTGCCAGATAATATTCACCCAGGACTCTCAGAGTCTTTCTGGCTTCTCCATTAGTCATCAACAACTTCATTTTACAGCAAGCCCTCCATGCAGCCAGCTCAACGGAATGAAACTCATTAAACGGAAGGAAAAAACGAGTGTCTCAGAAGGAGCAAGATCAGGTGGCTCATTTCAAAAAGACAGACTTAGGATAAGGGGTTTTTTTTCCAGTAAATTTTATGCAAGGTTGAAGAAAATTAGATGCAAAGAGAGAAAGGCTGAAGATTGTTATTCACGGAGATGTAAAAGGAGGTAATACTAAAATATTTGTGAACATCCTGAGCCCAGTCATAGCTCAATGTACACATCCTCTTCAGAAATGGCACTGCAGAGCTTCTGAACAGTCCTTAGTGCTCAATGCACGCCAGAGTCATTGAATACTTATCAATAAATATTCATAGACAACTAGTGACAGGCTAAAGAATGAACCTTCTTGTAGTGAGCTTAGACTCGCTGATATAGGCACCTGAATAACGTCACATGGCATCAATGATCCATCAAATGGCATGGGAAATTAGGAGCAGATACTCAGAAAAAGACATTCTCCAAGAAAGCAGAGGCTAAAATTCAGCCACATAAACTAGTTCTCTAACAACTAACAATAATGAATAAATTAGTATCAAAATCAGTCTGCTCCCAGGTAACTTACTGGGCAGAAAGGTGAGAGTACCTTTTGGTAATGCACTGCTACCTACCAGCAGTTTGCTTTTATAGATAGAGAGGACTGACAGCAACTGGGAGTAGCTGATAGAAAAAAAGAGGGAGAATGCTGAGCATTAGAGACTAAAGCATGAATGGTAAAACACCCGATTCCCCCTTCGCAGGAAAAGGAAATGAGGGGAACAAAACCTTCCTCTGCTTACACTGCTTGAAACCCTACCCATTTCTGCCAGGTTGCAGCAGATTTGGGCCCCATTGCACAAAACCTAAGAGCACAGGTACCTACAAAGAGAAACACCAGGCATAATGAGCAACAATCCCAAAGCACAACTTTCACCACTTCTCCTCCTGATCACCAGAAGACGCCAAACTCTCTTCCTCCCCTCCTTGCTCCTGCTAAACTCTTCTGCCTTTCAGATAGCTCCACCTGTCAGTCACTCCAGATACTTGGTCTAGTTTCTGTCTTAAAGCAGCTCAACAATAGGGAAATAGAAGAGCAGCTTAGCCAGCTCTGCAAGGGAGATTACTCAAAAGGTTAATTACTGAATGAAACAGAAATAGGAAATGGAGGGTGCAATGAGAAAGGGGACAGAGGAGGAAGGAAAGGAGCAAATGACTTTCAGCTGCTAAATCTGGCTTCCCAAATCCCTCAAGTCCTTTGCAATTTAGGCTGAATAAGGAAGGGACAGGAGGGGGATGGGCTGGGTTGTTCACTTGCATGTTTGATAAAACCTCAATCATGTTCCTCTCCTAATCCTGTGCCATTAGGAGCAAAATGGTACATTGGGAGGCCATTCAGATATGAACACCTGCAACCTCACCATCCGACCTGCTGACTTCTTTCTTCCTTCTGCTCTCTCTTTTTGTTGCTGGAGCCAATTATATTTCGAGATGTGATTTTTTTTTTGGCTAGGCGCTTGGCCTCCAGCACCAGGGGTCCCGAAATGGCCTGGTTGGAGGCCTTTATGACCATTATTATGATTTTTTTGGTGTAAAGGTCATTATTACTGTAATAACTGGGAATGAATCTGTCTATTCAGAGCTTTTTAGAAAGAAAAACAAAACCTCAAAAAACAAAACAAAGACATTTTCTATAGAGCCTCCAGTTCCCTTTCTCACTGGAGCAGGAGGAGTCTGGCTGCTGGCTTTAATGGGAAAGGAGGATTTGAACCCAACTGGAGAATTTTACAATACTAAAACAAAAGCCTTCAGAAAGCAACCAAGTAAATTCAAAAGTAAAGCTGGTATCTCTTTGCTTAGGAAACAAAACTAACAGGAGAAATTGTCTGTATAACCCCCCCATCATCCTTAGCCTTATATCAAACCCAGGCCTGGCCCTGGGTGCAATTTGCACATGATGGAAAAGCTTGGGTCAGGAGCATGCAATGTCCTATGGAACAGCCTAGCACGCAGACTGGAGTGCAGCAGCACTGCCACTTTTTTCACCTTCTCAGTACTCTTGAGTACCCCAAATCTGCACCTGTGTCAGTAGCTCATCAGAGATGGCTGCATTTCAGCAACATGAAACAATCCAGACATCGTTTCTATTGCTTGTTGTGCTTTCTCTGTGAAGAGATCAATACCAGAATCTCTTCTCATTATGCTATAACACATGATGTGTGCAGTCACTATCTTGAAGTTCCTTGCCAGCACATGACAATGAGCTCTGCTTTTTGTCCTCTGGATACTGCTGTATAAGAGCATTGTAAGAGTTCAGGGGCAATCAAGTTAGTATTTCATTTAGAGAAGTACCAAAGTGAAGCAGGTCAATAAAGCTTTTCTCAGCTCTTCCCCAACACTAGCTTTGCAGCCTGGTTTTGGTACCATTGGGGGAAAAATAAAAACAATAAACAGAGCATGTCTGGAGCCTCCACAACTTTCTAGAGATAGATAATGTTCTACAGCCTCCTGAAAATGAAAAATACACCTTATTGCTTATTAAAACTTAGGCAAATCATGAGGTGAAGAAGGTAATGAATAACCTTGAGGGAGAGGCGCTTGGCAAAAGTAAGCTCCAAAGCATCATGGGCAAAAGAGTCTTGACTTTGGGAATTTCACTTAATTTGATTTATTGCCAATTAACATAAACTTTTATTTACTCATTCAGACATTGGAAAGCAGAGATGACAAACGATTAAACAAACACTTAAGTAAACCTTTTTCATCTCAGTTCCCCAGACTCCACTACGATCCAACACATCTTCCCCCACAAACATCAGCCAGTCTTTTCTTTCCTTCCTTTTTGCTTGCTTCCTCTTTTCCAGCCCGGGTCCCCCACAGGCTGCAGTCTCTTTGGCTATCCCTGCTCCAGTGTGGGTCATGCATGGGCTGCAGCATCTCCTCCCCAGTACAACATACCTCCCTCCAAGAACCATTTTCAGCCTTAGCCGCATCCCAGACCATCCCCTTCCATGTGCCGCCTCCTATACCTGCTTACATGCCCTCTCATGCATCCTCACATCTCCTTCCATGCCTACTTTGATTTAGACTCATGTCTCCCACAGAGAGGCTGGGACACCTCTTACTGCCCACTTTCCAATTGAGGATAAGCCTCCATCAAGGATTATGCTGGAGTTGGCAGGAAGCTTGCCCTCCAGCTACCCATGCTGTTGCAGTCTACCTGCACGGCATTATCCACCTTTATGATGGTCACTCCAGCACTTTGCATCAGCACAAAATGCCGTTTTAGGAGAACAAAACCAAAGAGGTATGTTGCACTAGGAGTGACCGGATTTTTTCCACACCACTTTCCAACCAAGGTTCTCCAGTCACTGCAGCCATTTCATGCTAAAGCACTAGAAAGATATTTACACAGAGTTGGGGAATGCTCAATCTTCCTCTTTGATTATCCTTCCTCCCTACTGAATATTCAGGCTTCAAGTGAAGTAGTAAATGGCCATATCCTTCAGCACAGCTTCCCTGAGTAAAAGTCTAGCTCCCCAAACTAAAGTTCCTTTAATAGCATTGTCCATGAGAGATTGCTTATCTAGCGAAGTGCTATTCAGATGCACCCTCAGACGTTCACTGCTTCAGAAACACCTCTCTTCCTAATAATATAGTCAACTACATTATCTTATTTGACACTAAAAACTTGAGATGATTGATGGTAGTTTAAATTCTCGATAGACAAAAATTATAGAGCAGCTTTATAATCTTTTGCATTAGTGCCCTGGGGAAATGGCTGAAGTCTTTATCACATTCAAAGGACAGCATGACTAATGCTAAACCTCTACCCTCCCAGCCAGACCAACCTTCCATGAAGGTCTCAGGCATCGGGAATCTACCTACAAGAGTGGCTCTGAGGGCCTGGCATTTGATCATTAGGCACCATGCTTTTCATCTTCCCTAACTACCTCTTTGCAGTGTTTCTAACTTCCTTGCAACTAGGTCAGGATCAAAGAAACTAGAAAGAAGAAGGATGATGAAGGGAAATGAACGGAGAGAAACTTCCCTTTACCTTGCGTATAAACAGCCATCCTGCTGAGAAGTAATATAGTGTTTGCTTCCTGAACACACCAATATTACAGAAGAGCTGAGAAACTATATCCTAACAGCTATAGAAGAGTAGTTCAAGAACCTGCCCCAAGAGAAAGAGCAAATATACCAGCAGCCTAAAAGGGCAGGCTCAGGGAAGATTGGGCTTTTATAACATCTCTGCAAAGAGCGATATTCATTACTTTGAGAATCATAGTGCTTATTTCAATATCAAAATGAAGGGAGTAGGAACTTACACTCCCTCCATCCCAAATCTCTCTTCCCAATTTGAAAAAGCAGTCCAACTAAGGGCTCTTCTTATTAAAAGAGAGGAAAAAAAAGCATGGAGTAAAAGGATCCTCTCATCAGGAGAAACAGAGATGACAATGAAGCCTCAAAACCTCTCAGGCAGCTCAGATCACTTCAATAAAAGCATAGATGACCATACGGAGTCTATGTGAGTGTAGGAGACAGGAACAGAGATGTGGACACCAAACTGGAAGCCTCCTTAAATTTGTTGCTAGAGGAGAGTATTCCCACTGTTTCTTCCCCTCAACTCATGGTCTCTTACCAGAAGCCACCATTTGTCTCAGCCCTCAAGCCCCTCAATTCTTACGGCTATAGCCATCTCTACAGAAGGTGATTCTTTTACACACAACAGTTAGCCAGGAAAGAACCCTACATGGGAAGAAGACATCTGTAAATCAATGCTCCCTTCTATTTCCACCCTTCAGTCATGGTTGTATCAGCTCCCTTGCTTGTCATCCAGTGTTTGTGTATCAAGTCTGCTTTTATTAATTCACACAATCTCTTTAGGCTGGGTTTCTATCAACATAAAGAGAGGAAACAATTGCTCTAGTCTTTTTTGTACACTGCAAGCCTCCTTCCTAGGGCCAAATCCATCCCAGGACAGAGGTATCAAGAAAAATGCATCATAAATGCTAGCCTCCATGCTAAGCTCGCTAAATGAGCTAGCAATTCAGGCACAACCCTGAACTCTATCATTCCCTAACAGAAATAGTAGTAAAGTGATGTTGAAATGAAAACACAGGAATCAATTCTGTATCAGACCTGCTGGACTCTGGTACAACCACCCACAGCTTCTCCAGCTCAGAGCTGGTGGCTCCAGGTGAGGTCAGTACACATGGTCCCTGGACCTCAGAGCCTGGACAATGATGTCACAAGCAGGAGTTCCTTACTCCCTGCTAGCCTGTAGGCAGTGTCCAGCTGGGGAAGAGTAGACCATGGCTTCATAACTGCGGGTTGCATGAAGTAACATTCTGAAAGCAGCAACACCAACAGCAGAGCAATACAAAATATACCACCTGCCTACACAGTTTTCAGCAAGCTTGACAGGGAGAGGAACATTTTTCCTCCCACATCCAGAGGAAAATATCATCTCCTTTTCTGTCTTTATCCATCTTTTTTGTCTTGCCTTTTAATTAGCCCATAAACGTTTTGGAAGAGAGAACCGCCATTCTGATGGGTCTTGGTCAATGGCAAGGCCACCTTAATGTTGCTGAGATAAGAGCCATCATCAGCCAGCCTCAGTTCAGCAGCTCTATGGTTACTTGGTTTTGCTGGACTGCAGCTCCCTTGTCTTTGCAGGCAGGCTGGGTGCTTTCCACATGTGCTGGGAGTCCAAGAGTGCCTCTATACACCACAATATCATTCCCCACCTCAACTGGCTGCCCCTCTACCCCAGCGCATACCTCTCCCCTTCTCCCCTCTACCTCACTCCTGATAAGTTGTATGCTTGTGATTAAGTCCCTTTTAATAAATGACTCCTATTAAACTGGATTCCTCTGTCACTGTGAGAGACATAAAATTAAAAACTGTCTGTCTTTAATCATGCCAGGCTTCATCTCCGTCTCTCAGGCTCCATTTATCAATAATTAATATAAGGAAGACTGAAATCCATTTCAATTTCAAAGAGCCAAATGTTACATTTTTTAATAAAAAGGAAAGAAAAGAAAGAAAGAAACCACCATCACTCCCAGAAACAGGCAGCCAGGCTCACACAGAGGAAAAGAGAACCTGGCACTGCTGCAGCAGCCCCCAAAAAGACAGAGGGGTTTAGATATAACAAGCAGCTCTCCTCCTGCCTTTGTAACTGGAGGTTTTTCCTCTCTAATACTCCCACATTGAGGAAGAAGCCCAGTGGTCCCAAGGCCTACAGAGATCTGCATTGCTGCTTGTGGCCTTATTTCTCTTGGGTTTACTGGGCCCCGGAGCTATGACAAACCAACACACTGTGCTACCTGTCTGCTATCTTCTGTTTAGAAGCTGTCAGATCTCAGATGCTCCAAGGGGAAGTCACAACCAGCGCTTCCCTACGCTGGGGCAACATATGGCAGGATTTACCAGGATGAGCAAGGACGTAGGGAGCAAAGTGACCAACCTGTTTCTCATTACATTACTCTATAAAGAACTAGAATTGCCATTAAAATCCTTCCTTGATTCACGTGGTGCTGCTGTTCAGCTTTTTATCACTACACCACACCCAGCATTTCAGCAGATCCTACTTCTATTGCATAGGAAGTATAAGAATTCCAGCACAAAAACATTGACAAATGCCTCCAAATGTTTTCTTTGGCTTTCATCCTTGAGAATGGGGCTGTTTGACGTGAAGGTACTTGAAAGAGAAAAACTGGTGGGCATATCCACCTGTGAAGGGCAATCACAGCTTGGGTCAGTATCCCTGTGTTTGGGTACCCCACAGGGCACATATAAGTCAGGTTGCCTTGAGCTTGACTGTGGCCAACTTTAGACCAGGCTGGGGGTGTCTCTGAGGACACCATATGCAATATGGTCCTCTGCCAGCAGTTACTTGAGGAAAGCCCCCCTGTAATGGTGGTGATGCTGTGCCCTAAGTCACACGCCCTGCAAAGGGTCTCCAGCTCAACTCACACCACACTGAAGATGTCCACATAGCTTCTGGGCAATTCAGAGCACAAGCAGATAAATTGACATCTTCAAGAATATCAAAACACAAACCTGTCATGCAGACAGATCTGACATGAGCTCAAGTCACATTGCATGGATGTACTGCCTTAGCAGATTGGACAGCTGTGCCAGCCACAGACCTCTCAGCCATTACACAGGTAAATACATCAGCAAAAGTGAAATACAGCACAAAATGCAGGAGTTGTCCTTTCAGGGGACTCTTGCACATGAACAAAACCAGCTTTCCAAACCCCAGTTACTGGTCAACACCCAAATGATCCTGAGCAGATAAACACACAGCATCACACTAGGAATAAAAGTGAACCTCTGAGCTGGGTATCACCATGCATAGCTCCCAAGGCAGGCAATTCCCAGCATACTTAAGCAGCTGAATACCCAGCCCAACACATCCCAAACCTCAGCAGCTACCCAAACTGGCAGTCTCTGTGGATCTCAGCACAACCGCTTCCCTGCAGCCCGCCTGTCATTGCCATGGAACAGCAAAGTCACACTCAACTAAACCCTGCTGCGAGGGGTAGCAACAATTAGGACCTAACCCTCTGATTAACAACCCTATGCAGAGGAACACAATAAGCAGCCTGGTGTAACACCATCAGTCATTACTCAGTAATTACTACACAGGGACAGAAAGGCACCACTCCCCCCACCCCGGTTACAGTGGAGAAATATTATTCAATAGGTTTTAATTACTACAGAACCACACGGTAACAAATGATGACCTGCCCACTGGTATATAAGTGGTCCTATCACTCATCGCTCATTCTCTGGCAGTTACTAAGGGAACCTTTTGGCAATCCCACAGTGACTATGGCACATTGCTGCCACAGGGATTTTTATCCCAGCATATGGTGCATTTTCAGGATTGTTGGGGGGTGCCAGCATGGAGGGATTACAAAGAAACATTTGCTGAACTACTGTTATCTTCGCAATAAACTCACTGTTCCATGCCACTGAATTGTGGCAACATTGTGGTAATGCTTTCACTGAAACTTAAGACATGAAGGGCATAATTGCACCTCTGCCCTGCAGATCTTGTGGCACTTGCAATTATATCCCATTACCAAGGAACACAGCAATTTTGAACCTATTACCCACAGGTATCGTTTATTTCAGAGTTAAATTTATTACTTCAATGCCAGCCTCCCTCATGGTTCTCCTTTCTGCATTCAAGCTTCCCTAGTAACAAACATTGAAAATAGAGTGAACTGAGAAAGATGGGATATAGGGACAATAGATGGGAACAGAAGATGCAGACATCTTTCTGGCCCTTGCTCTAGCCTGTGCATCACTTTTCATTAAGCCCAGGGGGATTTACTTAAAGGAAGAGGAGCATTAGTGCATAGGAGGAGCAGCAAAGGCTGCAAAATGAAGCTGCTCCCAGGGCCGCCCCTGTCTGTGATGGGACTGCGGAGCTGGCTCTCAGCCCATGAGGAGACAGCAGTTGTCACAGCTCTGCACAATTCCCAGGCTGCTGTGCTTTGTAAGCCTGCCCTCCAAGAGCCTCTCTGCCTTCTAACAACTTTGCCTGCAAAATGAGGGGAAGAACAGAGGCGTGCTCTAGCTCACAGCTGAACTCCAATACAAAGGGCTGCCAACTGGTCTGTAACTATATAGCATGAGATAGAAAAATAAAGCCTGTTTACTTCTGACTATTCAATTCCCAACAAGAGGGGAGTCACAGGAGGAAGGAAGAAATTGGTATTTTCCCCAAGCTACATCAACATTTGAAAAGGAAACAAGCAGTCAAGAAAATGGATCTTCGCTGAACGTTGTGTGCTGTGTCACCAGCAGCAGAAAGGAGAAGATGCACAGCCAGTTCTGCTGGCAGAGATGCTCATGTTGTTTGTCACCACCACTGAGCTCCTCAAGTTTTGTAGCATCTCTGCATACAAACCAGCATGGCCTCTGACTGTAACAACTTATGATAGCTTGTAATAGCTCTTTAAAGGAGATTCCAGCAATCAGGTACTGCACCTTTACTACTACTGCCACTCACCTACTCCACAGAGCTGAGAGAGGGGAGAGCCTGGTGCCCCGTATCTGCCTTGGGAACCCATAGTTTGCCCAGAGAAGAAGGGTTTAATAGAGGATACTGAAATGTACTAGTTCAGTCCTGACTATCCTGTGCTGTGGGCAGGACAAGGCTGAAAGAAAGGAGGACATGACAGCAGAAGACAGCCAGGACCACGGGTTTATCTCCCCTCCAGGTAACTGCAGTGAGAATGTGGGTGTGAACAATGAGCATCCCAGAGTATGCACACAGTTTAGCTAATGACAGCAGGTCTCCATTTTTGGGAGATCAAACAATACCAAATACTGAAAAGGCTAGAAAGAGTAGATACAGATACTACAGGTATGTGCCCCATTTCCTGCATCATCTGTGCAATGAACAAGTCATCTCCCTCAGGTAACAATAGGTGCTCCAGCTCCCAGAGAGGACCTCACTGCTGTTCAAACACATTGCACTGTTACAGCAAGTCAAGCTCTAGGAGCAGCACAAAAAGATAATGCTGGAACATGAAGAGAAGACTTGAAGTGAGTTGTTATGGAAACTGGATTCTCACAAGCTAACACCACCAAATGAGGCCTCTCCCCTTAATTTGGTTTGTCAAAAAGCCTGAGATGCACAGGAGTTGCTAATGACCACAGCTCTGCTGCCCCACCTTGCATTAACTCGCATGCATTGCTGCTGTTTTCTCCCAGTTACTCTAACCTGGTCAAAGCACCTCAGTGGTGGAAAGGGATTCAGGTCTCTCACAATGCCACAGGATAGAACAGGCTGGTCCCTTTGGCACTTCTTGCTTAGAAGAGTGGGTACTGCCAGTAGCAGGTTTTAATCAAGTTACTTCACCTGAGCAATGTAGTGCCCTGGGTTCTTTAATCTGACTTCAGCTGGCCTTTCCAGCAGCACATAGCTCTCCTATAGTTGCTATTTGCTGCTATTGCCTCATATTACAGTGACTATACAGAAAATTGTATGTTTGTAGTGAAACAAATGTCTGTATGGCAGCGTAGTGATAACAGTACTGGGTGAACATCGTTTCCCCACAGAACCTAAGAGGGAGCTAGCTGTGGCAGACTGCTGGGCAGCAGCAGAGACACTGCCTTTTGCATCCCTGCCAAATTTCAGTTACATTGGTGGAAGAAGAAGTTGGGGTAGACCTCACACTTCCTGCTGGGATGCTCTGCTTCCTATTGTCCATTGCTAGCAAGATCAGCAAGACTGTTGTTCCAGGGCTTGCCATGTAAGCTCCTGCCCTTTAAATCCTGCCATGGGATAGAGATAACTTCTTCACCCAGGCTGTCAAAATGCTTGGAGCTGACTCATGAAATACTGCATGAATTTTGTACTAGTTATCAGGACTGAACTGATACTCATCTTGTGCCTGGACCTTTCTTCCAGAAAGACTCCAACCTACCCAACCTGCACTTCAGGACCTGTCACAACCACATCACTCAGGTTCAGACACACTTCCAGACCTGAGTCTTGAGACTTGGCTTATGATTTAATCCGGCATCATCCAGACTCCCTTTGCTCATTCCCCTGAGCAATTTATGTTCTTCTTATGTCCACAGCTCCACCATCAGGCTAAATCAGGTGTAGGGAGGTGCACAACTACATGGGAAGACGTAAGAGTGCTCAAAACCACTCTTGGTGCCACCAAGAAACCATAGTCAGGAGGGAGAGTCTAGGCTGCGTTCTGCGCTGTCCTAACCTGTGTCTTAGGGCAGGAAGAAGAAACAAACAGCAGCAACAGGTCTTGTGCCAGCACAGTGGCCCCTGCTTCTGCCGCATGCTGTCTGGCTTGCAGGGCAATAGCAGCAACATCTGCTACAGTTAAGAATGCAAATCAGTTTCTCTGCTGTTTTCAGTCACTCATAACTTGCCAAAAATGTTCATCTTCAGAGCTGAGATTTTCTAGACTTGGCCAGTATCCAGTGGTGATTATTTTTTGAAAGAACATGGCAAAAGTGACAACCACTACAGAGAGCTCAGAATGGCATTCATCGCTCTTATTCAAAAGGCCTGACAGCAGAATTAAGCAGCTTTAAAGTCCACAAAGTTTAGGGCTGAGTGCTAAAAAGCCAGAAGCATCTGCCAAGGGATTCCAAATGTGTACCTTTTAACAGGTGTTTGTACGCATGGTGACAAGGGCTTTGAATTAGCACTAAACCTCAAGGACCCACTAAGATGAAGCTTGGGGAGGAAAGGCAGGCTAATGATCCTGTAACCAACTATTATCTGATAAAAAGAGCATGCAGCTCATTTTGCCAACTAAATTAAACAGCACAGGCAGGTAACGTAGGAACTTGTGCAAACTTTAACAAATGTGAGTACAAATGAGGCTCTATAAGATCTTTCCTCTAAAGGCACTATTTCCTGGGCAATGGAGCAGGTCCAAAGAAGGAAGACTTGCTCCCTACTTCTCACCCATGCTCTTAGCTATTCAGATCTGCCACCTTCTTCGTACCAGCTCCAGTGCTCACTGGACCCATCTTTCCCCCAGTGAATGTGGCTCACCAACCAACCTGAAAACCAGGTACTTCCATTTGCTGCATTATGACTTGAATGAACTTGAGGACGGTCCTACTGAGCATGAGAGCAAGTAGAAGGTAAGTGGCAGGAACACGCACCTAGAAGAGGCACACCTTCTAGTGTAGAAAGCTATTAGAGCACTTCTCCCACCTGGAGCATCTTCACTCCAAGTCTGCAAGCTGGGAATTTGCTAAGCACTCAAGCCTCACTGCAGGGAAAATCCAGTCTTGACACACAAGAGTGCAAATGTCTTTCTAGTAACCAGCATTAGAAAGACGAGTTTTTTCTTTGATGGGTCTAACTCACAGTATGTAAGCATCTCTGCAAGAAAAAGATGATATGATAGCACTACAGAAAAAGTTCAAATGCTGTGGGCATTTGGAGTCTGCAGGTGAAGCTTCCAGGCTCCAGGATGTGAATATAGAGCCTCTTTACATTGAATCAGTGCTCACTGTCATGAGCGACTATTTTGTCAGTGGTATTCTTTTGGTATCTAGAAGAGGAGGAACACAAAGAATTGGTTTTAATAAAGTCATAGGAAAAATAGTCAGGTTTTCATCCTGGAAGACAGAAGAGGTGGGAAAAGGATGCATGCTGATGGTTTTGCAAGCTTTCCTTGCCTAGGGTTGCTAGGTCTACACTCTGAAACATGCTATTTATTAATTGCAGACAACACGTTCAAGAGGTTACAGAAAATATAGGATGGCTGAGCAATGGCTGCTGTTTGACCTGCATGCTCTTTCAAGGAGTCCTGCAATTTCTTCTCTACTGTGCAGAAGGTTTTATGGGCATAAACCACAAGATAAAACGTAACACAGCTAATGAAGAAGCTACAGCACAGATCCTGTAAGCTGAAGACTCTTTACTGAACCAAAACTTTACTCCCATTCTACAGCGGTCAAACCATACTTACAAAGGTAATGATCCTCATCCATAAGCACCAAGTTAGCCACTTTTCCAAGTTAACTTTCCAAGCTAAATTTCCACTTTGACAAATATGCAGGGAAGGGGGAAAGGCGGATAAATGTGCCCTGTGCTGTTGAGTATAACTCAACAGATATGAGACTAGATAGTGGAAGGCAGACCAGCCACAGTCTCAAGGATATTCCATACAGACCGTTGCAGTAACAGTCTTAACGTGCATCTCTGCTAGGTTACAGCCTGCAGTGGCATCTGCCTAAGCAGAGACACTACACCATAGCATTAATCTGGAACTCTAGGGTGCCCAGAGCTTGTGGTGCACAGCACCCCACGACCAAGCAGAAAATACATTTTTCCTTTTAGTGAAACACTGCCAAGTGCTACACTCCTTTCTGCTACCAAGTTCGTGGCCAACAGTAGCATTACTCAGCACAGCATAGGAGCCCTCTGAGACTTGTCACCTTGCTTTAGAAGGCTGCTCTGTACCACTCCAACACATCAGGAAGCCTAGTTCAGTTCTTGCAGAGGTTCTAAGTTTGGCTAGAGGTGTTGAAGGCAGCCTACGATGTACGGCACGTGCTCCAGCAAATCTGCTTGTGTTCTGTGCACCCACGTACTTGTGACCACGTAAAGCCTTTGCTCACTTCCACTGCTTTCCCACACGGAGCAATAGGCAAGCTCATGACTTAGTTTTGCGTAATGGCTCGACTCAGACACTCCCAAGAGCGCTTGCAGGCACTTGATTTAAATCAGTTGCAATAAGGAATTTCAGACTGATTTTAATTTTTTACAAGTTCAGATTTGCAGAAGGAAGCACAGTCGGAAAATGTCAATGTAACACCTCTCCTCATACTCTGAACCAGTCTTCTGAGCATACACATTTTGATGCAGCTTTCCAACACTCTTTTGACACCCCACCTCCCAGGCCCTACCACATTCAGTCCACAGGATGGCTGGGACTTGCTGAACGAGCAGCTCTTCAGTGTTTCTTTTTCCTTTCATTATTCCTTGTGAGGCCTTACATCTTATTTATCATACACTAAGCCCCTCATTGAACAAGGCAGAAATCCTACAATAAAACCAGCCTGTGAGCATTTAAAGACTGTATTATAATTCTGGTATTTCCTGACTTCTGTGCATTTCATTTCACTATTACTTTAATCCATGTCTTTTGTGTCGAATTTCATTGCCTCTTTAAAGAAAGAAAAGTGGATAAACAAAGAAATTCCTTCATGAGCAACACGTTGACAGACAGCAATAGAGCATTTGTCTTTTATAAATGTGCAATTTAGAGCGGTGGAAATAATTGATTTTTTGGTTTGCTAGCAAATCAAAATAAAAGTTATTTTGGGGCTGCCCTAAAAGGCATACAAAAAAAGTCTAGCCTAAGTTAAAAAGCAAAAGGAATCAGATGAAACCCCCAAACTAATTTGTTTAGATGAACTGAAGTGTTGTATTGGGAATAGATTGCTCTGCTTGAGGATTTCTAATGCTTTCAAAACTAAAGTTTCCATTCCTTTGATTTTTTTCTTTTTTAAATAAGCCCCCAAAGTTTTACTTTGATCATCTTTTTACTTCCTCAAAGTTCTTTCACTTTTCTTCTCCACGGCCACCCCTAAAGATCTCGTCACAACTTCAACATGAGTTTGCAATCATTTCGAGTGACTTTAAGTTGTGTTTTGATAGAGAGCTGTTCAGAAAAAGGGAGAAGGAAGGTTTGGGTTGCCCACCTCCTGCTTTAAAGCAACTGAATGGCCAAAAACCCTCCCGCTTCTGCTCTCATCTCTTCATTATTAAGCGCATGAGTGTGGCTACACCTCACACAGAGTTAATAGCCTAAAGGCCAAGCAATGCGATGCATTCATGTGATTACACAGTGGAGTAGGGTGGGGGGCAAACCCCCAGGCAGCAAACCTACAAGATTGAGCCCCATTCCAACTGTGCATGGTTGGTGGCTCTCTTGCAGGATCAGGGCCTGAGGTACACAATCACTCCTCAAAATGAGATATTATTTAGGTTGCCATAACCCATTAGCCACAGGTAAGGTCCTGCTGTGCCAGCCACTCCACATGTAGTCTCCTCACCTAGGAACAGCCTGTGAACTGCTCAGGGTAGATTAAGGCTGAGCAAGACTCGGAGGATGCCATGTGCCCAGAAGGACACAGTACTCTTTAACAGGTCCAAGTCCCTCCGCGCAGAAGCAACTCCACAATTCACAGAATCACAGAATGGTTTGGGTTGGAAAGGACCTTAAGATCATCTAGTTCCAACCCCCCTGCCATGGGCACTGACACCTCACACTAGACCATGTTGCTCAAGGCTCTGTCCAACCTGGCCTTGAAATTCTTTGAGTCACCTTAAGTGTGGAGGGAGATTTGACAAAACAGGAACAGCTATCTTTGCTTTCTTGCATGACAAGAACACACAGTACCCATTTTACCTTTGCATGATTATTTTCGAGGTCTAAGATGCTAAAGAAGCAGCTACTCAGAGAAGATTCACTGCAGCTGTAGTAAGTGCATACCTGGGAATAGCCATGGTTCTACTGTTCTTTACACCATCGTTGCCTCACCAAGGTTTTCACGGGCGTGTTTGCTTCCAGTGTCCTAAGTCTCAGGTAAATTACAATTTCTGTACACCTAAAAGTTGGAAACTAAATCCACTTGCAAACCAGACAGCAAATGACAAGTTCTCATAGCTATAAAAGCAGATATTATTGCCATTTCTTGATGTGAGGAGGGGAGTGAATATCAGTTGTCCCCAAACCCTGTTCATAGGTAGACTCAGTTTCCCAGCCGAAGAATCAGCAGCACCTTCAAGTAGAAATGTGCAAACGTAACCAGTTCTATACTGGGCATGGCAATAGGGAGTTAGATCCTGGCAAGAAGTCAACCCCAACAGTATTACTACTTTTAAGCCTGAGTTGACATGTGCAATAGCTCAGATTTTTCTGCATCTTTGACTCCAGTCCAAGGAGGCTTATTAGCCTGGACAGAGAGCTGCCTGGGAATGCCTGGGACCAGCTCAAGCCTAGAGCCAGCCTAGCTGCATTCCTATGGTATCAAAGGTATGAAGCTCTGTCAAACCTAAGCTGATCTGTGCAGATCCCATGTGGTTGCCCTGGCACCTAAACAACCTGCTTTATCTAGAGGCTATGCTGTCTGGGAATGAATTAGTCAGCATTAATCGATTTCTCTTCTTTTGCCAAAGAGAAATATATTTTATTTACAGTTTATCCAAAGCACTGAATTTTCTTGCCAAGATCATAGAATGGGTTGGGTTGGAAAGGACCTTAAGATCACCTAGTTCCAACCCCCTGCCATGGGCGAGGATGCCTCATCTTAGACCATGTCAACCAAGGCTCTGTGCAACCTGTTCTACCACAGATACCCACAAGTACTTTTGATCAATGTCATTTTATCCTTGTCCCTCCCTTATTTTCTTAGAATAATTAAAATAACAAAATGTCAATAAAAAAGTCAAAATATTGAGGCAAAAATATTTTTCTTAAAAATTGAAGCAGAAAATTTGGATTCTTCAATTTGAGAGAAGGGGGTTGGGGCTAAAACATTTCCCAAATCACTTGGGTCAAAGAGAACACTCATTTTTTTTGCTGAATGAAGTCCAAAACCAAAAATGTTATCCAGCTCTGTTTGAAATTTAGCATTTAGAGTGAAAACGCATGTACAACTTCAGCTTTATGCATAGGTGCATGCTTCACCAGCAATAAATTGAACAGAACAGGGCACAAAGACACTGTGCCAAATTGCATACTGCAGCCTCCAATTTTGTACTTTCAGATATTTATGGGTAGCTACAGAGGTGTGGGTGCGCTCATTATTCCCATGCAAATGGTCATTTGCACATCCAGATACCCCTGAAAAAATAAGACTTGCTTGAGCACTGCTGAAATACTACTCCTTGTACGGAATAAAAGCTTTAAGGCATCACAGAAAAGGGAAGGAGGAAATGCAGAAGCATTATGGGAGATGCAAGAAATATTTAAGAGGGAAGCTGAAAAAAAGAGATGAAAATTTGCAAAAGTATCCCTATAGGTTTGGAAATTCCCTTTTCCTGCATTAGGAATAGCCTCGGAAAGAGAGATAAGCAAGATAGCATAAGCCAGTTGAAAATCTACCCTGGACTTCATACATGAGGAGGGCCACGAGGATGACCAGGGGCTGGAGCACCCCTGTATAAAGACAGGCTGAGAAAGTTGGGGCTGTTCAGCCTGGAGAAGAGAAGCTGCGTGGAGACCTCAGAGCAGCTTCCAGTGTCTGAAGGGGGCTACAAGGATGCTGGAAAGGGACTCTTCATCAGGGACTGGAGTGATAGGACAAGGGGTGATGGGTTTAAATTTAAACGGAGGAATCAGGTTAGATATAAGGAAGAAGTTTTTTACTGTGAAGGTGGTGAGGCACCAGAATAAGCTGCCCAGAGAACTGGTGAATGCTCCATCCCCGGCAGTGTTCAAGGCCAGGTTGGACAGAGCCTTGGGTGACATGGTCTAGTGTGAGGCATCCCTGCCCATGGCAGGGGGTTGGAACTGAATGATCTTAAGGTCCTTTCCAACCCAAACCATTCTGTGATTCTATGATTAATGAAATTACTAAAAATAAAATACTTGGAGGAAACACAAGCTTCTATCTGCTGGACTTTTGGCCATAGATTTTGGCACTCATCTCTTCCCTCACACCCCACAGGTTGTGGAGAAGTAACGTCAGGCACCTGCATCCAAAAAAAAAAGCAGGTAATACTCCCCTTGAAGTTTTGTCAAGAAGTGAAGGGCTGGCTGGAATCTGAGGCCTCTTCCCTCCCCATCTCTTTCTCCAGCTCCTTCACACATACTCCCTCCAAATGCAAACAGACACACACACCTTAGTTCTGTCCACAGACAACTGACATCAAATTGATGGAGCTGTGACTATTTGACATCCAGGCTGATAACAGAACAGCACTTCTGAGCAACACTTGAACAATAGGCAGGAAACGTGGCTTCCATAAATGGGTGAATTTACAGCTTGCTGTTCAAGAAATAAATAAACCATTACCAGCAAAGCATCATTTCTCTTTGAAGTATGTCACCTGTCACTAAAGGTTAAATAACTGTCAACTGCTCACGCAAGGCTGGCAAAGGTAGGTTGGAGCTTTGCAACTTCTTACAGCCTTAACGGGGGCTGCGCAGTTATAACCCTCCTGCTTTAAGGAACACGGCATCACTGTCAGCCAGCAATGGGAAATGGATCACCTACTACATGCCTATTATCAGCTCATTTTCTGTTATGATTTTATGCAGGCAACGGGTCAAAACCTAGTAGGAAACAACCAGCATGAAATAGTGGGCCAACTGCTATGACTGAAACATGGGCTTCAGATGTGGCAGCCAACATGTAGGAAAAGCAAAGGTCTCCCTCTCTATGACATAGTCATGACATCACGCTGTGCCTTTGTTCCCCATGCATGAACCAGGGACAACACTGTCACTTTGATGCTCACAATGCCCTAGGGAACTAGGACAAAAGATTCCTAGCTCTGGACCATCTGGTAAAAGGGAGCAGGAGCAGGTGAGTGCAAACACACCAAGAGCGCTAGGGAGAGCACCAGTGAAGATTCAGATCTATGCAGACTATTCACGAGCCACTGAAGGAGATGGCATTCTTCTCTTTTCCCCCCTTGTCCAGTAAAAAAGCTGCCCTAAAGTTTCAGATGAGGTCACTTTTTCCACCCTTTCCTGCCAGCTCTGGAAGGAAAAGACCAGTTTAAACCCCTTAACCACAGGCAGGAGGGATAACTATAGGGCAAAGGAGCTCACTGATGAAACGGGAAGCACCAGAAAACATACTAGGCATTCAGACAGTTTGCTGGCAAAGCGCATGCTTGGAGAAATAAGAGACAGCACATGGACTTGGTAGCCTGCCGCTTCCCACAGAGACTGGTAAGGACCAGGAACTGGGCAGAGATCACTTGCAAAATCCCTCAGGCATTGGTGAGAAGTGATGGTAAGCTTGTCAGACAGGCAATGCTGCTTGCCTTCTCCCTTCTATAGGGAGCACACATGGATTTTCAAAATGAGAAGTCATTACAGAAGGGAAGATAATTTATATACTTGATATGGGCAAGGATTTGTGCCTTCACAGACAAGTCTCTTGTGGCAAGAGTACGTACGTACTGTAGAAGTTCCCTCACCCCGTAGCTGGCTCATAGGGCTCAGCCACCTGCCTTCCCCAAATCCTCCCAGGAAATAAAAGACAGCAGGAAAAGTCAAAGCCTCTTCTCTCAGCTGGATAGTCATTAGTCCTACAAACATGGCAAAGCAGTCTGTTACTGCTTTTCTGTAGTACCTGGGATATTACCCTCTCAGGCTGAGAAACATTCAGCAATGTTCTTTCTGCCAAAGCTCAACAGCACTCCAGTTCTCACCCTGCAAAGCCATGGCTCAGCAAGAGCTCCCTTCCCACTCTGGAAGATGAGTGCACATCCCAGAGAACCACTGGCCATTCTTTGCCTCCATTTGAGGGGGAGTTACTGGAGATCAGGGCCTGACCTACGGATAACCACAGATTCCCAACAGAGTCCCAAGAATATTGAGGAACAAAACTCTCTTTTCCAACCTCTTCACACAGCTTTGTTTTCAAATTCGAAGTGTCCATATGGCTAACCAGCACGAAGGGCTTGCTGTGAGAGTAAAAGAATTGCCAGCATCCCAGAAGCAGACAGACATTCAATAACAGAATAGCACTGTGATAGCTAGCAACTCCTGAATCCATTTTCACCTTAAAACTGTATCTCCTTCCCCACTCCACCAAAACTGGAAGTAATAAAAGCTGTATTCTTGAGGATACCAGGGGGAAGGAAAAGGGAGTTTGTCCGTTTGCCAAAAGCACAAATTCCACTTGCATGCTGCATTTAAAGTTTCACACTGGTTCAGAAACTCCATACCCACTCCTGACCCTTGTGCCATTCCCCTAGTCTAATGAAGTTGAACAAAAGCTCTCAGGGAAGAGGAGCATGATGCAAGACAAAGCACAGGCTGAATAAACACCACATCACCCTTTCTTATCCAATAACACCAACCTTGCCCTCAGGGTGGGCTCTCAACCCGCTAAAGGCTCTCCACTGGGCAGGAGGCGGGACCTGCAGATGAACTGTCACACAGGTTTGCCATCCCTATTTTACCTAGGAAGATTTCTAGCTATATGTAGACAGTTGTAGTGTGGCATCACAAAGAGCAGCACTCTATCCCTCAGAAGTCTCCTGTTCTTTACAGGAAGATTAGTGGTTAATATACCTTTCCCTGAGGAGCCATCTATGAGGCTGTTAAAGAACCAGATAGAGGAGCTGGTGTGAGGGGAGGCTCACAGTCTGATTCTTCATCTTAAAAACCTTAAAGTTTGTAGTGCTTTCAAGTTCAGACAAATTTAGACCAGATCCAAGTCATCTGGCCTTAAAAAGGCCAAATAATAAGTTATCCAAGCCACAGACAGCATCACCCAAATGCTGAGTTACAAGAATATCCTGTTCTCTATGGTTTTTCATGGGCCAGTGGATGTGGCAGCACAGAAGTATGCATTTCAACACAACAAGCTCTGTATTCTTAGACATTTGTTCTCTTCCTTCACAAACCCTTCCAGTACCACCCAGCTGGAGAGAGACGTGCATGCAAGGCTTTGGCACCTTTCGCACACTTGACAGCCAAGAGAAATCCAGAGGCAAGTTTCCCCAGTGCCCTGACAACCCTACTGAGATGGGATATTCATTTCCATTCCCATGCCAGATGACAAGCAAGTTATAAATCGTGTTCAATCCTACCATCCCTTGTTTATCTACCATGACAGTCTTCTCTGACTCTTGTGTGGCTAGGAGCCCAAAGGGCATGCATGACCTTTTTCAAGCTGTTTAAGTTGTCATAAGCTCTTCTGCCCCTCTTTCTATTTTCCATCATTTTATTCATGCCTTGCCCTTCTCCCTCTCCCTCCATCCTTCCAACATCTCGTTATTGCAATCCTCCTAGAACTTTATCTTCTCCTGTCTCCCCATCTATGAATTACAACCTCACCTTCCTCTCTTTTCCTCTTCTCATTCTCTTTGATGGCGGCTCTTATTTCTCTCCTCCATTTGTTGAGCAGGCCAAACTTTCCCCCAGACACTCCATTAACCCAAGCCTCCTCTGACTTGCTACAGTGCTGAAAACAGACAAAAACTGGACTCTCCTCACTACCTTCTCCCTCCCTGCTTTCTTTTATCTTTGCTCCGTCATGCTTTTCACCTCTTCTCTCCCTCGCCACCCTCTCTTCAGGCACATCATTGTACCTGGCCCTCTCTTGATCTACCAGCAGTGTTTTGCTCATCTTCCAAATCCCCATCAGCACTCTCTGAAAAGTAAGGTCAGAGATGAGTCCTTTGCAGCTGCCCTGGTGCTGAGTTGAACCAAACATCCAGCAATTTCCTTTCAGGGCCACCTGGCAGGGTACACTAAGACATCCTGCATTCCTTGCAACAATGCCTGAGCTGCTGAACTTGTAGAGAGACAGAAGTATTTAGAGACACACTACAGGGATGTTATCGAGATGATGGCCAACGCCTCAGAGCCAGCCCCTCCAATATTCCAGGTGGTAATGAATGCAAAATGGGGGAGAACAAGAGACATGACAAATAGCTGGGGTTTGGTTTTCAGGAGCAAGGTGTGGCTTATTTTCCCTCTTCCACATAAAACAAGGAAAAGGGTGTCAGAATCTTTGAACTTCAGAAATATGGGAAGCTGTATTTATGATAAACCTGAAAACCATCTGATCTGAGGACTTCCAGTGTCAGAACTGTTAATTCCTTTACACAACACTTGGGCAACCCACTAGTGAGAGCTGAAACTTGCAGGGTTGTATTTAGTTGTCTCATTAGATAGCAAACCACAGGAGAAAATGCAATAATTCAAGACTCAGGAAAGAGTTTGAGATTGAAATGTCACTGGTACCCGTCATCATACAACTGGAGCAGGACTGTTTTTCAAGTGGTAATATGCAGATGACAAAAGCCATCACAAGTGCAACAAAAACCATGACCAATTCTGCATGAAGATGGTGCAATTCCACCTTTACCAAAGCAATGCCGACACCTACCACAAGCACACAAGAACATTAGGGAGGTTATTGCAGTTACCTGATGTGAGGAAAGACTGAGATGCTATGGACATTAATGACAGACACAGATCTGGAAGCTTGGAGGAAAAGAGCCCTTTCTCCTGCTGCAGAGATGTAATTTCCATCAGGGTTTGTATAGGATGAAGACATGCTTCATGCATTTTATTTCCAGAACTGGAACAGGACTATGCATTAAGAATCTTAAGCCATAGGCAAAACTGGCTCAACCCCAGGTTCTTAAATACCTGTTTGGTCCTGGGTAAGAGAACAGCCACTTTCACCAGGGTTGAGTTTTCTTCTGCAAGAATTGTGGCACCCAAACCAGCACTTTGCAGCTTCTCCGTGGCATCATTTCAAATAGCTACCTATTGAAGTTATTTCCATACAACAGAGGGTAAAACCTTTTAATCATCTAATTTTTACACTGCTGGTTGAAAACAGTCAATGCGTTCAGTGAATGAGGCAAACCGTACAGGAACAGAGTGACACAAAATGGTTTCCTAAGTTTTCTTTTGTTAAGGGACTAAAAGGCACAGTGACAAAAATAAGATATATGGAAGGCGAGCTATCATACCGAATTGAGAAGCAGCTCAGAAATCCTAGCAAAAGAATGGGATCATAACTCAACAGGCATTTCTGACAGCAAAACGTGGAGAAATGACAAAAAGGGAAATCAATGGGATATTGTATTACCTGGCTATAAAGTATTCAAGAAGGATAGACTGGGGGCCGAGTTTTCTTCTGGCATAACTCCGATGACTTCAGCAGAGTTACAGCAGTAAAGACACCGGTTTTCTAATGCAGAGACCATTAGATTAGCAATAGACTCAACTCCCACAACATCCAGTGACATGACATCACTGCAGGTACAGTCTAATATCTGTCTTGACAAGAATACCAAGCTGTAAACATGTTTTCAAGTTATAATACACACTTTCTGTTCAAAAAGGCATACATTCCCCAATCAAGGAAATCAGAGAGGAAAGGATGTCTAATGTAACAGCTACTCAAATCAGCCACACCAAGACAAAAGTTAAACAGTTTTAGTTTAAGTGCCTCTTGAAACTGCCAATTCCAGGCTACAAGGAGAAGTGAAAATTGTTCTTCTGTTGATTCAGACAAGTTAAAATAAAGGTAATTATTGATGAGCTGATTTATACCTGTGACCAGTTCATGTTCTTAAAACAGCAATTACAACAAAATTTAGGAGTCTTTTAGATGCACAAGGTACTATAATTTAACCAGAAATCAGCAAGACAGAGTAAACACCAGACATCTCCATTATACCTGATGTGCAGTGTGGTACATGGTAATGCTCAGATTATTTTGCCCTGTATGTCCTAATGATTTGTAACAATAAGTAATAAGGTGAAAACTGTTTCAGAAGTAGTAAGATGCACCTAGATTAAACCGTAGAACAGGATGACTTTTCTGAGGTCTCTGATCAAGTTGGGTGCACCCACAGCATAAGAGCAGATCAGTCCCCTGGTGACAAATGGAAGGAAACACACAGTCGAAAACACAGTTTGAATTGTCCACACACTATAGAGCTGCAGCTGGTATGAATCGTGACCGCTCAGGGAAGAGACCTGCTGTCACTGGGGACAGCTCAATGACAGTCTGATCGATATGCACAGGCAGCAGAGAAGGGTGAGGGGAAGCAGAGGAAATCTGTGGTTGATGAATGTACCCAAGTACATTCTAGTACCACAATATAAATTAGGGGTATGCTCTCATTTACAATGCTACTTTCAGTTCCAGCCAACAACCCCCCTGCCCCCGTGGTACCATACAGCTAAACCATCAGGGATCAAAACAACAAATACGATTACTGCCTGCATGAGGCCACAGATGCTTCCAAGGACAAACTTTCATCCTAGTGGGGCAGATGCCTTTGCTATGGAAGATGACTTCGGGACTCCCTAAGGCCTCATCTTCAAAGGCAAGCTGAATCCTGAGTCACAACATCCCTAAAAACCATACAAAGTTGCCCCTCAAAGATGACCAAATAACAAAGCCAAGTGATTCCAGCATTCGTTAACAGGGCTTCAAACACAAGGAGTCAGCTGAGGCCTGATCAGTGGCAGTGGGGTTCCAGTGTCTGCACTGACCCACAGAAGCAGGAAACCACCCTGGTGCAGTGCATGTCTCTTATCTTCATTCCTGTTTCTGGGACACCACGCACAGCTACAGAAGAACCAGCCACATGGAGATGGCTTCTGCCTGGTTTAACTAAGCAAAATGTGTCCAGTTTGTGAGCCTACATCTTTGCTAAAGCAGACACCAGCAGTACAGCCTGGACAACATGTGTGAAAACTACACTGGCACCTCCCACCCAGCCAACTGCCCATGTTTGCCCCCGTCCTTCACCATTTCTTATACCAGAACTAGAACACCACTAGCTTGCTCAAGGCCCACCATCCACCCAGCCTTGCTTACCAGCTCGTCTCCATAACTGTGAAGAAGGCTAGAGGAGCAAATGAGAGGTAAAGCGATGTGCAGAGCTCAGCTGTAGCCCACTCAGATCTGGGAGTCACAGTGAACCTGAACAGACCACAAAATAAAGCTCTTCCTATTCTTCAGATGGAGAAAGTTATTCCTCTCCACTTGCCTCTGGAAAGATTGTAAAGAAGGGGAAGAAAACATCCTCCTTGGGACCAAAAATGATCTTTTGACCTCCCAAGTGAGACGCTAGTTTTCAGCACTACCGCATCTTCTTTCTGCTTAGCGATATCCTCGGAAGCAAGTTTGCTGCCATAAGAGAAACTGCTGCAGCTGTAAATAGTGATGAACACTGAATATTCTTCACAATTTCTGGAAATCTCTTGTGTCACGCCCATGACTGCACTCTAATTATCCGATTAGGAAGCAGGAAGAAGAGCACATGGCTTATTGTGTCCAGCCAGCTCTTGCATACATCACTCCGACTGTGAATATCAGACTAATTGTTCACAAATTAGCAAGGCCAAAATTATTCACAGAAATTCTCTGAATAATCTCAAATAGCCAATAAATTGAGGAAGGGGAAGAAACGATGATGATGTGCTTATCAGCAATTCTGAAACACCACCAGGAAGCTAAGTTTGCCAGGCTTCTTAAAGTTGTTTGAGTTCTCACCATATCAAGTATGTGAGTTTGACGGAGCAGTGCAGATTACCTTTGAAGTGTAATGAATAACAACAGGCTCAAATATGGCCAAATTTAAACAAAGACAGAATGCTTCCAAAGCTGTCATGATTCTCCCCCCACCCCATTATCTATAAGTTATTTACTCAGTATTCCATGCATGTTATCACTGCTGACAATGTAGTCAAGTACATAATACCAAGAAAGAAAATGGCTTGTTCAAGACAGACTGTGACTGCAACACAACTTGAGGCTGGCTTTGCTTTCTCTTCCTCCTCTGACAAATCTACTGACCTGCAGATTATCCTCAACCATTCTTTGTATGAAGTTTTTGGCTTTCTGATTTTGTCTTAACAGTTTCGAGCCTTTTTTAACAGCACAGTATTTTCAAGAGAGGAGATCTAATATTAATTGAAGCCTTCAGCTTTTTGAGGCTCTTATATTAGATGAGCATCTAACAAAGTTCTGGGAAACTTCACTTTCTGTACTCTTTTCAGCAGTTTGTCAGGAATCTCTTAGCAGTATTTCCTCCCCCACCTCTTACTCACTTCTGAAAAGAAGAGGAAAAGTTCTTTCTGCAGGAATTACTTTTACTAGAAGAAGAGATGCAGGGGATAGGCGCTAATGAAAAGCTGTTTCTCTCTCTGGGATACGAGACAGACAAACAGAAGTTCATGACAAAACCCTCTTATGACTAATTCCTTTTGTTGCAACAAATGCTGACAGCTCTCCACCCCCACACAGACACACACTTGATTTCATTAGATACTGCTCAGATGTGTGTTCTAACTGAATATCTCAGAAGAGATGTACACCCTGGTTGACAGGCAATGCAGGAGAAGGCAGAATATTTCACTGGTCAGACACACAAAGCTGTTTTCTTGTAGCAGGAGCAGAGTACATGATACCACGACTGTTCCCAATACAGCTTCATTACCACTAATTGCTTGATCAAATCCTACTTCCTGTTAGAAAAAGCACACGTCTACTGCTTGCCAATGCCCCTTTTCTCTGCATGCATGTGCTCACACCTAGACTACAATAGTGCATTTCCCATTTACTCAAACTTCCCATACAGAGGCACATGCCTCTCGTGCACATCAAATCAGACACTTTCCAATAAGCATTATGCTTATTCTAGCCTGGTGATTAAAACACAGCCTGCTACCTTGAATAGGTATGCAACTTTGATAGATGACCAGGTCTTTTGTGGTTTTGTCTCTTCTCTCCCCACCCTCATATGTACGTATTTCAAAGCCTGCCTTGAAACAGCTAAAGGGGATGTCATCTTTAAAGAATGAGGGCTCATCACTTTCTGATAATTAAGCTTCTTTAAGGGGTCTCAAGTTGGGCAAACAGCCTTGCAGAATGGCCCATAATCACTAGTCACTGCTAAAAATCTTGCCCATATTATATGAAACATGAAATAGCTCGAAATACAAGGAATGCAACTAGGAATTCAACCCATAAAGCCTTCTTTGTGTGACTGAGAAGCCTCAGAAGTGCTTTGAAAGGCTTGAAGGAAGAGAAATGATTTTAACAAAAGAACAAAAAAAAAAAAGAAAACTTGAAAGAGAACAGAAGTTCTGAAGTGTGTGGGGGTGGGAGAAGTCTTCAGTGTTAGGAACACCAAAGAGATCTCTAACTCAAAGCTACCAGAATAGCTTAAACAAGCTGAGGTGGCTGTGGCTTGATATTCTTACTTCGGCAGCGACTGTAGTTTGTTGCCCAGGGGACTGCACTCTGGATCTAACTGGACTGTGGTATAATCCACAGAGGACCTAAAGGATGGTTGCTCCCTATATCCCAACAAGAGTAGTTCAGCTTCCAGGAGGTTATGGAGCTGTAGGAAATCACAGCCTACCTCTTCTAATTAACACCTAGCATAGACAAAGGGGCACAGACCAGAGGAAGAAGGCCCATGTTTGCTGTGCATGAGCTGCCCTCCTCTGCCCATAGAGCAGCACCCAGATGACCACTGAAGGGCTGAGATGAGAAAGGGCCGACAGCCCCTTCACTGCGACAGCACCACAGCTTGAAATTCCAATCTCCTCCCGCTCCCCTGGGGTAGTTTATGAGCCATTTTGGTTAGTGAACATTGGCTCCTAAAATTAATGAGCGTGTCTGTTTTCAACATACGGTCAATTGCTGATTGTTCTGATCTGGTGAGCCAGGCTGATGAATACATACCACCCACAGATAAAGAAAGAGCTGGGCTTTCCTGCTGCCTGTGGAGAAAAGGGAGGAGGAAAAAGAAACAACAGCAAAAAACCCCATAGCCGAATGGCAAAGGTACATCATGGTGACTCTGCACCCAAAAATGCACTTAATAGTGGCCTGAACTATGAACAGATACCTTCTGCTGCGGATAAGGTTTTACTGAACATTCCGAGCTGGTTATTTCTCTTTTCTATAGCCAACAACAGACCCCGGGTCCTATAGCCCTGGTCTTAACTGAATGCCGAATCCCGGCCATAAAAAGGCATCTCTTCCTCACTCCACTCACTCCTGGGAATAGGTAAAACCATCAAATTCTCACACACTGGCCAACTCACCCCCTCTCACAGTTACACCCAGCCACAGCTTACATGCCCACTTCATGTCATCACATCAATGCTACTCAGCTGCTTCCCTTGGGAAGTGGCTCAGCACAGCTGGAGGCACACATACACATGGCCATTTGGCAAAGTGACTGCATGCACTCACTACCTGCACAATCGTGCCAGGCAGCAGGTACAGCCAGTCAACCCAAAATGTCAAGTAATGAAAGTTTTGTTTAAGAAGAAAAGAAAAAGGCCAAATACCCCTTACCACTCATAAGACACTCTGCCCACGAGTAACTTAAATGCTTTACGCCACTGCATACATCACATAGGCCTATCTACAGCCATGTGTTCATCTCATGAAAAATACATGAAGATCTAAATGGCATTAATAGTGTTTATGAGCCCATCACCTGGACAGATACTCCCTTTATGGTTCTAGTGAAATAACAGAGAAAGACACACACACAAGACTAAAACCTTCTTAAAGGAAAAAACCCTCATCTGTATTCCTGAATCCCCCAACTTGAATTCTTGATGTCCCAAAATGAAAATATACTCTGCTGGAACCAACATACTAAAGCACCCTCCTCATTTAAAACCAAAGCATCTGCCATATAAACCTTGCTATATGTCTGTCATGTACACATCAGGCTGAGCTTGCAGGAGTGAGGAGATGAACTGGAACTGGGAACAGGAGGCGGCTGGCATAACAGGGGGGAAAGGAAAAAGCAAGTAGCACGTGGGTGGTGGAGCAGAGGACAAACAGGAGAAATGGAATAGCAGAAAGGAGGAAGGAAAGCTAAAGGGAGGTAAGGGAGAAAGTGTGGGATCGATCTCTGAGTCTGTATTAACTCAGTCACAGGGCTCTGATGATCTCTAAACAGACTGAGCTCTGCTCTCATGGTTTATGATACCAGCAGAACCATTGGATTGAATTGCAGTTCTTCAATTGATCGCTCTATACCAATAATCCGACTTCCCTACTCACCAGCCACCTCCTCTTACAAAAGCAAGCTTTGATGACAAAGAATGCTTTCCTGACATTTTTTAGTTGGAGCAAATCAGTGTAAGAGTTGAATTGCTTTCATTGACATTTCACAGGGAGAGCACCATGGCAGGTACCACTGCCAGTCCTTGCTAGCAATGAAAGGGCAGCTAGGAAGAGACAAACACTCTTGGGTATACAATACGCACCCCTTTGAACTCGGTAGAGATGAAGGTTACTTCCATATACAACATGCCTGCATCCTCACACCATACATCCATACCTTTCAAACTGTCCCACTCGCATCCACCCTTACTGAGCAAGCATTGGTGCTGCTAAAAGCCACTGCCTTTTTGCATGTTACTGAGGGCTGAGGACATGCCTGCCTTACTGTTTGCTAAGGACAGAACAGGGTGCACTAGTGCAGAGTGTAGTGCAGAGGCAGGATCCCATTGTACTAAATGCTGCACTAAGAGGAACAGTTTCTGCCTGTAGGATTTAATACCCATATGTAAAGCTAGAGCTCAAAGGTGGACATAGAGAGGGTAAACTACACCGAAACAAAAGAACATTCAAACAGCTTGAGACACACTGGTCTGGATGAAATGTCAATCTAGAAAACCAATTAAACCTTACACTCATTCACAAACAGGAACCAAATCTGAACTGTTACTTTAATGAGTTTTAAGAACAAAGCTTAAATATTTAACTTACATTTTCTGCCCAGCATATTTGTTGCCTCAGTTATGAGCATTCAGGTTTGAGGCTTTGCTTTTGAAAGCACCACAATAGAAGAAAACTTCAGAAGAGATTTGAAGGAGAAAGAAAAACCCTGTGTCAACTCTGTCCACTTTTATAGGGAACTCTAACTTCTCTTTTTTTCCAGAAGAAAGGATCAAAGCACGAGGAAAAACATTAAGTAGTCATTTACCAACACTGCAAATGCAGAATGAAACAAGATAAAGACTGCTTTACCTGCAGCAGGGACTTCAAACTGCCTGAAGTCAGCAGCTCTGAACAGGCAGAGGGGAGACTGTGGGCAAGATGAGCAGCGTGTACTAGACTTCAGCAACTCTTCACCTTATACCCTGACCCTTGGTGGTTACCAGGTAGCAAAAGCCAGACCAGTCTCAGCATTGTTCTGAGTTAATCCATGTCAGGCTAATCCTAGGCTATTTTCAACTACTTTTGGCCCATTACCATCCCATCCTTCCAAGTCTAACAAACAAGTTTTAATCAGGCTGGGACACTGACCTTGCTCTATCTGTCTCCATTCCTAATAGTCAACAAGCGGGCAGACAGAAAGATGACTTTAAAAGAAAACCCCTGAAACTTATGACAATTCTCAAAACCAATGTCAAATCTTGAGCAATGACAGGTATCAAAGGGCAGTTCAGGCACTGGGCACTTCTTTAGACTTAGATCTGTAGCGAAGCAGCTGTAGCCTGAGGCAACTACACCGTGTCACTAGAAGTCTGCAGCACCTTGAGCAAGAGACACACACCCACAGCAAATATATTTCTAACTTCAGTAACTATCTCCTTTTTGGAACAGCCAAGACAAGTGATGCATCGATTTTCCTACAGCTCATCCTGCACAATTGGTATTAAGGCTGTGTAGGCGTCTGGTGAAATGTTCACAAATTTCTCTGAAAAAGACAAAGAAAGCCACAACTGTAATCAAATTGGAGATGCTGAGACCAATCCGAAAACTCCTCCATAAAGGCAGGCTATTTCTACACTGCCAGAATTGAAACTGAGCCATTACTGAAATCTCATCTGAAGACCTTTGCAGAAAGCACCTGCAATACTATCTGCATGCACTTGGAAAGTAACCTTTGCGGAGGCCGCAACAGCGGGGCAAGCTACATTTGCATTTTAGAACTAGAGAGAGAGAAGCAGGCTGCAGAGACATGATGAAAAGCAAAAAGAAATCTATAGCTGGCCATTGAGATCCTTGCTACAGCATGGGACAGGCATCACTTTGGGGAGGGGGGTTCAGTGACTGACTTTCTGTCAAGGCTTTAGGCTACAACTGCATCCGATTTCACTGAATAACTGTTATCAGCTCCTGCTTCCTATAGCACATCTATATTTTGCTCACTGGGTTTCAAAACATACGCGTTCATGACAGACATAGCTCTGAAGATACAGACAAGAGACACTGGTGAGACGGGCTCACAATAGGCTCCTACTCCAAGAACCATCCCTTTTCCCCCCCTCCTCTCTTCCCCAGGGAAACCTGACTCATTTGTGGAGCTGCCCAAGGAGGAAAACACACTTATAGAAACTGCCACCTACATGTATAACTAATTCATCTCTCAGAGGTAAAACTGCTCCTTATAGGACATTTGGTAAATGTCACTGTCACTGGAGAAAGTCCAGGCCCAGGGGGAACTGCTTACAACGACAGCACAAATCTGTATGACTAGAACCCAGCTTCTACCTTACTGGCACAGCCTCCCAGCAGAGTCTTCCTCCCCCCTAATGTTAAGATTTAGCAGTTTCATAGTGGGTGCAGATGCTGAATTTTTTGCATATGAAGTTTATCATCTAATCACAGCATAAAGCGCCAAGTAACATTTGAGTAATCAGACTGAACGCATAAATATCCTATAGTTACACAGTTGTTACAGCATATCATTTCTCAGTTTTCTGCTTTTACAGCTATCAGCAGCGACTTCAATCCCCACCTAAACACTAAATGATCTCTACAGAATGTATCTCAGGTGGGGGAGGAAAAGGGAAACACTATTCTTACCACTACAGAGAAGAGCAGCAGGCTGAGATGAAGGGCATGAGCAACATTACTTCCTTGGACCCCCTGGGATGCAAGTTCCACACAACCTTCCCATGGCCCTAGAGACGCAGCCCCCAACCTCTAACACTCCCCATCACAATGGCCTTCTCCCTTTTGCATTGTGGAGGCAACCCAGTTCAACAACACATTCTAGAACCAGCACTACCCCTTTCTGGTACAAAAAGCCTTTGCAGAAGCCCCATTTCCAGGCTTGCCTTCCTGGCATGGGTCACATGCAGCAAAGCGACCCATGTCTGCTCACTGGTAGGGCAAGGCTGCTGGCTTCAGTGGGATTTGGTGCTGTCTTCAGTTTCGGTGTAAAGCAGCACAGAGTGTTACAGCACACCTGTAAAATTATTCCTTCTCTGACACAGAATACAACTCATCTAAGCCTAAGAACGAACAAATAGTAAAGGAGATTTCCCTACCAAATGCCACTATTTTAGTATCTACTTCCCTTTCCAATTCTGATGAAAGCTCAGAATCTGGGTTTGTATAAATGGGAACATTTTGAAAACTCTGGATCAGCATGATAAATTTAACACCCTTGAAAAGAGAAGTTAAATGTTTACACCTCCTTAAATCAAGCGCTTTGTTTCAATTTGTTGAACCAGTTACTCCCCCTTCCTACCCCCAAAGCACCCATGCTCCAAGAAGGTACCACGTTTTCTCAAGGGGGATTTAATAAATTTATCTTGCTTTCTCATTGTCCTCTACATAGCAGATTAACTAGCTTCTAGTGTGTGTCCCTGATGTAACATGGCTGCTTGACCAGCAATACACCATCATTTCACCCAGAGGAGACCACAGCATCTTGGGAAACTCAAGCCCAAAGAATCCTGCTTGCTTTTTAGAGGTGGGGGTAACAGGAACGTATTTTGAATGGAAGCTTTCTGGTCAGATCAATCAGTAATTCCAAAGGAAGATAAATACAGATATTGGTTATTTAGCAAGGAAAAATCCCCCATGCATGCGAGGAATACTGACAACAGGTCCTTGACCAGTAAATGTGAATTTAACAGAGCAAGACAACAACTTGAACTGCAGAGACATCATTATGGAGGTGGTGCTCACATTGAAGTGAATGGAGATGCTCTGAATACTTTAATGTTTCAGAGGGACCTGGTTTATTTCTGATAGGGCATGAACTTCCAATAATCTGACAGTTTAGAGATCATCCTAGAAAGCAACTGGAGTATGAATGAGCCTCACACATGAATATTCTCAATCAGCTTTTTGCCTGGTAAAAAACCTGTTAAGCTCATCATGCTTTCCTGGCATGCCAAAAAACCCCAAACCCCAAAACGAGGCAATTATGGGGCAGATGAATGAGGGAATAGTCAAGAAGGATGCTAGAAAATCAGATAGATTAGGACAAAACAGCTACAGATTTTGGGCATCATCTTTCTTCCGGCACTGAGAGCTAAACCATGAACCAGAGTGAAGTGGTTTCATGGTATCCAACATTAGAAGGCCCTGCTTGTAAGCTCTGTCAGATGCAGGCAGACCTAGCATATCTGGCAGCATTAGCAAGAGGCCCTGGAACAGCTACTGGCATCTGGCACCCACCACTGCAAGCACTTTCTCATGTGAAACATAAGCAGCACTACCCGCAAATTCCCACTGGGATAGATATCATGCTGTCCCCAATGGGGAAAATACACTGATAAATTGGCTGAAAACACTGAGATTTGCCGGTTTCATGGAAAACACAAGCCGTCTGCACAATTTAAATAGGCCACATAAATAGGTCCTCATGTCTCAGGCACAGGAGAGACACAAATGATTTCCAGCCGTAGCAGCCAGGCAGGGATGCAGCCACTGCTCTCCACTTCCCCTTGTCCAGCAGGAGCACAGAATCAAGCATGCATATTATAGCTCACAGCAATTCTGCAAAGCTAGCAGCAAGGGAGAGGGCAGCACACCTGAAGTACTCTTCACTCTCATCAGGCTGTGCTGAAGTAGCCTGGGAGTAGCTGATTACAGTCACAGCCTCCTGCTGAGCTAGATGCTTACTACAAAAGGCAGTTTCTAGCTGGACTGGGGTAAGAAGTAGTATCTTTGGCCACAAAGAATGAAGGCTCAGAAAGAGAGACGAGAGATGAACGGCCTGTGCATCTGTTCAAATTACAATTTAGATTACATCCCAGGGTGCTATATTCATACACAGACAGGCCTAAGCAGATGTGCCCTCCGAGCAGCTCTTGTATTAATAAAGCACACCAGCCAAGAGCTTCAGCTCAGGCTTCCCCAAAACATTCTTCTTTACTATGTTTTTAAATTTAAAAGCCCTTCATCACCCGTTCAATCCATATCAGGAGAGAAACAGCAAAGTCACCATTCATTTTAATTGTTAACTCTTACTAGAAACAATCCATTTCTGTAACGACTGAACGTCTGTCTGCTCAAGTGTCTCAGGGCTCAGACCCCCAGTTACATTCAGCTGGGGTGGGAGGAAACTGCATCACTATTCCAAACTCAGACAAGGCTAAGATCACCCATGACTTCTTTCAGAAGGCCTCTGCAGACCTTCTTACTGCTCCCTTGCCTGCTGTAGGACCAGAAAACCACCAAGCAAATACTAACCATCTTATACCAGAGTGGCTTATAGGAATCAAGAATATTTCAGATAAAGTAGATGTAGGTGCAAAAGAAATTTTCAGATAAAGTAGATGTAGGTGCAAAAGAAATACATGTACTTCCAGCATATTAAACATTCAGTACAATTTCCATAAATGGTTTCACATGCAGAAATGGCTTTAAAGATCCTTACAAAAACTCTTCTACTGTTTAGTATCTCCCAAGGTTTGGCCAGCACGGTACATTTCTTTTGATAGTAAAGGACTTCTTGTTGATGCTTCAGAGTGTCTGTAAGATGCTGTACAGGGATTTTAACATGCCAAGTTACCAGCCTGGCAAAACAAATCACTGTCTTTTACATAGCCCCATCTTCACTTGACAGGGCCCTTGAAGACAGTGGGCAAAGGCTTGAGCTAAGATGCCTGTATCCTTTGTCTCCTTCCTTTTTTTCTTCCCAGCTTCCCCAAGAAGTTAGATCAAAGCATCCCCCAGGGGGACATCTAGTTATAAAGCAACTCCTTTCCTTGACCAGGTTACTTGCAGCATTACACAAGGTTGCAAGTTCTTGTCCATCAGACAATGCTTATAAATAGCACCGGGTCAGTACTGTCCCTCCATTTTAATCACAACTGCATAAATCTCACAGAATGACTCCAGAAGGATGGGAAGGGAGGAAGATTGTCCCTCTGAAACACTTCTCCTTTAGACACACCTGACCATGTTAAGAACAAGCAACTCAAAGACATTAACGGGGGAAAAAAAAAGACAACACCAACAAAACCCCCAGGGAGTGCTCTGAGCAGCAGAACTAATGAAGCCTCATTTTCTACAGATTTGCATCTCATAACTGATTGACTTCGGCGCATAAGGAAGAGAAAGCACCAGCTGAAACTTTGCCTGCCCTTGGGCATTTGTAACAACTCACTCCAGTGGATTTTTGCCTCTATTAAGGCTTGAGTTGTCTCTGGCAGCATGGCTGCAAGATTGGAGACACCTCAAACTAGAAGCCAAATGATGAAGACAGAGGCCCTATCAAGCTATTGAAAGCTCCCAGAAGGAATCAGTAGCACAGGCTTAAGCAGAGTTACAGCTTCTTCTTCTGACAAGCACACAAAAGACCTGCCAGTGCTGATCACTCATAACCACTGCAAGCACATGGCTGCTGGGACCGCACTGAACATCAGCAGCTTAACCGAGTGTCATTGCTCCAGGTTGAGCAACTACTTCCCTGGCACACAGGAGTCCCGGACGTTCATTGTGCCTGAAGCGATTTTACATGAGACAGTGACAAAGTAATTAAACTCTGAATCATCTAGAAATCCTCTAGAAGGCTGAACTTGTCATTGCCGAGTGCCTCCTATTAACAGGGAACACCTTGACAACAAGGGGCATCACACGGGCTCAAGGTGACAACCCAGCCTTTTCTCCCATGTTAATATCCTGCTGCACCACCTAGGAGAGAGACCCCTTCCATTCTGTAAGCACTGTGCTTAAACATTAGCTAATTAAGTTTCTTCTTCTGAATCTTAAGCCAACACTGCAGCTGGACAAGCGATGAGCAATGAGGCTTACATTTTAGACTCCCCAAACAATCACTGCCACTAAACATTTGCACCCAGCAAAAGGATCAGCTAGGTAATCAAAACACTGTATGTAAAGAGGAAGGTTCACAAGGACTAAGCTTCCATATATGTCAAATCCTTTGGAATCCTGTCAGTCCTGCTTCTGAGTTAAAACACTCCTGTCCTCTCCTTTCAGTAAGGCTGTCTTCCCGCTATTTATCAACCCATCAATCCCCAAAACTGGGGGGTTGCTCCATGTCACATTATGAAACCTACAACCATTTGTTTTACCGTCGCATCGAGTTTCACCAAGATTAGTGCCTGATTTTATGCCAACCTGTACAAACATACAGCAGACACTTCCTGCCCAGATCACGTAACCCTATAAATACACATGATCAGGGATGGTGGTATTACATGCCTTCACAAATGGCAAATGAGAAGAATCCCATAAACTGTCCACTATCACTCAGATAGTCTGTGGGACAGCTTAAAATTGCTCTGTAGTTCCAGCCCAGTGCCTTGAACATTAATCCTTGCTTAACCTGCCCTCTCAGGTCACAAAAGAGTACCTTTACTACCAAGAGTATCTGTATTGCTACAAAAGAGCATCTCTACTACCAAGTCAGCAATATCATCCCTGTTTTACACTTTATTCCCCAGCCCCTTTTACATGCATATGGAGTAAGTTTTCATGCGAGACTTCCCTACTGCCAAATGTTATGAGCAATATGGAGCTATGTAAAACAAATACTGCTTGTACTTATAAGAAAAGAGATTGATAGACAGGCAGCCCTCAAAAGCTGAGCAGGTTAAATGGAACCACTATATTCCGTAAGCGAGGGGTGAGACCAGCAAGAATAACACGGTCAGGCAGAAATGTATGAAATAATTCAGAGCTTATGTTACAATTACTTATGCAAAAACAAACAGTAAAAGAATATGCGATACAATATAATGTGTATGAGAGAAGAGGAATGTTAAGTGCATGATATACACACAAGCATTCTTAAATCATACACGTGAAATTAAACAAGTAGCTCTGTGAGCCATAGAGATAATGAAAACCTTTTTCCTACAGCTGTGCGTCTCATGGCTGGGCAGCTTCAATGGCTGACAAGGTGTGAATGCCAAGTAAAGCTTCCTCCACAGCACAGACAGTCCCAGGGCTTTATCCTGGATAAACCCTGTGGGTTTAATAGAAAGCTGGCCTCACACTACACTTTCTCCCTCAGTGAGATCAAACCCAAGTGCTCTCATCACCTATGTTCAGATGCTTATTTTCAGAAATCACTTTTCCTTATATGCCCTGCTGTCTGAACTAGCTGGCAGGACCTAGATGGGCCACTAGCAAGGTGGCTACTCTACCAACACATGGCAGGTAGTAGTGACAAGCACCACTACAGATGACACCCTGAACCCTGCTTGCTGTAATGATGCAAGCAGAAGCATACCAGTCCACATTTAAGTACAGCCCTTACACTCTCACTGTTTGCTAAGAGGGAACAGCAGCAGCTGGTCAGTTTACAGCAATTGGAAAGTGGTACCAGAAGGACTTGGGGCTGTTAGCTAGGCAGAGAAGAGCAAGATGGGCATTCTTTCTTTTCTTCCCCAATCTGCCTGATTGCACAACTGTGAGATTAACCTTTAATCCAGCGATCATCAGGTCTTTCAACATCAGAATGAACAGAAAAACCTCTTTCCAGATGTTAGTGCACTAAATGCAATGTGCATGTACTGGGACTACATAGAGGAAGTTGCAAAGAATAGTTGCTGCGTTTCCTTTATTGTCTGCTTTGTAAGACATAAAAAGCAAAAATAACAGATTCCATAACCTTAAAAGCTTCCATAAAGCAACACGCTTACATTTCAGAATTGCCAGAAAGCCTGCAGCCCACCAGGTTTCAGCACATAGGCTTTGCCAGCCAGACCTTCTGCACAAGAGCAGAACAGGAGTAAAAACAGGCAGATGCAGCCAGCACAAAGCATTCAGGGTGCTAGTCCCAATCCTACTGTGAGCACATTAAGCAAGTCATTTTACCTTTCTGTCTCCATTTCTTTATCTGTGAAATGGAAATGCTGATACTTAAGCAGAGGAATTCAAATGAAGGAGTACATTCAGGCAGGCTCTAAAATGCGACAGCGCTGATTGTCAGAGACCTGAGACAGCCCGAAATAGCTGCAAGAATATTTCACCTACATCCTTGTTAGACTCTAGCTATTCCCAGAGGTGAGAGACACTAACACAACAGTATCTCTTGCAGATTTAGTCCAACATCTCAGAAGGAACTTAAGTTAGCCCAGGCAAGGCTGTCAGCATCAGTGACCTAAGCCATTCCCCTTGCAATTTAATATTCATCCTAAGAATGACCCTGAGCGTGTACCCCAGTCAATTTTAGCAGGCATGCCCCTGCAGAAGCTCACTACCCAAAGACTGAGAAAACTTCAATTCACAATCTTATTCTAGTTATAAGCTAGTTCATCCCCTGCTTTTCTTGTGTTAGCACTGTTCTTAAGCTTAAATAGCCCTTTTCCCTTCCTGTGCTCTATTTTGTCTCAGCATATTTACACAAGTCAACTGCATCCCTTCTACGTCCCTTCTGTCTCAGCCTCTGCCCAGTCCCTGTTCCTACCAAGGGCTCACTCTGAATCCCAAGAGAGCTGTAGCAGAACTGACCCTGCCTTTCTGCCATTATAATCCTAGTACTTATTAGGCTTTTTTTTCCCCCCAGGAGTACATAGTAGGCAAGTGTATTGATTGCCAGGAAGAGTAAAACACCACCGAAACAGGTCACAGAAGCACGGTGTTCCTTTACAGAGTATGCAACTGTGCGTTATTATTTCCATTGCAAAAGAGGCAGCCAGAACATAGAATATTTCTCACTGCATAAAAACACCATGGTAGAGGACTAGGGTGCACAAAAGATGCAAAACCCCAGCCAGGCCAAGGATCCCACATAAACTTCATCCTATGGAAACAGAGGCCAACTCAGGAGCTCTCCATCTTTGTGTTCAAACACTGGGTGATAACACTAGTTATCTTTATAGTTACATCAAGTCCTTGACATATATACATTCCTTAGACTACCTTTAGACATTAAACTGGGGGTAGGTCAAGGTGGGAAGAAGCAGTAAACATTGAGTGTAGGAATTATATCATGGAGGAAAAAAAGGGGTGAACCAAAAGCACACACCTGCTTTCTGCACATAGCAGAAGATATACCACATTTACAGCAACATCCACCTCCAAAGTCCTCAGCTCCAGGTTTACCCTCTCCCCTGTGGCTACACCAGTCACATCCCACAGCATCTGCCACTGCGTTAATGAGGGCAGCCACAGCATGTGGTGAACTCTCATACGCCCGCACAGCTCTGCAAAGCAGCTGGCAAGTTCCCTCCCCACCTACAAGCTCTATGTCTCCATCACAGAATCACAGAATGGTTTGGGTTGGAAAGGACCTTAAGACCATCCAATTCCAACCCCCTACCATGGGCAAGGACACCTCACACTAGATCATGTCGCCCAAGGCTCTGTCCAGCCTGGCCTTGAACACTGCCAGGGATGGAGCATTTACCACTTCTCTCTGGGCAACCTGTTCCAGCATTTCACAACCCTCCCAGTAAAGAACTTCTTCCTTATATCTAACCTGAACTTCCCCTGTTTCAGATTGAACCCATCACCCCTTGTCCTATCACTACAGTCCCTAATGAAGAGTCCCTCTCCAGCATCCTTGTAGGCCCACATTCCTCCAGCTAGGGCTCAGCCCCAGCCACAGCACCACCACCCCTCCTGATGTTCCACTCCCCCTTTCCGCCCTTTTGAGGTGGGACTCATGGTAAAGCACCCACTGCCTGAGTGCTCCCAGGAATTCAAGCTTCATTGTATCTTGTCTCTTTAACAGCCACAGCACACAGCAAGAGGCTTTCTCCACAGAGGTCTTGCCACACCAGCTGACTCTCTCAGGTGGCTGGCTTCACTAGGATATCAGAAAAGGATGTGTAAGTATCCCAGGCAGGGAATTATAGGATGACTAGTCCATGTTAAAAAAGTTGCTTCCTAATCCTGTCAGATGCTGCTTGCCTTAAGCCCTGAAGCTCTAAGATATCGATCACCATCTCCTTTTATCCTGCACAACAGAGCTGTGTTTATTCTCTAATTCCTTGGCCATCCCTAATCCCATTCACTTGACAACCTGAGCGATCTCTAGTGGCACTGACTTCTGCTGCCCTAGTTAGGAGGAAAGTGCAGATGTAGTTCTCCATTTCAGGCAATTGCCAGCTTGTCAGGGAAAAAACAAACAGAAGATTTGACCCAGTAGCCTCTGCCCCATACTAGAGTTCATCTAATGCCTGTGTGTGCACGAGTCAGCAAACCACTGCAAGAGGTAAGGCTTTGCTGACCCTCAGAATGACTAGAAAAATCACATCCAGGTTTCTTGAGGTATGCCAGATGCTACTGAAGGGAATAGCAAGGGCAGCAAGAGGGCTGATTCTAACAAGCAGAAGCCAGTTTACACTTATCACCTGTGCTAAGACCACTTTTATTTCAGAAACTGCAAGAAATGAAGTTATCTCAGAGTGCTTGAGCTCATACCTTCCACAGGAGGTTAGTTGCCACCAGAATACACTGCACACTATCGCTCTGAGCCTCACATTTTGCACCCAAGACAAAAATAATGCACTTTAAGTAAGAAAACCCTACTCCATCCGTTTTAATCTCACAACCTAAATACACATGTTCAGGTTTAAATTCTCAACCTTTTTCTTCTCATTAAGCCAAAGATAACTACTATCTCCCATGCACAAATAATTACTCTCTCAGTACCGTCCTGTATCAGCCGCCATTTCACTTACCTTTGGTGCACTCTTCCATACACAGCAACATCAGGCTGGAAGGATCCTGTTGGAAGTCTTTCCTCCAAGTGCAGGGATGTGGTTGTGTTCATTGTTTATCCCAGATATTCACCCACTTGGACCATTTTGATGCTCTTGCCTGACCTCTAGCATAACACAGGCTGTGGATTTCATGTAGTGCTTCCTGAAGCAGCCCAGAGCTCCTCTGGGCATCTTCTAAACAATGCCAGTCTCAACCTTCCAAATCCCACCTCAATCTACTACAACTTCCACAGGATGCAGCAATCAGTATTGTTCCAGTCAAGCACATACTATTGATTTATACAGTAGCATGATAAGATTGTCAATGTTTTCTAGTCCAATCTTCATGCATCATCTTCACACTTCTTAATTTTTTGAGAGGGAGAAGAAAGGAAAAAAGCTGAAGTCCCTGCTAGGTTATATCGAGCAGAGGGGTTTAATACAAAGACCTCCATTTTCTTCCCTTTTGCTGGTTGCAGTTAATCGGGAACCCATTAGGCTGCGCAACCAGTCCAAACTTTTTCCTCCAAGCTGTAACCTCACATAAGCAATGGCACATACTGCAGGGCTGGGGTCTTACCCCACCAGGAAGGCATCAGTGGCAGAGCCCCTCCATCCCACGGATACTCTGCTTGGCTCTTATGAGGCAGGTTTAAGGCTGCTGGTCCCACAGCAGCAGCCAGGAAAGCCTCTCCTTGTTTTTCCACTTTGAAAACTGATGGTTTCGCCTCAGTCTTTGTGCTCTGCACTTCGAGACAGCTCCAGGCATGCATCAACACACTGCTGCTCAACCGGGAGGTCCCTGTCGCCTCATGGGCTCCTGCCGCCATGTTTCCCTCACCAGATAGGGCGCTCCTGCAAAGCGTCTTTGTTTCTACACAATCTGCTGAGGAAGGAGGGCATCTTCAGCTATGGCTTAGCAGTTAAATGCAACCCTCATGGACAGCAAGCACAGGCAGAGAAGAGAAAGAACTGAAGCACCTGGTCCTGGCCTTTTTATAGCTGTATTTGGGGCACACCTCTTCCTTTGTTATCCCCTGAGTGCCTCCACCCTAAATACAGGTGGGTCTCATCAGTTACTCAACACCACTGCCCCCAGCTTCCATCCACTGCCTCCTAATCAGGCCTGCAGCAGTGATACCCCCCTCCACAGCTGCAGGAGGTTAAGGGAGGGAAGGTGGAGAGAGTCATGTTGCTTTGCTTTACTGCTCAAAGGACACAGAGAAGATGAGGATCTTGTCCAAAGTCCCTGTTAAGAGCTTTATAAAGTAGGCTGCCTTGCTTTGTCAAGCAGACCTTTAGTCTCCCCAACTGCCCGTTTCCACATCCTTTGCTGTCCCCCTTAGACTGTGCTGCCTCTTTGCTGCCCTGTTTAGACCATGGGAGTTGGCAAAGGCCATCTCTTGGCACAGGAGCATGCAGTGGCTGACACGAAGAAGCCCTTATCTCAGCATGGCCGGGACCGGAAGTCAGAGCAGGATGCAGCCACAGCATCCTTGGTGGATGTGTTTCAGATCTGAATACCCCCTGAGCACAATATAGAGGGCAATGCAGATGAAAGAGGGAAGATATCTGCACCCAACTTCGCATGTTCACCTCTTCAGAGTCAGCAGTGAGAAGTACCTCCACAGAGCAATGCAGAGCATCTGTCTCTCTGCATTGATTGTACAGTGAATCAAGACAGGCTGTCCTTTTAGCACAGGCTAACCTAACTTAGATGCTTTGAATTAGACAGTGTGAATGCAGCTTCTTTCTTTCCCTCCCTCAATAATTTCCTACTGTCACTTAAAGGCTAAAGAAATCACACAGAAAATTGGGCAGAGAGAGTGCATTGGTGTCACTAACATCTGCCTGAGTATACAGCTGGGGATATTAATAATCATTTCTTCCACTGGAGCTTGTGGGACTGGGGAGGGCGGGAATAAAAACCCAAGTGTTTTGTAGCTTCCTGTTTGAATTAATCTCCTGTGACAACTGCTGATTTGGGTTTGTGATTCAATCCTCCATATGTCTAGCTCTATTGGTCAATTAAGTGCAGGAGGTGATTGGGAGAAGCAGTGATGCTCAGACTGATTATAAGAGGAAGCATCATACAGCACTTAGGACATGCAAAGCTGGCTGGCATGCTTGGCATTCACATGGCCAAGCTGAGCATGAGGTAGCTGCTGCTTTTCAGGTCAAGGAGATTCTCCCTGGCTCCTACAGGGACAAGACACAGCTGCCTGACTCTTGACCATTTGTAAGCAAGGGACACCATTGCAGGGAGGGAGCAAACAAGCACAAGGAATTGTGGGGAGCAGAGGATCAAAGAACAAATTAAAGACTACAGGAATGTGAATAGCTTCTTCCATTACCCATTGCTGTAGGCAGACAGATACAATCTAAGCCAGAAAGGTTAGAAGTAGGGACCAGCAAAGAAAATGAGAATCAGCTTAGAATAATCCAGGTTAGCGCATTTGAGGGAAAATAAATGGAAACCAAGACATTAAAAGAGGGGTAGATTTGGAATTTGGTAATGATCAAATAAGGGCTGTGGGAGATGGAGGACAGCAAGCGAAGTTACAGATCTACAATGCTCTATAGCAGCAGCAGAAAGAAAAAGAGTTAACATAATGGTGTGCTTCATCTGCAGAGAAATCATGTCAGAAAGCGAGGAGGTGCTGGCCCTCTGTACGGACCTGGCAGGACAGCACCTGGAATAGTGCCCTCAATTCTGGGCAACATGCATTTACAAAAGATGGTGATGAGCACAGGGAACAGAGAGAAGAGCAGCAGAAAAAAAAAAAAAAAATGATTAAGGGTCTGAAAGCACTGACATATGAGAAGAGATTAAAATAATTAAATATGTATTGCTTGGCAAGGGGTAAGATTAACCATCTACAAGTGTGTAAATACCAAGAAGGTAGAGGAATTGTATTAAGGGGTATAAATATAAGTGTAATAGAGCAAAAGTAAATATGGGCTCAATATTAAAAAAAAATAATAATAATCCATAGTCCTGAGGTTTTTTTTAAACTCTCCTTGAGAAGGTGAAGCTTATTGCTTGCTGCAGCTGTAGTGGCATGAAAAGAACAGGGTTCTCTTGTCTCAGTGGCAAGTGTCCACAGAAACAGACCCAAAGAAGAAGGTAACACCACAGGAATCACCAGCATTTAGGAACAGCCCAAGCTGGCCTGCAGAGAGCTCAGCAGAAGCCAGAGGTATAGCAGACCTATGGGCCAGCTGCTGTAGCAGAAGGTAGCATGGAAAAGGAACAGAGACCATGCACTGCCTCCAAAGGGCACCCAAACCCCACTTTTCTTGGGTGCAGGAATTGGCATTAGCTTCTAACCATCTTCTTCCACCACTACACCCGCTTTGCACCAGCTAAACCAGGAATGCAGTGGGATACCACTTCCTCGCTGCTCTGCTCTGCAAGGGCATCTCCCCATCTTGGCTTGCTATGCTGTGGGAGCCCAGCGGTACAGCCCCACGTCAGCCGTAGAGCCATCAGCAGAGGGTGAGCTGTGCAGTGCCCTGAAAAGCGCTGCTGGCACCGCTGCAGCAAGCTCGCCAAAATTGGCCTTGTCACTTTAAATACATTAGACAATAAATCATCCCTCTGAGACATCCCCAAAGGAAAAACAGGGGGGAAAAATAGCACTTAAAAGCCCTTTTCTATTACAAAGCCTCTGGGGAGCTTTTAAACTTGGAGAGGTTTTTTAGTGAATTTTATGCTTTTTTTCCCCCCTTTGCCTGCCTTTATTATCAGTTGCTAACATTAGCTTTGCCGTTCCATGACCAAACTATCAGACTCTCTTTCCTTTTCCTTCCCTTTCTCCCCCTTTTCTCTCTCACCCTTATATATACACACACAAATGCCTGTAATGTCCATATAATAGTCTCTTTCCCATTTAGCATCTCCTCTTAAATTGAAATTACTCTTTGCCTATATTGCTTTCTTCCATATCACTCTCCCCTTCCCTACGCTTCCCTTCACTTTTTCCCTTTCCTCTGTACTCCCCCCTCTCATCTGTCATTCTTCATGTCTGGTTGTACTGGAACGACTTCAAAACCCTTTTGCTGCTTTTAGGAGGACTATGTAAATTGTGCACCTTAACCCTATTTTTACAAAGCACTCTGATGGGTTTCCTTCCTTATAGAGCATATTCCTTCACCCTTGCCTTAGGACTCATCAAGCACTATGTTCCTAGAAAAGCAGCATTTAGTCCCACTGTTACAGCTCTCCAGTACCAGCTTTTCCCAAGTGGACTAAGGAATAATGTTTCCTCCATTTTCCAGCACTTGGGAGGTCAAGCATGGCTACCACATCTGCAACCAGATCTCCCATGTAATGCTTAAACCATTTTCCTACCTATTATTTTGTTTTGGCCTTAAAAACTTAATCATTAAAACCTTGAGGAATGAGTCCAGTCTGGCTGTGTGCCTTTCTAGAGCTGTGTGGGAGAAGAGAGCAACCTCTTCCTTGTAAAATAGGAGGATTTTACATCTTCAGTCATATATGTGGGTTGTGTGTCAGAGCAGAAAGAGGGAATGTAAGGTAAGTGAGGGCAAATTTCAGGAAACAACCTGATGATTTTCCATAGGCACCATGCTGGGAATCAAATATACCTGTCAGCATCCAGCTATCATAAAGCAACTCTTATGCCATGCCTGACTTAGCTGAGTCCTGCACAGGTGCTATGAGTTAATTTTGTTGTGGTGTTGTTTCTACGGGTGCAAGCCCCAGGTGACCTTGTGATCTACAGCTCCTTCATCTACAGTTGGCACTCTGCTGCCACCTGAGTGCCAACATTGCCATGGTCAGAAATGCTACTTCTAGAGATGTATAACAAGACACATTAGAAGATAGCAGCAACCATCTTTAGCACTGACAACCAACCCAATAAAGCACCTCTTTAAACAGCACAAAATATGGTACTTTTTTATCACTAGGGATAGCGAGACAGTTGGGGCAGCAGAAGGAAACATGCTGAATAGCTCTATCCTTTGCATAGTGTGCTGGGTTTACCCTGGATGGGGGATGATTTAAAGGAGCAGGAATCAAAACAGTTAGTTGGCAGCACATGATAAATTGGACAGGCTGAAGCACGGAGCAGAGGCAAAGAAAAAGGAGATGGAAAGAGAAATAAAACCCATTGCTTTGACATCTTGTGGCTTCCTGATCTCCTCAGTGGTCAATCATAGGATCATAGAATGATTTGGGTTGGAAAGGACCTTAAGATCATCTAATTCCAACCCTCTCCCATGGGCAGGGATGTCTCGCACTAGACCATGTCGCCCAAGGCTCTGTCCAACCTGGCCTTGAACACTGCCAGGGATGGAGCATTCACTGCTTCTCTGGGCAACCTGTCCCAGTGCCTTACCACCCTCACAGTAAAGAACTTCTGCCTTATATCTAACCTGAACTTCCCCTGTGTAAGTTCAAACCCATCACCCCTTGTCCTATTGCTACAGTCCCTGATGCAGAGTCCCTCTCTAGCACCCAATATATCCAATGAGTATCCAGTACTCATGTTTAGAAGCCAATGGGCATCCTCCTCATCTGTTGCCCATGCCTCCCCTTCTGCCTAATCCTTTCTCAGCCACAGCCAGAGTGACCAAACCTCAGCCCCAGGACAGCCAGGGAAAAGGTGTGGGGCATACAAACAGGGAGCACTAAAGCCTGAGTGAAAGCAAACACTGCATCCTGGGCGTTTGTCCAAGGAAGTGGGAGGCGGGGACGGAAATGAAAGGTCTATGTTCTCCCTAATCATTTCCGCCACAATAAGGGAGAGGGTGCGACATACACCAGTGGATCACGGCCATTAGAAATGAACCACTGGTGGCTGGCAAATTGTAAATGAGAGAGCCAGAGTGAAAAGAAAGAAAATCAAAGGGGGGACGAGGTCGCGTTTTATTTCACTTGTAGCGCTTTTCAAATTCAGCCCTAACCAAACTTGATTAAAGTAAATCCCTTTTTTACGGCCTGTGGAGTCTATAAGATTATGGTGTTAATGGAAGTGTGATTCGATCCATCAGTAATGGTGCATGTCGGGGCCAAGGCGCCTCAGACAAGTCCATTTTTTAAGACGTATTTATTGGGTTTTCCCCCCTCCCTCTCCTTTCTGTTCTCTGCATTGCAGTGTTTAATTGAACAGCTTACAGTGATTCTTCTTCAAGGCCCATTAATTGATTTTGTGTATTCTCCAGGGGTCAAGGGGAAAATATGTAGTAAAACATAAGCTCCAGGTCTGAGTTTGTCACAGTTCCCACCTTTCCACAAACACAAAGCACCTTTTATCGTCAGCATTTCAGATTTCTTCTCTTCCTACCCTTATTCGCTGCCACTAGTGCTCTCACATGTTAATCTCTCTGCTTTCCCTTTTCCACTGTTTATCTCTCAACTTTGCCACCCTTATTGGGAGCACAAGGCAGCAATCTCCTTCCTTCTTTTCCTGTGTGACAAACGTCACATTTGTTTTAAAATGCCACTTTGCTTTTGTGGACTGCAAATGACTTCCCCTACTCCAAGCTGAGCAGAGGGTAGGCCGCTGAGTTACATGTATTTGTAAACCAGTGGTCCTCAAAGCTCAGGTCATTTCCTCTACAACTGGGGGTGATTTTCATGAGCTTATTAGAAAACACTTCTTGAGCAGGCTACCTCTTTCCCACCACCAGCCCAACAGGGCACTTGAGCCTCTGCATGACAATCAAAAGCTGCTTCTTTGTGTCACTGGGTCTGCAAGTGGACACCATTTCCTTCTCAGCTTCCCTTAACACGCAGGTAACCAGCTGCTCCAATAAATATATATCGAGCCGGGTCCATTTCCTTCAGATACTGCAATGCCATTTGTTTCCTTCACCCCAGTTCCACTCCCTAAAGCCAGCCCTGAAGATAATTTCTTTCCTGATTCACCTTGCTGAATCTGTTACTCTCGTCTTGCATGCTGTTCTTCTGCAGAAGTACATTTCTTTTAATAGTTTTCAAAACATAAGGGGTTTCTTTTTATTATTGTTTTCAAATGACAAAATGCACCAAAGAAGTTTTCATCCTCCCACTCACCTCACTCAGATCCTTTCCACAACCTGTCTCTTTATTAATGCAAGGCAAAAGACGCTTTTCTTTCCATCTTCTGATTGACAGGACGTCTGGGTGAGAGATCATTGCCATAGCAAGAGCAGTTCTTTGGGGGTGCAGCCTTCCCAACCATTTTCACACAATCCTGGGTTTGTTTTGAAATTCATCATCATGTAAAATACTGGATAGGATCAAATCCCAAAGAAACCCTTTACCAGTAGACCTCTTGTCCTGCCTGCTCCTGGCTGCAGATAAAAAATTCCCTTCTATACTACAGCTGATAGAGAAGTTACAGAGGCAGAATGTAATTACCCAAGAGTGGAAGTTTGCCTTACTCCCTTTCCTCTTATGACAAGTACTATGGCATATTTAAGCAGGAAGAATTTCAGATTTATGTCTGAAATTATAGTACGGGAGGATTCACTAACGTTGTGCAGAGGTTATGGTAAAGGCAAAATATTCATCAGAAATCTTCGTCTCTAAGTTAAGCTTTCCATAGAAGGTTGAAAATATGAATCCTGAGCAAGTTAGGGCTATACTGTGCTCCTAAGCTCTTACCAGAACAAAAGCTATGCACCTGGAGATGCACTCAGATCTGTGGCACTGGTCACTGGAGCAGAGTTTCCCAGGTTGAGGCTGATAGCTCACTGATGAGCTCTTTTAGTAAGACATGGGGACATCACTGTGAGGTGAATATGCTCATCTAGTTACTTTTACTTCTAGAAAACACGTAACACGGTGTCATGGTCTTTTCCAGTTATCCTCATTTTCTGGCTCTAATTTTACAAGTGTATTTGGATGTCTTTTCACACTTTTCACATCACCTTGTCTTTTCACTACCTTCTTCCTTGCTCTGCTAAGATATGCTTCTGCTGAGATCTCTCTGATGCCTCTGCTGAGTTACACTCTACAACATCTCTTCTTGGTGATTAGCCTCTGCTACAGCAAATGGGGCTATCTCATTTTCTTAAAGGTTAGCAAGACAGTATCCTTGTAACAGGAGCTTCCTACATTTGTAAGTATGGTGCATTTTGGAAGAAGTTCTCTGGAGAAGTCTGACCAGCTGTGATCTAGACCTACATCTTTATATAGCATTTCTACTGTAATAGCTGGGTTTCCAGGTTGCTGTCTGCAGTGTCCATAGTACAGAAGTCCATACCGTAGCTCTTGATCCCAGACAGTAATCTTCTAAACTTTCAATTACAGTGACACTCTTGTCAAACAAGATTAAAGTAAAATTTCCTCCATTCGTACACATACAAATATGCAACACCATTCTCCCCATGTTCTTCTGTCAAGGTCAAACACCCTACAAGTCCATTATCACCTGAATTCAAAGAATCCATCCACTCCCCAAGAGCTTTCATCCTCATACATCTTGATGTTGCTTAGCAGGGTTTCTACCCTTTGTGTTTCAGCTATAGTTTCATTTCAGCATAACCTTGACCTGCCTATGTTACCGGAGCAGATCTCTTCCATCTCATTGTTCACCCTCCCCCATATACATATGAAACTCAGTGTCCTCCCTTAGCTAATATATACAAAGGAATCAATCTGTCAGGCACACATACCCGCGCAGCCTCAGCAAATTAACCTTGCAGAGTAATTAGGGCAAGCGCCATGGTGTTGGTATCATGGCCTCATTTTGCTGCTCTAAGCATTAAAAAACTACCACAGCACAGCTACCAGTTAAAATCAATAGCCCACTTTATTAATAAGAATAAAGTTAACTAAGTTCTTCCATGCCCCTGTGTTGGGCTAGAAGGGTGTACAGAGGAGACACAAGGTGTCTGGAGGTCCCTATTGGTAGGGCTTTGACAGAGACCAGGCTTGAAGGGTGGCTGCTCTTCAGTGGAGACAAGAGGCTCAAGCAGAGGACAGATTTACTGGGCAAGATCATAAGCAGTTGCCAAACTAGGCCTGCCATGGCCTAGGAGCTATGGAAGTCATGCAGTTTCTATTTGCACTGCATAATTGGCAGAGCCTGTCACAACATTGGGAAAGCCAGCTGATGCTTTCTGCTCAGAGCTAATACCACCTGACTGATTTAATATTGTAATGAATATAATCCTTTCCTGCCACCCCACTCCCCACACAGTCAGCCACCAGTTAGAGAGAACAGACGCTGCAGACAAACCTGCCCAAGCAGGTGGTGTGGAGTGCCTTGGCTCTTCCACTGACTGAGCAGGTCAGCAATGTGCTCCAGAGAGAGAAATGGGATGTGTGCCGGGGAAACGCACCCATGCACACAGTTTTCTTGCACCTAGGAGTGGCTTGTAGATCTGCAGAGACGGCAAATGCATGGACAACCAGGTGCAACCACAAGTGAAAGACAGAGAATGGCACTGTAGGAATATACCCTCAGCTCAGATTTCAGGTACCAGGAGAGATTTAAAGATGTGTTGCAAGGATTTAGAGAGGTGCAAATGGGTGAAAGGGGAAGATACCAAAGAGCTAGGCTAAAATAAAGCGAATTTGCTAGACTTAAGGGAAGATGCTGCAGAGCTGGTGGGTAAGGACAATGCATCTAGGGAGAGAGCTGCTGAAGAGCATCAGGAAGATCTGCTGGCAGGTCTCTAATGTCTTCTTCCCACTGTGAACAAATAAAAGCCAATCCCACTGTAATCCAACAGTGGCCAAGCCAAGGGTAGGAGCACCTGAAAATCAAAAAGCCCTGGAAGGACAGTAACTTCTGACAAAATATGGTAATCTTTGGGCTTGTGGCCTACCAAAGTTCATGTTTCCGGCAAGGTACAGCTGGAAAGGGAATAAGTTCTGCAGGACAAACATGGCTTAAAGAGCTGGACCAAAGATAGAGCTTTTGGCAGGATAAATCAGAACGTGGCAATGAGCACAGCTCGTTGGAAAGAAGCAATAGTGAAGGGAATGGGAAATACTGCTCCCCTTTGCGCAACATCTGGGGATTGCAGCCTAGAGAAAGGAAGGAAGCCTGATACTCCTAGATTCTCCTTGCTGGGGCAAGACCAAAAGACAACGTGAAGCTCAGCTTTACATTCAACAACAGAATCAATACTGGTTTCAAATTGGGCTTAATAATCATGTTCAGTGGGTACTCTGACAGGATGCTCGAAGAATGAGGCAGCATTCAGGAGAGCTGCTTTAGTGTCACAGCTGTAGGCAAAAGATACAAAAGATGAGAAAGGAGTCTGGAAACTGCTGAGAGACAATGATGTTTATCTAGCAAAGGATGAGCCAGATGGAGAGAACTAAGAAGTCTTAGGATGTGGAGGGAGAACGTTGTTGTTTAGAAACCAAGTGTTACAGGTATTTGCTGACTCTGGACACATTTCATTTGCTGTTCCCACCGTGGAGACAGCTAGTTATCCCCAGACAATTTGAGCCCTTACGTTTTAGGCCAAATTCTTTTAATGGACCTGATTTCAGAGCCTGTGACAAGAGGGAAGTTGCAGAAGGTGGCTACAGTTGGTCAGACAGTCTTCCACATAATACGCAAACATCAATTTCAGCTTGTAAAGTGTTTAGGGAGATACTTTCGTGACATAAATCTGTACCCAAACATGCACAAAGAGAGTTCTCTTCAGAGTGTCACATACTGTTAGAGTCATTAAGTAGTTGGTCAAATCCAAACGTTCCTCTCCCTGCCCATCTTAACTGGGTGCTTTCCAAAACTCAGAATAATTAATCGGCAATACATCCAACAGAAGCTGTACATAGGAACTATCACTGATGCACAAGCCATGTTACTGAAGGTACACTATCATCCAGATGAGCTGCCACCTGGAGCGGACAGATGGAGATGAAGGGGAGGAGGGAGAAAAGCCAGTTGAGTGAATGGTTTCATTAAGCTGCAAGGAGGAAGGGAAGTATGTAGAAATGAGAATCAAGAGTCTTTAGACACCAGCAACAAGTCAGTGTGTTTGTATCGCTCAGTGGAAACAAGGACCTTTGCCCCATCCTGATAAAAAGTTTCGCTGGTCTCCTACCAAGAAAGAAATGATGATATAATAACATCCTGACTTTTCTCCCTCATCCTTTGGAAGTGCTTAAGGAAAAACATGCTCCCCTCACCCAAATCCATCCTTTACAAAAGACACGGAGCACTCTGGGGCAAGTCTTCAGAGAATTAGTTGGTTTAGATTTCCAGCCAGGGTGAAGAGGCGCAGTAAAACGGCTTGTCTCTCATATTAATACCAAGTCTTCGGGTATTAATCCCAGGCTCTCGGTGACCTGGAACATCAGCTATGCTAACAACAAACTAAAAGTCACAAAGATGACTAAGTGTGAAACCAGATTTAAAGATTTAGCAGCTATTCTCAGCAGTCTCCTGTTTAGGCAAAATGTGTCAAAGGCATTTGGAAACTACTGAGAGGTGCTCTGAAATGGTAGCCGATTTCATGGCTGACAATGAAAAGCAGAGCAAGGGGCTTATCTCTGAGGTAGAAATGAGCGGAAGGAAAACTGCCACCAGCTACAAGAAAGAGCTGATCCGACTTCCTCAGTGAAAACACTGCTCCCTCTGCCAGTGCCAATTGCCCCATCCTTCTCCAGAAAATCCCATTTCAGAGGAAGGAGGAAAAGAATTTGAAGAGGTGAAGAAAGCAGAGCTAGAGGACTATAATTGAGAATCCTGATGTTTGCAGAAGCTCTGGGCACCCACCCTCTTCCCCTGTCCATTACAGCGCAGAGACACTCCAATCTGCTCAGGTAATGACCGGAGGAAGCACATTTCCTATCCTCAGATCTGCTGCCACTCTTGAGTTTGCAGCAGACAGTTTGTAATCAGGGAGCCTGTCAAGAGAGACAAGAGCCTTTAGCAGAAAAGAGGAGTTAATTGCGTAACAAGGGATTTAAAATCTTTGCAAAGGGTGACAATAAAAGAAACAATTACGGAGTTTAACCACTGCTGCTGGCACGGTGGTGAATGTCATTTGTCCTTCGCTCCACAGATATAGTTCAACAGTGCTCACTTATGGCTGATGCTTCGGTTTGCTTGTGGTTTTGGAATGTCAGCAGAAGTTTTGTTTCCAACTAAACCAAATCATTTTTTCTATTTCAAGTGTTTAATTAAAAATGATTAGAGGTTTTATTTTCAAGAAAAGTTGATTCCAATTGACACAAACCCAAGAATTACATTTTTTTTTTTTAATGGAAAAACGGAACATTCTGATTTTGGAGGAATTTGGGGATACTACTCTGAGAGCTGTCGAAATAGACACAAAAGCTGCCATGTAGTCAGCATTTATTACCCTACTTTATTCTGTATGCATTCAGATACAAACCCAGCTGAGACCGTAACAGTCCATTTTCACAAAGCAGATTTAAGGCCGGTGCTTATTTTGCCTTTCATGCACAATTCTAAAGGAGTATTTATTAAATAGAAGTATGAGAAACAAATTCTTGACCTGAACCATCTACAGCTGGCTGAGGGACTTTCTCCTACTCTTGCTCCAAGCAATTACTAGCGGTTCGGCATTACAAGGATTAAATTGTAGCATTTCTGCTATAACCGGCTATGGAGAGCAACTCAGATATCAGTGCTATTTCTTTCACAGAGGAAACTGGCAATCTATTTCATGCACTGATGTATGGCAGAAACCATCTCAAACAGTCTGGGGCTTCGTCTACACACAGAATTGCTTTGTCCCTTGGTGAAGCTCTGCAGAGGAAGGGCAGCAGAGATTTACTCACTGACTAAGCTGCAACATTACACATAGATGTCCTACTGTAGCTTTCTTGCAGTTTTTTTTTTACTCCCTCAAAAGAGAAATTCAAGTAGAAATGACTTGAATTTCAATCTAAGGCATTTGCTCAGACGAGGCTCTTCCCAGAGGTGCCTTGCAAGCACGCTTCTCCAACCTAAGTCTGAACAAAAAGGGCAGTGGTTTGAAAAGAGCTCACCAGAAATTAGGCACATAATGCAGAGAGAATTTTGGAATTGTTGAGTACTCACAGCTACTGCCCCTTGTGGTATCATTCAGGTGTAAATGCAATACATATAGTAAGTCAGGTGGAGGGATGTTGGACTTAGGAGGGCAGTTACCCAAGACTTTAACATAGCACTTCAAGGAACAATAGACATGCCTAAGTAAGTAAGGTAATATGGGGTGAGTTTCGAATCACTCAGTGTTGGCATCTGGGAGATACAGAATAACAAAATTCTTTATTATAATTTAGTTGGTGTTCATAAAACCAAACCACCTTAATCAGAATGTGTCAGTTTTTAGAGCTTCAAACCACCTTCATGTAGAAAGAGAAATCTTTTGTCATTCGAATTTTTTACAGGAACTGCTAAAGAAAGGCAGGGAAACTAATTTGATTTAAGCTTTGCCAGCAGATTTACAGAGACTATTGGAAATGAAACATCCTGCTTGAAGCCATCAAAGCAGGATGATCTGAGTGGGCCAGATCTGCCCTATGGCTCAGCTCCTTCTGGCCAGCTGCTGCTGAGGACACAGTGCATGATGACTAACATGGCATGCTCCATCCCAAGAGCCTAGTGCCACAGACCCTGAGTGTGTCCCAGCTCCTGCCACCATAAATCCCTCTTGCTAACACCTCCAAGTGATCTACGAAGCAGGACCTGAAACTGCTGTTTTACCCTGCACTCCTCAGAAGCAGAAGCAGCTAGCAACACAAAGTGTATGCCAAATTATGGCCATTCAGAGACAGAGAAACTTTGCTGGTGAGCTAAGAGCTCATTTCTGAACAAGTAGTTTGGGGGTTAGTCTGCTAAAAGAAGGATATTGGGCTAGATAGCATCTCATTCAAACACGTTCAGCAACACTTTTGTCAGGGAAAGGTATCCTTTGACTGATACATTTGTTTTTGCCCCATTCATTCTTTGTTTGAAGACGAACTCTCTGTAAATAATTTAAGCGCATCCCTGGATGGCTGTTATCTTCTCAAGGTCTTCCTCCCATCAGTATTCTCCAAGAGGCAGCGTGCTGCTTTGCTCCTGTAATGTACTAACTTTTTCATTGCTTCTTTATGCTCACTTCTCACCAATCTAAATAATGGATCAATTGAGGTTTTATTCTTTGCTTTAATTAGGTCTTGAATTTTGAGAGTATTTCACTGTAATTACTTCATTAAACGTGAACTGAAAAGCAAAAACCCTTCCAAAACAAACAAAGTTGTGCTCTTTTATCTAAGTTTTTTCTTAGGCAGACACAAAATTTTAAATGGATATGGAGTTTTTCTTTCAGTTACAGGTATAGGAAAATACTGACAACCTGGACTTGCTCTTTCAAACCACCTGAGACGAACAAAGAGAGAGAGGGAGGGCAAAATACAACTATGGACCAGCTCAGTCAGTCTTTGACTTACAGTAGCCTCAGGAGGCTAGTATTGCTCTAATTATACACACACCTAACTCACATGCAATTGTCTATGCCCTTGATGCTCTATTTCAAGTCAAATAGGTTATGAAGGTACGTAAGTTACACCTTCCTTTTCTTTGAGTGTGAACAAGATGGCACAAAACCAGTATCACAACTTCCTACTAACTCCCCATCACTCCAGGGTTACTCCTCCCTAACTAACTCCCCACATTTGTAATCCCCTCTTCACAAGCTGGCAAGTGTATGATACCCAGGGCAAAATGGAGCATTGAATCATGAAATTTGTATTTATGGGGAGCCAAGGGAGGAAGAGAGGGTGCAGGGAGGTGGGCAATAGGCCGAAACCAGAGCGACAGCTTTTTCCAGCTTGGGAAGTCCAGAGTGAAAATCTAGTAGGTAAAAAACAAAGCAGGAATGTGCATCTTCAGGATATTGTCAAAGCAAGTTCTGTATAAAACAAGTCAAGAGCATGAGAAGGAAGAGAACTACTATGCAGTGCATTTTAAACCCATAAAAAGCCGCTTCACAATCATTCCTTCACCCTGTTCCCCTGAGACATCTAACTTGGGTAGCAACTGAGGTGCAACCAGGAAAACATACATCTAGTTCTGGATTTGTACAGCCCCTAGCACAAAAAGATTTCACCTGAAGATTGTTTTAAGCACTTTATCCAAACCAGTAGGAAGCAAGAATAACTGCAGCCTGTAAAATCCAGAAGATCTGTGGAGAAGTCCACGAAGACTCTACAACGCTATAAATCTCAGGGTGCAGATCTTAAAGTTATATTGTGTAATAATCGTAACAGTAGAGCAAGGTGTTTTATCTATAATTTGATAAAGCATCCCACCCCAATCTTCTTATGAATATAAATCCAATGGTGTTTGGTCAAAAGGTCCTGCTAGCTCCCAGCCCATCTCTGACACTGGACAGAAGCAAATGTCCTATGAAAGAGGTATAAAAAACCTGACAAAAATACAGCAATGTTTCTCCCTAGTATATTTTCATAGTGTACAGTAAAATATAGCTTAGTGACTTTCCGAGTCAATGTTTGCATATATATCTGAGTTTAATAGCCCTTGATGGACTATTCCATGCACTCCCTAATCCTTTTTTGAACCCATTCATACTTCTGGTCTCCCAGACATTCTGTGGTGATAATTTCCCTACTTAATTGTATAGAGAATATATAATACAATGCCAATATTGCTTCTAAATGAAGGCTAAAGGGGAAAATCATAAGTCTACAAACATGATGAAAGAGAGGAGGGGAAGAAATATTTTCCATGATTAAAGGGGATATGATAAGGAGTGACAGGCTGAAATTATATTCAGCTCAAAGAACAGAAAAGATCTCCGTCTATTTAGTAGTTCTGTATACTCCCAGTGGATGTGTTGATAACTCCACCTTAAACTGGACAGGATAATTCATTCATCTGGCAGCAATACCTGGGGCTATCCTGTTTCGGAAGGAACAGCAAACAGCTTGGATATAGGAGCGATTTTTCAGGCTTAGCATAAATCTTTATGAAGTCAAAATGAGATTTTTAAGGGAGGAAAGTTTTCTAAAGAGAAGTGTTGGACAGAATTCCTATCTGCTGCCATGGACCAGGAAGAAAGTCATTACATTGAATGTTGTGGAAGGATTGGAGGCTGGGAAAGGCTGTCTCTGTCTGGCCTTACAGAGAACAGGCATATGGTACAGATTGTTGTGGGATGAATGATGCCAATGGCTCTTTGCAAGGCTGAGTTTGATGCTGTTTTTCTTAATATGTTTGCTTCCCTCTCTTGCTTGGTTGGTAAATTTTTGTTAGTCAAACTGGCCAAGAGGGAGCTGGATTAGTACAGAGAGAGGACTGATATGGCTACCATGGTTGTCACCAGAAACATGCATCTGCATATGCGGGCACTCACACGCACAAGTTTAATGTGTATAAATCCCTTGGGCATCCAGCCTATTAAGTAAGAAAGAGTAGAGAATAAGAGATTTTAGGTTACTGCTTATAGAAGAGTTCTTTATCTGTCCCTGGGAAATGTCAAGCTATTTAAAAAACAAAAAAGGAAAAAAAAAAAAAAAAAGAAGAGAAACAGGCCTCAATGTTTCTAAAAATCTCAGTATTGGAGCAAATGAACTCTTGACATTTTTCACAGCTTCCATATATCCCGAAAACCAGGCCTACGCCACAGATAGTGCTGGGGGCAGATGTTCCCCAGGCTTTCACTGTCCTTATGAATGTTTAACCTTGTGATCACCCTCTCTGACTCTCCTGGATCCCACCCTGGAGGTACCATGGCCTAGAGGTAACAGATTAAGTCACTTTCAATGTCCCATTCGGCTCAATGTCTGCCAACGAAAGGGGGTCAATATGAAATGCTGGGTTTTCTGATGTGAACACTTGCCCACCAAAACTGGATGGAATCAAGCAACTCATTTCATATCCCAAAGGCTTCCATATGTTGGAAGCAACTTCCAAGATTACTCAGCTGGGCTGGATTCAAACTGGCAAGCTATACTGCTATACAATGGCTTTCCATCTCACCTTTGAAGGAAAAATTATCTAAAGTGGTTCTGCCTAAATCAGAGCTTGCTTCTACCCTCCTCCCCCTTCTCCACCATATTTCAGGTCTGAGTGTGACATCTGGCACGATGCATGGACAACCTACAATCTAGAGAACTCATCCATCTTTGTAAGTGAAGGACATCCATATATTTCAATATAGTCTAGGGCAGACTTGCAGCAAGAGAATCCAGTAACCTGGCCAGGAACTCTGCATATTTTATGAAGGACAGCATCTACACTACCTCAGCCAGTGGAAAAACAAGCGCCACTGAAGTGGTCTTGAGGGTACTGACATGGGCAGCAGAGGCAAGTATTTCTGGAAGAGGAGACTACCGTTGTGTTTCAGTCTTCTGTTTTCCACCGTGCTCCCCCGTATCTCTACAACTGCAGTGATTTACAGTTCTGCCTTCATTCATGGAAATGGTCATACACTGGGCAAGGTGGGCCACCAGCTAGCGTGCCCCTTAGGCTGCCTTCTCTGTGTGCACATGTGCTGCACGCACAGGGCTCAAGTCATGCCTTTTGCATCTTTGTGGTGCATCTCTGCCTTGTTCCCCATCTCCCTTTATGATGCATGTCCCACAGTCACCTGCAATGCCAAGTCCTTACTCTTCTGCCCTGCTCTGGACCTCATCCAATTTGCTGCTGTTACAGGCTGCCCTTAAAAAGCCATCTCTTCCTCTGTGGTTACACACTCTGGGAGCACAAGGAATGCTTAAAGCCCAGCAAAGCTGAAAATGCGAGCACAGTGTATTTTGCTGTTGAACAAATAAGATGCATGGGCAAATATCACTGTCTTCTTTGAAACAATTAGAAGTCTGACTGAGCGTAAAGAATGTCAACCCAGAGCAAGCCCCGCCAGCCGACTTCCAGCTGAACATCAACACACAGAGCTTATAGCTCCAGAGAGCAGCTGCAGTGAATGCCAAGGGAATCCTACTGGCTCCTTCTCCTTATATTCAAAAGCAGAAAAAGTAAGGATCCATTCTTCTCAAAGCAAACTCTCTCTGGCCCACACATGAAGAGGACAGGATGAGTCAATATTCCACCGGTTGGTAAACGTGGAGGTGTTATTTCTGCATGAGGGAACACAATTTGAAGTTCCTCTGAAACTCTTAAGATTCTGAGGCTGTGGGAGCCATTTGGACAGGAGCTCAAACTATTTATGTAACACACACTCCAGGCTTGCATCCAAAATACTGGCCTTTGATCAGGAAAAGATATTATCCAACGCCAACCTTACAAACACCAGCAAGAGTGCCAGAGTGGCCAGATGGTGCTCGGGTACCACTGCAGCCCCCTGGACTGATTCCCTTGCAAACAGTGGCAACTGTGATGGGCAAGGATTCACCCTCCCTCTTCATCACTCCAGCAAGGTGTGCCAACATTCGAGGCAGCATCAGGTACTTTTACTAGCTTATACCACTCCTCTCACAAGCAAGGCAGAGCTGCCAGCGAGTATTTACGGTGCCAAATACTGCTGCATCTTCCAAACTCTTTTCCTCTCAAGCACTGGCAAAGGTGCTGCGACATCATCACTAGTGATGTGCTCCTGCTTACCCTTTCCATTGCAGGTACCAGCAGTGATGCTAAGGAACTCAAACTGTGCCAGACATTGATAAAGACCCTTTGTAATAATCCACTCTTGCAAAAAATGGCAGTAAGACCCAAGTGTCCAGATGGTGCTCTAATAACCTTCCCTTGCCCTTTATGGTTAGCAAACACTGGCAAGGACACCAAGCTGCCCAGAGTAACCTTACAAATCTTTGAGGCACTCCCTAACCAGAGGAAAAATACTTCAATGTTGCTGGCAGGTAGTTTCTCTTACTCATACGTAATCCACAGTTATCTGCAAGTTTATAAGCAACTACCCTTAGAATAACTACCACCTTTCCTGTCTTCACCACCACCAGAGCTGCCCTAAAAAAAAACCCAGATTACACAAGGCTATGACACAAACCAGTGCTGCTAAATTAAGCTTCTTCACCTGCCTGTTTACTGTGATAGGTTTCAGTGGCACAATGGCACCCATTGGCAAGCCATCAATGGCAAATGCCCAGCATAAGTTAAGCCTGAGAGTTTGGTAGAAGTATGAAGAAAGAGAAAGAAATCATGTCCTAAGTGATGTCTTTGAGAGCTTATGCTGCTCCCGCTCTTTTCCTACCATTGCTGTCTACTCTTCATGAACGCACAAACCAAAGACTAAGGGTAGAGAAGATTTCTTCTGATACTATCACCTGAAAGCATTGTCCTGGTTTTCCTTCACAGACACTACTCGGCCTCTACGGCCAGCTACAAACCTATGCTGCTTCCGCTTGTAAAGGAAAACACTGACAGAGGATGAAAGGCCGCTTCTGTGCTCTAAATGCCTCATAGTTTGATTAAAAATGTTTTTGTCAATTAGAAATTGATTTTTGCTGTTCATTAAAGTGATGGATGTTAGTGCTGAAGGAGGTGATATTTTACCCTGCGGTGGCCTGCTGGGCCTGCTGATGGGTAGGAGAAGCCAGAGGCTCCAGTTTGCTAGAATGGAGCTGATGACCAGTACTGGGATAAAAGAGACCAGTCAGAGGATGGAAAAATGAGTGCCACAGTCCTCAGGGAGGAGCAGGGAGGAGCTTTCATGGCAGAGTTTTGCAGACAGTCCTTACCACTTAATCTTTCTGAAAACACAGTGGATTCTGAAGATAGATTTTAAGTAGAGCTGGGGATGTGGGGTTTTTGGAGGGTTTCACAGTAGGAATGGAGATATAGGTTGCACAGATGCCACAAGTTGGTATGTTTTTACATGAAGGCCATGCAAAATTTCCCCATTTCAAGCTGAGCTTCTCTTCTAGGAACTCACATCAAATCCTGCTCTGACACTTCTAACAAAAGGCCATTCCCTATGAGGAAGGAGGGCTGGCAGTTCTTAAGCTGCATTGGATAGGTTCAATCTAAGGTACGGTTTCCATGAGAAAATCCAAGAGTTTCAAATGCATAATCCAGTGCTTCAACACAAATTTCCAAAAACAAACCTACTTTCACCATTCACTTTCTGCAGGGCAGGGCTACACATTACTTGTGTTGCTACCAGAGGGAGTAAGACAGGGAAGAGTTATAAGGAACCTCAGTACTTTCCAATCCTGTACCCAGCTCATTTTTGGCATTATTAGCCCAAGTTATGTGGAGGAGGAAAATCAGGAGTCACTGCATGTGAAATAATAGAGAAGTCTGGAAGTACTGGAAGTAGCAGAGCACACACAAATGTGATATCTCCCTGAGGCTGGATTTCCCCAGAACTACCAGTATCTGTAGAAGAGAGTTGGGCATCCGTACACCTTTTGAACCCCCTGACAACCCAAGTGGTTTTTATGGAGTTTTGCAACCTACTGCACATCCATCTGTGCTTTTACAGGCACAGAAAGAACGGTGTCTCTTCCTTGCCCCAGAGACCTGATGCAGCAGGAATTTAAGTGCACAATCCAGTGCCCTGACACCAGTGCCCGTATAAAATGTCCCAGAGTCTCCAAGAAACTGATGTGGGACTAGCAGATGCATCCAACCTCAGAGAAGCTTCTTTCTTTGCTGGGGCAATTGCAGGAGGATTTGGGTGTACAAAATGGGACTGCTATGACTGCATTAAAAGGACTGAACAGCATCCTTCATGCTGTGCTGTCCCACTGCCTTGAGAAGGGACTTACAGTAGATCCATGGCAGTCACCAATGGGACGGGCTGAAATGCAGCTCTGCAAAACCAAACCTGTCCCTCTTCACCATTCAAAACTGTTATCTGTAAGTCCTCCATCTCCCTCAAGTTCCAGTTTTAGATACAAACTGTCTGTGTGTGCATATAAAAACACGCACACAGATACATATATTTATATGCTGATGAGATCGTTAAATTTATCAGCTCTCCAATTCATTTGAGGTTCGTTATGGAGTTGCAGCGCTGCTCCTTTCATCTGGAAATGGAAAGGAAATGGCCTTTACCCCTTTCACGAAATTAAAGCAAAATGGGTACCACTTTATTTTAAGTGCCCATTAACTAAGGCGTAACTGAAACCAAGTTACAATGGATGCCTCAGGGGAATGTACATAGGAGACATACACACACATCAGCACACACCAACAGCAAATGGCGTCAGGCACAGAAATCAGGCCTTGTGGAATAAACATCAAAGCACTTCATAGTGCAGTGATAGTTAAAAGCCTATTTTACACCCAGAAAATGGGAGAGATGCAGGTGCAAGAGCTCTCCAGTCCCTTTGAAAGAGTCATTTAAGTCTTATTAAAATATTACCTGCTTTTTTTTTTTTTTTGCCTTTTACTGGATTTAAACTCTTAATTCATCTTCTGTAATTTTTTATGCACTTGGCTATTGTGAAGGGGGAAAAGACTCAATACTGTTGGTAAAAGGATCTCGTTGGTAACTTCTTTTCATCTGAGAAGCCCCCTCTCCCTCCTCCTCCGCTCATTCCTTACAGGTTGGGTCACTTCAGTTTCCTTAATCTTTGGAGATTATTCTTCTGTGGCTTGATGAGACTTCACTAGGCTCTTAAATCTTTTCATTTCACCTCATTTAAATATTTTGGCCAATTGCTGAAGTTGATGAATAGGATTAAGATTAAAGGCTTAAAAGGGTTAGGAGAAGGAAAAAATATATTTCATTTCCAACAATGCATACAGAAGTCTCCTTTACTCTGTGTTGCATCATCTCCCCGTCAGGGCTGTAGCTCATAGCTCTTGGCAGTTCTCTGACATGGGTTCTTTCTGCAACCTCCCTATTTGGCACTGAGTTCAGCAGAAAAGGATCAGGATATTTGCATCCTCTTTGCATGTGCTTTCTCTTGCTCTCTGTGCTGTCTGTCTCTGTCTGTGCTTCCTTGACTTATTCTAAACCTACAGATCCAAGTATAACCTTCCAAAGATGCTATTAAAAAAAAAGTGCATGTTTATATAGCCAAAATTATCCTCATCATTTTGCACAGCAATTTAGAAGACAACAAGCCTGAAACTATTGTCTATGCACAGTACAACCCTTTCCTGAGGGAAGAAATCTTCTCCTTTATTCTTCCTTCACTCCTTTCCATTCACTGACTTCCCCTGGCAGAAAGTTGAAAATCCATCCTCGCAGCCTTTCAAGCCATAGAAATCAGACCAAACTGGAAATCTAGCTGCAACTAAGCCCTGTTTCCCCATCAGTCTTGTTCTTAAAGGAGCAAAGAATATTTCACAGAAATTGCAATGCTAGGAAGCCTCAGGCTGTTTTGGACAGACTCATACAATTGTGTGACGAGACAATCCTCACTCAAACCCAGCTTTGCTAGCCAAACTGTGAGCTGGTGGTACTAGACCATGTCAAATCTCTGCTATGGCTGAAGCAGCACAGAGAAGGTTAGTGAGACAGCAGCAGCCAGTTCATGGCACAACACAAGACCAGGTCAACTTGCTGGTTCAGCACAAGACCCCTGCTCTGGCAGGGTATTCTCCATCTTTATCTAGACACATATCTTCAGTGCTCAGTGTTTTTAAATAGGTGGGGGGAGGATGAATAAATTTTCCAGATTTCAGTGAGAAAGCTGCATGAGAGGGAACATTTATAATGCTAAGGATTAAAAATGGCTTCTCGTGGGGAACAAAGTGAGCTATGGGTTGCATAAAAAAGCTGCAGCTTTCTGGCGTATTGATCAAACTGCATTAAAACTCTAACCTTAAATATTTATAACTATATTTACAGGGGTTCATGTTAGGCTTGGTTGGGACAGAGTTTTCAATAAGACATTGAGGTCCTTTAACAAAGGAGGAATGTGCACAGTGCTGAAGCCGGTCTGGGCTCAAGAGAATATGACCAAGGAGGGGAATGAGAGCTGAATGGAAGGAGCTGAAAGATCATTTGATGGTGCCTTAAGCAAAGTACCAGCAAGTCCACAAGAGAAACAACTCTGCTAACAAGAATCTCAGGGTCAAGTATGACCGATACCAAACCTGACAGGGAAAAGCTAATGGGATGTACATGGACAAGTACAAGGATTAATAATTTCAAATGAAGGAAAATACATGCACAATGAGCAGGCCTATTTAAGGACAGCCCTAGTAGGGGTGCCATTTCCTAAGTAAGAGGCAATATTTCCTCATAGCTCAAAAAGTAAGAGACTTTCTGGAAAACACTAGACTTTGCAGGCACTCCATAATCATCATCCTGGCACAATGGAAAGGTGACTCTCCCAGTAGAGTTTGCTTATCTAAAACATGTCCAGAAAGATGTTCAGTTCTTTACACTCCTTAGAAGTCTTGGTAGCACCACTTCTATCTGCAGGGTGGGAAAATCCTAGTGTGCCCAACAAATTCAAACTCATGTGTTTTGATTGATGCAATGGGTTTAAACTAGAGACCGCAAGAGATAAAAGCAGAAGGTAAAGAATCAAGTTGTTGTTCTTCAGTGGACTGCAGAGCAACCTTGTAACTGTGATTTTATTGACACACAGAGGCAGATTTTGAGGGGCATATGGATGAAGGGGATTGTTACTTCTTTAAACTACTCCTTAAAAGTCCTCTCCGCTTGGCAGTGAAGAGGCTGCTGGAAGAACAGCTGTGATAGGTTTGGGGAGTGTGCAATGGCCCATCACAGCTACATTCGTTCCCAATGCACATTTTCCATCTTCATTTGCTGCCCTAAGCATTTGTGCAGACTTGCTAAATAATACAAAGATATCACATTCTATGGCGAAGCAGACAATCTCTTTGCAAAATGCACTTGGGTTATAAAGGCTTCATCTGAAGTAATGGATGAAAGAAAGGAAAGAGAAAAAATGTGTTTTCCATTTTTTTCCTTTTCAAGATTGAAATGTTCCCCCTTTTTTTTTAACTGTATCCAATACCAGCATTTGGAAACTGTCAACGGGATTCATGTATTACCATTAAAAGACCATTCAAATTAAAAGCAAATATAGAAGAGAAGCAAGGTTTAATAAAGATCTAATAGATCTTTTTCATCTCTCATTACTAGATCCAAGCCTTGAAAACTTTCAACTCAGTGAAATAAAGGGAAAAGGACCTCATGATATTGCTCCATGATTCAGGGCCTTCAAGAGAGAGATATAAAGAAACATCAAAGGCAGGTGTGTGCATGCATGTGTGTGCTGCCCGTGTGTCTGTGCACGTCTCTCCTCTTTCTCAGGGGCACAGCCGCAGCTTGGCCCCCTGCCTTGACTTTGTAATGAGTTACTGTTCCCTCTGAGCTCGTTTTCTTCAGCCTTGGCCAAACAATCCTGTCACTGAGGTTTGGGCTTCGGCAGCTGTAAACCTGTCCAATTTTGTGAGAGCTCTTGGGATGCTCTTGACCTAGGCTGCTGTGCTGCTTTCCCTGTGCCTTCCCTTAAATGATCACTTGTCGATTCAGGATTTTAGTAAATAAGTGGTCATAAAGAAATGCTGAAGTCGATGAGGAAAAATCCCACTGACATTCCTGTCCTGTATATGTGCAAAAAAAAAAAAAAAAAAAAAAAAAAAAAAAAAAAAAAATGGAATTTCAGAGCTATTTCACACCTGGACAAGCACAAATATCTGATGAAGCTTCACAGGAAACTAAAAGAGAGGCCAGTTCCAGGACAGTGTTTCTGATGCCTATCTGGGTATGGGAAATGAACGTGCATCCCTGCCATAACTGTAGCAGTACAGGACTGAACCATGTCTCCAACATGTCCAGTACTACAAGCTAGTATCACAATCAGGTACCAGCTAATTGCCATGTGATATTCCCAAAGCCTAGAATGAAAACTTTTCTAGTTGAGGTATGCTTACTTATATACAGCGTCAGCTTTAATGCATTAACATGTCCCAACCAAAGTAAAATGCAATAAAAGACACCAACTAACCCAAGCACTTCCAGCCAGCTCTTTCAACAAAAGAAATCTGTTACTACTCTCATGATAGTAACAACTAAAACCCCATGTTGGTAACAACTAAGAAAAGCCTGTCTGAGCAGAAGCTGCTGGTGGATCTGTCTGTGTCTGCCCATGGCTTCATCACTTAGCTGTGCCTGCTCCTGACCTTGACTTCTTTTGCTTGTGATTAACGAATAGCTATCCACCAGGTAAACCTCACTTCAGCCGAGATTCTTCCGACAGCTATTAAACCCAAGGTAATTTTCATTTTGTTACATTTTTGTTTGGTTACATTTTTGGTAACAGTTGTCAGAGTGGTTACATTTTTGTTACAGTTTCCTTACATTTTGGAACAGTGGCTACAGTTGATACTTTTTTGTTACATTTTTTATAACAGTTATTGCCTTTGATGCATTTTTGTTACATTCTCGATGTCTTTTGTTACATTTTGGTTACATTTGCTACAGTGGCAGCTATGAATTCAGCAAACATCAAGTCTTGGCATTGATCAAGATGAGTATTCTCATTCAATCATTCTTAAGACTCTTGTCAGCGCATGGCTGCTTCTTTGCTCACTCCCAATAATCTCAATGCAACTTCTTTTGAATGAGATGAAAATAGCCTTTATTGATAAAGACTACTGAAAACGAACCAGTAGGTTTTGCCTAGAGAATTAGGTCTGTCTAAGAGTTGAGTTTATAATACCAGCATAGAGACTACCCTATGCCAGCCTGATAGAGCCGTTATGCATCAAAGAACAAGAATGGACCAAGTAATGAGGAAAAGGCTCAAAGGCAGAAGTGGACAGATGAAGCAGAAAGCGTTCCCAGCTTTAAACCCTAAGCTTAGAGATATACAGGGGAACAAGCCAAAGGAAAAGATTCAAATGATTTCCATTGGCTGAGACAGTCTCACAGCTCCAATATATCTATTATATAGTAGGAGCTAGAACGCTTACGTAGACAAGTGGAAAGAATGAAGGTGACGTTGAGCTCTTCATAAAGACGCAGGTGGGGGGCCACAATTAGAAATTCAGAGCTATACCATGAGTTACCATTTAGAACTGAAGTTCTAGTTGGATCATGTTCAAAGTAAAGGTCAACCCCAAGGTCACATCCGGCTTTAGAGCCGAAGAAACCCCAAGAGTGAATATGCTGAGTCCCAACACTAAAGTCAATGTTAGGAATGCAAATAAGAAGAGTGCTCCTAAAAGGCATATTTGGAGAGTGGCCAAAGCAAAAGACTCTGATTCCCTCCAGCCCACCACAACATAAATCAGTCATGCTGCTGAAAAATGGCAGTACCAGTGGGATACAGGCCCAGGTTGCATGACAGTGGGGATGTGCAGGATACTCTCTGTTATGCTCACATACATCCTAGCAGCCCTGGAGTTTGCAGGTCAAAGGACAAAAATGATCACTACCAGAAGTGTAAAGCATTTCACTCAAGTCAGTGTGCTAATGCCCTTTGTGCCTGCTCTGAATTCCTCTCTGAGCACAAGAACTTGGAGACTAATTTCACTGTGGCTCATGGGATGAATGTTGTCTCTTTTTTCTGCCTAGAAATGATCTGGAAATGGTAGGTTGCTAGTTTAGTTTTATGAGCTACTAAAACTATTCTTTGAATAATAATTGGCCTGAAGTTCATCTGTTGAAAGAGTTCAATATTCAGCATTCAGCTCAGGGCAACAGCACATCGGCTGTGGAAGGGGAGGGCTTGGAGGGGAATTACTCCCTCCAGAGTCACGGCCACACCACATGTGGCAAGCCAAGTTTAAAATAGCTGCAGACAGAGAGGAGATATGTCATTTGGAAATTACTTGTGCGCTGTTTGAAGCAGCCGTTAACCGTGCAGCAAACAGACTCTGCAAATAGAATTGCTGTGTGCAACACAACCTGGGACTAATGTAACCTCCTGTTTCCGATTACCAGGACAAGCTCTGAAGCCTGCCATCCACAGAAACTAATACCAAGGGCTAGGGAACAGCGAAAGTTGTATGGAAGACAGGGCAAAAGAAGCCGGTCCGGATGATTAAAATTGAATCTCCAAAAGGAATTGATTGTCTCTCCTTGATGCAGAGCGCTAACTCTAATAAGATCTTTCATCATAAGGAGGCCTCTGCAAGCCTGGCAATGGAGAAAGTAATACTGTGAATTTCTAACCATGAGAGTGTGGATTTAAATAAAACTGGATATGCATTTGCCTAGCTTTTGGGCAGTGACCTAAGAGAAGGGAAAAAGAAACCACTTCTGATAATATAGCTTATTGAAATGGTTCTGCACAGTGACTTAAAACAGACAAAAACAATGCTGAGATGCAATGAGTCTGTTTTGCTCTGATTTCCTTCTACGTTGGGCATTTGGTTCCATTAACAGTAGAAGTTTCATCCTGCGCTGGACAAATACTCTTGTTGCCAATTGAGAAAGGAGCTTTATTCAGCCAAGTATGTATTTTTTCCAAGTATATATTCCTTTAAAATGGTAGGACTGGCTAAAGCGCTCAACTATGGCATGCTCTTTTTCCTGCTCTGTGGGGAAGACACTGTGTCTTTCTTCCCTACAGACATAACAATATTCCCTTGCACTTTAATTCTTATGCCTCTCCCAAAGCTAACAGCACTGGACTTGGAGTCCCTGGGCAGGCAGGATATTGGCAGCTCAGTCCACTGCAGGCAAGGTGAATACCCTTAGGAGGTGTTGTATTGCTGGTGGTACTGCCTTTTACATTTGCAGCAGTAAGAGTACCTCTGCAAAGCCAGCCTTTCCTGGCTTTTTCTCACAGGTTTCTGCTCTGAAAGGTTTTGCTTTGGGCCAACCAAAATAATTTGTGTCAAGTGAAATGATGTTTTCCATCTTTTAGTTTCCCCTCCTACATGAAAAAGGAGAGTAACCAAACAAGAGGCAAACCAACCAACACAAGGAGAATTTGGTTCAAAGCAAGCCAGTTTTTCTGCCTCCAAATGGTTTATTTTAGAAGAGAAAACTATTTGCCCAGCCTTAACCCTAACCAGCAGATTTCATTAAGGAACCTGGGGCAGCCTGCACACTGTATAGACGTTAACTTAAACTACACACATTTTAATTTGCACAATTATGTTCTCTGGGCCCAATTCCCACCAGTTTAATCTGGGTATTTTCTGTCATCACTTCTTGTGCCCAACAGTTGTAAAATGCACTATTAAACAGCTGCTGCCTTCCACAGGTGGCTGCCTTTCAGAATGAGGTGAGGATGTCTCCTGTATTGCACAGAGGACTTGTGAGGTTTAATTCAGTCATGTTTGTGAACAGCTCTGAAAGCTTCATTTAAAACCCGACGTGTTCTTTGCAGGCTACATTTCCCAACAGGAAAGAGTGCAAAGTAAAATGGCAGCTTTCACAGAGAGACAGTGGATACAACTGCAACTAGACTGATCATAAAGGCATGCTCCCATATAATGCACCACTAAGTCCTGCTACACACCATGTTGTGCATATGGGTTTGTCAATAATACTATGCATGCTGTACATACATTTCAATACAAACATACATGATTGTTCAATAAATTCAGTACTGCAGTTCAAAAGCCTTGACCCATGTGTGTTCTCATCAGCTTAAGAAGGATTATTAGCTCAAGCTATTGGACACCTCTGAAGATTTTATTTATAGCAAATATGAAATAAGAGCTATGAGGGGAATTCATTCAGGTCTTGAGCATGCCTTTTACTTCTGTGCTGTTCAATACTACAACAACAACAAACACTTTCCAGGTTATATTAAACTTGTTGGATTTAACTGTAGTATTGAATCAACAACCTCTATCCTGACCTGGATTTAATGCTGTCTTGTAAGCTGAGTATACATAAGTACTCCTTCTCCTGGGTCTAACCATTCAGCCATACCAATTTGATCAAGCATTTTGCCCCCTTTCTTGAAAGAGTAAGGCAGAAAAGATCCCGTTCCACTGGTCCAGCCTTTGCCCACAAACCAGAACTACTACATAGCAAGTCACTTCAACACTGGTGTCCAACCTCATCCTTAAGACATTGTAAGACAACAAAGCAACTTTATCATAGTCTTCCTCTATGATATGACTGAAGGATGAGGAGGACAAGCTTTGGGACCTTGGGAGGGAGGGAAGCAGGCAGAGAAAGAGAGGAAGATAGAGAGGAAGAAAGGAAGGCAGGAAAAAGCAGGCAGGTCTCCAGTACTTGCTCCTAGACCTTGAAAACAGACTTTTTGCAAACAGGGTACCTTGTACCTCCACAATACAGTACCTCATCTCAATGTTTCTTACAAGGGTCCTCTCAGAAGGGCTCAAAAGAGTATGAGCTGTTTACAGGAGAGTTAGTTTCCAGGAAGCTATCTCAAAAGTTGATCCATTGCCATGATCCAGGGTAGTTCCCATTCAGTTTGGATAGCATTTGCCTGTTAGAAAGGTACACAAATGCACAACTGTGCAATGACGTCTGTCTACTCGTGCCCTTCAGGCACCTGGAGCTGAACCCCTTTGCCCTAGCTGTCAACTTTAGCTGTGCTGCCAGGCTGCTGTCAATGACTTGCATGAAAACTTCATGTTACACTCTTGCTCTTTTGCCCCTGTTCACATACAGAAAACTCTGGATAGTCCATTTCGGCCCTTATAATTCAGGCCCCAGACTACACCCTGCCTGCTTTTCCTGCCCCAGGAAAGAAAGGTAGCTACTTCATAGTTAGTCTGGCTAACACCAGAAATTTGTTAGATAACTGAGTTGTGGACTTTCTATAAAATCAGGAGAGAAGTATGTCATACTCTCCACAGAGGGTAAGCAGGAGTCAAAAGCTCAGCAAGGAAAGAGGAAAGGCAGGAGGAGGAAGAGAAGTTTGGGGAAGGACAACAGAAACACAAAAATGTCATGTATGGCCCATAAGGAGACAGTTCACCCACTGTGAGCAGAAACTCAGAGGTAAAGACGAGGCTTTGGGAAAAGACTGTGAGAAAGGTTAGGAGCCTATAACTGCGATATGAGATAACAGCATTTCTGTTTAAGCAACCAGTGGTAGAAGTGAACTTGTCCATGTAACGATAGAACCCACTTCTACACTACAGCATCTGTGATAAGGTTAGTCTTGGCCCAGAGGACAACAGACCTTGACCTTAGAAACAAGTTGTTCTGGTTTTGCTTTGTTTGGGTGTTTCTTAAGGAGTAGGAGCAGGGGTGGGTGGGTTTTTTCTGTTTTAACATTTTCAACAGCTACTACCACCAGAAGAGCAGAATGCTGAGGAAACAGGGCATGCTTTTATACTGGAGTATGGCAGATCCTCTGCCCTTCCCCAGCACTGCTTCAATACCACTCCAGCTCTGCCTGTGTGGCTGCACCTAAGACAGACAATACTGACAGGAGACAGCAGCAGGATTTCAGCTCCTGGCCGCCTGTCGCAGGAGCACACAATAGGAGCAGCAACTATACACCTGCAGCAGAGGAGCTATGCTGCTCACAAGCTACCTGCATTTTACTCCTCAGCAAGTAGGGGTATGTGCATGCCCCAGTCCAAGGGGAAGCCCATGAGAGAGACTGGGTTTCCCCCTCCTGCTTTGTGGTGCCTTCTTGGGCTTTGGTGGAAGGCTGCAAACAGCCTCCCTTTAGTGTTCCCTTAGTGCTGATGCAGACACAGTCTGCTATAAACACAAGTTTACATATCTTACTGCACTCAAGAGCAGAAGGGTGTCATTCCAATGTGACTGCGATGAATAGGAGGTTGGGCTAGACAACTGCCTGGAGTCCCCTCCAACCTGAATTATCCTACAACTCCACTCAATAGGCTGAGGGCATGGCTCTGGAGGTGGGCACATGTGGGCCCTTCAACAGCAGTAGCTCCAACAGGCATCATGTTTGAGGTCTTCACCTCAACTTTCAGTTACAGAGACAGACAGACATGTGCTCATACTGTACTGGTGAAAGGCAGTGTGAAATGCTAATGCCCATCAACGGAGTCTTCTCAGGCTCTTTCTCCAGCCTCTAGCACCTCATCTTCAGTGCGCATGCTGCCTTTGGTCACTTGGTATTTCTTGCAGAGCTCACCATCAAGAGCTGCCATCTCCTGCCTTGCCATCTTTTGTTAGGGGGGCCTTTGTGCTTCATAGGAAGGAGACATGCTGAGAACAAGGGGAAAGTAGGAAAGAAAGCCAGGAGGGAGAAGTGGGCAGCAGCTTATTTAGGTGTGGCAGGCAAAGGAAAAAGGAGAGGCAAGACGGCGAGTGGCAGGGAAAGAGAAATCAAGAGGGACGTGGAGAGTAGACAGATACAGAGCGAGATCAGAGCTGGGAGAGAGAGTGAAAGACCAGAAAGGGTGTTTCCATTTGTATTTTTATCTGATCCAAAAATGTGCTCACATAAGAAAAATGCCAGCTTCGAGAAAGAACAGCTCAGAGAGCAAGAAAAGCGGTTTTGACAGAACAGCCAAGTTAGGAAAGAGCTGTCTGCATAAGTGATCAGCAAAAACCACATTGACAGCTCACACGGTCCCACCTTCCCTCTGATCCAGACTCTCTGGTCCTGACTTTACTGACTGGAGTAACTGGGTCACCACCACTGCACCAAGGTGTTTATTCTGATTTCTCAGACTCACACTACCACAGCCTCGTACTAGGCTATGAGGGTACACCAGCTCTCTTAGAGCAAGCATAGGGCTTTCTAACCTGGCTGGTGTGGCAATTTCCTTGATAGACATCCATGGATTTGTTTCAAGTTTTGTTTAATAGCTTTACCCTTGAAAGACTGGAGGAGAAGAGGTGATCTTAAACTGAGATGAGGGAGTCAATAAGCCTCCTTTCATTAGTGCCTGCACTGTACTCAGATTTAACTCTAAGCCCTTTCCATGAAGTAAAATAGTTTGTTTTGGCTCTGTGTGTGTGTATGTTAAAGGAAGAAGTAGATCAAATTCAAGAAAGTGCTGAACACTCCTGCCCTTTGCTTCGTTGGTTATTTGTCCTCACTGGCAACTGGCCTCCCTCCGAGAATGCTGGCTTGTGGATGAAATGAAGCACAATACAACTGTATTTTGTATAGCATCGCTCAAGTAAACAGCATCACAATTGCTCTGCAGGCTAAGTGATAAAAAACAGCAGAGAGAGGGAAGTGAGGAGACAGAAATGATGGAAGAAAACCAGCTGCTTCCAGAGGAAGGAAGCATAGCTCCATGGCTAAGGCTCTGGGCTGGGAAATGACAGGCACAGGCTTAGCAATTAGACTTCATGCTTTGACCTTGAACAATCTGCCCAGCCTTTTAGGGCTCAGTTTCCAGTGCAAGACTTCTGGTTATTAACTTTTCCCTGTCTCGGGAAGTCTGAGATTACTGCATTCATGTCTGTGGGGTGCTTTGCCACTACCCAAGCAAGGACTTCAATGGCTGGGTGAGTAGAGGGGTGCTGAAAGGCAATGGCACACAAAACAATTCAGATCTTTCAGGTTGCCAATCCCCACTCCCAAATCACAATACCTCACTGAGCATGATGACCCCACTGAAGCATTTTATCAAGCAGTGTTGAAACAAGGAGGTGAGCAGCAGATTTCACTGTAGCAGGACAGCCTTGCCTCATGCACGGTGGGACAGGAGGAGGTGGCAGCCACTGGATTCCTTAAAAGCAGCTTCACTCTAGGGACGACTATTAAGGAATGGAGTAGCTGCCAGTGACAGAACTCACCCAGTATGTTAAATTTGGGTAGCATGTGGTACAGTGGTCATTTATAACCATGATACTAAGAGTACACAACATACTGCTTATGACTATCAGAGGGTTGGGAAGGACGGCTAGAAAAATGCTTTGCAATCTGCTGCTGAGCAGCTCAAACACAGAAAAGCACGAGAAGTGATGACCCAAATGGCTAATGAACGTGTTTCATTACATGTTGACTGTGAACAGCAGGCTGACATAATACTTTTCAAAATAAGACATGATTTTGAAATCACTTTCCATCTTTTTGAGCAACTCAGTTGTCTGTTTCAGTGAAGAAGGGACTGGTGCATTCCCTAGTCTGGCTGTGGAACGGAAAGGCTGCAGGATACCTGCTAAATACTGATTTCTAGGGATCCAACCATTCCTCTCCTTGTCACAAACTTGGGCTCCTGTTCCCCTTTAAAGTGCATAACTAACAACAGATGGACAAAAGAAAAGGAAGGCACGAGCAGGAGATTGGCTAGGACACATTCTATGCACAGAGGAAGGAATTTCCTGGATATTAGAAATTAGCTCCTTGCTTCTCTATAAGGGTCTTGAGTAGCTCTGCTTCTTCTCCTATCTCCTAATTCTCCATTTCCATGTGCATCATCCCTTTCCCTTGCAGCTAGTTCAGAGCAGAGCCATGACTGAGAGTGGATAGAAGATGAGAGGGGGCCTTCGGAGAGAGGACATGGGAAGCTGCTAGTCCAGGGTGCTGCTGCTCGATTGCAGCAATGGGCGCACATCCTGACCCACCCAGAGCCTCCAGCTGCACAGGGGGACTGGTTGCTCCCTCCCTGCTTGCCTGCCACATCCTTCACTGCCCATCAGCCACATGATTTGTATAACTTACGCAATGCTGAATGGAACCCTAACCCCAAACAGCGCAGAGCAGGCTCCAAGGCGGCTGCAGTGCACACCTCCAGAGCAGTTTGCTGCCTACTCCTGCCTATCTGCATGGTGTTGAGGCCCTGCAGAAGGCATGGTACCAGACTCATCCACATCGCCCTGCTAGAGGGACTTGTGTGCATTTGCTGTCTCCATTTCAGTGGACTTTGCAGGGAAGCACGACTCACTGTGTGAATATCAATAGGGTCTTTAAATCTCCTAGAAATATTTTCCATCCTGAGTTTCCTGAAGCTGGGCGCTTCAGATTGACGACTCAGCAGGTATCACACTGATCTCACAATTGCTTTCATGCCAGCTGCGGGAACCATAGTCCCATCTCCTACAGATCTCTCTCCTTGCATATAGGACACCTTTTGTCCTGTTCTCCCCACAGTCCTGAGACAGACTCAAGTCATGGACAGGAGCACTGTTTTTGTCAGTCTCCAGAAGCAACATGCATCAAGTCAGGCGCATCTCCTGTGCATCACCATAGCAACAACATCAGGCCCAGTGTGGAAAATGAGGGGCAAGAGGAAAAAAAATGGAAGAGGGCTCCGCAGATAAGGAATGGAGGCTTCTCCCTCAGTTGGTGGCAGAGACCAAGAGGAGCCCATGAGAGTGACACCTGTTTGTGCCACTGCTGGGACAGAGAGAGGCCACCCAGAGCTGCAGCTCACGAATGTATTTGGGACCAAGAGAAAAGGCTGAGGACACGGGACAGGCATTGACTGGCTGTATTCTGAGCCCCTTGAGCCCGCCAGTTATTAGTATCTTTATCATTGATTTGCAACAGTGCATCAGTCCGAGAGCTCAAATCACAGCTGCATTGGGTTGTTTATTATTTACACTGGTATTTAAGCTTTGCTACAGAAACCCTTCTCTGCCATGACACTTCTAACAGCACTAACTCCAACCAGTAACATAAAGCACAATGGACCAGCTGCCTCTGAGTCCCCAAGAGCCATCCAGGTAGCCTGGTGAGGAAATCCAGCCATGATGGTAAATGGGGAAGCCTATGCAACCAACTTGGACACAGCTCAGCAGCTTTCCTCCACACTTTACATGAGCTCTTGTCACCTTACAGATGACCCCACCACTCAGACTCTACTACAGCTTGAGTTCTCTTCCTCTGTCAGGGTGCCCCAGGCTGCGACTGAGCCTGATATACATCTCTGTGGAACCCTCCTCTACTCTATCTCCATAGTTCAGGCTGCGGCAAGAAGTTCAGAGCCGCTGCTGTGCCTGAGAAGTAACTCTTGTCGTCTTCTCCTCAAGTGTTCCCAAAGGGAATAGCTGGCAAAAATCCTTAGAGAGCCAGAATATTGACTCTTGTAGGAAAGCCTTCCTTCAGGGATGTGAGCACTACTGGGACCATCTCACACATGGTAGTAGTACACATGGCCCTGATTTTCATGCGGACTTCTGGTGACCCAGGCTCTACAGAAATGATTGAGAAATTGTCACCAGTTGCTGCTAAGGGGAGGAAGGTTCTTCAAAAGACGGCAAAAGGTTTTGGAGCTGACAGAGCTCAAGTTTGATCTAGCTCCTCTCCAACTGAACGTAAAGTGTTTTTTATGCATCGCTCATTACCTTTCCTAGTAAAGGTAAATTAAACCACAACTGAATGCTGTGGCTATCCTGCCTTCTTCCCTGCCACCCTCCCAGACAGGACCTTCCATACAGTTTGTGCCCTGAAAAAGCCACGTCTTAGCAGACAGCCTAATGCCATCCCTCTCTGGAGGCTGACTTTGACATCCAGTATTTCAGCTTCTTTCAGCAACATCTAGGCTTCATCCCTCCTTGTCTGTACTCGTGCTACTGCCTCCTGCAGTAAGGCAATCAGAGCATAAGCTTTTTTCCCAAATCCCCTGCTTAACCTCAGGCAGACCTGTGTAGCTTTAAGTAGCGTATTACAGTAACGAGGGGCCATGCCTATTTCTGAGAATACGCCCTCCTTCCCATTAGTAACCCCCCATGACAAGCAGCTCTATCTTCACTGCTGCCACCAGGCACTTGCAGGCCACTGGAGCTGTAAAGGAGGACAGAGCAGCCTGTCATAAAGAAAAAGTGAGAAGAGTGCATAAACTGGGAGAGAGGGTGGGGGAAGGAATAAGCATTGACAGTCAAAATGTGGAAAAGATGAAATGCAATTTTTCTTCAAACGCCTGGAGACAAGACAGATCGCCTGGCTCCCTTCCCCTCCCTTGCCCTCCTGCCTGAGAAGAGAAGAAGTAGTTAACATAGGAAAGCCCCTCAAATAAGCCCTGACAGGCACATGTTCCGAAACTGATGGCATTTCCCTAAACACTGTTTGTAAAATGGTAATTATCCAGCAGGCAGTGACAGCTGGCACTTAGCACTGTAAGGGAACACGGGTGGACAAGAAGAAAGGGATCCTGCAGTAATTGAACAAAGGGTAGAGAAATATATAAAACATAATCAGAAAAATATAAGGATTGCTGGCTGTGCTAATAGGTCACTTCAGCTTCTTGTTTCATCTTGAAGTGACTGAGCGTGAATGCAGATTCAGATTGACATCTTCCAAATTGTTCAGCTGGGAGCAGAGAGGAGCATCATCACCAGCAAACCCAATGGGTGAGCTGCTGGCAGCGAGCACATGGGTGCCAAACTGGTGGTCAGCTTTTTCACTAAGCATCTGGAGGACTTGCATTCCAATGTGTGCCACAAGATCAGCTGCTGGGAATGAGAGCTTCTGGGTAGATGTTTCCTCCCTACTTCAGACCACCCCAGCAACTCAGCTATGCCGCAACATGGCAAAGTGGAGTCCCTCACTGGAAGCATCTAGACTGGACAAAGCATCGTGCAATATTCTTTAGAAGAACCTCTTAAGTTGGACAGGAAGATGACTAGACTGATCTTCTACTCCTCTGGTGTTAAACAAAAAATCCACTTCTGGGATGTTTTTAGAGCAATGGAGCGGCCTGTCAGTTCTGATATCAGTTCTGACAGATCTCCTGTATGGCCTTGGGGTAAAGCTCTACTTTCAGTGCCTTGATTCTTTACCTATAAAATGGGTTACGATTTGTTGTAGCTTTGTGATATGTTCAAAGCAAGGCCTGTTTCCTATTACGTCCTACCCAAATTCTAGGAGGACAGGGTCCTGAACAGGACTTGAGTCCTTTAAGCATGTTCAATAACACAAGTCAAGATATCATCCCTCATATGAGAGTCGCACTCAGCAAGAGTAAAACAAGCAGAATGAAAATAAATTCGTATTAATGAGCAGGGTGGTATCTTTGAGCTTGGGGGTTTCCAAGCTCATATTCTGTGGCCATCTGATTTGCTTCCTCATTACTTTAATTAGGATGTTATCTCCCTCCAGCCTGCAGCTGAAACACTGATTTCCAGAATGCTCCATGACTCGCTTTTGCCCAGATCCTGCCTGGAAAGGTTCCTGCCAGGACCCAGCAGCATGTACATTTGATCACCACCCACGGTATGCCCCTGAGTCACTCGGTGAGGAACAGGCCAGCAGTCCTAACAAATGATGCTCAGATGAGCGTGGTCAGACAAGGACAAGTAATGGAGCACTAGAAGAAGGGAAGGAGATCTACCTTTCTCCTTTGTACCAGGAATCAGCTTGGCACACAGATAGTCCATGTCTGGATGTGACAGAAATAGCATTTGAATTTCTTGTCATTCCCTGCCATTCTTCTTTGCCATTACTTCTCCTTTATCAAAGGACACTATTCATGAGAAAGATATAATTGTCCTAATTGACCCATACAATTTTAAAAACTGAAGGCAAAATCCTTAAAGCTTCTGAATTCCTGCTGAGCTCATCTTCCTCCTCTACTCTGCCTTAACTCTGTTTCAGTGGATGCTGCTAGTACTTGGTCCATCACAGCAAATGACCTTTAAGCTTCTTTTTATGCCATATTCTCCTTGGTGCCAGGTTTGTATGTTAATAGTTTTCTCAGCACCCATGCACATTTAAAAGAAGATAGATTTTCTCTGCTGCAGACAGATACACCTCTGCACAGTAATTCATTATGCTACTATCTCCAAAGCTGCTGCTCTGAGAAATATGCCAACAGAGTTGTATTAACAGTGTATAGTTTTCATGACGATAACCAATGATTTGTTTGACTAGGTCTCTTATGTATCAATCTAACTATTTTGTAGCTTGCATGTGATTTATTTTTGATTGTCTTTACAAAGTTCAAATATTACTTTCAGTAATCAATCTGCTTTCCTCAAAGTACTGTTAAGTTCTTCTTTAATGAGTGAGAGTTTGAGTAAAGAATTTGTCCTACAAAAGTACTGATCTGAAAGTTATCAATATATTTCTAAATGAATGAGTACGAGTAAACTGAAAAGTGAGATTTTTTTTCCCATCAGATGACATTAAAATATATGCATGCTTTCAAGTACAAAGTAATTACTTTAAGCAGTAATAGAGTGTTTCTCATAAGATATATTAAAGAAATACCAACAATGAAATTGCTAATGTTGCAATTTAATTATAAACTCTTCTATATGCCAGCACATCTTTACTATTACTTTTGTTGCCATTCTTGAGCCGGAGCATGTTGTCTAACGCAATTTACTATGCCTTTTTTTTTTTGGTACAAATTACTTTCATAGCTTCTGTTTATCTGCCATATATGAAAAAGCACAGCCTCACAAGAGATGCTACACAGCAGTGATTAAGATTAAAGAAATGAGAGTAACATTGCGTTATGTGAGAACGTCTGTGTAGCCGCATAATGAAAGGGGGTAACATATACCTGCAGGAGATTAGCAGTAAGACCAAAAGTTCAGTTGTAATTTTGGAAGGTAATTTCAGTGTAGCCATTATAAGGTAGTGCCAGATGACTTTTGAGTAAACATGAATATTCATTATCATTATTAATGTATTTACCACAGACGTCGTTTCCCTGCAAGGTTCCGCACACAATCTAGCTTGGCTGTTTCCTGAGAAGCACATTGAAGTGCAACACTTTCTTGGTGCAATGGATAGCTGCACTGATATTTAAGATTAGAAAGGAAGAGCTTAGATAACCTAGGGCTTCTCCCTGAGTGATGCAGACCTTCCATTTCACCCACAGTTTCCCCCTTTCTAACTCAAAAACTTGTGAGTGAAACAAAGGAAGTCTTTTAGAAAGACATCTGATGTTGATCTGAAAACTGTAAGTGATGAAGAGCTGAACACAACCTTGGGTAATCTGATTTCTTGTATGAAATAAATTCAGGCAATACGCAGATTCCTGTACACACATGCGCACACAGTCACACACTCAAAATAAAAGTACCTTAATGATCCTCTTTGTCAGAGTAACAGCTACTACACATCACCTGGCTTTGGTGACTATCCAAGCATACTCATTGCTGCTGGAGGAAACCTTTCCTGGTTTTGCCCTCTAAAATCCACCTGGCACTCAGCACGAGTACTTAACACATTAATTTAATAAAGCACTCCTAATGCTGCTGAAGGTTTGGGAAAATGCAGCACATCACTGCCAGCAAGTTATTTGTGTTGTCTCTGTCAGATGGCTGTGATGGCTTGTTCAGCTTTTGTGCAGGGCTTGCAGAGAAGTGAGGTGCAAGGTAAGTCACAACGAGGGGTGCAGGCAACTCGAGCTTGTCCTGTGCACAGCCCTAGACCATCAGATGTGAAGCACATCTGGAAACTGTATAGCAGAGTTAATGCTCCACCTCATGGGCATCATATGCCCATCAACCCAGTGTATTAACAAAGACATTGACCGACTCAAATACATCTCTAAGGCTTTCAAACCTCAACTGGGTGATCTCAGCAGTTCTAATTACAGAAGGAAAGTCTTTCTCCGCAGCTCTCACTGTAGGATAGACAGGAGAAGGAAAGTGCAGGGAGAGCATGAAAGCACACAGAAGCACATGTGAAATAAAGGCAAAAAGAGACAAGAGGTCACACAGAAATAAAGGGTCAGCAAGAAGAAGTAAACACGGAAACGTAAGAGGAATAGGTCAAAGGGGAGCAAATGGGCAAGAAAGAAAGAATGAGAAAGCGTTTGGACTAACTGGCAGCATGGGCCAGGAAACATCTGGGCTGCAGGTGTACACAGAGACATTAGGAATTGAGTGTAAACACTCACACACACAGTACCACACAATGACTTAGGTACAAATGACAAATCACACACTCATTTGGGTGAGAAAAGACCTCTGGTGCATCACCCAGGCCATTGCTGCACATTGCGGCAGGTCTGATTACACCTAAACCATCCCTGACAGATGGGTGACTCATCTCTGCCTTGAATACCTCCAGTGCCTCTATAGCCTGGCTTGGCATCCAGCTCTGTCACCAAACTGTTCCTAGAGTTATAAAGTTTTCCCTCATATTTTTTAACTAACTGTTCCCTGCTGCACCTAAGGACCATTATGTCTTAGGCCTGTTTGTACCAACCACTGAGAAAAATGGATCCCCATCCTCTCAGTAGCGTCTCTTTATGGATTTGCAGACAGTGATTACATCTCCCTTCACACATCTTTCCTCCTCAATGAATATATCCCAATCTCCTTAATCTTCTCATTTACACTACACTTTCCAAACCTATCAGCATTTTCGTCACTCTTCCTGGAGCTTCCTCCAATACACTGTGGCTTTGGGATGTGGAGAAGACAGCATTAATTCAGCTTCCTGCCTTTTACCTGTTTCATGTCCAGTGGGGAGAGGTAGAGGACCGGCTTTATTTTCTTCCCTGAGTACCATTTGCTTCCTGAATACCTCCTGCTTTTGTCTTCTGAAATACTGTTATGTGCAGAGACCGTGCACATACTTACCCACCTGTTTTATGTGTTACACAGATAAATACAAGGGGCCATGCCCAGTAGGGGTTCAACATTAAAAACTGTCTTAAAAGATAAGCTGTGGCATCTGTGATAAAGAGTATCTGAAGGAGTGGAGAATGAGGAAGACGATGGTGTCACTTTACACACTGGAAGAAGCCTCATTTGATGGTGCCCTGATGGTGTACCAGACAGTGAAAATTAGAACATCCTCTTGCTGCCCCCAAACCCAAATACTATTCAAATCTGTGCAGCCAGTATCCATTTCATCACACTCATTTGTCTTCTGGGCTGCTGTACACTTCATTCATCATTCTTTCCTCTTCGTTTAAAGCCTCCACTTACAAGACTGGTTAGGCTAGTTCTCAATAGGTCTGCCCCCCTGTTGTTCAAGTGAAGTGCATGAATGGTTTCTACACAATGCAAAAACGCCTTTGGCACTATGATTTTAGTTGCAAATGGATAACCTACATGGGGAAAAAATCAAGAAAGGAAGGACTGAGTAGGTCATTTGAGATATTATACAGCTGCCTCCAATTGCTCCCTTTAGTTTCTGAAAAGCTTCTTGGGGATTGAATTAGAAGATGGACCTTTAAAAACATCTGGAGACAATATCCAGTAGAGCAGTCAAAAATGCCATAGCATTTCCTTTATGGATTTCACAGAGAGAGCAAGTCCCAAGTAAAATGCATAACAAACACAATCCTCCAGTTCTCAGTGGAAAGACATGACAATGAAGGGACAATCATTTCAAAGGGTCCTCAGTTTACATCTGCAATCAGGTACCAGCACAAAAGCATGCCATTTCTATACCTAACAGCCTGACTGAAAGACCAGTGCCATGACATACTTTACCAAGGGACCACTGGCCACTTGTTTGCCTCATACTACTTCAGAATTAGAAGGTGGGATGAGCGGAAAGGATTTCAGCTCTAGGGGTTGTGAGACTAGAGGCCAGGCTCTGAGAAAGTCATCTGCAACCTATTATAGCTAAAGGCTTATTGCCAATGACAGCAACTTATGGATGTGTCTGCGTAGCAGACTAACGGTCAATAACATTTCTTTTCAGTACCCTACTGCAACATCAAGCCAAGCATGGTGTTTATTAAGTGCCATGGAATTTCCTGTCTGTTCTGGAAACTGCAGGTTTTTACCCTGATTGCAGCAGTCTGACAAGAAAATCTGAAAAATCAGTTAAGAAATGGAGAAACATCTCATTCTTCACAACAAAAAGAATATGAGATGTAAAATGTCATTGCTTTGATGTGCTGGCAAACTTCCTGGAATCAGTCGACCAAAGATAACTATGTTTATAAATATTTGGGATACGAAGATACTGTATATAAATTGCATTTTTATTATTATTATAAAAGTGTGGTGTGTTTTTATCTTAGAGAGGGAAAAAAAAGGAAAAGAAATAGCTCTGCAGTGTATTATAAATATATACATTCGGGTGTTTTGTGCTGTGCATAGCATGTTGTTAATAAAGAAACTGAATTCTACTTTCTTCCTACCCCTTGAGCAGAGCAAAGTGGCTACTCCCTTAATTTCTCCCGGCAAGAGGTGCTAAGAGGCTTATGGAACAGTACTGGAGTTGCCTACAGGTGAGAAGCACTCTGAAGATCCCTCTGCCTGAAGGTTTTCTGCTGCAAACCCATAACCCCAGTATCTAAGAATCTCCCATGTAAAATCAATAGCAATAACGGAGTCTCTCGGATGATATAGCCGAGGCTGTGCTGGAGGAATATCCGCGGATGGCTACAGCTTGTTCCAACTGTTCTGGCAGGTTTTATTGCAGGGAGAGGCTCAGGGCTGCTGCCTGTGGAACTCTCACAATCCGGATAATTGCTTTTCTGTTCTTTTTACCACTGATAAAGAGAGGAGAATGGCTGAAATACAACAGAAGCGGCTCCCACAGCCATGTATATTCTGCTCCTGACGAGCTGGCCTCCACGTCATGCCAGTCCAGGACTACTTGCATCTAACTCTAGCAACCCTTCTGCTATTCCTGTCGTCTCACAGGCTCATTTGCACAGGTCTGCTCAGGGACATCAGCTGGGTCATACAATTTCACTTCATCCAAAGCCTGGCCCCTCCACAGTCCCACTAACACACCTCGATCCTGAGTAAAAGCCCTTCCTGCTATTCCCTATGCAAAATCTATTCCTGTTCAATTGCTGTCTCTCCCACTTTGCAGCCTTATCAGCATCTACATTTTCATTTGTCATTTCTTCTTGATTCCCAGTCTTCTACCTGTTATTCCCTGCAATAACAGGCAGCATGCTGCAACCGATTCCACTTCCATTCTGCTTTCTAAAGCATGGCTGAAAAACAAGCACTACCCCACTAGTAAACCTACCTGAAATCTATTGAGCTGACTGTCAGCTGGCTCCGTGAAACAGAGGTAAACAATTAAGGCACAATGTTTGCAATAATCACCCTGCAGAGCATTAACTCCCTGCCATTTGAGTCCTGGATTAGTAGTGTCAGTTGGATTCAGCCCTGGCTGGCATGCTAGGCCATCCCCACACACCAGGAGGGTCTCTCTGAGCACCTCTTATCAGGCTCTCTCTTGCCTCTCTTCTCATGGCTTTGCACCTTCTGCTTCCTTGACAAATAACCATTCACTGTACACCCCATGGCTGCAGGGACCTGACTTTCACCCCAGTCAGCCACCAGCTTGAGATGAATACCAGTGAAAGACCCAGCATTTAGCACCTTTCAGTCCAGATGCAAGACACATGAAATAGATACTGCACTAGATACTCAAACGGCTTCCAAAGCAAGGGATAAATAAGAATAAATAAATAAATTAGATAAATAGATAAATAGAGAGCCATATACAGAAAGAGCTGGAGGAAGACCTTACATCATTCCTGTGTTAAAAATATGACTTGTGTTGCATTCTTTAAGAGCAGGAATTCTGCTCACATACATATACAGGTTTATTCGTGTTTGGGGGAAACAGGATTGCCAGCATTCAAGATCAATCAGTCCTCAATGGGGTTCAAAGATTGGAGAATCATGCCTCGTTGTCTTTCCCATTGTAAATGTTAACTAAATGTAGCTCTGGTGAGAGTTGCCAGCTCAATAGCCCTGGAGATTAACCTGCCAAATTCTTCAGTCAAATTCAGTCGCAGCACTGTAAAACCTGAGTAATTCTGACTATAATCAGAGTACTCCAAAATTGCAGCCAGGGGTTGGATTTTGGTACTGCAACAGTCCATTCTTACCGACAGCAGAAAGAGACCTAGTTTAACTCCACAGCAGTGTTGCCAACACCCTCAGCAAGACCCAGAATTGATCCCACAACAGATACAGCACTGGCAGCAACAGTATTTGCTTTACCAAAGTGGAAGATAGTAGTGTATCTCCCACCCCACTGACTTACATGTCTCACACTTTACCTCAATTCCTGCTGGAAAGACCAACCCTGCTTCATAGCTCGCATACAGTAAATTAGTGCCAAGGATATGATTTTTGAGAGTTGACCTTTGCCTAGTCACATCAATTCAAAACTATGGAGTTTTCATCACTGATTTCTATGGAAGGATAACGGCAGCAAAATCAAGCACTCTGAAAATACTAAGATGAACAGAAAGAACTGGAGTACTTAGATGTGCCCATGGGTGGACTCTATGCTGTTGTCATCAATATCAGCCTGCTATCTGTTATACTGCAAAGGGTGATGGAATTCCCTACCTCTCCAGTCCCTCTCCAGGGTCCCCAGGACCCATGGTGTGAGGTTACTGAACTGCAGCTATTGCTGGGGCTTGGCTTGGTGCTCAAGACATCAGGATGACTGAGGAGCTCCAAGGTAGACCAGGTTTTCCCCGGACCTCTCCATGTCACAACCGAGAGGCAACAAGCCCAAGGTAGCATATTACTCTCATTTCCCAATTTTCCTTTTCATTGGAATTGCTGATATTTGGCTAGATGAGATTCCTCTAAAGAGAGAAAGTGGGACTTTGAACCAGTGGGAATACAGCTTGAAATGAAGGAGTGAGCTGGTTCACTGAGCAATTCTCTCTCTACCTCCATGCCTTCATCACTGTGGACTTTCTGCATTGAACATGTGATGATTTATGATGTTGACATCATCGTGAAGCTCATTTCATAAAAGGCCTTGAAAAGAGTGGTTTGGCTCAGAAGTGATGGGTAAGATTCGATATTAAAGCACCATGTGTTTGGAGGGGCTGCAGCCCCGCAAAACCTCTACACCTTTGGAGATTCTGCCATCATTTAGGACAGAGGATTGGCATGTTTTACCACCTGTGGTGTGGAGAGTAGGTGTTTTGTGGGCCTTGACAGCCTAAAAGCTTCTCACAGTAAAGAGCAGGACTTGAACATTTATACCAAGAGCAAATAACCATCACAACTCTCTTTGCTCTCTCATGTTGTGCCCATAAATGTCCAAAGACTGAGATTTTAATTGCCCTGTGACCTTCCTTCAGCCTTTTTCTTGTGTATGTGGAGTTGCCTGGAGTAGGGAGGGAATCACTGTTTTTGTGTGAACACATGCAGGATACTATCTTGACTCCTGAGCACCTCATTATGCAAAATATATTGACAAAAATGAACAAAAGCAGAGCAGAGCAACAAAACAGTCAGATAATTAGAGCAGTCAAAGAATGAAAGGGTCAAATATGCCTGTCATGGCTGTGAATAGGAGACAGGATATCAATATGCATACAACAAAGGGAAAAAAGCAAATGCAGACCAAACCTGAGAGAAAACTGTGACAGCAAGGCAAGGCAGCAGGTTGTGGAATGTCTCCCAAAGCATGTAACTGGGTCCTTGCTGCTAGGAAATAGATCAGAGGAAACCACGCTGGTCCACAGCCCAGTGCCCAAGAGGCACACTTGCTCTGCAGTAATGGCCAGCTATGGTTATCACTCCTTGCACTTCCAACTGGATGTTTCCATGTGTCGCATGTCTCGGGCTCACGGCAGCCTGCCGCTATGCAGATGTTAAGCAGATGTCACCTCCCTCCCGCCGGTGGTTGAACTGATTTCAGGATGAGATGGTAATTAATCCCTGAAAGGCTGTGTGCACAATGCAGCAGGGTGCAGTAGGTTGCACTCCAGTGCAACTGAGAGCTGGGGCTCATCACAAGTAAAAATGTTAAACCATGGCCACAACACAAGCTGATTTCTCAATGCATTTGTGCACACCCACTCCTTGACTCACTGCTGAGAAAGCTAGAGCAGAGGCTCCACTGAGCAGCACAGTAAGTGCCAGGGTGTATTGGCCATGGTATTCATCCAGTCCCCTATCTTGTCCACAACAGCAGTCAATTTCAGATGCTTCAAGGAAGGTAGAAGAACACCACACAAACAGATGTGGAACAGCCTGTCTGTCTGTGTTAGGCCTTGGCCTGGATTTTGAGACCTAGAGAAGCCTTAAATCCTACTGAATAAATGTGGCTGGCTCTCCTTCCCAGAATATATTCTCCTTGATTAAGAGAACTCTGGATACTCTCAATGAACACTGGATCTTTCTTATTTTTGAGCCCTGCTGAAGGCTAGCTACTGATGATGTTACATGACAATGATTTCTACAGCCAACCTGCCTGTTACAGGGGAAAAAAACCTCCCTGTTTTTCATCTTGTCATCAAACATCTCCTTGTTCTCTCCTCTGAAAACTGAGGCTCTCTCAAGAACATGCAGACTTTCAGATCTCCCTTCTTCTTAGCAACATACAAGCTCTGTTGGTCCCAAAATTTCAAAGAACTTTCTCTTTGCATGAAAATCCTCCCAGGCACATCATTATTCCTGTCGACCAGCTTTCAGCCATTTCTCTTCTGAGACAGCATGGCCAGTCCTGCACGCATTTTTTTGCAGCTGGCATTCCAGCACTGAAAATAAGGGATCAATCCACACACCATCCCATTAACATGCTGCAAAGCTGTCCCCACAGTCCCCAGTCCTCTCTGCTTCACAGGGAGGCTCTCACAGTAACACAGCAGTACTGTGGCAGTCTATGTCTTCCCTGTTGCCTCCTCAACCTTTGCAGTTCTTATTTGAGCCTTCCATTCATACGCCCCACGCTTGGTGCTAATGTTCTGTGCCTTCAAAAACTTACACATATAAACAAAGGATGTCATTACTACTCCTCCAGTTTAGGGAGGGATATAGAAATGAGTGCCTTTTTAAGGGCATTCCTGTTGAAAAAGAAGCGTTGTGTCTTCACTAAATCCATCTATTAGTCTTTTCCATTACAATCAATAAATCAGTTCCCTTTTTATATGGTGATGTTGGCTCAGCTGTGATTTTTTGATGGCAAAATTCATTACTCAATTGTCTCATTGCTTCCTTTCTAAGTTCAAAAACATCCATTAGCACCACTATGTGAAGCCCCATTAATCTGCTTTCGTTATAATAATGTTCTCATTCGTTCTTAGCGTCTTTATTGCATCCCACTCATGCTTATTGTCTCATAGGAGCTTTTAATTAATGCGCTAGGAACTGATAGAAAGAACCAGCACTTGTTGAAGATCTAATATTTTTGGTTACTGGACAGAAATCAACCAAATTCACTCAGGTGACCCTGTTCTAGAATGGGGAGAGTTGGCATATGATGCAGGCTGGATGCTTTTGGAGCTGTCTCGTTCCTACGAGGAAAAGTACAGTCAAAATTGGCCCCAATTACTTGTTTGGTTTTGTTCTACTACCGTGTACTGCAAAATGTTTTTCAAAATGGGAAGGATCTATCACACCTATCTGACGCTGGGTTTGGACTTTGATTTGCAAATCAATGAAATATAACCTGCAGCAAAAGAAACTCCTGAAGAAGGGCTCCAAACTAAGGTGAGGATGACTTCTCAGTTCCTGATGGCATCAGAAGTGATGTCTTAATCCCCTCCTTTACCTGTGAACTTGAACTCTGCCTTGTCACTTAAATCTATTCCATGAGAAAAGAAATATGGTGCAAAGCTACACTGATTTAGTGCCCTTTTTCTCTTTCCCAACCTTTTAGTTTCTTCCTGCCCGTAAGACTTAAGGAAACAAACACTTGCTGTTTCTACAGCAGACACGTACAGTGACTCAGAGACAGGCTACAACAGTTGTAAGGCCCCTGGGCCTTGAGTAAAAATATGTGTTTCTTAGTCCTACATCCAGCAGATGCCTCTGGGGAAGCCTTTTCACTGGCCCGTTTCTGCCTCCTGTTCGAGCTGCCAGTGCCACCGACAAAGGGTTTTCCACATTCCTGCTCCCTTGCAGTGCCAAGTGTGACAGGTCACCACCAGGGTCTCTGGGTGCTATGGCAGCACAGCTGAGCTCAAAGGCTCTTGAAAACAGAAGGCTGCTGCCATCCTAAAGATTTTCCCTACAGATAGAGGAGGCTTTGCTGCTCCATACGTAGCACACTGTGATCTCCTCCAACGCATCATTTGTTAGGGAACACTGTTCGCATCAACCCTCATGGGGCTTAGCTCAGCCACCCTTATCTGAGGGCGTTAAGCCCTCATATACAGCTCAAGCAACTGGGAAGGAGTCTCAAAAGAGCTAAACCCGGGATGCTTGTGAGCAAGGGTTTGGAGCTGGCTGCTGGCAATTTGGATGTGTCTATCCTACTTGAGAATTCCTTTCCACGGAATGCCTTTCCATGACATGCGTTTGGGTGAGGGAGTGAGCGTGGCTCCACTGGGGAGAGCTGGAGCAAAACATCAGATGAAAACCGCTTGCCTTATCCTTCCAATATGTGTTAGTATAGGATACAAGAAACAACAAATGAGGAATATTAAATTACTTTTCTTTATTCCCCACAAAGAGACAAACAAAGTTGGTGAACAATGGTTTTCTGGACCCCTCTAATGAAATCAGCCCTTCTCCTTAAACACTTAGTCAATGGAAAATTGGCATGTTTACTTCTTTCCAGGAGACCAAATGTAGAACTGCCTAGAAAAAAACAGGCAAACAAAGGGATATGTTGTGAGCTGATATCTCTGGCAAGTCAGAGGGAAGTAAAAGAAAGATTGTACACGGATTAGAGAATTTATCACTAAAACACAAAACCCAAAACCCAAGAACTTTGCATGAGACTTCAAAAGAAAAGAAGGAAAGGGGAGGGGCAAGGGGGGAACAGAAAGAAAAGAAAATCTGTCAAGAATTTGCTCACTGCATCCAAAATGCCTCAGTGAGCAGAGATACAGAAACAAGCTAATTACTGTCTTTCTTTTCCTCTGCCCGGTCTGAACTCCACATACTACGTTTTCCACAGTTATTAATAAAGGAACACTTTTATCTCCACCTTATTAAGAGTTCTGGGGGTTGGAGTATAGTATCTGACAGATACTATATGGGATAGGGTGGAAACAGAAGCAAGTGAAGAAAAGGATGATAGAAGCAAAGCAGCAACTTAGAAATCCCTCCATAGTTCCTAGGGCACATGTTCAAACTACTGGATTCAATATAATTGGATATATTCAATTATATAGATATTATTAATATATATTAATATATAAACATATACATCATATATAAAATATTATCTATTATATATATTTTTCTATATAATATATTGTATTATATTGAATTATATATAATTCAATATAATTCAATATCATATAATTCAATATAATTGGAGTGATTTCCGCACTGCTATACTCTGAGGCTTAAGGCAGCAGGGGATGGGACATGGAGTCTGTCACAGTGAAAGGGTCATCTCCATGCATCCCAGAAAAGTAAAGCCCAAGACATGAAAAGCCAGGGAAGCTGTGGGACAGACATGAGAGGTATAGACAGAGCTGTGTGGCAAACCCAGGAATGCAGGCAGAGGTGTCACACTGGCAGAGCTGTTGCGGAGAGCCCTAAGCTGAATGCCAGTCAAAACAGAGAGCCTCTGGTTTGAAGGGGCTTCCTATGGCTCACAACTACTTGATATCCAACTCTAGCCTTTGCTTTCAGCTCCCTGCTTCCATAAACATTGCACGCTGGAGTTAGAAAAACAGCAGAAAACATTACAGCACAGCCTCCATCCCCTTTGGGTACTGAATATTTTCCAAGTTTGGAAGAGCAACTAAAATCAGCTGCTTTTTTGAATAAGTCAAGGAAGATGGCAGGAGCCAGGAGGCACAGAGGACAGTCACCAGCTCACTGCCTGAATTCTGCCTCTACTACACACAACCAGTTTAAGTCCCTGCCTAACTCTTCACAAATATGAAATCACTGTCTGTCTTTTCACAGTACCATTGTCTGTCTCACATGTAACCTTCACATCCTGCCTTATCAATGCTGCAGACCAAGCCACACTGGAGGTACCAGACCCTTGTCATCCTTCGGTGCAGACTCCTACACCTACACTTGTCATCCTTAGGTGCAGACTCCTACACCTAGCCAACAACTAACTGCTCATATCAAGACAAATCATTTTTCTTACCATCCATGAGCACTGACCAAACACTACAGTGGGGCGAGATCCAGGATCTGCCAAGCATTTCTACATTTAGTCTTAAGGTAAATATTCAAGCTACCTTCACATTATAAATCCTCTTCAGTAAATGGACATCCATAAAATACTGCATATTCCCTCAGATAACAAGGAATTTCTACATGTACCATTCAGCAGCCCAGAGCTCGGAAGCTAAAAGCCACTGTTTTTTCAAATCAAACCCCCATCTGCTGAGGTTTCACCATTACACTCGCCTGCAGCCAATAGCCAGTAATGCTCTGCCATTCACCTTGGCAGATCCTGCAAGTAATTCTTCATTACAGAGCAGACCTTACCAACCACTGTTCTGCACAGAAGGAAAAAACCCACACCTAAACAAAATCTGCCCTTCCTTTTTGAGAAGTGTTTTGTGGTCTGCCTAAGGATCTTTGCATTAGTCAAGCAGTTTTCTTTTTCTGTGGATCTTTCTAAATGAAAGATATTGCATGATTTAAAGAGACCAGACTTGATGATGCAGCTGGTCCTATCAAATCTGTTGCAATCAGTGGGATTCAGCTCTGGTCTTGGCAATCTGCTCTGTAGCTGCAGGGGAGCCACAGACAGAATCTGTCCTAGGGCAGATCCCTAGGCAGGGATGTTCACCCTTGCGCTGTACTGCCTCTCTTCCTTGTCCTGCCAGAAAGATGTTGGCTTGATTAGGGAAAAGGGCTGGTAAGTGCAAAAAAGGGAGTTGTCAGAGCATTTTATTGCCATGCCAATGCTGAGTTGCACTCTAGTTCATAAGAAGCCAGACAGGAGGCTGCCATAATTTGGACATCCCTTGCTCTCCTATTAGAGGATGCTCAGAGGACTCCTTAAAAGCACTACACCAAAACCTTGGTTGGTTTAAAGCGCCTTTTTCCTCCAACTAGACCAGTTTGTAGCTTATGCCCCTAAACCAAAGACAGGAGGGAATCTGCAAGTCATGAAGCTGTTTTCTTTTATAGCGAGCTGTGGAAGCATATCAAAACCAATAAACCACACTCCAAGTGTCCCATGCAAGCACTCACTCCTTTACCTTCCCTTACTCACAAACCTCTTCACGCCGAGTCTCCAGCGTTAAAGGGGAACACCAGAGTTTTTCCAAACAATATCAAAAATATCTGGAATGCTCTGTCACCACCAGGACAGGAATCTGTGTAAAAGAAAATCTCCTTCTTAAGCACCCTGAAAAATTACTGCTTATATTCCGTTCAGATTATCAGGGGCTAAGAGGTGGCAGAACACCTCTTTCCAGAGTACAGAGCAATCACTGCTCTTAAGTAAACGAAGAGTTAACGATTCTGCTGATTTACAACCTATTTTCCACTAATACATCCAGCAGTGAATTCTCAAGAGGCTTTCACCGTACGCAAATCTGGAATACAGGACAGTGATAAATCTCTGTTTAGCTAGAAGATGAGAAAACAAATGATAGGTAGGAGCCAAAACTTCAAATCTGGGTTAATTTGTTAATGCCTTGTAACTCAAAAAACCCCACTCTGACTAATTTTCTCTGAGCTATATGGAAAAAAAAAAAAAAATCCTTTTTGCTTTCAAAGTAAACCCAATAGAGATCAGGGCACATCAATTTTGCTAATGGAACCTGGTTGCAAGCCTTAATTATTATTATCTCTATGTGATAGATTAGCCATTTACCCAGATTATATAGACATGGTGAGATTAGATTAGATAGCCCAGGCTCCGTATGCCTTTTCTATCTCCCTGTGCAATATAGCAGCTGACTAACTGAATCCTTGCTTGTGCTTCTGGCAATAAGATATCTTAGTACCTTTAAGTTCTGTTTCCAGAGAAGAATAATGAAGGTTCAGGAAGAAGAGGTAGTAAAAGAGGTATTTAGAATTGAGTTCCCCTGATTTCAAAGGCCTAACAGTGGTGGGATGTAGGACCATACAATATTCTTCAAGGTCAGCTGTTATTTTCACAGCAAGTGAGCAGAGGTGAAAAGAAATACCCACAAGTACAAAAGACATACTCCAGGTCCCCTACAAGGGGTCCATCTGCTGCCAGGCTCCTACAAGAAAATGGGGCCACTTCAGTTTTTCAAGCTATACGGGATAAAATCTCTTTGTGTGAACAAACCCTGGGATTAAAAGAACAAGCCTGGATAAACCTTGTGGGATTTTGAATGTATTTAACGAGGTACAGCCAAGTTTTCCGTACGGAAAGGGCAAAAGAAGAAAATCTCTGTCCCTGTTGGACTTGCAAGGTTACCTCAACCCGCCACTAGGCTTTATCATCATGGGATGAGATAATAGGTAGGTAAGAAAAGAAACAAAGTTTTCTTCCTTCATAACAAGCTGAAGCTTGGAAAGTTGTAAAGCAGCAAGGATGGAAACAATGCAGAGATTTGGAATGGATACCCCCATGCAATGGTCTGCTTCACAGCCAGCCTGGCCAGCCAAGTTATTTAGACAAATGTTCTGTTCTGAAACATTAAGAGATATCAAGACATTTTTAAAAGAGAGGACTTCTCCTCCAGAGACTTTGTCCAACAGTATCCCTTCCTATCCCATTCTGTTTTGAACTGCAAACCTGGATATAGCCTGCAACAGAGAAAGTTGCATTCTGAATGTTCTCTTCCAGAAGAGGCTGTAAAGCAGTTTGGCATCAAAGGCTGGGAAGGAATATAAATCCCTTCATGGTATTTTCAAGGTCTTGATTCTGCTCTGAAACTCCTTCAACAAAAAATCAGGAGTAGTAAAGAGCAAGGACAGCACATGTCACTTCCCCACTACCAAAACACCTGACAACACCAAGAGCAATGGTGCTTCGTGTTTTGATGTTCATCATGCTCATGAAAGTCACAAGAATCTGGCCACACAGAAGGGCTTTTCTACACAAAAACACCCACGCATGCTTTCATCCAGAATCTTTTTCAGGTTTTCCATTGAAAATTCTGGCTAACAAGCTTCTTCAGGTGCATTCTTCTAACTCTCATGGATTCTCTTGTTTGCCTTTTATTCACCCCATGTTTTGCTTCATTATGTGCTTAAAGAAACCAAAGTCCTTTCCCCAGTTACCTTGCAGATAAAAATAAACTTAGGCAGGTTATGTCTCAAGAAAAATTGTCAAATATTTGGAGAAATGCTTCAAAGAAGCACTTATTCAGCTCATCAAGCTGCTCTGAAAACATAAGTACTACGGACACCTGGAGAAAGGTTGGAAAAGCAAGTTACACTGACATCACTCTTGCTTGTTCTTCCAGGCATCCCACGTTTGATGTTACACTGAGCTCTGTATCTGAATTGCCTTGCTCCCTCTGTCCTGCCTCATTCCACCACTTGCACATATACCTGTCAGCTTAAATCTTTCAAAGAAGACAAAGAACAACATGGTTCCTTCTCCTGTAATAATGAAAAGCTGCATGAGGAGCCAGAGCAATGCATACAGTGACCCCCCTTACCCTCCTTCCCAAATGCCTCCAGTGTGCTGAGGGGCTGGCACCTGCTCACTAGATTAAAGTGCTTCTGAGATTGCTATTTCCCCCCCCTTCTATTTTCCTTTTATTTCCCTCAAGAGGTTAGGTGGAGCTCTGCTTTATTTCTTTGCCCTCTTCGGGGCTTGCTGGTTTATGTTTGCCCATTCCAAAAACTGTGAGTCACACTTTGATTTACAGTCTGTCCCAGGAGAGACAGGAGACCCTAACGAAAGAGCAAGCTGCAAGGGCAAGTAATACCTAGCAGACATTCAACTGTACTATCAGTGAGCAATATGCATGTACGTCTACGCATAAGCACTGTCAGTTGGAGATGAACAGAGATGATATCTACTTTGGTATGGCACTGAGCACCCTGTTAACCCACAGCCATAGCTGTTGACAAAGGAGGTTTTTAGGAACGAACCTGGGAGGGGGTTGGGGTCATAGTGAGATGAGGTAACTGCAGAGAGCCAGGGACCGGGTTGTTAGTGAGGGATAGAGGAGGGAGGCTGGCACAGTGCATTGATTGGGGATGCTGCGGTGGAGAGAAGTCAGGAGGGTGATGGATCACCCCTGCTTAAAACAAACAAAAACCAGGCAGCTTGCCAGGAATGGCTTAGGCCAGTTTCATTAAAACTCTTCATTCATCATGCTGAAACGAGGCGGTGTTTGTTATTGCAGTGGCGCTGTGCTGGTGCAGTAGCTATTATGAGAGTGGGTGGCAATACAGGGAGGGGGCAGTGGGAGGAGATGGGAAGGTAATGAAGGATGGAGGCGACTGGGAGGAGACAGGGCTCAAGTATCAGTTACCATCCACTGAAGGGACTAAAAATCACCCTCAGTCTCCTGCATGGAACCAGGCTGATAAGGATTCACATCTATTCAGCCAAATCCCCAGGATGAGAGACGATTCCCTACTTCCAGGTGTATTTATTCTCTTCATTAGACCAAATAATGGCACCACAACACACTGGGGGGCTTGCTGTGGTGTCGGGCTCAGCTGTGGCCATGAATCCACTTAATGTCACCTCAGGAAATCCTAACAGCATGATGCTCAAATAAAAGCAGAACACCTGCCTGGAGGGGGACTAGATGTTCTCTTTAGGCCTTTTCCATCTCTGTAGTCCATGTTAGATCCCACTCTCACTGCCCATGCACCCAGGGAAAACAAAGATCAGCAGGGGTGGAAACTGCCTCTCTACATAGCTGAGACTCCCTCACTCTTGTGTTTGCTTCCACTTTCCAATTCACCACATCTCCCAGGAGGCTCTGGGGACACAACACTGTCAACACGAAGTGCTCCACCATGCCCTATCATGAACTAATGAGGGCACAATGCTATCAGTCAAGTGGCTTTGTGAGTGACCTTAATACCAGAATCAAGCCTCCTCAGAAGATGAAGCCTTCCTGCCCACCCATGTCCAAACAAACCTCCCTCTGAACTTCTTCATCAGGCTCCCCATTGGTGACCCATGTGCCCTGCAGATGCACAGCTGACATTAAGGCCAGCCTTTGATTTTAAAACCTGGTGACTGCAATTCCTCCAGAGGGATCAGGCTGCACATAAGTGTACCTATTAAACAACATCCATGTTGGCCTGTTCACAGGGATTGCCGCTGTGTAAGGTCTATGTGCTTGTACGTGTGAGGGAGGGTGAGAGAAGGTCATAGTTTATTTTGTTGTGATGTGTTTTATTGAGCAGCAAGAAGCATTGATTGTACACTGACAATAGAAACCCAGAAGTATGACCATCTAAGGGTTGACACGGAGGAAAAAACCATGTGTGTGTGTGTATGACAGGGTAGATTTATACTGTTGACTTCTTTTCACGTGTACCCAAGAGAAGGAAGCCTTGGGGTGTGCACGTGAGTGTGGCTAAGCCGCGCCATCAACCTGGCTTGAAATCACACACCTTGGGTTCTCTGGCCTGAGTTCCTGCTAGGAGTAAGAGTTAGTATTCATTTCCACAGTGGGATACTCTTCCAAGAGAAAGAGCTTTTTATGTACGACTGAAACCACAAGCAACCTCAACAGTAAGAAAGCTGACTCCGGGGAGACATTTGAAACACAGAAATCTGTACCCACAGGGCCCTCAAAGGAAACCTTAGCATCCCTCTCTGCCACAGTGCTAAAGGCAGGCTGGCGAGCATCATGATGCTCACCCACTTTGCATCCCAGTTGTGGAAACACGTATAACCTCATCATGAGAGTAACAGATAACGATGCACTAGTTACAACTGTCAGGTGAGGAAACGCAATATCCCCAGTCCATCTTGCTTTCAGCTAAGAGGCATTACTGCTATGTTCTCTGCTGTCAGGAGGCACAGGCTACAAACCAGTGTTCTCACTGGCTATTTTTTCAAGTATCTACTTGCAGCAACAGCAGCTGCATGATGGTAATGAGTTTTGGCCCAAGATTTGTGAAAGGCACATTTTCTGGGAGAAAATTCAAACGGAACAGAAATGGCATGTTTTGCAGGAAAATATCAATTCTGCTGAAATCCTCAAGAAAAAATTTTCATGACAGCATCTCATTTGGATAAGGCTGGGAAAAAAAAAAAAGTTGCTTTTTGCATTCTATGAATATAACACAAAGGGGAAGTTAAATGCTTCAGTAAGGTTGAAGCAAAACGTTTTTAGACTCTTTATGAATGCTTCCAATATTATAACTTTCCGCACCATCATTTCTCAGGTCAGATGACATAAATTTGGAAATCTGAGATTTTCCAGAGATGAAAAACTGGTTTTCAATCACTCAGAATGTTCCTGAGGATACATTTTTTGGACATTTTTATAAATTTCCATCTAGTTTTCAGTCATAAGAGAAATAAACACCTTCTCCACAGCAATGAAGATGGCACAAGTGTTTTTTCAGTGGAGACAACCCCAAATCTGAGCAGGTATACCTGACCTAGCAGTTTGCAACCCAAATGGCCACGCAGCTACCAACATTCTTATTGCTCATAGAATCGTAGAATCATGGAATGGTTTGGGCTGGAAAGGACTTTAAGATCATCCAGTTCCAACCCCCTGGCATAGGCAGGGATGCCTCACACTAGACCATGTCACCCAAGGCTCTGTCCAACCTGGCCTTGAACACTGCCAGGGATGGAGCATTTACCACTTCTCTGGGCAACCTGTGCCAGTGCCTCACCACCCTCACAGTAAAGAACTTCTTTATATCCAACCTGAACTTCCCCTGTTTAAGTTTAAACCCCTTGTCCTATCGTTACAGTCCCTGACAAAGAGCCCCTCTCCAGCATCTTTGTAGCCCCCTTCAGACACTGGAAGCTGCTCTGAGGTCTCCACGCAGCTCCTCTTCTCCAGGCTGAACAGCCCCAACTTTCTTAGCCTGTCTTCATGTCTTTACACACCTATGTTTGTTATTTGGTAGCAGTTCAATTTAGGCTATAGATAGTTTAGATTTGCCTGCAGGCACTGCAAATCATAACCCTGCACAGGATTGTTATGACTCCATGTCAGAGCCAGGAGCAGGACTTAAGCTCCACTCTTCAACATCCCCAATTCTCTGTTCTTCCAGACAAACACTCATCTCTTCCCCAGCCTACATGTGCAGGGCTGGTTTTCCAACATCCACCTTCCTTTAGCTGATTAGTAACTCACCCACTAATAAGTTTCTCCTCATGCTTGACCTGAATATTCTCTGCACTTCCCCTGTTTGCTGCTGAGAATAATAGGTCTCTCCCCTCTGCAACATGTTCCTTCATGTATCAGCAGGCAGACCCCACAGCTCCCTTCTGCCTTCTCCAGACTTCAATGGCATTACACCAAGGCCCATTCATGCCTGGCTCTCTCAGCCTTTCCCTCAGAGGTTTTCCTGTGCATGAAGAATGTGTCTGGTTTTCACTGCTTTAATGGTGCACTGGGGTGTTCTCCCTGCTTCTCCCATGTTTGTCCGGCACAGCTGTGCCTCAGGAAACTGGATTTAAAGGGAATGATATTTGCCCATTTACATCGATTGTGGGACTGAAAGGTTCTAACAAACCCTATTCTAAAATCAATTTTTCTGACTTAAAGGGCCCCTGCTGTATTCTGGTAACGAGAGTAAAATATTGCATTTCACCAAAATCCTATTACGCTGTCATGAATATCCCATCACACTGTCAAGAACCAGGCGGTGGTTCTCTATGGTGTCTTCTTTATTGATGGGCAATCATTCTGCTTAAAGGTTCAGTCTAAACAAGGTCTCAGGAGGGCCAGATCCTTCCCTACAGTGCACTGAAGCCCAGCGGTTCCTCCTTAAGCAGCGCTCACCCCCTGCCAGTGCAGCTCTCCCTCTATACTGCACCAAGTGGGCAACTGAACATCCTCATCATCTTGCAAGAGGTGCCTACCAACCTGCAGGATTGGGATCTGAGCTATGAAATCTCAGAAAAGGGAGGCGACATGTGGCTGCTTTCCTGCAGATGCACTGTCCATGTTAAGGAATCAGGGTGGCAGCATTTTCTATCAAGCACCAGCTCTTTTGGTCATCTTGGGCCACCATGTCATTTTGCTCCATGTCCTCAATCTGGTGATTGAGGAACTCTGGTTTAATATTTGGTGTAAGACCCCAAGACATACAGAGAGATGCTAATCCTTAGAGATATGCATCTTTTCCTCCCTCCTTTCTTGATTTCTTACAAACCCCAAATCAAGGCTCATACATTTCAAGTTGCCCAGAGAGTGAAAAGGGAAAAAACAGAAATAAAATCTGAATCAAAACTTTGGAAAAGTTGTGGAGAATAAAAACTCTTGAGTCCAGATCCAGGAATAAATTTTACAGCTGGCACCTGTTTGTCTTCATTACAACTGGAATGCAAAACTCTGATTACACCACAAGCTTTAAGACACTTAAAAGCTAACTGTGGATCAAACTTTTTCAGATGAAGCCATCTTCTTCCCATTCAAATTAGTTCCTACTTTCTCCAGATGGTCTCTCTGCCATCACTTTTCTAAGTTAATAGAAGGGTGTAAAGGAATCCTTCTGAGTTGTCTTCTCACCTTTCATTTTAAGGATACTGTGACTTCCTGCACTCCTCTCACAAGAAATTGGGAAGGTGGGGCCCTGCAACAGGGCCTCCTTTATTAAAAACACAAACTAAACCCCAAGAAATTCCATCTGAACATAGGAAAACACTTTTTAACTATGAGGGTGGTTAAGAACTGGAACAGGTTGCCCAGACACATTGTGAAGTCTCCATCTGTGGAGGTACTCAAAACCCAACTGGACATAGTCCTGGGCAATCTGCTCCAACTGGCCCTGCTTGAGCAATGGGGTCAGACTAGATGGTCTCAAGAGGTCCCTTCCAAACCCAATTGTTCTGTAATTCATTCATCGCCTCAGGGTTCTGCTTTGCTGAAACTGGGGATTATGCAGCAGTTTTCACAAGAAGTTCTGGAATACAGAAAATCTTTACAAAGAAAGGATCCATCCTGAAAAATTCAGTAAAAAGGAGAAGAAAATGAGGAAACACCCACTAAACAAATACACTGAAAATACAATAGGCACAAGTATGCTAATGCAAGGAAATGCTAGAGCTACACGGCACAGCCTTTGTCTTATTCCCTAAATAACGAGATATATTATGCCACTCACTTTTCTTCATAACCGATGCAGCACACAGAATGAGTGAGGTGAGGTTCCTCGACTCCATGACCTATCTGTACCATATCAAATCTGCATATTTTCCTAGTGTAGATTGCTCTTTCCTTCCTTTTTCCTTCCACCTCCTTCTTTTTCCTTCCTTCTTTTCTTTAACCTCCTTTCTTCCTTTCTCTCATTTTCTTCTATTTTCTTTCTTTAAAAACCAAACCAAAAAACCAAACAACAAACCCACAATTAAAACACTGACAAAAAGAATAAATTGACATCTTTGGTGCCTATAGTTGAGATTTCTAAGGCTGCCTGAGGGGTTTCCATGGACAACAAAAAGCCCTCTTCTGACTCTATGGACCAGAGTGTACAAGGAGCTGCTTTCCTGCTTTCCTACCCACATAAAAACCTCATGGTCTTTGGGGGAGTGAAGTTCTAACCTGCTTTTCCATTTATTGATGTTTTCTTGTGTGCTGTGAGTATAATCATTTCTGTGGGGAGAGGTGACTGTGCTAAGACCACACCTGATGCAGACCAACTACTTTCCTCTTGTAAAGGTGTTACACCACTCAGTAACTGCCTGAATAGCCTGAAACACAGAGAAGTGGCTGTGACTCACCAATATCACCCTTTGATATTCAAATAATAAGGGACTATTATCCTAGAAGTAGTGCCAACTGCCCCCATGCAGACATTCACTCTGCCTCACTTGCTTCTCAACAAACATGGGTTTCCATGTTCACACAATGAATAAGCACAGATGTGATTTCTGCTCCTGACACATGGAGCATCCTGGGCCACACTCCCAGACCTCCTGAAGGGCTTCCACAAATCTTTCAGGAGTGGTGAATAAGGAAAGGAGAGAACAACCCATGGCTGCCACTTCTGGCAGGTAACCAGCGACCTGAGAGCTGCTCCATACAGAAAAGGGGGACTGAGGGACACTGCCAGACCCCACTCTGTCAGGCTCAGTTAATTTGTTTTGCCCACTGCCATCGCATGGGATACCCCCTTGCTCCACGCCAGACCCACCAGGCTCAGTGGGGTTGAGGCACTAAATTACAACCACCAAGTTCATAGGAAGGGGGTTTTATATGGAATTGGCTGGAGCCAGGCAGGAAGAGAGGAGAGACACAGCAAGCAGTGTGCTGGTAACAGATAACCTGGGCTTGCCGGCCCGGCTGCTGCTGCCTGCCCTCGGCAGAGGAGATGAGCATGTTATCTTCCAGCTGCACACACCCAGCAGCCGCTTACAGTGATCCAAGGGGAGATGTAGGTGCACGCATGCGGACATAAAATACTCCCCATCTTTTCAGAATGTTAAATCAAATGCATTTATCTTCTCTCAAGAAAAGAAATAACATGGGAGGAATTCACTGTGCTGCTACACGTTTCCCTCTTGAAGATGTCCCACTTGTGGTCAGGGGGCTGCATGGGGCTGTTCTCAGATGGCTTTTTTTCAGCAGGGATAGCCAAATGCATCTTCCAAGGGCTTTTTCCCAAAAATGTGAAGGAAGAAAGGAGAGGGGGGGATTCTTCTTGGATATAAGACCCCTTTGTCTCTATCCTGGGTGCAAATATGCCTATATCGCTCACAGTTTTTCTTATTTTTCACTCAGGACAATATTGGCTTCTCAGAGCATCAAGCACCACCACAAAACCCATAGACTCCTCTCTCTCCTCCAGCACAGACACTTCTCTCTCCTCCAGAGCCCAGCACACCTCATACCTCTACTGACCCATCCTGCATGGATCCAACATAGAGCACTATAAAATCGTTATTTCTTCCTCTTCCTCCCTCACACATTCGACCTGACATAAACACCCAGCCTCAAAAGGCGCAAAAGCACAGGACATTTTGCTTGAATGCAGAGCCCTCGATCCATGCTCCTCCCTTCTCCGAAGCATCACTAAAAAGGCAGGACACATCCCAGCTCCTCACCTCTCTCTTCCTGCTTCCATTACATCATGGACTGCGAGAGTATGGTTTCTAATAACGTATATAACATCTGCTTTAAACTGAAAAAGCAGCAAGAAGCATCACGCATTGCTGGCTTTTAGACAGAACTTATCTGCAAATAAAACAGACAATGTTCCTGTGTGCTCATTTAGAGGCTTTTGTTTCACGGCTGATTATTTAATTTCAAGTGCCCTGAGTGTCTCAGGCATTTACCACAAATGAATGAAGATGCAGCTCCTGTGTGTCAGGAATATACAAGCTCAATTCAACTGAATACAATGAGTGAAGGTCATGAACAAGCAGGAGGATAAGCAGAGGCACGAGTGGGTGGTTAAAGGCACATCATTATTACTCAGCAAGGCCTGGACATAAAACAATGGCTTCTGTCCAGTTTGTTTTGGAGGGGCTTTGTTAGCTCTTTCTCTTCCCATAGGCAAAACAGGCAGGAAGAGTTTACCCAGTTGATCTGACTGAGGCTTGGCAAGTTGTTTCTTAAACAAGCTTGAGGATGCTGCAGCAGGCGGTAAAGGTTAAGGAGAACATCCTGGCTGTCACACCGCACCCTCAGGCACCCAAGGTCCAAGCTCAATTGCCCTTGTCTCTACCTACCATCCAGGGACAGAGAGAGGACAAGACAAAGCACAGGCAGGCTAACCCCAGACCCTAGCATTCACTGCAAAACGAGGTGCTGCAGAGATGAAAAGACTGGGTGAAGGTAACAGGATTTGCAAACTGGGGGCAAGAGGTTGGAGCTGGAGTTGCTGATTCTGTTTTGGTGTAGCTGTTAAAATGCATACGTGACAATGGAAATCCTTCCACCCTTTCCATGGGTGCTAGGGGAGTCCATCAGTCCTGAGGCTCATCCTGGATTTCCTTTATCCTTTGATCTCGCACAAGACTCCAGCTGAGTTAGGCGTGCCCAGCTCCTTTGCTATGGAGTGGCCCAGCCTGTGCTCTTTGAATAACCTGTGCTCTGTCACCACAGGTATGTGTTAAGCAAACAGGTTTCCTCCTTATCTGCATTTACTTTCTCTGAATCTCTGTGGTTATTTTGCTGTGAACAGTACAGATTTCAGCAGCACATTTTGGTCCTTATCAGATAAAAAAGGAAAAGAGGGAAAAAAAAATCAACAATTTCCAAAACATTTTTGTCTAAATTTGCCTGCCAGTCACAATTTTCAACTCGAAAAGCTCTGTGGCACAGCACTAGAAAAGCTATAAGCTGCAGAGCTGCATTATTCAGTTTCCTCCATCGCTAGATGTATTATTTAACTTCTTGGCAATAATGTCAGGGACATAATCCAATAGAAATGCAGAGAAACAAAGGAACTCAAAATTTCAGAACAGCTCAAATCGGTTTTCAGTGCTTACTTTATAGAAACTGGAAAAAAGGGAAGAAAGAAAAAGAGAAAGAAAAGGAGGCATAACGTTATCAGCGTAGAGGTGACAGCAGGCACACACTTATGAAGGCAAATCTAGAACCCACTCCCCTTGGCTTCTAGGAGGAAATCTGTAGCTATTAGAGCCAACGGAGAACTCTGATGGCTGTTCTCTGTCTCCTCCACAATCCAACAACACTCACCATCTCATCTCCTGGCTAGGTTAAAAGCTACATTTCTCAAAGATAAGTTTATCAAGTGACCAATCTCTTTTACATGCCCCACTACTCAGCTTCCCCAGGGCAGGATAAATTTCTTTTTCACAGGTGTCCATGAGGCTGGCTTATGCAGAATGCATGTCCCCATGGGTGAGAGATCATGAACATAAACCACCCATTCCTAAACCACTCCTCGATTGTGTTTGCCACCCAAATCCTGCTTGTGCTTAGCCTCAGTGCTCCCTAATAGTTGTTTGTTCTTGCTGCAAGATCATCAGGGTAGGAACCTTCCTCTATTTTATAGCAGTCAAAGGCCCACAAGGAATAACAAGAAGGAAGAGAATCAATGTTTATAGTTTACAAGGTGCCTTGAAATTCTGAGATTAAAGGTCTTTTGTGCCATTATTCTAAAGTACGCTCTTAAATAAATACCTGCTGTTCTCAGACACAAGAATACATCCCTTTTCCTCCATTATTATTATTACTCTAAAAATGTTAAATGGCTCTTCATTTTCTTCAAGGATCAAAAGAGCTTATGACAAATACCAATTTGTTCCTGATGCTTAAGAGCAAGCTGAAGCACAGAGAAACCAAGTACACACTAGTCCGTGCCTGAGACACAAAAATAGATGCCCCTGATCCCGTCTGCACTGCCTTCACTCCAAGACATACTTTATCACTGTGCAAGGAGCACACATTAAAGGTGGGGTGGCAAAGACTTTGCAAGTGCAAAGAACAAAACTGATAGGAGAAGGGGTGAGAGGATTTGCTGCAAGGGTGAAGCATTGCGGAGCAGATGATGCCACCAAGCAAAGATTTCTCTGACAGGAAGCATGCCTGCATTATCCTAGTCACAGTGAAGGGGAGGGGGGGCATCTCACCAGCTGATGCTCAGTAGCTCAGAGGTTATATATTTATAACACTTTTTATATTCTCAGACCTTTAAGATGATAAAATATGCTCTGTACTGCACATCATTACAGTCGGAAATCTCAGGTTGCAGAGGGAGGGGTTTAGGCATTAAAAAAAACCCCTCTCCACACACTGAGCAAGTCCAAAGCAACCTGGCTACTCAACAATAAAAGCTCTTAAAAATGCAGCACAGTCGTTTGATATAGGAAGGTTCAAAGAGACAGCAGCAGACCAAATATAACTTTAATACAACAGCCTCCAGTCACCAGCTTTTTGGTAAACTTTTAATGACTAATGGGGCTACAGAGCAGTGACTGGCAAAGTCCATATCCCAGCACGACAGTGAGTCTCCCAGTTTGCCAGTTCAGGGCTTCTCACATGTTTGGTTCCCCAGACAACACATTAGTATGGCATAGAGATCACTGCAAAGAAGAAGTTGTATTATAAACCCTAAACTGTCAAGGACCCTACTTGGGGTTACATTTGGATGCCAAAATGCAATCTGGATTCATGGGGTTTTATCATTTGAACAGAAGAGCAGAGCTTTTCAACCTCTTTCTCACTGGTGGGATAGTGGAAGAGAATTTATTTGGAAACCAGGAAAAAAAGTCTTAGCACAGTTTTAGGCAGTTGAGAAACCTGCTTAGCAAGATCCTAAAGCTTTAGCAGTCTGGTGTACTAGATTGCTCTCCAGACACCAGACTGGTCCAGCTCAAGGCCTGCAAACAGAAAGTAAATACACATCCCAAGCCCCAATATCCAGACACCAATCTAGCCAGAGCTTTCATGAGCATCCACGGAGGTCAAGGCCAGCACTCCCATTCAAGCTGCCTGACTGTAAGATGCCAAAAAAGCAGTGTAGGACAGTGGAAGTGATTGGGTTTACTCATCAGCTCGCAGCCTGCAGGTACAGAATGAATCTGAGGAGCCGGGTATGGCAGGATACACATGCTCACGCAACATGCTGCCCCATGACACAGGAGCTTGACCATAGATGCCGAAGACCAGGGTGCTCACAAAACTGCACAGTGTGAAGTGGTAAACAACCAGGGCACTCTTTTCTCCCTGGAAGCACAGCAAGAACCCACCTATATTAATTCATTCCTGTGGCTGAAGGTGGTAGTTTCAGCCAAGTTGAAGCAAAGCCTGGCAGAGTATAGACCCAGGCTTGACAACAGTTAAAGGTGCATGCTGTGCTGGGGCATGGGGTATCAACCCCCTAAAATTCAAGAAGGACTGCAGCAAGGAACAGGAGACTTAGCATGGGGAGCTGCCATGGCCCTGGGCATAAGAGCAAGCTGCCTGAAGGGTAGTGTAGCAGATCTGCAGGTGGATAAAGTGCTTGAAAGCCCCCAGTACATCTGCCTCATCCTCCAGGGACTTGTAGAAGCCTCTGAACAAGAAAGGGGGGGATTGGCACAGCACCGGGTCCCAGCTCCCAGCCCCACGACTCCCGTCCCTGGGGGCTGCTGCAGGTCAGCCCATCAGGAAGCCATGGGCTCTCACCACATGACCCCAGGGAGTGGAGAGGGCACCGCTTGCAGCCCTTGCTCCAGAGACGCAAATGCCATGGGAAGCAATGCCGCGCATCCCCATTTGTCACCGGGGCCAGCATTAAGAGAATGTTTAAAAGTCATGATGTCATTGCTATTAATCAGGGCCCCGCTGGGCCATGCTCCAGTGCTGCATATTAATCACCAGCGGCCCCGGGACTCGCTTATCTGGAGAGGCTAAGTTTAGATCCATAAAACATGATTTATTTTTAAAAGCAGCATTATTAAAGATGAGCTACAGCCTCGGTCGCGCTCCCACTGGAGTCTCCTGTAGGAAAAGGTTGGTATTTTGGAGTTGGTATGGGAAACTGTCCTTATTATTTTGAGCTTCAGAAAGCTGTCAGGTGTGATACCGGCCTTTGAATGTCTTGGATCTCGCCCCCTACAAAGAATCATCCCAATGCCCCAGCAGAGTCAGTTCCTTTTGAATCACTTTCAACTACAGATAGGACAGGGCTAACACCTCAGCAAGAAGGGCAGCTGATGTGAAAGACTGGTTAGATGCAGACCTGAGTGCCCCTGCAATGATAACAAATGGCAGTGCCTCACCCCACATGCCTAGATGTGGCCTTTACCAGCAGGTAAGCCCTTTGACTACTGGCCCATAACTGACACAGAATCACAGCATCTAGCATATGAACTTATTTTTTATGCTCTGCAAAGTGCTTCTGTTGGATCAACAGTATGATTGATCCAAACAAATGAATTTGTAAAAGCCTGCCTGCACTCAAATTTATGTGAGTTTAACTACAGCGACTTTAACAATCCCTTTAGCTCTGGTCCAATCCACACACAGGAACCATACCAGCTCAATACAATGATTTTCTAAATCAGTCTGCTAAATTTGATTTGACTCCTTGCTCATCTGCCTCTGCTTTGGATTAAAGAGGTTCTACTGCCGGTTTGGTGTGCACAGGCAACATCTACATGGGGTCCCCCAAGCCAAACCAAGGGACTCCACCACCCTGTTCCACCAGCCCAAATAACTCCTAAGCCAACCCAGTTAAAACCAGGGCAAATCTCATGTGCAAGCCCAACCCAGGAGATTTGGCAGACAGAGCATGGGAGAGGAAAGCCTCGCCAGCACAAGATGCAGGACGTTCATTCCATCATCAAGGGAAGACTTACTCCATTGTTGCCCACAACAGCCATCAACAGTCATCGTGCTATTCCCTCACAGGAGCCACAGGGTGATACCAGGTCCCCACATGGCTGTAGGAATTGTACTGGGACCTGTGTCATTGCCACACTGCCTGATCTCACTGGGTTAGCTGCCATAGGGGGAGAAGGGCCAAGACCAGCCCTACTCGTTTGTGGTGACAACTGCCTGAACCCTGATGTTCCACAGGCACTGTCCTGCTGCTCTCACCACCATAGGGGATGAGTGCTGAGTCATTTGACAGCTTCACTGCTCCCAAGCTAGTGACCCAGCTTCTCGGCCACACCATCAGCTCAGGCAGGGCTGTGCAATGAAGCTCATCCAAACGAGCTTGAGGCCTCTTACTCATACGCAGAGAGAGACGTAACGCTGCAATCAGTCACTTTGACAAGCCTTGGGATCCAATCTGACAGCAGCAAGGGGACTCAGGAGACCAGGATATTCATCAAAGTGCTTAAATATGAAACCGGCTGGCTATTCACTGTCCTCTCAAAGGAGCCAAAGTTTGGCCTGCCAGTCTGTAGCTAGTGGAGAAACAACCCCTTATGGCTAAACTGCTCTTTCAAACTATAGCTCACCCTTTGGGTTAGGCTTTTGCTAAACGTGGTCTCATGCACAGCTCTTTCCCATTGCCTCCCTGTGAATTCCCTAAGCCTGGATACCTTCACTGACCACATTGCATTTCAGACCTGACCTAATGAAACCCAACAGCCAGAGGCTCATGCAGTCATACTGCAGAGAGCTCCTGCAGCCACGTGTGCTGATAGCAGAGCCAGAGGAAGAGGGAAAGACTCACGGAGCATCCTAAATGACAAGGCTAAGTTGCAGTCTCCTGTTTCCTGTACCTAATGTAATGAATCAACATGCTGCAGATAACAAACACAATTACCATGCAATTTACCAGCACATCCCTTTGGGAGGCAGGACCATAATGTGGTCCCTCTACCTCTGAGTTTCCAGAGCTGAGCTTACCTTGGAGGTAAGCTGACTGACACAGCTCTGATTTTCTGCAGAGTATTTACAACAGTTCAAATTAGGGGAATGGGGGCATAAAATTTAAACAGGGATGGTGGGCTTTTTGGTTTTTGCTTTTTGTCTTCTGGGTTCACTATCTTTTGTGATCCAAAGCAAAGGATGGAGAATGCGGAGGAAAGTCCGCAAGGAGACAAAAGTCCAAGACTCCAAAATTCTGCTTCTCCTTCTAGCAGGAGTAGGATTGAATGTCCACCCCAGACAGGCTGGCAGAGTGAGATAAACAGAAACAATGACAGCTCCAGAACTGCTGCTCAGACAAAAGAAACAAGACCAGCACTTTGGCCACCAGCTTTGATTAGGCAGCACTCAAACAGGGCAAGCACAGGGCTTTGGCTCAGTTTTCCCCAACAGGAACCACCAAACGTCACATTTAACTTCCCTTCCACATGTTCATGGCACTGATGCCCTCTATGGGGAAAGCCATATGGGGCACTTATGGAAAAAGAAGGCACTCTTTCTGCCATCCTCTCCTGCACATCTCCTCTTTCCCATTCAAATCCCCTGTGAACCATGCTATTTAAATTCCTATTTTCCTGTGGTTGGCTCATCATGTTCCTCTGCTCATTAGGCTGGCAGCACAAGCTCAGCAGCATTTGCACTTCAGCACCAGAATTTCTGCTGTGAACTACAACTGTCATCCACTTGCCTGGACATGATGTTCCTAAAAATAGCCTCATCCTTGTTTTCTTTCTTTCTTTTTAACAAAACAGGCACTCTCTCTACTCAATCTCTCTTGATCACCAAATTCTCTTCTCAGATCCTCACAACCACTCCCTCAGTCTCCTCCTCTCTACATCAATTACTGCTGCTAAAACTCTTCTTTGCCAAGCCACCAGCCAACCCCAAACTGAGTTTCTTCTTCCTCAGGTCCCTGAAGGTTGGAGGGTGGTCATTCACTTACCCCACATACTGGGTCTCCTGTGATGAATAGCTTAGACATAACCTGTCACTGACGGTGAATGGTCACAGCTGGCTGGGAAACCAGATGAGGACATGCAAACTGGGTATGACGAGCAGTACTCCCTACTCATGACAAGAGCGTGCCTACAAGGAAAGACCCCACTTCTGAGAGAGCCAAAACATTTATCCCAACTGTAGCAGATTCATCCTGCAACTTGGAGGAAGAGAGAACAATTAATAGTTCCTCATATTCAGGGATTTGGGCACAAGACACAGGAAACCTGGGGCTGGTTGTGTGCCTATGCCAACAGTACAGAGAACCCAGGCCAAGCAATGCAGAACTGCAGCAGCATGGATGTCACCTTCTCTCCCTTTTCACCTCCTCATTCTAGGCTCTACCACGTCCCACATCCACAATGCCTCAAACACCTCTACCAGACAGAAAAAGGAAGAGGCAGCTGAGCAGCAGTGCTCCCCTTAGCATAGGGGAGAGGCTTTTTGGGTTGGGGATGCCTCCTATGGGTGTGCCTTATTGCTGGTACCCTGCTGATCGCCTCCTTCTCTTGAACTCTCTAAGCAAACTCAGAAAGTTTGCATGTCCTCAGACTGCTACAAGGGGGAATTGGGACTTCATTATCCTGTGGAATTGGTGATGAAAAGCAGCATCTCTTCACGTCCCAGGGCTCCTGAGCACAGTACACACCAAAGGCTTGCTAACTGTTCATTATTAAGATCTAAAAATCAGCTTTGTTTCTTTGCAACTCCTCAATTGACGAGGAGAGGACCCTGAGGGAAGGGAAAACATTTTCCAGGGAAGAAGTTTTTAACATCAGAAGGCAGGAAACCAAGCAGCACTCCTCGTGCCTCTGCCTTACATGACGGGTGCAGCGCTTGCCCTGTGCAAGTGTGGTGGAAGGAGCAACCTGGCCCTGGGTGGGTAGGGAGAGATGGGCAGCTACTCACTGCCACACGGCATGCAGCAGCACTGCTGGGTGGAGAGGACAAGTTCTTGCAACTAACCTAGAGCACAGATCTCCTCCAACTCAAACTGCAGGGATAAAAATGCGGAAACAAACTCCATGCCATAACTTGAGCCACCCAGTCTAAGTCTGATCTCCCTTCTGAGCGGGGTGAGGTCTCTTGAAGTGTCTGGAGGCACAGTCTGGGCTGGCAGCCAAGAACATCCAGCTCCCTGGGATTTGCTTTTTTTGTGCTCTGTGCCCTGCCCAGGAAAGGACATTCCTGTCCCATCAGACACATAACCCATGATACAAGAGCAGACAGACTCTTTCCCAACTGCTTTGGGCACTGTTTTTTATCACCTGGCATCCTGAACTATAATTTTCTAAATCTGGGCAAAGCAGCTACCAAACAATCTCTGTCTGATTTGGTAATGACTTAAATACTACAAGCGTAAATTGCTACAGCTAGCATAAGCAAACTGAATATCTTGCTTGTATGAACTCATCAAGAAGAACCTTCAACTTCATATCTGCACATCTTGCAGAGTGGGCACAGAGCAATGCAGAAGCACCAGCAACATGCTGCAGTGGGTGAAGGGATCTGAATGTATAATGTATTGCAATGTGTTTTGATGGATTCCCTTGCTCAAATGGATGTGATAGTTTCTCTAGCTCAGGTCCAGAACCTGAATTCACAGACTAGCACTGTCTGTGCTGTCCAGCATCACACCACATGGAGTGCCCTCAAGTTAAGATTTAAACACAAATCAATTAAGATTTAAACACAAAGAAGAAGTGTACTTCTATGCTGCAACACCTTCCAAGAGCCAAGTCCCTATCTGGATGAAAACAGTCATCAGTTCTGTGACAGTATCAAACCAGGGTTGCTTTGATATACAAACATGTATATCTGCAATTGCTTCCTTGCTGAGAGACAAACCAGGAAAACATGGCTGCAACAGACCCAACAGAAATACCGGGTCAGAGGGACCATGAGAGCTGGAAGGATTCTTTTCCAATTCTCACCTCACCCCACAAGCAAAAGAAGTCAAATCTCTTCTGTGAATGTTTTCCTTTGGTTCCTGGTTGCATCTCTTCAGAAGGCAGATCTAATGAAAACACAGGAGAGTCTGTTCTTTGTGGCCATAAGGTTAATAAGAGTGGAGCACAGGAGCAGCAGGAGCTGCAGGAAGAATAATTCCTTTTAAAGCTGGAGATAGGAAGCCTATAGGTGGTAAGTGTGACATTTCCGCACGGAGGAGTCCAGCTTAATTACCTACAATTCAAAGGTAGAAAGTTACACATTAAGGCAGGCAAAAAGAAAGTGGTAGGAGAGGACACACTTTGGCCCCTCATGAAGATTTAACATCATTAACTCTCCGGCTTCCAAGAATGCTACTGTATTTTCACTGGCCAAACACTAATACAGCTAATTGCATTTGTGCTACCTGCAGTTCAGTGAGAAATTGTCTCTTTCTCATTGCCTGCACTGTTGTATAGTACAGGAACACACAGCAATACCAAGCAGAGCAGCTCTACTTCATTTGTAGGTGAAACAATTCCTGTGTGCATTAAGCTTGGCTCAGCAAGACACGCAGATGATACCAAGGGGCTGGAGCTGCTGTTATTCAAACAGTTCTGGCGTGCTGACAGGGACAGCATCCACAGGTGCTAAGTGCCTGAAAGTTATTTGGCAGAGCCTGCATGGCTGGGAAGTGCTGCTAATCATAATATCTGGCCAACTGAATATCTGAGTCTCCTATTCACCTACTCAGTATTTGTGTATGCTACCGGCAGGCATATGGTTTACAGCAAACTAGGGAACAGACACTGCTGCACACTCATTTCTTTGCCTTTCCCAGGATTCGCTGATGCATTCTCAGTTGAAACGGACACAGGCCAAACTTCTTTTCCAGTATACCACTAAAAGGCTATATTCTGACAGCTGTTGTTATTGCCTTAATCTCTTCTCTGTTGCTCATGCCTGATAAAATGAGGAACCAGTGGCCACCTCTGTGTTACCACACTCCCGAAGTCAGACGTACTGAAAAGACCAAGATCTGAGCTCTCAGGTACATTTTCTTGTGCTATGAAGTCAGTGTAATGGCCTCCCATCACCCCGGTCCTTTTGTCTGAATGCCAATTTGCATCTGTTCAGCTGCATCTATACAAGTGACTGTGAGGCCACACAACATAAAATAGGTACAAAACCCACCCTAAAGCCCTGGAACAAAATAGCATCATTTCTGCAAGCTGGCTGACAGGAGGCTCCCTCCACAGCACTGCAGCTCACAGCAGAAAACAGAGTAGCATGAGGAGAGCTCTTTCCCTTGGATCTGCTTCTGACCAGGTAAGAATGGGGAATCATTGCCTAAGCCTGGGCTTAGCCGATAAAGAAGTTATTTCTATTATAGACAGCGAAAGAGAAGGCAAAGAGAGAGAATCAACATCCACATGTTGATGTCACAGAGAGCAAAACACTGCATGGAGTTATCTAATGCTTCCTTTGCAGGGCACCGCTTGGCTGAATTTCCTCAGAGATGGGTCTCCTGTTGAGCAGATGATGGCCAGCGTGCCTGGCCCTCCTGCTCCTCCTCTGCTTCTGCTGCTGGACACCAGGAACTGCAGGAAGAGACACTGTACACCCAGTACATTCACCACACACAGCTCCTCAGCAGCACGAGGACAAACAGCCACCTGCAAGCTGCTGAGAGTCCAATCTGATCAAATCTGTTTCTTTTCCCCTGCAATACTGCAGTAAAGGCTGTTTCTGCTTCCATCTGCTCTGAGTGTTTCCCCTTCATCACCACCTTCCAGCTTCTGTGAGAGCAGGGCTGGGGGATCACTTTGGCACCCCTCTGCTATGTCACTGTATTTGCTGGCTGGTAAAACCAGCCGTGACCAATGTGACTGGCTCATCTCACAGACAGAAGAGCACCACTACTGGAACACCAGCCTGACACGCTAAAGACGAGGGTCCTAGTGTAGAGGTGGCTCACATGTGTGATTGGAAGCAGTCAGGAGAGATCCTCTCCCTTAGAGCTGAAACAAGAAGCCATATTCAAAGCATTAATAGGGGGAAGGTCCACAAAGGCTCCAGCTTTTTTGCCTTTAAATAGTCCCTACTGTGCTCAGCCAAGAAAGCTGCTCTCCCTCTCTCTTTGCCCTCAAGCAAAGGGATTTAAGGAAAATTCAAAGGCAAAATTTTCACATCAGCTTTCAAAAGTTGACATTTCTGAGACAACTGAGGACAGAGACCTCTGATTTCTAAACACCCTTCCTCTACCTCACTCTGCATGCATTGGTCAAAGGGGATTAAAGTAGATCTGGAAGGGCAAAAACTATCAAGAGTTACAGATTATGGAGGGGCTGGAGTCTCTTCATAGCTGAGGTTGCAATCAGTTTCCACTCCAGCTCTGACTGAAATAACTCTTCATATGCATTCCTCTAACTTCAGTTCATAATTGCAGGGTTTGGTATTGAAGCGAAAAAGATTGTTTTTCCCCCTTCCCTCCTCCTCACTGCAATTTGAAGCATTTGGACCTGTAATTCAAAGAGTTAGGCAATGCCAGACTGAACCTTTGCCAGACTAAATGTTTCCCTAGCTTCTTTCACTTGAGAAAACAAAGCAAAAAAACAACCCCCCACCAAAAAAAGGTTTTTTTTAATCTCCCTAAATGATTCAAAATTCAAATCTCCTTGAAAACATATTCATAGGCGGTAACTGCAGAAAACAAGGTGCAAGTCACAAAGTCATAAACAACCAATGCATTTAGCTGTAATAAACTAAGAGGATACAGAGTTGGCATTCCGGTAGTGGATGCTAGCTGGAAAACCTCCCAAAAGCTGGAATCACATGATCGAAGAGTTCTTTTGGTTTTAGACGAATCCTAAAAACCAGAAGACTTTTTTCCACAGAAGACACGGAAAATCATCAAAACACTTTCCACTTGCTCTGGCAATAGCAAATTGCTGCATAGAGAAAACACAGAATTCTTCCTGTGCTGTACTAAGGAGATTAGACTTTCCATTACTTTGGCTCTGTTTTTTATTTCTAGAGGTTAAAGTTTTGGCCCCAGTTATAAGTGGAACTTAGTACTTTTGCTATTTGCATAAACCTCATGTTTGCACTGGATTCAATATAAAATACAATCCAGCCATTAAGCTCCTTCCTACAAAAATACTCCCCCCCAAAAGAAAAAAGTATCAATCTGTGCAAGCTGTAAATCTTCCTTTTTTTCATATTGATTGCTGTTTTCTAATGAAAAAATCTCTTTTGAAAATCATTAGAAAGACAGAAATCAAGCGCATTTGCTATAGTACAGAACATCACGTGGCAAAGAGCTACCCATCTCCCGTCTGTCCCTATCAAGCGTTCCATAAGACTTGTTTTTCAACAGTTCATTCCCATATACAGGGAAGATTCCTATAATGAAAAAGAAACTACTTCAACTGCACAAGTGCAAGTGTGCAGGGCAAGACAAGGGAGCAACACAGTCAATGGGCAGAAATCCAAAGGTACCCAGAGTGGAAAGATGATGGGGACAAAGAGGGTCCTTAAGTTGTTCATGAATTAGCCTGTACAGAGCACCAGCAGAAATATGGGCCCCACATAATGAAATTAAACCTTGTACAGGCTTCATTAATTTGAATTTAATGATTAGTGTGTCTTGCATCTGTAAATAACTATGCACACATGTAGCTTGAATCACATGTAGTTCTGATGCCTGTAAGAGTTCACAAACTTTACCCAACTCTACTCATATACTCATAGGTATATAAGTAGAGAACCCTCTGGCTGCTGCAGTTAAACCTCCCTTTAAGGCATTGAATAGCCAATAAACAAATAAGGGAATAGGAAAGCAAATATATCTTGCTGTCTGAGGTCTGGCAAAATACGAGCTGACTTACTAAACATCCTGCTGCTTGTTCCAAAATGCCCTTAATTCTGCCTGCCTGGTGGGCAACAACTACCCGCTTCTGAAAGACACACTTCTACCAACCACAACCAGACATTCAAAAAATCATTGTCTTACAGGAAAACAAATCTGTGGAAGGCATGACATTCTGACATCCTTCCCTCCTCTGGACAATTTAATCTGGCATGTAAGTAATATACTGGTGTGGTTTGATGAAATGGACACTCTGACCCTTTCTTTCTGGCTTGAAGATTGATTGATTGTTTGTACCTGAACAATTATGCCGTAGCAAACCGGCAAAAAGAGAAACAAACCTTTGGCCACAACATTTAATTTTGCCAGCAACATTTCACAGCTGTTATTTCCCTGTTTACTCAAAGGAACTTAACATCTTGCTTTGTAAAACGCTTTACTTCCCCCCCCTCATTTCCATACTGTGCTGTAGGTAAAAACCTATTTCCTTTGAGTTCCTTAATTGAAATACATCTAATTCCACAGGCGCTTTCCCAGATTTGTTTACAGCAGAACTAGCCACTTAAAAAGCAACAATGACTTTTAAAGGAGCACATCCCCTTATTCATATTGCAAACAACTCCTCACATTATTGGCAGGAGGACACGTCCCATCTATTACCCTCTCCCTGTTAGCTTTTTGCACTCCTCACAGCTTGGACAATGAAAATCAATGCAGCCACTATCCTTTTTCTCTCCAGTGAATTGGAGCATCAGGTGACAGGGGAGCAGTTTTTGTTTGAAGACAACCCTTTTCATTGGAACTTTCACAAAAAATGAACTACTTAATGGGAATTCTTTGCTCTTGGCTTGTGTGGTGAAAAAAACCCCAAACACCCAAAACCCAACCACCACCTTTTCTCTTTTCCTTTTTAAAACAAAGCAAAAATTTGTCAGCCAAATAGGAATTGACAGCATTCCTTTAAAAAGCAAACTAAAGCTCGCCCCAGCTGGGCACTCACCAGGCTGCTATATTTGTGTCTCACGTGCTGGGCCCATGTGCAATTCAGCTTCCCTTGATCTGAACAGGCTTTGCTGTACTGCATCTTCCCTGGTCCCCCTGGCACACTTACGCTTTTCCTCTGCCTCCTGCTCCGTGTCACCCCTGTCCCTGTGGAGTACAGCTGATCCAAGCCTCCAGGAGCATCTCAGACTATGGTGCTGGCTTTAGCCCCAGATTCTAACAGAGCTCAAGCCCATCCTTCCCCAGACCTCCAAGCTGCAAGGGAAGGCTGCAAATTGACACTCGCACTCTTCTAGAAACTCATCCAAGAGAAAACTTACAGGGTCTACCGAGGTTTCCCTGATCAATCATTCCTTATTTTGGCATGAGAAACTAAAAAGTCTGTAAGAATACTGAAAGGCATTTTCAATTGTATTGTGACTGCTTTCTCATCACTTGGAGACATTTCTGGGATAAGCCTGATAGGTAGCCAAGGGTCCTAGCTCATAGACAGGAAACACAACGACTTTTTTCTTTTGAGCAGCTTAATTTCCTCCCCCTACCTGGTTTCACAATTGAAACAGATTCCTCTGCTATTAAAGCACACATTTTTGCTCCTCCCTGTGACCAGACTCCTTCTGGTTCTTCGTTCCCCCTGAAGGCTCTGGTTCACGAGTAAGGCTGACAGCCATCATGTTGACTTAAAGTGTCCTGCCTCTGTCCTAACGCAGAGAGACTTGAGATGCTCATAAGAAGCTCTGCACTTTGCAGCCTAGAATTTTAAGATGAATAGTCACGAATTTCAGTGTGCCTTAAAACCCCAGACCACAAACTACATTTGTTCAGGATCTGCTTCTCGAGAAGCTCAGCTGTCCAGGGATGGGACAGACATGATCTGCAATATGAGCCTTTAAGGATGTGCAGCATGACTTGGTATTAATTCCCGCTATTTTTGTTCATCTGTAGAAGACATTTCTCTTTCCCACTTCCTTTCCTGAAGAAAATATTCATCAGCTCTATGTGTGGCTGTCCATCTGCCCTCCTGTGCCCCCCAGTCTCAGGCTGTTCCCAATTGAAGGAGCTTTCCTTGTTACACCAATGCATTCATAACAGCTTCTGAGCACTGGCCATTATTCATGACTGGTTCTCCAAATCGGCACTGAACATTTCCATTTGCTTTCTTTACTACAGAAAAACTTGCTTTAAGAAAAACCAAAATAGTCAATCACCTACGAACTAAGGGTATGTTTCTGAAACAGATAATAAATCACTATGTCTCTTTGGTTTTTCTATAGCAACACAGAGCTTTTCCGACAGACTTAACTCTTATCAGCATCAGACAAGGAAGTCATCACCATTAAATTGTTCCTACTAAAAGCACTGTCCTGAACACAGGATGATGCAATTCAAAGGGAAGGGAGAGAAGTGGTGGTAGAGTTTTCTCTTGGGGCTCAGTTCAGCTCCTCCTGAAGAGGGTTTTTGTTTGTTTGTTGCATTACCATTTATATGCAGGTCATTTGAGTGTGCAGGGGTGGGAGGCTGGAATTTCTGCTAATCAACCCTCTTTGACAATTGCTTTGTAGTTTCAGTATTTGCAAACTGCTAAACAAATTAAGAATAGAAGCAGAAGAAAGAACTGGGGCTTCAGCAGTCATCTGACATCCTATTTTAAGCCTGTTTCTGATGACATGCCCTCTGACATTTTTTATAATGTCAGTGACTTTTCAAATTAGAGTTCAATCAACTCATTTTCAGTGCTCTTGTGCATTAGATTTAAACCACATGAGTTTAATAAAGTAGTTTTAATCTCTCTTTTGTTTTTTTTTTTTTTTTTTTTTGTTTGCTTTTTTTTCTCCCCTTGTGCTATAAAGTGTCAAAGTGAACAAAAGGACATTTTGCCATGAGAAAAACTCCACCTTTAGGTAGCTGTAGTGAGGAATCCAGTGAAAGCTGTTCATTTCATACTAAAAACCTCTTAGTCGAGGCTTCACATGGTCTGTCTTTTGGGGAGGGTTTTATTCCTTTGTTTATCTATCTCATAAGGCAAACATCTGTTCAAAAGCAGGTAAACTCCAGTTGAAACTTTAACTACAGAAGAGCTACATTTAATTCAGAATAACTTTAGTTAAAAGAATTCATTCACCAGATCCCTTGCACACATTATTTCACCATATGCAGAAAACTACAAACAACAAATTATTTTACACACATTAAAATTTGCATTGTAACTCAAGTAACTTTAAGACTGGAATGTAAATAAAGCTTCCATATAAAACAGCACAGAAAACAAAAAAAGACACTGTTTATACTTTGTGCATTTGCAATTTAGTCCTTTTGCACAGTTGGGGCAATGGAGCTGGATGCTCAAAAAAGAAACCAAAAGAAAAATATTAAAGTGAAGCCACTTGAGAAGCCACTTCTGTTCGAGAAGATATCTTAATGTGGACTTGCATCAGCTGTAGGAGCGACTGTATTTGACACAAGAAGGTAATACAATCAGGTTGTTACTGGTCCTGATACGTAAATCAAAGCAGAGCTGCAAGAAGTGGGCTGTTCAACTTCAATGAGCTTGAAATAAGAAAAAACAAACGCAAAGCATCCATGAAGTTCATGCAATGTGAGGCAAGCCCAAAGGAATTCAAAAGCCCAAGTAAACAAAACTGCTAACCAGTGACCCAGTCGGAGAAGGGCAGTTATGCAGCAGCTCTGATCCTCTGCCTTTGCGGTTCAGCCAGTACTTGTAAGTGTTGCTGTTGTACACACATCGACTCAGGGAAAGACAAGGAGAAGAAGGTAGAAGTGAAAGGGAAACACCATTGCAGCAGCAAAAGCTCTGGAGCAGAAACAGCTGCAGTCCCAAAGACAGAATCTCTTTGGTGATACAAGCTTGCTTAATATCTGGAACCAAGGTAGACTGGGATTATGAAAGCAGAAAGCAACTTTGGTGAGAGTGAACAAGCAATGATAGAGTACAAAACCCATAAAAAGAGTAAGAAGTAAAACAACAAGATAAAAACAAGGAGCTTCAATGAGGCAGACTGCAATATACACAGAAAACATGTAGATAGGCTCTCATGGGAAGCAAGACTAAAGGATAAAGGAGATGAGTAAACTGGCAATTTCCCAAAGAAACAACACGGAGAGACCCAGTGCAAAGTGTCCTAAGGCAGCACATGGGAAGGCAGAATGGAAGGAAGGGGGGAAATCAACCTGGCTAAATCATAAGTGCTTTCTTCAGCTGATACAAAGGGAGCACAAACTACTGCGGAGGGGGTAAAATGATGTAGGGATGCAGTCGAAAAGTAACAAGAAACACCCCCTTCGTTCACTAGCGGTGACAAGAATAGAAAGAAAAGTTTTAATGGAAAGGGACGGATGACAGTCTAAAGGCTGAATAATATTTGGAGGCCAGTTCATTAAGAAGGTCAAGTGGAAGCGTCTAACACTATGCTGTTAACGTCAACAGCATGAAAGCTCAGGCTATGAAAGCCTAGGAAAAGACCCAGAGGAATTTGTTTTCAAGCTGGCTGGTCCTGACAAACTCCTTCCTTTGAGTACTTAGAGAACCAGCTGAAGCAATTTCAGTTCAGGAAGAACATGAATCATAGAGAACAGAAAATATTTTAGAAGTCTGGAAAGGGGAAACATGGTGTCTAGCTTTATAAAAATTATGCTGGGGAATTACAGACCACTCGGTTTAACTTCCATCCCAAGACAAAATATTGAAACACATAATCGAACTATATGTAAGAAGCTAAAAGGATAAGTAGGAAGAGATGAGTAACAGACCCTGTTGAATTGTCAGAAAGAAATTGTGTCAAGCCAATTTAATTTCCTTGTGTGACAGGTAATGGGCCTTGGGCAAAGGTGACAAGCAATAGGTGCCGTATATCTTGACTCTTACTAAGATTTGTGACACCAGTGCCTGTGATATTCTCTTCAGCAATCTCAGAAACATGTACTAGTAACTACTCAAGGGTAGGTGTAAAGCCAGTGGCACAGCCTTACTCAGAGGGCAGCTCTCAGTCATTTCTGCAAACAGGGAAGCTGCAGCGAGTGAGGTTCCACAGGGGTCTCTCCCAGGACAAATATGCTGAACACTGTCAACCTGAATAATGGTGTGGAGTGGAGATGTGGCTTATAAATCATGTAGACGATACCTCGCTAGGAAGACTGCAAGAATACTGAAAGCTAACACTGGAACTGGAAGGATCGTTATGTCATGGAGAAGCACTCTTAAAAACTAAATTAATTCAGTAAAGATGAATTAAAGCCTTTAACAAGAATAAACAACATAGACACAAGGTAAGAGAACAACTAATTAGTTAGAAGTTCTTCAGAAAGAAAATAATCTGAGGTGGGCAAAATGTAGTGATTTGCCAGCTGGACTTCTATCAGCAGCATTAGAATGTTGTGAAAAAGGCAAATATGGAGACACAGGAATCTGGACACACGATATGATCTTTCCACTCTACCAAGCTTTGAATGGCTTCAGATGGAATACTGTCCCCTGTTTTGGGCATGATAAGAATCTTCATGTATATAAAATACTGTTTACAAAAGGGCAGGGAATAATATATTTTTCATGTCTACTGCAGACAGAGCAAGGAATAACTGGCTTAAATTGCAGAAAAGAAAGATGCATGCAAGCTAGCAAGCAGAATGAAAGCTCTATTGGTGAGCATGGTAAAGTACTAGAAAGCGTGCTTGGGCAGGGCATGGACTTTCCATCTCTGCATGGCTTTCAAAGCAAATCTTACGGCAGGAATGACAGATGTCCAGGTGACTGCGTCAAGACAGACAGATGGGCTCGTTAGGCTTTTAGGACCCTTTCAGTTCTATTTTTAAGACTCTCCGAAAATGTTCAGGTAAAAGCACTCTGAATGCTGACATCAACCTTACAATGATGTTTGAGAGATGCAGCCAAAAAAAGGAAGGAATGCTTTAGGTGTATTTCCTGGAATGCACACTTGCTGCCACTGCTCTGCAGGATGAAATCACCAGGACTTTGCCTTCTGAGCTTTAGTGAGAGCCTGCATCATAGCAAGGGTTATATCAGCAGCTAATCAAAGATACTATTTATCAGAGAAAATGAAAACTTTTATTGTGACTTAAAGCCAGTTAACACTTGCTTTTAGAAACTCCCAAGCATCTGGGCAACATATTCCTAGAGAGAAGGCATAAGCCGATTTAAGTAAAACAAGAAAGACTGTGTGGGATATAATTCGCATCTGAGATCTCCCATTTCCATTGTGCAGTCTGTTTTCGAGTATGTTGGTGGGTTAAGAGATGTGCTGAGATCTTTAGGGAATACTTTTAAGCACAATCTGGAAGTAATTGAATTAAATCACTCCTCCACACACCAAGTTTTCATAGGGAGAACTAACAATAAATACACAAATATCTATGTACAGGCTTCATTAAGATCCCTTTCATTTGGAGTTAGATTTTTTTCAGTCATCTCCAAATGCCACTGATTTTCTATAGGAAGCCTTTCCAACTTCTTGACAGCCAGGACTAAATTCTGCTAAGGCAGTTTACTTAGGAGGCTGAACAGTAAATATACCTTACAGTATTACATACTGGTAGAAAAACTACTTTCGTGGGAGCAGGGATTGCCCCTGAGGCCACAGTTCAGCCTGGAAGCTACCAGGAGAACAGGCCTGAGTTGTAAGACAGAGCCATGGAACTCTATTTTTAGTGGTGGGGAACTGAAAAAGAGACAAAGGCCCAGATTCTCAAAGTGTTCATGGGCTCTGCAGGGCATACCTGCCTTTATGGAGCTGGCTCTATATGACCTTACTGCAGTTACATGAGGAGGCAGGCCATAGCCGGACCCCACTGTCACCTGAGACACCAGATAGGAGACTATTTTAATTAGTCCTGACACAGAAACAGTGGTCTCTCAGCTATTATGTCCCTGCAAACTTCAGAGATGTAAAGGACAGAGGTCCAGTTATGGCCTCCCCTTCCCAAAAGGAAAGACTATGACTTATCATATATCAGAGAAGCCGCAAGGTTTGGTGTACTAGCCAAATGGGACAACAGGGAATCCAACCACAGATAACAAATGAGAGGGAATCACATTCGCTGCCTCAGGGAAACGTGTGTGGTTTTGGCTTGGTCAAAGCAATTTTAGGCAATTATTATTGCCAAATTTGAGAAGATCATGGTTCTCGAAGAGAACCAAACCACAACCAAGTGGTGTGAAAACATGATGAGAGCCATGGGTGAGATCCAGCCTGGATGTGAGACTGTTCCTCCCCTAAAGGGCAAGGAAGGCAAGGCAGGAGAGAAGGGGCAGTCCCCCACTCTTCCCATGTCCCCCTGCATGGTAAGCTGGGAGGGCCAGGGCTGACTTCTGGCTTGTGGTCATGGCTGGCAGCTGAGGTGGTGATTCAATGGGAGGCATTTTAAGCCTGTATGGAGGAAAGCCCTGACCTGCCTTGTGCAATCCTCCTGCCTCTCCTGACAGCCCCTTGTAGAAAGGAGAACACCTAGATGGTATGCCCAACTCCTTCCTATCAGCAAGAGCATCTCTGAGGGATGCTCCCACCTACCTGCAAGCCTCCCTGAGTACCCAAAGTGCAAACACTACCTGCCATTTCTCTTTGGTGCTCCAGTATGTTTCTGGAAATAAATACCTACATACCAGTGTGTTAGGGGCATTTGATCAGGAGGGACATAGATGGCTTCAAGGTTTCACAGTCACCAAGAATAGGCCATAATGATCTTCAGTACCTAAAACACGCAGTTGATGGGAAAGATCTATAGTACCTGGTCTGTGTAACAGCTAAGTTGGACTAGAGACTGAATCAGAGAACAAACAGGGGGTCAGAAGCCTACAGGATTATGCAGGTGGGAAGGGGCCTCCTGAGGTCTCTAGTCCAACCCTACTGTTGTCCCAGACTTCCCTCAGAAAGCCAAGAAGCTTCTTGGCTTCAATCCTCTGTATCAGTACACCTCTGCTATGCTCAGAGTGCTTCTTTTCCTGCTTGCTTGCACCACAAGCACTATTCTGCTTGGGCTGCTAGCTGGCTTGCATCGGCACGTGTGTATTTTGGAATCTGAGAGGGAAGGACAGTTGAAATTACACAAAGACAGAACATCCCATGATTTGCCTGGGATCCTTGAAACAGTTTCATTTTATCACTCTGCCAGAGATATCCTGCATAGCCATGGACACTGAGCACACACAGCAGGATTCAGCTAGCCTACCATCTTACCTATGAGATGGACTTCTGTCATAAGCTCCCGTTATATCATACAGAGAAAGATGTCAAGTCCAGGCAGCATTGCATCCCATCCTGAACTATGTATTACATTGGGGTGGTTTGACCCCTGTTTTTAGCCTCTGAGTTACTGAGCCTCGCATGAGAAAGGAGAAGATAACTCTGTTATTTCACAGGGGTATTACACTCATCAATACAGCAAATATTTTCAGGCCTGCAGATACTAACCCTGATGAAAAGCATGGAAGAACCAGACAGGAACCTACTGCGAGAACTTTTGCTCTTTCTCATTCATCCTGATCACCAGAGCTGGAAGAATTCTTTGAAAAAAAACTTTGGCAAAGTTTCTTCGTGAAATTTTGGCACATAGATGTTTTTGATTCATTTGTTCCTTATGCAAACATATTCAAAAGCCAATTGATGGGAATGCATGTCAGCCCACGGACTAAACAGAAGACTTTCCCCATCACTAGAGCAAATTAAAAACTTCAAATGTGAAGGGAAATGTATTTTTGGTGAAGAAACTGACAAAACGACAGCATCCTCACACATTTCTATTTGGGTAAGTTAAACCACAACGTCCAACCATAACTCTTTCAAGAATTCAAGTGCTCTTCAAAAGCTGGCTAGCAAATCACTTGGTATGACAAAGCAAAGTCAAATAACACTGGTAATTCTCCCTGGTGGGATGAGTTCAAGCTGACAGGACTTTTCTCAGCACATACATTTTTTCATTGCTTATTTCTGTGATTCCATAACCGTAAACAAAATTCACCTAAGAAATGTTTCTGAAAAAAAAGTAAGCAGGGTACTGAAAATAAACCTTGCCAATATGCAGGGAGAGGGAAGGTCATGAGATCCCACTCCATAGCAAGACCACCTCTAAAATCCTTTGCTGAAAGTAGACATAGAAGCCTGAGGTGCTCTGTGGGGACAGGAAAGCCACAGATAACCGGCTGGGTAGCAATGGTGGCCTATCAAGTTTGTGACTGAGATTAGAGGCAGCATGATAAATCCTGTACAAAGAAATAATTCCCTGTCTGCTGCAGGAAGAATTAGTCAGGCTACCGGTTTCATCTCAGGGCTCCTATGGAAGGTGCTGAACTAAACTAGCTGTGAGCATCATCCTGCTGGGAGAGCCTGGTGCAGGAGCTGCAGCTATCCTATTGCACTGCTGTTCCTGCTGAAAAAAACAATAGCAAATGCTTTCTTATGGAATTCATTTACCATAGCTCTTTCTGATGACAGGCTGCTGGGGAGCAGAGTTATGACATCCAGAAACTGACAACAAGAGCAATAAAACCTGACATATATCATGAAAGCCAAGCTACGGTACTATGTGTAATTAACAGAGAGTGTAATTATTCACCTCAAGGACTTTGATGGATGCCTCATAGTTAATTCTTTTTTCCTGTGTTTCATCTCCTCTCTTTCACAGCAGCCAGGAAGGCTACCTTGCTACTTTCTGCTTTTTGCCCTGTTTTTCATCCAAAGATGTTGTATCTTTATGGCCTGTAGCCAGGCTTGGACCAATCCCAGGCTTTAATGCTTCGTCTAACCCTGAAGGTGTTTAGCTTTTGGAGCTGAGTGGGTATTATATTAGCACGGGACAGACCACATAGGTATGTGTATTAAAACTCCAAGCATGCCCTGTATTACTCAGATGTTACCAGGGTCCTGAGTACAACCATATGCATAAGAGCAATATTCCTTTTCATAACAGCACCATGCCTCTCTGCCTTAGTGTCCACTAAACCCTGACACAAGTTACAGCTGGAAAAGGAGTATTTATCTCCTCTAAATTCTTTGAATTGTCAAGAAATCAGGAACAGAAAAGAGCAACAGGAAGAGTTTGAACAGTTTCCCAGTCCCAATAAGCTGCAAAGCAGGCACTTAAAAAGCCGCAGTACCATCCACACAGTGGACTTGGTGGGGTTTGTTGGCATGCACTGCTTTTGCATGGGAGGAGAAGCAACTGGGGAGGATTTGGCTCAAGCTCTGAGGGAGAAGCTGCTACTATACAAAATGTGATCATTTAAAAACAGTGCAACCATGGGTAATTGATCTAGCTAATGCACTGGGGACTGGATAGAAATTTAAGCTCAGTCACATGAATTTGAAGAGCTCCACAACCCTCAAATGAAAGAGAAATCCATAGCTTTGGGACAAAATGACCGAAGCCTTATCTAAAACCCATTGAAGGCAACTAGGATGATTCCACAGGCTGTTGGGGGCTTTGGATCAAACACCAGATGGATGCGAACCTCTGAAGAAGAGGGCATATAGTCTTAACACAGGAACAGAGACATTTTAAAAGGCAGTGAAATGCACAGTTGGGCTCTGTATGACTCAGTGATGAATGACTGTCCATGTTGCATCATCTCAAAAAGAGAAAGCCAGAGATGAAGGGAATCCAAAAAAGAATCCAGAAGAGAAATAAAAGCTCCTCTCATAATCACGACCCCCTCGCCACCCAACAGATTTGGGTACACAAGCTGAGTAATATAGACCCCATAATTTGGTTGAATACCCTATAAATACAAAGGCAAACCCCCCTCATTTTCAAAGCTGCAGCACATATATTAAACCCACGACAATCTGCACATTTAGAGAACAGAAAGGCAACAGCATATATATTTTTGTAGGCACAGAGAGTGCAAAATAAATGGCTTAGGCAGGCAAACACAGCTAAACATTAATGGCATGGCTGTATTCTTTTAAATTGGGTAACTGCCCATGCATTCCAGGGAAAATACTGGGACTTGAAAATGACATAGCCCGAGTTAGTAAAAAGCAATGTGTGTTGTAAGCACTACAGAATCCTAAAGAGACTACACAAATCTTCATGTCTCCAAATACCACTTTGACAAATTAGTCATTCCCATCTGATACCCACCCAGAAAAAGGTATCGTTCACCCTAATGAGTAGGAAAACTCAATTTGATCATAGGCAAAAAGCAGGCATTTATTGGCAGAGAGGAACAATTCATAGTTTGAAAGAATTACGTGCTTGTAACTGAGAAGTCAAATACGTTATAGATGTGTATTGATTCGCATAACTGAAATGAAGCCATAAAGCCAGTATAGCATGTGATCAAAATCGCTAAAGAAAGGACAGCTAAGATCTTAGCAGAAAAGCAAAAATATTCTAAATACGAGATATTACACCAGCATTTTGGGAAGGGGAAAAAAAATAGCTGGGGCTCGAAGCTTGTGATTTTTAATACACCATTTAGGTATTATACAGTAAATTTGAGCAAAGGCCATTTGGTACAAGTTCTGCTCCCGAGGTATTACAAAGAGTAATTGCACAGATCTTTGAGGGATTACGAGGTGTCAGACTTTTAATGGATGATGTTTTAATTTGGGTACAGAGAAGTTAACACAAAGAAAGCTTTTTGCAAGTATTGCAGAGAGCCAGAGGTGCTGATCAAGTACATAAAATACTATGGTCTAAACCAACACTGTGGCCAGAGGCTGGGCAAAGTGGCTTAACTGGAGTTCCATATAAAATAAAGGCAACAGCAGGATGTCCACCTTATGATATAAAATGGAGCTACAGAGATTTATGAAGATGATAAACTGTATTCCATTATTCATTTGAATTCTAACTAGGGTCAGCATATCCTTAAAGAATTACTGGAAAAGTAATGCTACTTGGTATTGGAGAGATTAATATAAACAAGGAAATAAACAGTTAAAACCAGTGACACTAATCCACCAGCTTAAAAATACCATAATGATGTTTTCTGGAAAGATGCAGTATGTGTACGTTACCTATTTAGATTGACATTTCTAAGCAGAACAGACAGAAACTATTGCCACATTGACAAAGAAGTGCTGGTAGTTTTATTTGCCCCTCTGAACTTGCTTCAATCTAGATAAATATGAAAGATACTGAGAAAAGAGACTATAATGCACTTTGAAGTGGTTGTAAAAAACCCTTTGCCTAATTTTCATGGATACTAAGCATTAGCTTGAGTTGGAAATGCAGACAGTAAGCACCTTGCAAAATCAGTCCATTTGTCTTTGGCACCATCTACAACTTCATAGGTAAAGCTGATGTTCTTTTACCAGGGAAGAAGATTTCAAAGGGACAAAGTGCTGTTTGGTGCCCAGTGTCTAACGCACAGCACTGTTCCCAGCTGAAAGTTGAAGGTTTAAAAATTTCCCTTATTTCCCTTTGGATTATAATTGGATTTAAAAGTGCATGCCAAACACCACTATCATGGCAATGAAAAGCAGATAGCAGTTACCCACCGAACTGTATTTTCTGATATACTCAAACCACATACACTACAGATCAAAACATCAAAACCCAAAATGTGGCTATTTGTGCTATGGGATGCAGCAACTGTTTTGCAGTGCTGAATAAGTCCAAAAAAAGGGGGGGGGGGGGAAAGGAAGAAATTTTGATTGCAAAGAGGAGAATTTCAGAAAGTAGTATGTAATAATTTGTATTGGAATTTGGCAAAGACGTTAATGTTAGCATCCCTGCTTTTATGGGAAATATCATATGATCTCTAAAGGCAACAAATGATCTGCACCTTATTTTGATATGCCATCCAAAGGATTACTCCTCCATCAGCATGCAGAACTGCCTGCTGCAGCAGAGCATCTGATCAATCCTGGCTCACAGAACTTGCCTCCTTGGAGTTCTCATCAAGAGGTTCTTGAGCTTCTCATTTTCAGGCAGCTGACCCCACCTTACGCTCTTTGGGCTGGAGAGATCTATCACCATCCCAGTATTAGGTGATATGGCTTCAGGCCATAACGTATCATGCCTCTAGAGGCAGGTGAAAGGAAGCAGCATCCCAGGATTAAAGTTGGCAGCGTTCACAAGAAACATGAGTTTAGCAGCTTTAACAAATGTCCATAACACAGGAAGACAGAAAATGCGGTATCTGTTTGTCAGACTCCCAGAACTGTGATAACAAGATGTGCTATAAATCAAGATTGAGTGGATTAACTACTCCCTATGTGAAGCCCAGCACTAGTATGTCAGTGGATTTAACAGGATGGGATAAAATTAGCAGACCTGTAGGAAACCTGTAAGGACATAAAGGGCACCAATCGTTAGGTGGTTAGCACTAGGAGAGCTGGTGTGAGGAAAGCTGGGGATAAGTGCTGCAGGGCAGGAGGTGGCCCTGGCAGAGCTTTTCAGCATGTGGTTGTTTCTAATCAGATCTATCGATCCTTCAGTTTTATATGCTGTACAGTTTTGTAGCATCTAGGAGAAAAGCAGACATGAGCCCTACAGCCCCAGTTACTCTGCTTTGACGTCTGTGGGGCCTTTATGAAAGTCACTTCCACAAGTCACCCTATAGGATCATAATGCGCAAAACATGCCGAGCCACTTGGTGTGGCTGAGGGAGCAAAGTGGTGAATGGCACCGATGAACATGAAGCCCTATCCAAGGGACAGAGGTGTGCAGGTCCTGGGGGAAAAGCTCCACTTCCTCCTATGCCAATGGGGTTTTAATGTTTTGTTTCTCTTGCCCACTCATTCCCACCTACTGACTCCTGGGTTCCCGAGGCTTTTTCTCATCCACATGGAAATGCTATTGCAAGAGCATACAGGTTCAAACGCTCTGCTTTGTGGCCTCCTTCTCATGGATTTCTTTCCCTTTCTGCACCCCTTCACCATCTTTTTTCTCTCTGTCTCTCTCCCTCTCCTCATTATTGTGGCAAGGAAAGGAAACACTTCAGAAATGAAAGATTAGTTTGCTGTATCATAAAGATGAGCTTTGTAATCACTTTCCTTTAAGCAAAGAATTAAAAGATAATAAAAGCCCTAATTAAGGACCTCGTTAGCTTAACTAGATTTTCATATGCAAAGTGATGTTTGCCACGTGCTGCTGCCGTCTGAAAATGCTGCCTGGTCCTACACAGAAAGCACCTGTGCCAACACCCAACTGTGTTTGCCTTCTTCATTTCACTTATCTTTTTCCCTTTTCCCCTCCTTTCCCCACTGTGCCAGGGTTCAGCAGGCTTGGTCTGATGCTGGGCGCAGGTGAGACTGACTTGGTGTACCTTATGAACCACAGGGAAGAAACGTGCATGAGACAAAAGGGCATCTCAAAAGATGGGTGAGATCAGGAAGAACCAACAAGTGCTGAGAGCATACAGGCTCAGCCCAAGAAGAAGGCAGAGGGAGCACACAGGAACCCCTCAGGCCAAACTGGTCCAGTGGCAGGTGGAGGCTTATCTAGGTGGAGGATACATCTGAGTCCTGCTGAGCATAGGAACCCTTTGGGTGGAGGGAGGACACGCTGGCTGGAGCTAGCCCTGGTCTCGCCCCTGTACAGAACTTGGCTAAGATTTGGGCAAAGACTTGCATTAAGGGTTTGGCTTCATCCCTGACTGGAAACAAAAGCTGGATCCTTGGAAACACTGTCTGAGGAGCTTCCCAGAGCTCTGCTCTCGGCCCCACAAGACCCATGGTCCGTACTAATTCTATTTCTAAGCCCCCTTCCGTACAAATCCAAACAACGCACTATAGCCTTCCGCCCCACCTCTCAATTCCTATTTTGAACCCTAGCTGCTAACCTATTCATTCTGACATGAGTAGGAAGCCTACTAGTAGAGCACCCATTCAGCATTATTGGCCAGCTAGCCAATTCATTCAACTTATTCACCTACTTCACCACCATTCTAATCCTATTCCACATCACCACATCCCTAGAAAACAAAATACTCAACTAGATAAACTAATAGTTTACAAAAAACATTGGTTTTGTGAAGCAAGTAATAAAGATTACCCCTTCTAGAGTTCCCCAAAAAGTCTCAGAAAAAAAGGACTCAAACCTCTATCACCAACTCCCAAAGCTGATTATTTACATTAAACTATTTCCTGACCCCCCCTCTCCTAAATAGCCCAAATAGCCCCATGGGACAAGCCTTGTACAAGCTGTAATGCAACAAATAAAGTCAACAACAGCCCCCCAAAATATCCCCACCCCACTAAAACTATTTGGAGATGTGTTTAACAGAAACAATCAGGACATCATTATATCACAGTAATGCATGCAGGTGAGTGAATGAAACAGCTGCTTGCTGCCGGGTAAGAAATCAGCCTGGCCCAGCTGAGCAAAGAGCACTTGGTTGCTTGCAGCACAGCCCAGCAGAGGCCATGGCAGAGCCAGGAGTAGGCGTCCGCCCAGCTGTAACAATCTGATAAATTCCTACAGCTGGGAACTCAGCACGAGATGGGAATCGGGATTTTCATCCTCGTTACAACTGTAATTGGAGCCTCATTCTACTTCGTTTAGACCCTGCTGTGAACGTGAGCAAAAACCACAGGGTGCTGAGCAGGGAGGTCACCTCGGGGCAGTGGCGAGTGGCGTGCCAGCCAGAAGCAGCAGGAGGCTGGATGGAGGGCACAGAGGCAGAGACCAGTGTGGCCTGTGTGCATCTCATGAAGGTATACAAAGCCCGCTGTGGTGAGCTCCCCAACTTTCAGCTATTTGTTTTAATTTAGAGAGTATGAAAGAAAACATTCCAGCGCTGAGTAAGGATGGGTTTAAAACAGAGCCTCAGGGCTCAGCCTTCAGCTTAAGCCTCTTGGTTCGAGCGGCTGGGGAATTTCACCCCAAACCTGGTGGATCTCAGACCCTGTCTGAACCACTGGTGATACAATTAATAGCCCCTTTCTCAACTTTTAGCCCAGGGCAAGACTTTAGGAGACCTGATACAGCGTTACTAGAATGGAGACTAGATCGATCTGTTTATTAGCTGAGAATTTTATTTGTTTAATATAATGGATTCTTGCCTTTTCTCTGCAAAACATGGGAGTGGCTGGATACAGGGGGGTTAATTTAGTTTGAGAACAGACACGAAGAGCTATAAACCAGATCCAGACATTGCATCCAGCACTCAGACAGCAGACTCCTGGCTGGGCTCATCTCCAGTCATTATATGTACTCATGCAGAAGAGCAAATTGCCGATGTGCCTTAAATATAGCTTAAAAGTAATCAGCGTCAAGCTACTTCTACTATACTACAGGTGGAGAGTGAGGCAATTCGTTAGTGAGGGTCAGGCAAACTACCTTAATTTGGCCTTCCACCACTTCCCACCTCGTGGACCAACAAGTGTATCATGACTATTAGAACAACTTCACTGAGTGTTACAATTACTCATGTCAAATGAAGACGTAATGCAGTTAACGCGCATGCTGGCTCCCCGCTGCTACTGCTGATGATTATTGCTATTAGAGCATGACCAAACAGTCATTCAAATATAAACAGCAGATTTGTTTTGATGGTGCTCGTAGCCCGTTTTATTCGCTTTCTGTGAACATTAACACAAACGGCTTTGGTCTGCAAGAATGTCCCTGGGGAGCGAGACAAAGTCAGGAGTACCTTTGTGCTCACTACGTATCAGCTCAACTATCTGCACTGGAGGATTTTGCATGGCGCTCTGGAAAACTTGACAGCCACCTCATCAGAGTGAAAAAGCAGAGCTGTGCAAGTCCAAGAGCTGGTTGCAAGAGATGAGCACCGTACCTGAATAAAAAATCATGGCTATCTCCACTGGCTGGCCCTTCTCTCTGAAGCGCATTCCTGCCAGCCATTCAGTAAATGCTTAGGAACAACAGCTACATTGAAATGTGGTACCCAGCTCATTTACAAGGGTTTCTGATCCAACAACTTAAGGAAAAGGTGTCCTTCCATTGGCTTATATGGTTTATGTATTTCAGAGTAACACATAGAGCTAAATTCACTAAAAGCTCTGCTTGCTGTGAAAAGATTACCTGATTAAGAAGATTAATTATTATTATTGCTCTCATTTCTATGCTGCCCTACAGTGGAATTCCTTATCTCTACGTCAGTTACCAAGATGGGGGCTCTGTTGCTCTCTCCATCTTGTCTGAGCTGCTTACTGCAAGTGGGTTTTGCTTCGTAAAGATGAGAGCTAATCCGAATGGCCACTGATGCGATTACATTGTGCAGCTGACTGCAGAACCTCTCCTTTGCGAAAGGACAGATGCAGAAGGTGGCAATCCCAGGCTGCCAGAGATCCAACTAATTACCTAGCTGCACCAAGGCCATGACTCTTGCCAGATGCTTTGGTAACAGCTCCCATTTATCTCTTCCGCAGAAGCACATGCTCAGGAATATGCACACTGAAGAAAGACTCTTGCATATCACAGGACAGGCTTTGAGGCAAGGCCACAGTCTCTCAGCTTGCATTGATTTCAACAGGTTTGTGAGAGGTGACAGTCTCCTCTGAGGAACACAGTGCTCTGAGAGGAGCTGCTGGTTGGTGCAGACAGACCAAGGGCCTGAGTCAGGAAAATGAGTAAGAATGAAGGAAATGCAGCCAACACATGTTCTTCTAAAGCCTTTTCGGTGGGAAGTTAGATACTGAAGTATCTCTGGTATATAAGCCAGACTACTCATATGCTATACACAAAAGAGTGCTGGTTTGGACATGAATAGGGAGCTTTAAAGAGTCATTCCTAAGGTGATTTCTAGTACCAGTTGGAAGGAAAGGTTAGTAGCTGTGCAACATGCCATGCCCTAAGGATGTTTGGAGTGCCCCCTCATGCTTATTCTTGATTCAGTGTTTCTTCACACAGCAAAAGAATTAGGTTTCTTCAGGCTAGAGCACAGATGATGGAGAAGAAATGTGACACAGATACACAGAAACATGAGCACTAAGGATAAAGCGAATAAGAAAGATCTTTCACTGGTCTCCCAGTAGAAGCAATGGAAGCTCAATGAAACAAACAAGTGATGAGCAAATGCAAACTAGAGTAGAGCTCAGCTGTGGAACTCTCTGCCATGGGATACTGCAGGACCTCAATGGGCCATCAGACAAATCCACAAGGAGTCATCAAGCACAAAGTAAACACTACTGGCTCAGGAGGTGCCTGTGCTGCAAATCACCAGGGGCTTACAGAGTGTAGCAGAGCTATATCATTATGTACTTACACCACTCTTACATTTTTCTCTTGGCATCTGCTATAGGTCACTGCTGGCAACATATGGGGGAAAAGCAGCTAGACAGATCCTTGGTTCTGCCTAGTATGGCAGTTCTTATGTTATTGACTAATTGGGTGAGCTGTACGGCTCAGATCCTGAAGCAGGAAGTTAGGCATGTCTGTGCCTAGAGAGCTACGAAATTATGTGTTTCTTTTGCTTTTTCCTTTTTTAATTGCATTTCCTATTCCAGTGAGTGGGAGCTCCTGGCAAAGTCTGAGAAGAAACAGTCTCACATCTACACATGACCAGACTGGGGTGTGATGAGAGGACATCATCATCGCACACATCTACTCCTACTCAATGATTATCAGCAGGAGAGGTGTGTGAGCAGCAATACTGTTCTAAGTAAATCTGGGAGCTCGAAGTGCCAGCACAGCATGGCAAGGTACTCTGAGGATGATCTTCCTATTTGTCAACGTGAATGTAAGATAGTACAAGCATGCATAGCAAATGCAAACGTGAGATAAAAATATGCAGGTGCACAGGTATCTACAAAAGGAAGGGGGAAGAGAGAGGAGAACATCTGGAAATGAATTTTTACAGTGCACATATTTACAGTGTTTATCAGAATCCATCCATCCATGCACTCTACAGGAAAATGTAGCCTGCAAGGCAGTGGTTCATCTGAAATCAGGTGTGAGGGTATTCTAGGACTGTGCTAAGGTATATGCACATCAACATACCAAATAAGCAAGCAGCAGAGAACAGAGGAAGGGTAAAAGGTATTTTATGGGGAGACACAGGGGTGGGGTGCAGCATCACTTCACAGGTGAGCAGAGGAGGATCTGGGGTGCAATTCTCAAGGAGGCTTTTCCTAAGGAGACAGAGAGAAGTTCATTGCAATCACATTGTTTCTGTGAGCAAAGCGAGGTATTTCAGGCATGTAGAAGAGGAAGGCATCTGTACCACTCAGAGAGCAAAGAGCTGAGCAGCTGAAAACACTTGTGTCAAATCCCCACTTAGGCACCTCTTCCCCCTCCAGCCCCTGTTCTCCCTCCTGGTGCTTCCCCATCCATTTCTCATTCTGGAGCTCTTCAGCACCAGACTCTTCTCCTGATTAACTTTCAAACCCATTGATGCTTTGTGCTGGCTTAGGCAGACTAATCATCTTTAGCACTTCAAAAACCTGTCCAGCTTTCCCTCCCAGAGGCACAGGTGCCACCCTCAGCTGCTTGGGCTAAAAATACAGCAGCCACAACATGCTCTTCTTGCAAGGCCATCAGGAGGTACCAGCTCACAGCTCTGGCAGGCAGGGAGATCACTGGGCTCTGGGTTCCCCCCAGATCCATGCAGCAGATAAAGCATGAAGCACCTAGCAAGAAGGAGAGGGCTGAAGGTGTCTTCTCCTCTCCTAGCTGTTAGCACACTGGAGCCTGTACTGGAAGCACTCTTACTTGCCATGGTAAAGCAGAGCCAATGTGTTAAATATGGCTGTTTTCTTCCAGCCTGGCCAAGCTGGAGTGATGTTCACAGTAGGGGTTTGACTGGGATTTGCTGTGCCTTCTACGGATACAATCTGCATACAGAAGGCAAGGTGCTTTTCCTAGTGACCTGTATCTCTTGTGTTTATAGAGCAGGAAAAGGCAGAGAGTAAATAAATAATCCAGGGAAAGCCGAATGATGCAGGAACAGGTGTCCTGGTGAGCTGCCCGAGTCTGGCCTGAGCTGCAGCCAAGAGATACAAAGGGCCACAGTTAAATAGGAGCAAAAGAGTGATGGGCTGGAAGATGCTCTCTGTGACACTTGGATACAACTCTATGCTACTGAAATGCCAGGAAGACTTGGATGTGCTTCCTTATCTTTCTCTTGGAGGTACCTAAATCTTCCTCATCAGGCAGGGTCATTCCACACACCACCCATTTTCAAAGAATGACATTGTGATTTGTGCAGTGGGGATCAGGTGGTATTCAACACTGCCCTGGGGATGAAGGCTGTAGCGGTGCCTGTGAGGTTCCTACCTGACTTCAGCTAATGCCAGCTGGGCCCTGGAGCGAGCTCAGGACCACTCCAGAGACAAAACCTTCCTGACAAAGGCTGAAAAGAAGCAGGTTTGCCCAGCAGACCTGTTTTTCAACTGGGATGGAAGCAAAGAGGTCAGCTGCTCTGAAACACACATCCTCCTGGGTCTGTCTTGGATTCAGAATGCCATTCCAGTCAGACTGACGTTAAAACAATCACTGGCAAAAAGAGACCACTGGAATTATTGTACTTTGGGGGGCAGTCTGGGACCTCGTATGTTATGTTTGTGGAGTGCATGTCTATGAGGAGGCTCTGACCTGCTGCTGAGCCTGTGTGCATCAGGGGCGCTGTGAAAAGCAACCACCTCTCATGTAGCTGCTTAGCAGCATGCACCGAGCCCGCAAAGAGGTCACACTGGAGAGAAAGGGATTATTTATAAGGCGGTTAAAACCTTCCTCCTGAAGCCCAGAACTAATGCTGAACAGCAAAATGATAGAAGAAAAAGCTGTCATGTGCCTCTGGAACCGAGGCCTAAGGAATGCAATTCCCCAAGCAAAAGCCATTCAAGCAGGCTGGTGGGAAGATGCCACACACCTGCAAAGCTGCCTAGCACTGAGCACTGGGCTATCCAGGCTCCCTCTGTGCTCTTCTTCAACCACAACCTGGAGCTCCAAAACCCTCTTCCATCAAGTGTCGCAAGCAGTCTGCCCAGCCACAGCATCTGTATTGATCCTGCTCCAAGTAAATCTGTGCAGAAACCAGGAGGGCAACATGTTCTATCTTGTCTCCTTACAGGTATTTTGGAGGAAGCCTGTAGAGACCTATTTGGAGATTCAGCTGCTGGGTAGGTTTTGGCACACAGTCCCTGCATGCTCTGGAAGGCACATGTGGCTGTGACAAGCCTGCCTCCACAGCTTGAGAAATCAGTGATGAGGGCAGATCAGTTCCAGAGCGGGCAGTCTAAAATTCCCAGTCCTTTTGCCCGAGCTCACCTCATTAAGGATATGTCACACCACTAGTTCTCACCAGAAAAAAGACTGCCTACATAACTCTGCACCGTCTGCTGCATAGGACATATGCAAGCATCCCTAAGGTACATCTCTTTCTCCATCCTGGCTCTCTTGAGATCCTCCCCATCTAACTCTTACTTCAGTGAACATGCTAGGATGAGGTTTATCTCATAATTTCCCATGGCCATCATCTGACAGCAACTGCAAACTTTGCTTGCCTGTGACATACAAGCGGATAGGGTAGGAGGTCAGTGCAACCACAGACATTACTTTAAAGGCTCCAAGCTCTTTCTGCTATCTACCAAGAGACTGGTCCTGTGGGAGCATCCTGCCTCTATGTTCCTGTGAGGCCAATAGTCAGATACTGACAACATTTAGGACAGAAGCAGTCTTTCACAAGCGAATCTGTGGGCAAAAATATGTTGCCACCTTCTAAGACTTGTTCAGCCACTAACAGCCACCCCTCGGCTATGTGACTCCCTTGTTCCCGCAGGTATTCATTCCCTCCCACACCTCTACCAGCTTCCCTGCCCCAGCCTGCTGTCTTCTGACCCCAAAATAAAATATCCTTGTTTATGGCACAATCGTCTGGTTTTAAAGCTGAGCTCCCTGGAGGCTTCAGTCATAATTTCTGGCCTCCCTGCCTGTATGCAGCAAGAGGCTGGGAATGGGATTCCAGTGGCTGTGATAGCATCTGTACAGCCAAACATACAGGCAATGCAGAGCCGGCCTGAGGCAGCAGCTCGGGTCTGTTGCAGGATGCTGACAGAAGGGGGCAAAATCCATCTGCAGTCAGAGCTTGTTCCCTGCTTTAGCTACGTTTGCTTTATCTCTCAGCCTCGCAGCCCATAGCAGGGACCTGCTCTCACCATCTCACCCATCCCAACTTGTCTCTGTGGGACTCAGAGTGGCCCCAGGACAAAAGGGCCACTGGCAAACAGGCATGTGGATGACAGTTAGCAAGTGGGTGCTACAGGCAATGCTGGACTAAGTATGAATACTAAGATGCTGCGTACTTATTGCTGAGATGGCTGTTGGTGCTGACAGCAGCAGAAAAGCTGTTAGGCTGGAAGGAGGGTCTCCAGAAATGGGTGAGAGAAAGGGATGACAAGCTTCCTTCATGCAATGCACACTGGGGTCAGATTCTGCTTCACTTTGCATCTCCTGTGGTCCAAGGGAGGGTGGGTGCAAAACATGGCAAAGGCAGGATGGCAAATTCCCACTGCACCCAGTGCCAGGCAGTGGGCACAGGGCCCATCTATACAGAAGATTTGGGCTGGAAAACAGCAAAAACCGTTTTGGGATGCAGCAAGATTCCAAATAAGAGTGTGTTGCTTTAAATCCTTTTCCACATTACTTTTGGAGTCAGCTTTCACCTTTAGAAAAGCCCCAGTGCAGAGGACACCATCACATCTCAGGACACTGGGATTTTCAATTCCTTGTGAGCTGGTACTCTAGGGATGCTTGTGGGGTGACTTCTGCCAAGTAATACAGCCTGGAAAAGTTGTAACAGGAAAGGAATAGGAAGGAAGGCAACTCCAGTATTACGCACACCACACACCCCCTTCATTTTTTCCTGTGAGTAAGCAACATTTCCTCTCTCCTCTCCTCCTCAGCTGGGTTAGTGACTTCTATTTCTGTACACATCAGTGAGTCCCTTCTCCTTACATCATCTGACATGCCTACAGCCAACTCCTGTGAATTTCCTGCAAGACTTACTATAGCTGGCAGCTGCCCTTAAAGCCCCTCAGCCTGCAGACTCGCACAACTCACTGGGAAACAGCTTATGCTTCCCTCCTCCCTGTTTCCAGACTTTAAGAGGGGTAGGAAGGAGGCAGGGATGGAAAACTGGGACTTCCCTAAACCCCAGCCTGGCTTCACTATTTCTTCTACACCTGTGACGTAGCAGGGAATGAGAAAAATTGGTACCCTCATCTCCAGTTCCCGAGTTGCAGCGTGGTCCCCATGTGACATTGGGTGTTCGGGGTGACAGAGGGCATATTTCTGCCTGTCGCTTGGGACAACCCCCTCTTGGAGCTCTCAGGCTGGGCAGGAGAGATGTTAGCAGGGATGCTGTTAGATGAAAGTGCCAACACTGCAAGCTGGGAAAGCCCTAGATATCCCTAACCATGAAGTCTTCTGCTTCACTAGGCTGGGCTGTGGTTGGACATCCTTGCATTAAGGTACCTTAGAAAGCATGTATAGGAGAGCTGAAAGGAGGGAGGAGAGTGAGACACAGAGCAAGAGCAATCTTTTTTTGCTGGGAATGAAGGACTTTCATGCTCAGATCATGAGGGCACCCCCTGACACACACCCCGTATGCAGATATGTGCTTAAGAAGACATGTGTGTGTGTGTGTGTGTTCAAGCTTAAGAGAGCTGACCTGAGAGATTTTTAGTTTCTTGCACATGGGATGGGCTAGAGCAGGGAGATTTTCCACTATTCACTAATGTAGTCTGCAGCCCATTTCTGATGATCTGAATGTTTCCTGTCTTTAAAAAGATTCCTCGAGCAGACAGCAGCCCCCATGTAAAACAGCCCTTCACAACAATTCCAGCAGCCACCTTTAAACTGAAAAACCCAGCAGGGGAAGAGCTGTGTTCTCCCGAGCAGACTTAGAGAAGGGAAGAAAAGGTGCTGGGCTGTAGCAAGCAGAAGACTGGAAAGACTACCCTACGTGTTGGTGTTATGGGGGCAGGCAGTGTGTGACACAACTCTGCTGTATGTATGAGTCAAGCTTGCTTACATCATAAAGGCTTTACAGGCATCTTGTTGGCCCAAAATGCTTAAGGAGAATTTCCTGAAGAAGTTCGTTGTAAATAAATTCATAGGACTGTGTTTATCACTGATCTGTGATTCCTGCTGTGCCCTACTGAAGGGATTAAGTTGTTGGTCACCCTTTAGTCTTACTCAACCATGCAGATCTAAGAAAAGATCTATGGATTAAACTGATGCTTTGGTGTTTTGTTTGTTGAGGTTTTTTTTCCTCCTCATTGCCAAGAACAACCCCAATCTTTTCATTTAGACCTTAGCTAGAAATCCTGCTGAGAAACTGCCGGTGTGTCTCCCAGAGCTCTGTAGCAAACAGGAGGAAGAGATGGTAAAAAAACTTCCTTTTCCATCTGCGAGTGAGCAAAACCAACCTGAAGTCACACAGGAATTAGAGCAACAGAGGAAGCAGAGGCTATTTTTATCAAGTCACTGGCGAGAACCACATTTTAAGCTGTTAGTCCCCATTTCTCTCTCAGGTCTCTGAGGAGCTGGCACTGTATGGCAGGGCCTGACCTCCAGAAAGCAGTAAGAACAATTAGAGAAAGGGAACAAATCCAGGGTCACCCAGGAATTTTGCAGTTGTTGCTGTGCAGCACACCAAGGTCTCCCTAAACCCCATAGCAGGGGAGAGGACAGGTCTCTTGCTGCTCTGTTTGCAGCTCCCCTGCCTCCTGAATAGAGGGAGATGCTCCACCAGCCATCAGCTGTAACAGAGGCTTGGTATGCCACAGCCACCTCCAGGGGAGAAGGAGGAGGAGATGAAGGATGTTAGGTGATGAAAGACTGGTTAAGTTCGGGTGGCTGTCTAAAACATATCAAAGAAATTAAAGAAAGGAGAAATTAAGAAAGATGTTGAACCGTAAGCCTAATTAGAGTAGCAGTGTAGTTATAGTCATGATAGCCTAAGGATACAATTAGATGTGTCTCGAGAGGAAGGCTGATCTTGTTGTTAAAGCATAAAGGTAAGGGACAGAATAAAATAGGTTGCCGTCTGATGCTGGCTCCTGGATGGCTCTGATGTGTTGCAGTGACTCCTTGCTACTCCAGCAGGATACTTCCAGTCTCTTGACACCTCAGATTCAGTGTTTCCCAATATTTCTAACTAGCCTGAGGAATTCCCAAGGCCAAGCTGAGGCATTTTTATGGCATCCAACAATCAGGATCCCCTTTAGTACACCTCAGACTTGCAGCTGGAGGCCTTGGGGCAAAAACTGCTAGGGAAACGCAAAGCTGTTTGCCAAAAAGAGCCAGGAGCTAAAAAGCATCCAAGGGAGATGTCTTAAATTAGCACGAAACATCAAAGCCTGTGGTTTTCTAGTCTCACATAATCACATCTTAGGTTTTTGGAAAACTGAAAGACACACAGCCCTTCAGTTTGACAGTATAGGCTGATATTCCAAAGCAAACTGACTTTGGTGACCCTTGGTCCGGTCCTCAGTAAAACAAGCAAACATATCACAGCGCACAAGCATCATTCACAACACTGCTCTGAGGCCCCAGCTCCTTTTCAATCCCTCTTTGCCCAATGTTACTGCTCTCCTCACTCTGCATTCACAGGAAAGAGTTGTGACAGCAGGAACAAGAAGAGATAAATAGGAGATTGAGGCTGACACAAGCTATGTCTATAGAAACTTTAGCAGGCAGGCGCAGGCAGCTCAGCCCACCCTGCACGCAGCGTGCACCCGGACGCTGTGCCAGCCCCAGCCCAGCAGTAGCAAACCCCATCCAGCAAACCTCAGCAGCCCACCTCAGCCCACACTTGGCACTGACCTGGTAGAGTCCTTTCTGCCTCCAGCAGCAATTAGCCAGGAGAGATAATGCTGTTTTGTCTACAAAAACACAGCCCTGGTGTTTTTATAGCATGTGGATGTAAGCACTTGCAGGATGCGAGCAGAGATGCTGGCAGAGCCCTGCTGCAGAGGGTGCTAGGAGAGATGTCTGAGCTAGTGACACCTGAAGAAAATGAAGTCCTGTGGCTTATGTGGACATAAGCCCAAGGCTTCTCAGGGAAACACACAGGTACATCATGGAGACATCCTGACAGAGGACCTACATGAAACAGCAGATACCACCCAGTGATCCAGGCAGGTAACAGGATTTGGATCGGCACCATTCACAGCTATCTGGGTGCAGGCATAGATCCCACAGAGGCCTTGGACTTTGATCCACCCCTGAGAGGTCTCAGCAGGAGGCAATATTTGCCATGCCACTTGAGTGCCAGCTCTACATTGTCCATGTCATGGAATGACTGACATGCTGGCGCACAAAGGTAAAAAAGAACAGATTGATTTATTGATCAAGGAAAGAGTCTCCTTGACAGAGATGTGCTGTCAAACAATGACAGGACGTGCTGCTAAGAGCCCTCCAGATTGATTACTTTACCTGCCACCTGATCCTTCATCGCCCTGAGCTCTGGCAGGTGAAGAGCAGGGGGAGATTTACATGTGGCTGGGAAACAGGACATAAAGCACACAGGAATGAAAGCTCCAGGGGTCTGGCTAGGACACAACAGCCCTCCTGTCCCCCACCTGCCACAGGGATGGAAGGTCCCTCAGCCCATGGGCCAGCCAGGGTGGCAAGAAGACCAGCGAAACCTCTCTGTGCAGCCAACTGAAAGCAGCACCGTGGCAGGTAACACCTACACATCCTGAAACATTGCCATTTCTCTTCCCCATCTGTTCCCTTCTCTAGGATTAAGCCACTCCTGTCTACATAACTCCATAGCCTGCGCCTGCCCCAGGGATGGTTGAAAGCACAGCCAGGCAGCTGGCTGGGTGCTGCTGTCAAACCACAGCCCCAGCCATGCAGGCACTCAGCCTACTGCAGGAGATAACACTGCAGCCCACGTCCCAGCACAGGACATCAAGCCAGGGCACCCATGGAAAGCGTCCACCTCTCCACCAGCTGCAGCGGGGCAGTGCCAGTCCAGGAGGGAGTTGTGTCCTAGGGGCTGCTCTCCTCTGTCACTGCCAGTGCATCCTGGAGCATCCAGAGTGGCTCTCTCTTAATACGGGGCAATGACCACAAACTGATGGAGAATTGCACCTTACGAAGGGAGAGGAGAACAGAAGAATGGTCATTTGCTTAAACTTCTGCACTGGTTCCCTCTCAAGATGTGCTCTTGGTTAAACAGGATCCTCCCCTACTTGACAAGAAGAGAAGTGTGACCAAGCCTCTCTCACAGCTTGCTCAGGAGCCAGCCTGAGTTGTGCTAGGTAGAAGGCAGGGCCTTACCACACCAGCAAATCAAGGCAGCCTACTTATGGCATGACATGGATGCTCCCACTCAGACCACATCAAAGACCAAAGCTACTCTGGTGGCTGGCCAAATCCTGACTTTTCTTTGTGGACGCAAGCACGCCAAAACCTCATTTAGAGAGCTGCGCATGAGGCAGGCGGTCAAAGATAGACGTCGCAAAGGAAATCCCTTGACTGCTTCAGTGCTGCCCAATTTACCAGGCACACACAGTATGTTGGGAAAATGCCACTCCAGAGCTGCTCTCATACCTGTTAAAGGGCTTGGTATTCCCAATACATGGCAACTCTATCTTAATTCTGTGGGCAATCCAACCAGCTTTGGCTGCACACCAAATCCAGATGGCTCGCCACCTCTCTTGTGAAAAGCGTAAATAACACAGCAGACCAATCACAGGGAAAACAGGGATCCCGAAAAGGCAGAGATATGAAAGGCTAATTCGACTTTTAAACAAGCATCTAAATTAACATCCTCCTAACAGCCTTTTCTGGACTGCAGCAAATGCCATGAATGACTGAAGAATGCATGACCTGGATACACTGGCTGTGGGAAAGGCAGCAATATGACAGGAGGAGGAGTGAAGAGCATCTGTGCACTAGAAAAGGCAGGTGAAGCGGGCACATTGTACTGCACACAGGATAACATTTCAATGGACACAACTGATGTCATTTATCTTGACTTCTGTAATGCCTTTGATGTGGTCCAGCCCAACATCCTTGTTGCTAAATTGAAGCCATATTCCATATGTCATAACCCAGTTTCACCCTGAATTCATACATGCTTACAATTGAGCAATGACCAATGCTATGGGAGACCAAAGAGAGGGTAATTTCAGTGTTTCTTGTGTTGGAAGGTACCTGGATATCAGGAGAAACCACTGCATCCCAAAGCCAAGGGCCACATTGAAATACAGCTTATCAGCATTTTATGGCAGAAAGAGGTGTTATTTCCTGCCTCAGCCAAAGAAACTAGACCAACTACTTCTTTCTCAGAAAGTTCCTTTGGTCAAATGTATCTTGGATCTCGCAATCCCCACCCCTGCCTTTAGAGCTGGAAGAAGCAAGAAGAGGAACCCAAAAGAAACCTGCCTACACTCACAAGAGCAACATAAGGGGGAAAAAAACAAATCACAGGTAACATTTCCCTGCGACAAAATGATGTTTTGGCTTTGAAGAGATTTCCATTGATAATCTTGGGGATGAGAGAAGAGGAACAGAGGGAGACATCTGTCATCATATTTAATGGTGCTTCTTGTTGTACAGTGTTAATAATTAAAGAAGATTCACCCAAGTAGAAAGAAAGATAGGATTAAGAAAGAAAAAAAAGGGAAAATGGGAAAAAAAAGATCCTGAGCAGTTGTGTAACTATTTTTCCCTTGGGCCTAGGAAATGTTTCCACTAAGTAGTCCAAGATGCTGTTTAAGATTCAAACTATTGCTTGCTAGGGGAAAGGGAGGGAGGGTAGAGGGAGAATACTGCAACAACATTCGACTACATCTGCTACCCACTCATTATCGTAATAGAGAGAGGTAGGGATAAATCTGGCTACACGTGTGAGGGCAGCAATTGGTTGTTAGGTTTCAAAGATGCTATTACATCCTGGAGGAGCAGGGATATACACAGGTGACATTCACCAATTTCAACAGGGTGGAGGGAAATCACACACTGGAATGAAGTTAATAGCAACCCAGAGGGCAGGGTCCATGATTGCCAACCTGATTTCTATAATTGGTGTGATTACTACTATTGTGACTTAAACACAACAGCAAATCACTTGCTTAATTGAATTTGCTTTCTGCGTGTGGCTGGGAAGGGGGAGGACACAGAGGAGGATGCAAATTTCTGCTGTGGCTCTGTTAGGCTTCTCAGACACGGAGCAAGCAGAGGGGTCCTGGGCTTTGGGGGCAGCCCCAGGGGTAGAAGGATGAAGGTTAGGCAGGGCCTAAGGCAAGGCAGGGCAGCTTTTCTTGCATGACAGAGCCTTGGGTGACATGGTCTAGCGTGAGGCGTCCCTGCCCATGGCAGGGGGTTGGAACTGGATGATCTTAAGGTCCTTTCCAATCCAAACCATTCTATGATTTTACGTCTCTGTGCTTTTCGGGAGGGTAATGCTCTGTGTTTCTAAACAGTGCCAACACCTTTGCTATACTCAAAGTGAGAATGTTGCACAGGGCTTAGCAAATGCCTCGCAACACACCAGGAGATGATAGAGCTTCTCAATGAACTCCTTGGGAGTCAGGCAGATGGCCAACCTGCCTCCAGTGCCCTCACTCTCAAATACATCCCCTTCTCCCATCAGTGAAAACCAGAAAGGAAGATCTTTTAAAGCAGCATGTAGGATCAGTTTAGCTCTCTAAAAGCCATTTGCAGCAGCCAGGAGGCTCTCCAGAAAACAAAACCCCAACACATCTGAAATGCTGGAAACAAACAGATGTGTTATCCCTGGGTCATGGCATTAAATCTCTGTTATATCTTACTCAGAGATTCACAAAGAGATGACAGAAAACCAGGGTTGCTCGTACCTTCCTATACCTAGCATGGAATGGGTGCCTACTTGCTCCCTTAAAACTCACTTGTTTTCAAATGCTGTTTTGAACCTGAAATTACAGACACACCCATTAGCACCTGGATGCTTTGGCAGGCTGAGGAGTGGTTCAAGAAGTGGTTTTTAACAGGACTAATCAGTATCCTGTATTTGGAGATTGTGACCAGATTTTGTGCAGGGTGTCCTGTTCAGGGAATGCAAGCGTGGATCCAGAACATCTAGCACCACTCTGTTCACTCTGTGAAACTGAAGCTGGGAAAATCTCTGCTGAATTGATTTGAATCAGTGCATCTGAAATCTTCCTAAATCCCTCCATAAGAAACCCTCAGGTCTTTTCCAGGAAATTAAAATAAATAAAACCCAGCAAATTTTGCTATGCCTGAGACTGCAATACTACAATACACTCTTTCCTTAGTGCTTCTCATGCATACCTTTCACAGCATGCTGCACAAACAGGGAAGCATTGCTTTTTGACAAAGAATGCAAAACTTGCACCCAAAACTGCAGGCAGGGCTGCAAGCAAGATGCCATCCTGACCATACTCAGACCTTGGGCACCTCTATAACTTATTTAGAGTTAAACTTGACATATTAGTCTCGTGGGAGCCTTATCAAAGGCCTTACTGAGTATCCTGGTAAGACAAGCAGGACTTGAGGCATAAATGTAACCTTGCAGAGGGTCCTTCTGCAAGTGTTTGGGTGGAACATTTGGAAGTGCCATGACTCCAACCTTTAAAGTCACTGTTTGTTTAAATTTGCCTTAATCTGGCACAGAAAGCCAGGGAACAGAGAGGGACTCTGGGAAAACACGATCCCTTCAATAATATATCTCCCCTACAGCTGCAGAGGAATAAAATATTAATTTAACTGATTTGAAAGGGAAAGAAGGAAGGAGGGGAAAAAAATTGGCTGGGCTACGTGATATTTTCCATCATATATTTATGTATATGTTCCTACATAATGCTTCCATGTATCATCTGTTCCCTTCTGCTCTTGAATATGCTTGTCCCTCCACGTTTCCTTCTTTAGGAAAGGAGACAACAGAAACTGAGCTGTGGTCATCGCACCAGTGGTAAAAATGATTTTTCACTAAGACCCTTTGGCTCCATTTTCATAGACTTCATCTGAGTTCTTACCTATTCAACTGTCACATCAAGCCTTCTTCAAGCCCTGAGCTTCTAAGAGCACTGAAAGTGAGGATATATGGGGCTTCTTTGTTACCAAGAGAAGGCATGATGAGTTTTGGAAAATAAGCCACTTTCAGACCATCCTGGCTCAAGGAAAAATGTTAATATGTCTTGATGGGATAGTAAAGTCTTTATGATGGTATAAAAGCACTAGGAAGAGACGTAAGTATGAAGCATGTCTTTCAGATCAGATTTGGGAAATGGGCCTCCGGTAATGCTAGCATTTCAGTCGGGAAATGTGCAAATATGGCCCATTTATCACCTTCAGGTTTTTCACTCTGTCCAAAGAGATATCTGTCTAAAATAACATGTTCTATACCCAACACTCCCCCCTCCACAGGAGAAAATCTCTGCCATTCTATAGAGTCAGCCTGGTTTATCCCCAAGGTTATGGGGAAAAAAATACATTCTCCTTTATTTACCTCAATTTTGAAACAGGAAAAGAGCCTCAAGGAAAGTCCAGCTATTAACAAATAGGGCAACAAAAAGGTAACCAAAACTAATGCAAAACCATTTTTCTTCCCCCGCAGACTCAGTTCTCCTGTATAAAAATGATCAGCCTGTCCATCTATTCCCACCGGAATCCCACTCCAGCTGCACTAGCACTCAACAAATGTCCTGTCAAACAAATGGGCTTTGCAACAAGCTGCTTAGGTCTTTCTTGTTAAAGAGATCACAACTACATGGCTGAGTTCAGCTTCTGTTTCACCTAGTTCTTCAGAAGGGCACATGCATACAAATAAATCTACAGTCCAAAAAATTCAGCATTGCTAAAACATTAAGACTGAGAAATCAAGCACTTAGAAGTCAAGTCATTCCATATGTTAAAGTTTCTCCTGCACCATTGATTCCAGCCCATTGTACATCCTATTTATCACACATTATATATGAAATTGTACATTTCAGAGGTAAAGTAAGAACAGAGGATCTATATATATTATGGTGTGCAATGCCATCAAGTTAATGGTGCAGAAAAAACCCAAGCTCTTGGAATATTCTCAATTCTATCTTAGATTTATATTCTTAATATTACATTACATTGTTACCTTATGCTTGCACCTATATCTTTGTTGTACCTATTTCTTATCTTTTCCTCTGTTTTATGCATAGTGTCTGCTAAGCCTTACACAGGCACTGAATTTTGTATGCACTGTAAGAAACCCAACAGAGGGCCAATGCTCAATGCCCTGCCTGTAAACCTGCTGCTTCTGGAACTGTCTCCATTATGTACCATTCAGGGCACAGTAGCCTGGGCTCCTGACTGATATTTGGGAACTGTATGTTCCCTAATAGCATTTCATGTCAGTACTAATTGCAACATACTGCTAAACATATTCTGAAGGCTTTGCAGGATCTGGACTTCAGATCACAAGCTTTCTGAGGATGGGACTAATTCTTTGATAGATCTTTGTACATTGCTAGTACTGACACCAGGGCTTTTAAGCGTTACACAAAATAAATTAGTGCTTCAGCTAGGGACAGGGGACAGACTGCAGTTAGAGTCTACTTTTCTTCTTTTTAATGACAAGAAATAAAAATAAAGAGTCAAAATTATTTGGCTTATGCTGTTTCCATAACCTGAAGCCTTCACCAGCAGAGCTTTGAAACTCCCTGTACAGTGTTTACCACAATTTTCTGTCCCAGTCAGTTCAGCCTCTTGATTATCTACCTGCCAGGGGTGAAGCTCAAGTTAAGAGTGAAGGTCATGTCCTGTAGAGTGTCCAAGATCTCCAAGACTGGAGCAGCTGAGCACTTTGGCCTTGAGGACTTCTCATTATACTCCACTCCCATCATCCACAGCTAATCGCCTTGAGCTTCCAGGGTACATCAGCTCTGTACAGATCAGTTTAGTCTCTGTAGGTAACAAGTCCTGGCAGATTCAGCAGTGGAGTTCTCCACGTGACTGCATGGCTAATAGCTTAGCAGTTAAAAGGTCAAGATGTTCACCTGTACATGTGCTTTGGTGATCACATCAGCCACTTTTCCCCATTCTGGGATGACTTTTTTAATACTTCTGCATAATGAAGACATTAACATATTTCTTAGTCTCAAGTAAGTAAGTAAGCTTAGCAAGTCAGGATTCTGACATGCTGATGGTATCATGAGTATTTGCAGAAGTGAGCTGTCCTATGCCACCAGGAAACAGTGATGCACTGCAAGTCACGCTTGATTCTTCCAGCAGCAAGGCTCAATGTCTCAACCTGCCTCACTTATATTTTACATTCAAGAAAAGCTACAGAAAGAAAGAAATACTCTTTCTTTTTTTTACCCAAACTGAGACTCAGAAGAGCAAATATCCGCAACAGAGGGGATATTTTCTGCAGAGAAAGATGTATAATGCAGAGAGCACATGGCAAGTAAGACAGATGCTGAAAACCCATATTAACGGATGCCTTAAGAAACCTAATGCTGATGGATAGGTAGTCAGATGCTAAATATGTAATCTCCTTGCAGATGGACAGCAACATGCAACAGAAACGCTATCAAGAAGGAAATGTTGCATATTTGCGCAGATATCTGTAAGCACGGGAATCGATGAATGGCTCTATCTTTGGCTCTTTCAATTTATGTCATGTCTAGCCTGAAACAGATACCTGGGTTCAGTTGCCCAGTTCACTCCCTGCTTCAGCCATCCCATTGTCACTAAATTCCTTTACTATATCTGATAGTAAGTGCCAAAGAGAATGGATCTGTAGCCATCGAGATGTTTCCAGATTACCAGAGTGATTCAGGTGACAAAAAGAGCCAACCACCTGTGAACCTTCCAGCTCCAAACATGAGGCCAAAGATGAACCTGCTTACTTCTGCCTGTCATGACTTCCATCTGCTCATTCTCAAAACATCGCTACAGTTTTAAGCCAAATAGTGAAGTTGTTTTTCTAACTACTCCAAGAACTACTGGAAATCTCCCAGGAAAGCATGTTCTCTGCTGATTTCCAGCCCCAAGAGATGTCTTGGTAAAGGCTGAAAACTCCCTGATATTTGGCAGTGCTTCAGCCAACCTCTGAACTTGGAGGGCAGCCATCACCACCCTGATGTTCCTTCAGCCACAGAGATCCCAGACTTATGTCTGCAAACCATCAAGACATCCTTTTGAGAAGATGGCAGATGCTACCAATCCGGCATGCAGCATCCCCTCGGAGCTTTCCTTCTGACACACTAAGCAGCTAGACACGTGAGAGAGGAAAAACACGTGCAGCAGCCAGCCTAGCAGAAAGAGAAACTAAACAGCAGCTGAAGGACCATTTGTACTCCCGGGAGTTAAAATATGTGGCTCATTGCTATCCACAAGCAAAACTCATCAATGTCATTAGGAAGCATAGCTCTGTTCAGTCAAGTCGTGCTCATTACAGCAGGTTTTTCAGTCACTACTTTTGTACGCAATTACATGACCAGCTGAGCCTGAACTTCCCAGTGTACGTGGCTTCGTCTTAGCGTGAAACTTTGTCTGCATGCTCTGTAGAGATCGGAGCTCAGGATGAGGGCAGCTGTGACCTGTTCCTCGCTTGGAAATGACATGACAGATACCTGCCACTGCCTCTACCAGCTGGTGAAAGCCTGTGCCCAGGGCAGACAGCAGAGCTGAGCATACTTGAGCTGCAATGGTTTTTAAAAGAGGTGGTTCCTGGATGGACCCTCTGCAGTGGTGCTGCCAGCACCCTGCAGCACACACCACCGCTGCCTGGTGTGTAGCAAGGTATCACAGGCCTGAGAGAAAGCATTCTGAAACAAAGAAGTGCTGGTAATTTTCAGGGAGCTACTGATGTGGCTGTACTGCATGTATCCCTTCCTTCCTTAAGAGGTGGCCTTCTCCAAAAGACCACCCTTAGGACAGGCAGTTAATCAACACAGCTGCAGGAGACAGAGAACACTTCCAGTCCTCCCAGCACTATAATCCCATACTGCAAGAGAAAAAGGTGCAGAAGGATCTAGAAGTTTAGTTCAGATCACTCACTGCCTTTCTTCTCCTGGGACATCCTGTGATGTAGCCTAAGAAAGAGAGGGTGGGTGGCCATCATCTATTAAGGCTGTCCCTCTAGATTAGAAATGGAAGAAGCCACTTCTGAGTCCAGACCAGGACTCAGGGGGGAAGAGATTGAAAAGCACTCCTGAAGACACGGTTAAGACAGTGATTGAGGCAACAATAAAAAAGATAGTGGGGAAATGCAGGAGAAGGCTAGGGACCAGCGAATACAGAATCAGCTGCGTGACAAGGACATTGGCAGATTGCAGACTGTAGTGTGGGGGCTTAAAAAGTCTTTCGTACAGTCTTAATCAGTTTCTTTTTCGGTCTCTTTCCCTTCCCTCTTTTTGGAGGCTTTGGGGCTTTTCCTTCTCTTTCCTCTTCCTCCCTTATCCACAGCCCTTTTTCTCCAAGCCCATGATGCCCATTGGCTCATCTTCCCTTCCCATCAGAGGGGCACTTGTAGGAAAGAAGAGGAGCACATCTGAGCTGAACTTGTCAAACAGAGGAAATTTGATATATGTCATCAGAATGAAAGACAATAGAAATTAAAGAGGTTTCTCTTTGCCTCTCTTTCAGTTACTGTGCCTGAACAGCCATACCACCCCACATCAGATCTGACAAGCTAAGCAGAGCTGAGATGCGAACTGTCACTATTTGGATGGGAGGAACTGCAAATAATAGTGTTAGTGACTCAGAAGCGCACTGGTACTGCTGCAGAGTCCTAGGAGGGATGTGCTGGGTGCAGCTTTGAATCATCCCCTCTGTGAGCTACCAACCCTTATGCTATGTTTTAAAAAGCTACTTCAGGCACTTGATAACTTTCATTTCACAAAATGGGTCTTTGGGTTCGCCTGCATGGGAAAGTTTTACCACTCATATGTAAGGTGCGATTTTGTACCTGCATCCATTAACCCTCCTCTATCATGATGCATCCTCTATCATGAACAGCCTCATCTGCTTGAGCTCCTTCTGCATGGCTTCCCCAACAGTGCATGGAATCCCAATCCACCAGCGCTAAGAGCTGCTAAAATCCACATCTCCCATTACACCTACACAACCCTTAGGCTCTAAGGTCACTCTGAGGTGGGATTTAATACTGATCTAAGCAAAGAAATTTGCTACCGCCATGGTTGTGCTGTAATCCCACTGCTGTGTGTTGTATTTGTACAGCAACCTATTGAGCCATTCCTGCTGAAAGCAGCAGCAGCCCTATGTTGGTTTAGCTGATGTGATGGGAGGAAACTCTCACTCTGTTAAACACTGTTATATTCCAGCACAGAGGAGGCTGCACTTTGGTACCGGTACAAGTATCACGTGTGTCTGCTGTAAGGAACTTTGGGATCAATGAAATGAAATGAGCTACTGAAATATATGCTAATATTCCAACTTAGCTACATAAACCAGAAGTCTGGGTGGTTTGAAATGTGGTTTATGAATATGCAACACTCAATTTAAAATAATTGTGCAGTTCAACAAATACAAAAAGGGAAAATTTGGGGACAGGCTCTGTTTGGGAGTCTTGTTTAATTGGCTGTAATTTCTACTTCACAGCAGTATGGATTTTTAAATGTGTCATAACCAGAGTTTGGGAAAGTTACAGAATGTGTATTACAGGAGAATTTTCCCCAGTTAAAAGATGGTTGCTCTGACCATCAAATCCCCCTCGCTTTTGCATTTGCTTTCTGCACACACATTCAGCAATCGGGAGCTGCTCCCATTAAGGGCTGGCGGAAAGCCATTTCCAGCTTGCCAACCCACGTACCGGTAATGGCAGAGAACAAAGATGAAGCTCAAACACATCCACCTATTTGCATCAGAAGTATATTGGACCAGACGCTGCTTGTCACAGCAACGAGGAGAAGCTCCCAGACTCTCTTGCTGCAGCTCTGGCTCCAAAGCAATCAGAGAAGCCAGTTGCACACACCTAACTGGGTGAAATGTTCATGCATACACCATTAATGTAGGCAATTGTGCACTCACAGGCTACCTTTAAACTCCTGCCCACCCAAAAAGCTGTAAAGCTGCTTCAAGTGGTGCTTTGGGACAAGACTGGGGGGGTGGAGGGAAGCTTCCAAGTGGTCTAGTTCTTATCTGTTCCCTTTTCATAAACTCATTCCTCTTCCTGAGAGAGTGAAGGCCACTGGTTTCCCCATAACTCCTTCTGGCTAAAGGAGATAGGCTCAGCAAATCAGGAGAACAAGGCAAGAGAGTGCGACTATTGCAACTAAAGCAGATCCAATAGCAAACCTCTGATAGTTGCTGCTCAGCTGATTTAAAATATAAAATAAAAAGGCAGAATAAAAAAAGGGAAAAGAAGGAGAGAAAAAGGAAAACAGAAGCACAGAAAGATCTATACAAGTGAGCCAAAAATCATTCCTTGAGTAAAGTCAAGGCAACCGCCCTCAGCTCACAGGCATTTGTAATAAATGGCACAAAACTATCCAGTGAATCATTGCGAATTCTCCTTCCAGGTCTAACAACTCACTGATGCCTTTGAAGAAAACAGACACCACCTTGTTTACAAGAAAATAGGACATGGCAAGTAGGGGAGTGAAGGTAGCAAGGGGAGGAGAGGAGGTGGTGATGGGCAGGTTACTGTCAACCCCTCAAGCACCAAGAATTAGGGTTTTGTCTGTGCTGCTCAGCAGGACTTGGAGAGGTGGACCCAGTGACCGCTGCACTAGGAATACTCTCATCCATTGCTGATGGGAAAGCAGCTCCTGCAGCATCACTGTGCTTCAACGGGGTGTTTTTATAGCATGTTTGTTTGATGTGCTCTCTTCTTCCTGATTCTTCCACTTGTTTAGCTCCCTCTTTCCCTGTGATACCACAGGCATGCTAGTGGCACTGGGGTTCCTGACCTCCTGAGTTGACACAGAACTAGGCAGCGAGCAAGGAGAAGAGTTGGAGTCCCTTATGCAACCCAGAGTCACCACAGCTGACCTTCTATAACTCACTGTCACCTATCACTACCTGTGATTGTCTGGCTAGAGGAGAGGGCTGGGTCTGAGCTCCAAGGATACAAGGGATGCAGGCCAGGAGGTGTTACCTAATGTCCTGGCTGCGGAAAGAGGATAAGAAAAATCAATACACCTCTGTTCCAGCTTAGCACCTTCTGAGTTTACATTATACTGTAAGTCCAGCATGTTCTTCCACAAGACTGCTTCCCAACCTGTCATTCCCTGGCCCACACACACCTCATTATCCCTGTCAAAGTGCAGCTCCTTGAACATGTTATTCCTGAATTTCAGGCTTCAGGCTATTTGCGCATTTTGCTCTAGCCCTGTGCACAAGCATGCCTACAGTCCCACAGACATTAAAAATAAAAGCTGCTTTGCTATTCTATCAACCAGCTCTTGAAAGAAAACAGAAATATCTGATGTAGGGCTGATCCCTGCCACTCCACACACCTTCCACTTTGATAGAGAGCTGTAGGTAACTCCTGTCTGAGCACAACAGATGTTTCAACTACCCTTTGGTATTTCTTGGTATTCTGATCTTCTTCAATGTGCTTATGGGAATGCCATGAGAGCATCAAAAGCCTTCACAGAGTGAAACTATAGGGTATCTGCCCTTTGTATCCCATCAGTAAAGCCAGTTATTCCGGCAGAGGAGAAGATGAGGCTGGCTTGGCCTTGGGGCACAAGGATAGACTCTTCTTGGTGTTCAGTTCCACCCTCTGAGCTGAGCTAGCAGCATAAAGATCTCAGTGCAGCCTTGTGCTAGATAACATGGACAGCTTTAACCCGAGACATGACAGCTTGGTGAGGAAGGGGTGCATTTGACACGCAGTAAGAGCCACAAGACCTGTGAGATAGATGCTGCAGCTTTTGGGAAGCAGAGTCAGCTGCAGGGGGCTCAAGACTTCCGGAAAGATTCAAAGTGCTGGAAATGCAGTTTATCATTGTACACATTAGTTGCTGGGAGAAAACTTTGTATTGCCACTAACACCAAAGCCTCCAGTGATCTCCCCTCAGTCCTCTGTCATCATACATCAGTAATTAGAGAGGCACTTACTTCAGACTGCTCTCTCCCCCAGCCTGTCTATCCTTTCTCTTGGAGGATCCTGCCTTTGCCTGGCTTTCATAGCACTGTCTGTTTACTTCAGAAGGAGAGTGAGGTCGGAGAGAAAATTCCTATCCATTACTGAGCTGTTAAAGCATCAGTGAATATGTGTTATTAGCCTATTCTGACTTAATTTATTGTTGAACATACAATAACTGTCAGAATAAATCATTTCTAAAGGCCAACAAAACTCCCCTGTATCTTAGAGAACAATGTTGCTGAAAAATACTGGCAGGCTTGTGCCTTGCTGGCATTAATTTTAAGCCCCCTCCCAAAAAATCCCAAACAAACTGGAATCCTCCCTTACAAAGGCATCTTCTTTTGAACTTCCTGCGATTGGGTGTCAAAGTCATGTGTGTCCCCTAGTTTATACAGCCTGATGCTGGTTTGCCAGTTACAAAGTGCAGAAGGATTTTGAGTGTCTACTCATTACCCGTACACTCACAAAGCCCGTAACTTTTACACACTCCGCTTCCCATGGCCATTCTCAAACCAAAGCTGAGCTGTCCCATATTCCCTGCTGATCCAGGTGATGCCCCTTCAGACACTCTATCCTTGAGGACACAGAACTGATGTCAATACACCTACTAAGCATCTCCTCTGGGTCTTTTCCCTCAACTGCTCCCCAACTTCACTTTCTGCTTAACCTCCTCTTCACCAACATCTCCAGCTCCTGCCACCATTCCATATATCACACAGCCCCTTGACTTGGACTATGGTCCAGACAACCCCTGGAAGAAACAACAGCCCCTGCAAAGGATGTGTGAGCATTCATCCTGTTTCCCACATACGCAGCTGCTGTCAGAGGGTGCCCGTTTGCTGGGTTGCCAACACTCAATGTGTTTCCAAAGCCTTGCAGGGCAATGGCCACAAGTACACCAGGGCACAGACAAGGAAAAAAGAGGCCACAACAGCCAGAGTCAAAGAGGAACGTTTGGGCTAAAGCCAGGCAAATCAGATGATTAAAGAGAAAAGTTTTTTCCTAAGGGAAAAAGACATCAATCTTTCCTTTGCTGGGCTTTTTGGTCTGATCTTCTTTGTTGTTTGTTTTTAATCTTGTGTGTTTTCAATTTCAGTCTCTCTTTCTCTCGCCTTTGTTTTTTTTAATATATATTTCCATCAGTGCCACAAGAAGCAGTAGAGATCTCTAGCAGAGTAAACGGTTCAGCACAGCAAGCTGGCAGCTGTGGACATCAGCAGATGGGAATATTCTATTGTTTTGAATATTTTAACCTTAGTTCCTGAAATCTGGGCCATAGTTTTGAAAAGGTAGCATGCACTCAAAACAGGAGTATTGCTTTATCAATAAGAACCCTTACTTCTTTTCTCCACCCAGGTGCAATTTGGGACAGCAATGTTTTTGTCCACAGCTTAAAGGTGGAACATTTTGTGCCTGTAACTTAATTGCAGGCATAAAATTGATGACCAGCCAGGCACTGATCAAGGGCATAAAGATTTCATCTGAAAGCAGGTGGGGTTCTGCTTTTTATTTTCTTAAACATGGAAGAAATAGGAACAAAAGTTTGTAGAGTAAATCGTGCCCAAATGAGAGCTTTTACCTCCTTTATTTCTGGAAATATATCAATGAATAGCATAATTTCATTCCTGGGTGAAGGAATTGGGGCTGTCTGGTGCAACACCCCTGTGAAGTCAGAACTGAACATCTCAATGAGGCAACACAAATCCTACAGTGGGATGCCAATATCAGGACCTGCGAAAGGATGTTTGCACACCTTAGTGCTATTGTTGGCCTCCAAATGCAGAAGCAGCCGAAGGAGCCAGGCTGTGTGTATGGCACTGTGCAAACATATGGTAAAATACAGGCTCTGCTTGCCCCAGATGTTTTCATTCTAAGGCCAGCCACCCAGCATCTTGTACCTGAGGAGACTAAAACCGATATAAAGTATAAGTCGTAGTGTACTTCTATTTCCTCTTGTTTCTTAATACAAACAGCTTATCTGACTGTCCTTCAGCCAATATTCAATTAGGGGCTTAATTAGTTGCTAGGTATAACTGAGTCTGGGCAAAAAAAAAACCTGGAAGGAACAGAGAATAGCATGTTTATTGCTGTGCTTTCCAATAGAGCAGAGAGGCTGGGGGCTGTGGATGACCAGCTCTCGTCTTGTCCCTTCTGCTGACTCCTCTGATCTAACCACACTGCCCAGCTCTCCCAACTCCCCAGACAGCCTTACTCCGCAAAAGCTTGCAAAACAAAGAGCAGATCATAAACTGCCAACACCTTGGACCACATTCAGGTATCACGCTAAGCTCTATGGCACAAGCGGAGCCACAATGAGAGACCAACATGTGCAAGAACTTGAGACCAGGCACTTGGCAACTCCCCATCAACTCTGTTGAGAATGCTCCCAACCATCTTATTCCCACATCACCTACTCAAACTCTCTCCTCTCAACCTCTAAAACCTCTACACCCTCACAGTCATTCCAATTTGTTAAGCTCCTGCTCAGTAAAAATTAATTCATTCCCATAAAAAGCCAACTGCAGGCAAATAGGTACCCCAAAAGAACCACTCAAGATGTGTGTTTTCTTTAGCTATGGCACAAACCCCTTCTGTGTCAGGTGCTGTCATAATACAGATCTAACAGATATAGCTTCCCTTTCTGCATTTCTCATGTTTGTATTTCTAAAGCAGTCTGGTGACCTGGAACACCTTTATAAGACACATTGAAATGGTACTTTATAGACACACGCTATTTTTTCTTCTGAGAACTTTGCTTTCATTCTTTCTTGGTGTGCTGCTTTTCTTTGACGAAATAAAGGCATCCAGAGTAGAAGTGCAGGGCTGCACTTTGTGCTTCAACACTAAAGACAAACAGCAATGTTGCCATGGATTTTTTTAAACTCCAAATACAAATAAACAAACACATCTTGGCAGTGTTCGGAATAGAAGCTAGTGAATAATTCACAATGAATAATTGATTTGTTGAATTTAGCTTGGTGGGGTGGTGCTTTTTCTGTTGTTTTGCTGGTGGAATGCGCACGACCAGATGGCGAGTTCAATAAATGTATTTGTTTTTCCAATTTATTTGATGGATTCCACACCCCCACAACTTCCCCCCCCCCCCCCAAGGTAAAGCCTGAAATTCCAGATGGTTTGACTAGTGGCCAGATAAGTCAGGATGTATTGTTTCAGCTTCCTCTTTAGAAAGGTGGCAAGAATGATAACAGAAGTGGAAAAATGCATACATGAAGTGAGGGGGGAGCAGGCAGTTTGTAGCAGAGAAGACGTAAGAGGAGGTATGATAACAGTCTATAAAATAGTGACTAATACAGAGAATGGAGGTGAAGAGTTACTGGTTTCTCTTTTCTTTTATAATGCAAGGGAAAAATGAGCAGTTAATGAAGCTGAAAGGTGGTGATTACAAATTTACTAGAGAAATACTTCTTTTAACACAACGGTGAACTTAGGCAAGGGAACTCACTGCCACATTGCATTAAATCCAAGAGTTTAGCAAAATGAAACCAGGAATTACACATTCACATGGGGAACCGCAGCATCCGAACGTAAAGTATCAGTACTGATGACATGGACTGTATTACCTCATGGCTTAGGGAATAAGCTAATCATTATTATTGATAAATATGCGATATTATCTGCCAACGGCAGCGGTTACCTTACCTTCCGACTGAAAATATGATGCTGCTTATTCAGATAGGGCAAATCAGGGCTCAAGGGACTTTCAAGACTGATTGTCTTTGACAATTGTTCAGGTTGGACAAATGCACAAATCCTTCTAAGTTGAATATGCTCAGTGGAATTCCTAAAATTCAATTATTTAATTTCTATAAATATTTCCACGATGCTGAACATCTTTTTTCTTTTCTTCTTTTTTTTGGCCATAAAATGAAATTGGTTAAATACGTTCAGAGAGGGGATGTTACAGAGGCATTAAGTGCAGCCCAAGCATACTCACTAATAAATTTGATCTAATGTTCATACAAATATCGTTTGCATTATTTACCAGCAAATGCTTCATGCAGGGGAAGAGTGGGCAGCATTTTGCACAGGGTGAAAACTCACTAATTACATTGATCTTAATGGTGGGAGGGTGTTCTCTGACTTCAGAGAGAGCTCCTTCAGGGGAATGAAACTTAAGTCTACAAGTGTTTCTACAGCAGAGCCCAAACCTGCAGTAAGAAACTAACACTTGAGGATCTGAAACAGAAAAGAGAGGCAAATTGAAGAATCTATGCTAACTGAAAAAAGCTACAGCCCCCAACAAAGCACCATCAGCTGGGAAAGGTACATAATTGTTTAAAGATGTGTTTGTTCACTGAAGGGCCCAATTCTGATCCATCTAAAGTTTGTGGAAACTTCACTACGACTTTGACTGAACACAGCATCATGTCTGAATTACTCCCAAAAGGGAACACTATAACATCACATTGGAATTTGGCTTAAGTCTGCAAAGAAGCAACTATATTAAACTGTATTATTCACCTCCACAAGCTCACAAATCACTGTCTTCAACGAGGCAGTATCAAGGCCTGCATAAACCTCTGCCGTCCTTCTGCTCTGCTTCTGCTGACTCAAGCTTCTCCACCTATTCTCCCTGTGGGAGCTACATTTGCTCACATTTTCTGTATTTCATTTATATCAGAACAAAGAAATATGGGCTTGTAAAATATATATATTTATTTTTACCTCAGCAGTTTCTCTGTAAACTTCAGAGTGATGTAATGTGCAAGCAGTGCACACACAGAATCGATGAGGAACATGGGGATATTACTATATAGACTATATGGATTCCACCCAACACTATTTTCTCCAAACCCAGCTTCTCCATGGCCTCTATATAAGCTTGCTGTCATCTCTCCCCAGGCCCTGTGGCATTCCTCCACAGCTGTCTTGTTTTCATCCTTACTCCCTGCTCCAGTTTGTAAAAGCTAACACTGCAGACCCGGCTGTGTGTGAGGGCACCAAAGATGGAACTGATTTAGTGGAGATTTATTCCTTGCTGCTTTATGTGCCTTGAGCTCATACTTTAACAGCCTCTCACAGAGATAGCCTCACACTTCCAAACCTGGGGTGTGCCAGGGCTCTGCTTAGCCCTGCTGCAGGGGTGTTGGTGCTGCATCCCAGGCAGCAGCATCTTCACACTGGAGCTCAGGGGTGCTTCCCATTGCACCAAACCATCCTTCAGCACTTTCCCTCCAGAACCTGGAGACACCTGGATATGCGCTACACCTCCCTGCGTGCCAGACTTCTTGCCAAAGAAAAGGGCTGGTGGGAAAAGGTGCACACACAGGTCCCTCCTGAAAAGGCCACAGAGGACCTAGCCAGGGATATGCTGTGACAACCACCCCTGCTAAGCACTAGACCTGCTTTTTTACAGACAAGCCATAGACAACCAGCGCACAAACCTTCCCTCTGGGGAGACCTTAGCTCCAGCAAACGCCTGACTCCCAGAGGACATGAGTTTTCTTGGCTCAGTCATCTGAAAGGGCAGAAGTGGGGAGCACAGGCAGAGTCATGTGGCTTGAGTGTGGAAATAAGAGACTGCTCCTTCTAGCCAGGCCAAGAAGGTCAAGGCATCAAGGACCTTGTTTTCCCAGCTCCTTCAAGCTGGCACTGCTCTCACGAGCTGGCAGACAGTGTTGCTCTGTTCCCACAGCAGATTTACATGCCGCCTTCTAAGAAAGAGCTGCTGGTGTGCTCTGCTGTCACCCTCAATGTCCCCAAAGCACTTTGGATGCCTTGGGTAAAAATTAAATAAATAAGAGATGCATAGAAAAGAAGCCTTTCAAAGACATGCATGCGAGCAGCCGAGTTGTCAGGGGACTCCCCGCGCTGGTGCCCTCCCTTGCTCCCCTCTCCATCTTCTTTTCTTTCCCTCAGCCAGCACGGATGGTGTGGCGGGACTAGAAGAAACCTGGCAAGGTCATGCTGTTTGATTCTGACGCCAGTTTCAATTATGTCCTGGCTTTTATAACCAAATCAAAAAACAAAGGGCTGAGAAGGGGGGGGGGGGGGGAAAGAGGGAGGTGGAGAGAAGGGAGAGGCAGCAGCGTCCAGCTGCAGGCTGGGAAATGACATTTCCATTTGTCAATTGATCCAATCCTCCTCCTTCCCTCCAGCCCCCTCTTTCTTTCTTTAATGTTCTTTTTCTGCCCTGGAAATTAATTAGCCCGTTTATCATGTGGAAAGACTGCAAATGGGGCAGCCCAGATCCAGGCAAAGCTGGAATAAACCTTCTTTCTGCTTGGGTTATGGGCACCAAAGATGTGGTCACAAAGCATTGACAGCCAGGTGGAAGAAATGTCCCTGTGTGCTCAATTCTCAGGATTTAGGTTGTCCTGGAGAGATCACAGATACGCTTTCCACTGGCTCCCCAAAGCACCTATGCACATAAAAAGTAGGTAGCTACCTTTCTTCATCAGCTTAGACTTTTGTCCAAGCTTGGGACACAAGGGCTACAAAAGCATTCAGCTAAATGAAAAGCTGAATTCAAAGATGCTGGAATACCTTTTTTCTGCATTTCTTTCCCCCTCCACATGTTATATTATTAGACAGTGGGACTGGAAGCTAAAGGAAATAATTGAAAGGAAGACTCTCACAATATTCCAGAAGGGGCAGGATGGAGCCACATCGCAACATCCAGAATTATGACAATGAATGACAGCAATGTTTTTGAAGACATATTAAAGCTTTGGAAAGTAAACTAGCTCCTCACTCTCATCGCTAGGGATGAGACTTAGCATGGGGCTAGGTTACCCGCATGTGCCACCTTGCTCCTTGTCTCTGATCTACCTGCTACCAACCATTATGATAGCTGGGCTTCTGAATCAAATGAGTATCAGATCAAACCCAAACCTCCATGTCCAGACCTCCCAGCCTATGTAGCATGGAAGAAGTGAAATACAGTGAAAAAAAAGACTTCTCAAGATCTTTTCAGCTTCTAGCAAAGTCTGTCATGACAGACCTAGGTATGATTCAAGAACTCAGGTACTGGTGTGAAGAGGAAGCTACTTGGTCCAGCTTCAATCTTTCATCCAGACCTGTGGCTCAGTCCCTCCAGAGACTGAGGACCCCAGGGATTTTCCATCACTTGTCTGCAGCTCAGGCAATTTCATGATGCCGTGGCTGCTTCACAAGGCTTCCTTCAATTCTAACTATCATAAGCAATGTGTGTTTTCCTTGACCAAAATCTCTAGAACATTGCCTTGCAATCACTCTGCTAAGCACCAAGGAATCTCTGCAGTAGGGAAGTACCTACAGGACAGGGAACACTAATTCTCTGTCACACGCTGATGAGAAAGAACATCCTCAAATGAGACACCTGGGGAGTTAGACAAAAGAAGTAATATGATTTAAAAGCAAAACAAGGGGCTAAGCACAGAGTTGGTGTCACTGAAGTCCAGAGTTTTTCCAGGCATACATTTGCTCCATACATTTTCAGTTATTCAGTATTCAAACATACTTCTTTCAATCTCGTCTTCCTTTTATCCATCCGTATCTATGCAAATCTCATTTCTCCAACCCAGCTCACCACAATAAGCATCTCTCTCACACACATAAAGCCTAAATTTTATCAAGCATTTTATTTACTTCTGTCCCAGCGGAGAGGAGGAAAAATGGAGAGAGATAGAGAAAGAGAAAGATAGAGATTAGTGCTGCCTCTTTTTATTCATAATTGGCAGGTACTAAGACATTTCCATTATCAGCACAACCGACCAACAAAAACAATTCATGGCAGACCATGGCTCCAGGTGAGGACTCCATGACTAACATGGACAATGTTAGCTATGGGCAGTGGTGCCTCTGTATGTGGCTGAGGAAATGCCACTGCAGCATGCAGACTCGGCAGAAATAGAGGTAGAAACCATCCTTATCAACTCAGATCCTAACAGGGGGCAGGCCCTCACTGTGCTGTGCTGGGTACTCCTCTTAAGTGAAAGAAAGACCCTGGAGAACTCATCACAGTGTGCAAAGAAGGACAAAAAGGGAGAGGAAGAGGGCAGGGAGAAAGGCAGAATGCCTGCCAGCTCCCTCACTGTGCTCCAGTGTTTGCTCTGCTGGGAAGCAGGAGAGAGGCAGGTTGGGATGAAGGACTGTGAAGGGGCAATGCTGTGGCCTTAGGGAGAAGTGCAGACTGCAAAAAACATCAACTGCATTTGCAATAATCCCCACATACTTTCTGATGCTGTATTCATAGCGTGGCTGGTTACTACATCTCTCTTGCTGGTCATAGCCAGGCCATGGGGAGCTATGACTGCTCCTCTCCTTCCCTGCACTGCAGCAATGAATGGGATGTTGTTACTCACCCTCCTCCACCCCACACAGTCAAAAGCTGAGCGCTGGGACTGCTAGCTTACTAGCACTGGCAGCTTGGTGCACATCTCTGCTGCTGTTGCTACTCAGCACTCCTATAGGGGCACTTTTTTTCCCCCCAAAAGCACAATACAAAACACCCTGCTTCTTTTATTCTTCATTAAACACTGCCTGGTGTTGCCCAAGACAAGCAGTGTTTAAAACCTCTCTAGTGGAAATGATGCAACCAGTGAGCCCAAGTTAAAGATCCACATTGGGAAGCTCGGTGACTCATGCAGGGCTAGCACACCAGGACCCCCTCCCAAAACTCCATTTATTCCACCTCCTGCGGAAGAGACACTCTGTGCTCCAAGCCCTAAAATAAAGTGCCACCACTGCAACGCTCAGCCAGGTTTGTTACACAGATACTCATTCCCTGGTACACTGCTGAGACGAGCTCAGGAATGGCTATTACCAGCATGCTGTAGCCATCTGAAAGCATGATGGGAGCCATTTGTTTCTCATGCTTCATCCCAGTGTATCCCTCCAGACTTTGCCACCCTTCCATGACTCAGTTTCTCAGATGTGCAATGAAAACAATGGTGTCGCCAGCCTTAGCTGGGGGCTATGACACTCTTTGATTTGTTATACAGAAGACCAATGATGTAAATACAAATCACCGAGCCTCCAAAATGCGTCACATCCGTTTCTCAAAACCTCAGCTCAGCCCAACCTACAGCCCGTTTCACTGCAGCATTTCACAGATCTGACTCGCAACATCACTAATGCATTATTTGTAGCTTCTCTAGCTCACACAGGGGGAAATCCAGCTGTAGGAATGTCATGCACCTTCCCCAAGGTCACAGAAGAAGAGCAGTACCTAGGCCCTCTGCATCTCCAATGCAGAGCAGTCTGTCCCCTCTTCCTTACAACTGAAATATTCTATCTGTCCCTGGAGTCATCCACTGCTTTGAGAAGATTTGATGTGCTCCAAAGCTGTCTCAGCACAAGTCCGCACTAGCAAGCAATTCCCAATAAAAGGGAAAGTCAAAGTTTCTTCATCTTTGACTTGATCCAAAAAGAAGATACACACTTAAATCTCTCTTTTCCCTTAAATACCCTTCTCACAGATGTGAAATCCTGCTGAAAGACATTTTCAGACAAAAATATGTTGGTTTGCATAAAAAGATGGCTCCCTCCACCCCTACACCCCCAATTTACTACAAACTTTTCTGCTTAATGCCAAAACACCTAGTTTGCTAAAGGTCACAGGAAAGTGACAAGAAAAACAACTAAACAAATACTCAGAGGATGCACATTTGGACGTACATTCGCTCTGAATGTACCTCTCGTTGTCTGGACATGATTATACACCTGAGTCCTGCTACATCTTTCAAAGACAAGGAGAGAAAAGCCAGTAAGAGGGACTTTTTTTCCCCTTCTTTTTGCACCACAACATTCAAGAATCAAAGGATGTTCCTGGCCCAAGAGATGTGATCTTGCCAAGGCACTTTCAATGCTCCCCGTCATCTCAGGGGACTCACAGGAGTGCTGAGCATTCAGAAGAGATTAACAGGAGGTGACTGGTCTCAGGACCCACTGGACCTTGATTTCCTATGTTTCCATCCTCCAGTTTCCCAACTCCTTCCTTGTCCTTCCCAGCTTCCCAGGGAAATGTAGGGAAGCTGAAGGAACTGTACTTCCCCCTAGAGCTGAATCCTGACATTGCTTCCCCATAAGATTTTCCTTTCCTTGGGAAGGGGGAAGAAAGGAGATTATCAGAACATCCACAGAATTTCACATACTGGATTTCTTTGCAACTTGCTTGGACTCTCATCAACTCTCCTGGTGTCATTCAACGTGTAGACAAGAAGATCTAAGAGAATCTACACTACGCATCCTAATGGCAAAGCCATCTTCAAACTTGGCACTGATTTCTTCACATGTGAGTACTGCCAGTTTAGGCTCATTGACGCAAATAGAGGATGTCTAGAGGGAAAGTGATTGTGCAGATGCTTAAGCTACATCTCTGAATGTGATAAAAGAAGCAGGGGCCAAAGACCCCAGGATTATCTTCTGATTCACAGAACTTCTGGTTCTTATATGAACCTAAAAACCTTTTGAGGTTTCTCTCAGCCTGGCAATAACAGACCTACCTAACTACACTGACAAACATCAACAGGCTCCTCAGCCCTTCTGTCTTTGCAATAAAAGAGAATTCTTCTCTTCTTAATTAAATTTTTGTCTTCTCTTATTACCCTTGGCTGCCGCTTTGCGTCTAGTGCAGTTCTGTTCTGGACCACAGAAACAATAAAAGAGTGTGTTTTTTATGCTCATGCAAGGACTCTGAACTGTCAAAAGATGTGCTAATAAAAGGTAAAAACAAAAACGGAGCTGAGATCAACCCGCTCCTACTTCAGACTTCGAGACAGTCCAAATCATTATAAATGGGGTGGAGAGGGGAAAACAGCTCAGAGGATAGCAGTGGCTTCTCTGTCTACTGGAGACCGCAAAGCAGTTTCTAGTACTAAGGAATGAGCTTTTCTAGCTCTTTCTGACACGAATCAGCACTGTTATTGCTTCAGAAGGGATGAAGAAACTGAGGCACGGGAAGGGGATGTGATCCATGCACAGCCTGACCACGGCACAGCGCAGAGCCTGAGCTGACAACCTGCCCTCAGCCACAGGCCGTCCTCCTCCCCACTATGAAAACATTGAAAGCTGCTATGAGCTGAAGCAACAACACACAGTCTGTGAAGCAATATATTTAGCCAGTCAATCAGTGCGCATGATCAGAGCCTCCAGGAAACAGGTACATGGACTAGAGAGTCGGAGGGAAGAAAAGCACAGTTCAATGCAGAAGACTCGGAGGTCCAGCTTGTCTGCGGGTGCATTGTTAAATTTGGTCTCAGTCCATTTCTCCCTGGGCAGGAACTACATCCAGCCTTCCACTTCACCTCTGGAATGAGTGAAAGCATTCCCTTCCTCAGCCTGCTTCCACAGGGACATTAAGGGCTGCTAGGGCCAAGGGAAAGGAGGGATCTTTCTAGGACAAATGTTAATAATAGGGTGGCAAAGTTTGTTTTACAGCCCTTGGAGTACACTCTGCTCCAAGAATAAAAAATTACCCTTCCAAATGGTTGATCTGACCCTTGTCAAGAGCATGATAATAAGAACAGAAAAAAAAAGGGGGTGGAAAGGCCACAAAATATATGCATCAAACGCTCTAGAGCAGTGGTCATGGCTCCAGCACATAAAGCATTTGCTCTGCCGCTGGACAAAGTGTAAAACCTATTTTTCTTTCCTAAAAAATAAAAAGAAAGAAAAGATGAAAATCCCCTAAATGATTCAATATTTTATACACACTTCATATACCGCAGCCTTGAAAAAGATGCCGCAGCATGACGGGCTTTGGAGACTTTATCTTGCTGCAGCAACTGAAGAAGAGCAATTTTAACACTGACAGAATAGTCAGGCATGTGTTTGCTCGGTGGTTATCCACAGCTAGTATTAGGGTGCTGGTGAATGTGTTCTTGGCAGTTTTGCCTATGCACAGGTTTCGTTTTCCATGGGCTGAATTCCATGGATGCATATGTTTCAAGCTATGCCTATGTAGAACTTACTAACGCTGTACAAATGGAGGTGCCAGACCTGTGCACGTGCTTTTGGCATGTGCTCTGTGTGCATGTACATATGTGTATGTATTCTGGGCTGTGAGGTTTTGTCTCTCTCTGAGCATTGGAGTGCTGCGAGTGCATGTGATTACATGGGGTTTACTAAGGCGTGCTGCCATTCTTAAGCTCTAATACATACCATCTACTCCTGCTCCACACTAAAGGGTTCATCCCTTTCTTGTGCTACAAACACTGTCAGAGCTGCCATTTTATGCAGCAGAGTGTCCTCCACCATAGAAAGACTGCCCCTACCCCACACAGAGCAAGTCCAACTGCCCCCAAACAGCCCCAACCCAGAGCTAACTGCAGGTACTTGCCCACATAGAAACATGTGTCCCATCTTCAGAAGCAAGCCTTATCCTGGCATCTTCTGCTGAGGCTGAGCCAGGGCCATGCTACTGCACTTCATGCTCTCAGGCACATGGGTACAGTTTTCCAGCGCTGCTTGAGGGAGAAAGCATCAGCCAAGGGACCACAAGGTGGAAAATCAACAAAAGAGTCCTCCCTGGGCCATGCTGAACAAAGATGCTGTTAGCAGGAAACTGCCGTAAGCTGTTCACAAGCTACGCTAGGTGCCTGTACTTCCTGGAAGGACTTGTATCTCAGCATCTCTTGTATTCCCACATGGACCACCTTCCTGCTTCAACTTACGGGGAGCCACAGACCTTCCCCTGCAGCCATGACTAACAAGAGGAAGCTCTAGCCAAAGGAAGCAGGTAGGAGGCCTCCCTTAGATTATCAGCTCTGGTAAAACAGTGGTACAAGCAACCTAAGCTTTGATATGGTCATAGGAAGTCTAGCCTTGAGGCAGGCAAAACATTCAAACCCTAACATAAAGCACCATCAGAGTAGTTTCTGATGCACAACTCTGCCTTTTGTATTCTTTCTTTTGTGCTCCCTCCACCACTTCAAATCAGGTTATGACTCTTACATGTCATGATAGTTGTTAAATTGAACTGGGATCAGGGGAAATACCTCCCACTCACAGTCATACAGTCAATCCTATCAAGTCCATCATCATCACCACAACACAGAGCAAAAAGGTCAGCGTTTGGTGTGGAAAAAAGAAAAGAGATGCTCTCCTACACAGAAGAACAAAGCCTTCTGTAACACACTGTTGGGTTTATGTGGCAAGGCCGGGGGGGAAGGAGAGATGCAGAAGTGGCTTCCATAAGAAGACAGCAGGAGCTGCTCCCACGCCAGACAAAGCCAGGTTCAGCTAAATCCAAGACAGACCTGAGCCCATCAGTGACATTGGTAGCACCTCTGCAATAACATACTTAAGAAAGAGTAAAAAACCACTGTGCAGCAGCTGTGAGAGAGGCAAGAATGTGAGAAAACGAGCTCTGCAGACACCAAGGTCAGTGAAGAGAGAGAGGAGCTCCATGCACCAGAGCAGAGATTCCCGTGGAGAATACCACAGTGGTGCAGGTTGTCCCACTGCAGCCCATGGAGGACCCCAAATGCAGCAAGTGGATGTGCCTTGGAGGAAGCTGCAGCCCTTGGGAAGGACCCATACTGAAGCATCGAAGGACTGTCTCTCATGGGAGGGACCCACACTGCAGCATGGAAAAAGCATGAAGAGGAAGGAGGAGCAAAGTGTTGCTGGCTGACTGCAACCACTGCAACCCCATTCCCTATCCCCCCGTGCTGCTCGCAGGGGAGGGAGAAGAGCTGGGAGTAAAATTGAGCCTGGGAAGAAGGGAGGGGTGGGGGGAAGGTGGCTTTAGTTTTATTCTTCTTTCTCGCTATCCTACTCTGTTATTAATTGGCAATAAATTAGTTTTCCCAAGCCTAATCTGTTTTGCCCACGACAGTAATTGACTGGTTTGCCTGTGTCTTGCTGAGGAGGAGTGACAGAGTGCCTTGGTGGGCATGCGGCAGCCAGCCAAGGTCAATCCACCCAAAAAGATAGTGCCACTAAGGGAAAACAGAGAGAGGAGCATCTCTGAGCAACTGGTGGTATTGTTGCAGGTGAGGGAGATACCAGCATTACAGCTCCATGTAGCTTTTCTGCCCAATCCTTGCGGCCTGGCTACGGAAAGGATGAAGAACCACAATTTCCAGGATGATGAACATCAACTGCCCACAGGGACTTCAGAAGCAGACCTTCTGAAAAAGCAAACCCTCGCTCCTGAGACAAATGAACAATAATAGTTCATGCTCCAACCAAATGATAATATTTCAAATAATAATTCATGCTCCAGCCAAAGTCTGGGACCCGAGAAGCCACCTCCTCTTGCCTGGGACACAGAGTTAGGCAGTGGCTGGAATTCCCTCTCCAGAGGCATTCCCAGCCCTAAAATGGCATCAGCAAAAAGAGGGATCTGATTTCTTGGCAGCACGAACTGCCACGGGCTCACAAGCCACTTCCTTCCCTGGGACGTGACGCCCTGGATGGCTCTGCTCTTGCTGCGTGTCAGTGTCTGCTGTCTTCCTCCCTTCTCCATGTGCCTCCCTCCTCCCTCCACTACTCATTCCTTTGCTCAACGAGGCTGGCATTTAAGAAACACTTATTCCAATCCATTTCTACCCTTGTACAGCAATTGGGTGTCATTTAGTTTGATTTAACCAATTTAGTCCTATGAATTAATTGGTTAATAAGCCATCTATATGCATCAGGTGACAGAGTCACGCTCTCACACACAGACACAGACAAGCTACCCACTTGTCCTTGTTTAATAACAGGCTGTAGGGAGTGGGAGAGACGTGCAGGCTAATATCACTCCCCATGGGAAACTGCCAGCAAAGGGACTTGGTGATCATTGCACCGACCTTGACCTCTGAGCAGGGGAACTGCCTGTTTAAGGTAATGCAGAAATCACCATGGCTGGAGAGGAGTGCCAGCTACAGAACAGATACAACCACCATGAATATGCTTCACTTTATGGGTTGGGTTCTTTTAAAGAGGAAGGAGAAGAGGCTTAGTTCATCCTTACTAAGCAGTAGGAAATTCTCAGCCTCACTCCCAAACAGCTGAACTTTGTATGTGTGTAGGAAGAGGAGAGGAGTGGGAAGTGGGGGAAGAGGCGGGGACTGAGGTTTAAAGCATTTGATTTAGGTGTGATCTTTAATTACGGCGAAAATATCTCATCTATTTTGATTTCTTTTTAAATGCCAAGGAAAAAAGCATCCCTCACAGGCCCCAGCCATTTCAATGTTACATACAAACCGCCGAGCATTTCAACAAACAACAACACAACAAACCAAAAGCAAATCCAGCAACATATCCCAACCCACACAACAGAAAAACATCAACTGTTTAGCCAGAAAAACAACTCCTCCCTTTCCCTGGCTGCCCATCCATCTCAGCCAGCCCTGGATGCCCCAGCAAGCAGCCAAGTTTCTCTGCATATCCTCAAGGTCAATACATGGAGCACATTCAGGCTGAGGGGGAGCTGAATTACAGGGCTGTAGGACCCTTGAGAACAATCCCTGCCAGCAGTTCCTTCTCTTTTCTACCCTGAGAGCTATCCTCTGTTTTAGCCACTGCAACTGCAGCAACATTACACAGGGGAGGGGTCGCTCTCTGATGTGGGAGGCTCCCAAGTGATTTGGGACAGTAAATGCCAGCACTGGGGCCAGAAACTACAAATCCCAAACCAAATGGCAGCTCTGGGCCACATCCTGTCACTAAAGAACTAGACCACGAGCTTCTGTACTGGGTGGTTTCCAATTGAACACAAGGTAAGCTACATGGTCCAGCTGTCACAGACCAAGTAATGGACACCATGGAAAGCCCTGGCTGAGGCCACCCCAGGGAGAGGAGAGGGGGCTTAGCCAATCTTGGATGGTGTAACAGCAGTGGTGCAATGGCCACCCTAGGGCCCCCCCAGCTCCTGGTGTTTTCCAGTGATCTTGAAGAGAAACTAGCATGCTACAGGCTGTGAGAGAGAGATACAAAGTGAGTAGCAGGGATGTAGCTCCGAGGAGAAAGTATTTTCTCCCCCTTTCCCTAAGGAAAATGAAATTACAGCGGAGTTCACTTTAAACGGATCCCATTAGCACAACAGGCACCACTGGAAGAATAACATCCTCTGTGCACTGAAGTGAAACACTGGCAGGCGGAGCGGAGCAGGCTGAAACAGTCCCATCCAGACAGGAAAGGGAGAAACCTGTTTACCCAGTACACTCAATAGCAGACTGCGGGAAGGGGGCAGGAGAAAAAAGGGACAGAGGAAACCTGCCAGAGCTCCTGGTGTGAGTGTGCCCCTACAGCCTGCACAAAGCAGGCAGGACAGAGCCTTTTCATTGCATGTGTGGGGACCCCCCGAGCGCCTCGCTGGGTGTTAATCCCTGAAAAACACTCTTTCACTCTTGCTAGCATGTGAGTGCCTGTTCCCAGCATTGTGAAACTATCAAAACACAGGCTTAAGCTGCCCTGCTTGAAGAACTGGAAGCCCTAGCTAAACTGCCTCTGCTCGATCTACAGCAGCAATGCCAGTGAAGCGGATGACCAAACATATACCAACCTGTCCATAACAAGCAATTCCACTTAATCAGTGACCACAAAAAGCAGAATGCGCCACCTGAATCCAACAAGTGGCAACGTGGCTTTACAGCATGGCCACATGGAGCATACGCATCCCAGACTTCCCCAGCTCATATTCAAAAGGCAGTCATATCACACTCCACAAGAAGCCTTATTTTTACCAACTGCTGAAGACTCTGGGCTCAAAATGTACAAAACTACTTAGGAGACTAAAGGGGCAGAAAGGTTTTCATCACTCTTTCCCAGAAATGCCTCACCAGGCTCAGTTCCTTAACATCCACTCATTTCAGAGAGAGAGAGATGAGATGCCCACGCTGCTTGGAAGGACTAGGAAATCTCACTAGCTGCCTTGTGGCAGCTCCCAGCACTGAAACACTTTTGAATCTGTGTGGCATCCTGTTACCCAAATACTAGCCACGGAGCCAGCCCATCTCTTCATGTGAGCCTTGCACATTGAGATGGAGCTGTGCAAATGCAGGAGAGCACAGGGCAACGGAGCAGCAGGAGAGACCACCACTGCTGGAGATGCTGGTGGCACAGGACAGGACTGTTAATCCCTAGGTTACTGCCCAAGGAATATGGGGTACGTTATCGGATGCAGTGGAAGAGCATTTGTGGATTGTACAGGATTTATGAGGTATTTCAGGGAAAGACCAAATGAAGACAAAGGTGGTTTGTGTAGGAAAAAACATGGTAAAATAGAGGGATAAAGGGACAAAAGGGACTGGTTGCTGTCAACAGGTTGCTGGTTGGTGCACTCATCTGGCCATTCCCTGCACCTGGTGGGCATACTCTGCCCTGTCCTCACATTAAACTCCCACTCCGCTTCTCACTATTTCCCTGGGTGAGAGGTCTATGCGCAAGTACTATGAAGCTGGACTAGCTACAGAGTATCTCAAATGGCTTATGAGCCCAGTGAGCATGTCTTTTTTGGAGAACAAGACAACCTGAGCAGTGTCTGCAGGAGTGGCCAAAGGGGCAGGAGAACTGCTGGAGACACCAGCCAAACTGAGCCCCTTTGGTCCTGCCGCTTCTTGTCTCCATTCTCCACATGCTCTGCAGCCTGGAAACCATCTCCCTTAGTTTCCTCCTCTCTCGGCCTCTTGTTTTAATCCCCCTGACAAAGCCTTAAACTGCCTAAAAGCATCTCCAACAAGGATGAGCAAACACGAATGTCTTCACAAATGTGCATTTGAGCTCCACATGCTCCCAGGGACGGCGTAGTAATAAAAACCAATTAGGTAACGCTCAGCAGCTACAGTGAGAGGGAGTGGTACAATCTTACCAGGACTAATAGGGATGTTAATAATAGATGGTTCAGTGCTGGAAAGGGGAAGCCAAAGTGGTTTCAGTTACTCTACATCTTTCTGCCCAGTGAATTTCTGTGAGTGGAGGATCAATATTCTATGAAAGTGGGGATTAACTCGCCCTCCACTCTTACTGCTTCTACCAGGGAGACCTCTGCAGGTTCTGGGCTGTAGGACTGGGCTCCCTGACAGTTTGGGGTGGGAGAATCCCATGGAGAAGCATGCTGAGCTTACTCCTGCACCCCCTCATGAAAGGACATGCCATTCAGACCTACAGGTGCCAACTTTTGAGCAGCTCAGTAATGAAGCATCTGGAAGAGCACGTTTTTGCTCTCTCGCTTTCTCTCATGTCCCAGGAAAAGTCCAATAGCAAAGCTGCAAATGACTGCTGAAACAAAGCTGAAGAATGCCCAACACACCAGAACCTGCCGCATGTGTCCCAGGTAGGTCAGTCTCATGCCACCAAGCCGCCTGCGTACATCGCTTCCCGCTGCCTTCTATTTACAAACCCTCACTTCATGCCTCCTTGCTCAAAATGCAAACAAAAGCCAGGGAGGGCATTTTGCTGTTGCTATAGAAACAGTTATTATAACCTCAAACATACTTAATGCATCACTCTTCCCCTCCAGCACCTTGCAACAGCTTGCCATTCAATGGGAAGGCTATGCTGCGAGAGGAGGAAGAGGGCAGGTGAAAGAGCCCTGACAGCTTATGGTCCTGCACTTGAGACCCAGCATCTCTGCAGCTGCCCATAATCTCTTTTCCATCACTGCACAGACTTTCTTTCTTTCTTTTCTTCTTTCTTTCCATCTTGTTTTCTGTTCTTTGGAGTGTCACATCATTTACATTTATGAAAGGAATTTTCCTGGGGGTGCAAAGATAGTTCAAATTGTCTGTGATCAGATCAACCTTGTGCATAATACATTTGTATGAAAATAAACTCCCTGGGGCCCACACTCCTGGCTGAAAGTCTCTGTAATGAAGCATTTTACTCTAATTTAGTTAAAGATGATGGAGATAGGAATGAGTGCGTGCCTGCATGCATATGGAGGAGGAGAAGAAAGACAGGATTCTATACACACACAAAATACTGTAATTGTAAGATTACATGCTAGCTGGGAACATTACTGAAGTACCTCATTAGTACAAGAAGTTAACTCTGAAAGTCAGTTCCTGCCCTATATGGCTTCTTGCAGACCAGATCTGGACAACCTGAGTGTTTGTCCTCAGAAGGGGTAGGCAGAAAACTACCCTTCCACCCTGTATCAGTTGTTAAGAAATCATTCCCATTCCACATCCAGACAGAGGCAAGACCACATTGAGATAATGACCTTCCCTGGTCCCCGTTCCTCTCTAAAGGCAAACGCAAGATATCACCCTTGATTAGAGTTGCTCCTCTGGAACATCGGCCTTTCATTTTCCAGCCTCTGCTCTATTTGATTCAGAAGGATGACTTCCCTGTAAGGGCTCCTTCTCCACACCTCCAGTCCCAGCTGAGTGACTTGGCTCCCCAGTTCCTTGCTACTTCCATGTGACACTCTCTGGCTTGGCTAGGCACTTAAACCTGGATATGTGAAAATGGCAAAACCTTGTTGAAATGAGGACAACTCCATGCAAGGTTTCTGTTTCAATTAACTGGTATTTTCTGAGGAGAACAACTTTGCCCATGCACAAAAATATCAACCAGATCTGACTCTTAGCAAATTGTTTCAGTGAACCTTGGGTCAAGCCTGAAGTACAACCACAGAGAGTTAAGTTCTAGTACATTCTGCCATTGATTCGCTATGATGCCTTGCATAAACTTCTGCTGTTTTCTTTCTCCACCTTTTCCATGGAGGACAAACTTACCTCCCTGCTCAACAAAACCCCATAAGATTTCATATATCAGTCTCCCAGAGTTCCGACCGTAGACCAAGTATTCCCAGGGACATCCTTGAATGTATCAGGTATGGTCAGTACAGGAAAGGGATACCATTTGATTGCCACTGCTTACTATTCAAGAGTCCTTCAGGCTACTTTACTGTCAGTAATCAAACACCGGGATTTCTTTACTCCACTATTGCGCTAGTACTTTCCCTATCCTAGGGGAATATGGGAAAAATGCAAATAAAAGCTCTTAAAGGATAGGAGAGGCAAGGAAGTGGGGAGATAGAAAGCTAGGAGCCCCCGATAAGGTGTGAAGAGAATGGCACAGTTCAAGGTGCACAGGAGTACTGGCAAAAGTGATTTGGCATACAGTAATCTTAGCTAGGATTTGTTGTGTTTGTTCCTAATAGCTTCACTGAGAGAATCTGCTTTGGATAATGCTGGTATTATCCTATTCTAGGATTCTAGGATTATCCTATTCTAGGACATGGATGCAGACACACATGTACTATAGAAGTACCTATTTTACTCCTGTCTCTTTCTTTCCCTTCTTCGTATTTCTATAGCCTAAGAATAAAAGACACAATCAGACAGTCCTGGAAAAATTCCTACATCCCACTGAAGACATCTCTTCCACACAGTAAGGAAAGTGATCAACTCTTCTGAATATCCACAAAGTACACCTTGAAAATGAAGGCAGAGGACTAAATCTGTTCTTGGCAAGATGAAGGTGCAACTCCCTTTGAAGCAAGAGAAATGAATTTGTCTTAGGGAGATAAATACTAATAACCAGTCCTTCCCAGAGGACAATCTGATAACACTGAAGTTGACACCCACAAACGTCAGGCAGGATATATTTCCCAATGTGTGCCAGTATCTAAGCTTATCATCCTATTGCTTCTTCTCTCCCAAGTCGTTTTGCAGGGTCAAAGGCTATCGTGGGGCTTTAATTAGAATGCCATCATAATGAGCTGACACTTAAATCAGCCTGCCAGTGGCTAAAGAAAATTAACCTTGGAGTCAAATGAGCTCCAGTCTGGGAGTTCATGTCACAAGGGGGCAACAGATACTTGCAGAGCTGATGTGTATGGTGGAGAGGGACAGAAGCTAAACCTTGCATTCCTTTGAACCAAGAGATCTACACTGGGAACTCACCTATCCTACCTGTCTCTGATGCACAAATAAAAGCAAGCAGTCTTTACTGAGCTTTATAGCATATGTTTGCTGTGCCAAGCCAAGGAGAAATCAACAGGGAGAAGTTATGTGGTGATAGAAAGTTCTTTTGAGCTCCTTGAGAAAGGATGCAACTCATATACACCTACAAATGTATGACGTGCGATAAGCTGTATCACTTCCTATGACTGACTTTGTCATTATGACTTAGTTGACTACATCATTACTATGCAAGAGCCTAGGCTGCAACTAAGGGCAGGTGCTTCACCCAGCTCAGCTGCAAAGCTTAGGGCGCAAATAAACAGCAGAAAGATATCCCTTGCTGGCTAACAAATAGGAGGAGCGTTCACAAGGATGAATACACACAGGGGACTAACCTCCACCCACTGATCTTGCACTTTCTCTTTGCCACTGATGCCCCTACAACAGCCCTGATCCTCCCCACATGCATTTTGCACCAAGTTCTCCCTGCAGCATCTTTTGGCACAAGTCACAACAGTGCTGTATTGCCAGTGAGTTTTGAGTAAGTTCTGCACAGTCAGCAGCAGTTTTTCCCAGTGAACCCAGATAGTCCCTTAAGTACCATTTTTCCTTGCATCCTAAAGGCACCCAGTAGCCCAGAGAAGAAATCAAATGTGTGTTACTCACAGGTACCAGAGAATCCATAAAGGATTACTGCCTTCCTCAGAGCTGAACTGCCAGTGCTATCATTTTGCACGACATCTCTTTTATGCCACTACACTTGACAAATACCTTGGTGCTTCTCCACAGGTATTTAGGAAATCCTGCCAGTGCAGGCATAGAGAACACACAAATGGACTTAACGTCTCCATCCACTCAAGACAAAGCTGTGCAGCAAAACTAAGAGATTTTGCTAACCATATCCATCTGCGTATAGAAGCAGCCCCATGTTTCTTGCCACAGGAAGACACATTTTCCTTTCATTAAGATTAGTACACCTCAGGGGCTACTTTAAACAACCCTGGAATCGCTCTTGGTGTGTTGCTACTACAAACATAATCGATCTTTCTCTAAAGGGGAACTATCTGATTGAGAACCTTGGGAGATGGCTCTACTTACTGTATCATAAAGTTTAAAACTGGATCAACTCCACTAGAGTCAATGCATCGATAGTAAATCTACAAAAGGATGCTAAACAGTAGAATTTAGTGCAGAAAGGAAATCTGAAGCCACCTTCATTTGCAAAAGTATCCCATGAAACACTTGCTTCCTATGGTCAACTAATTGTTCCTGAAAAACTGTTGAACACCTCAGTTATACCTTCTCCAGACACAGCCTTTGTTTACTTTCAGGATTTGGCTGCACTATGGAGGTCAACTTGTCTCCTTCTTAAGAACAAAGAAGCTGCAATGGGCTCTGTCTTACAGTTCCCAAATTAATGTGCTAGGAATCAAAAAAGTCAAACCCATCTTCTACTTCCTATAAGGTTCACTCACAACTTTTCATGCTGTAGAGGCTGTGAGACAGGAGGACTGCAAACATCAGAACAGATTAGTTACAAGCATTTTTAAACTTTGCATTATTTACACCAGGGTATTAAGAAATGGTAGAATTTCCAGTTTATGTTAAGCTTTAAGTATAATTTTGTTGTTAAGCTTTAAGTATAATTTTGTTGTTTGGAAAGTATTCCTAAATCTTATGGTTTGGACACAAGTCATTCAAATTGGTGATACTTCCTCAAAGGTTCAGCTCCCATGACGCTTCAAGAGAACTTCCACTTTCTTTTAAAAGCAGAATGTTATTAACCCCTGGGGGAGTTATATTGAAAAGCATGAAATTGTAACCTTTGGCTTGACCCAAAAGCCTTGAACCTAGAGGCAAGTAATAAGAAGTGCAGGTATTTGGGAAGTGTTCCTTCAGGGTTTACACTGCGGAGAACAGTGTTGGTCATTTCTGAGGTACATGGAAATTTGGAAGTCAATCTCATGTTTTGGGGCAGGCAGACAACTGCTACTGAAAAGGGACATCTCTAAACACCAGCTCTGAAAGGGAAATAATCTTGGGGCTCTTTTTTTTTTTGCCTTGTAGTTTTCTTCTCCTTTCACCAAATCTTGCGCTATATGGATTCAACAGATGGTGCGATCTCTTCCTCCCTCTCTCCCCTCAAGTCAAAAAGCAAAATAGTAAATACCACTGTAAGCACTTAATGCAGAAATAAACCATTGCACTACAAGAAAGAGGAGCTTCAGACACTTCCAAATAAACAAGACAGAAGAAAAGACAGGTCCTCGTCCAAGCCATACACAGAAAAACGGCATCTTCTTGTCATTCTTCTGACAACAAGAAACAGTTTCCTCCTTACTCCTAAACAAACCTCAGGCTACTGGAGCATCACTGGCATTTTCTTTAAAGGGTTTTTAATTAAAATAACATTAAGTATGCCATGTTAAGTATTTGTCAGGCATAGGAATGGCTACTAAAATTATCACTGAGGAGCCTATTAAATATCATCAGATACTCCCAGAATAAGTAATTACAGGCACTTTTAAAGATCCTGACTCCCCCGTCCTGCAAAAATATTTAACTTTTTTATTGCTTTATTTACTTGTATCAAACAACCAAGTGTTAATAACACAACATTCAATACCTGTCATGCAGAATGGGCGGGCATTGCCCCACTGCCCTCAGCAGCACCCAGCTGCCCACTGGCATCTTGGAGCTGGGAGCAAACCCAACAAGGCTTCGGTTCCTTTTGTTGTTTTGCTTTGTTTTCCCTCTGCCTTCTACACTTCACATTCCCTGTTTGCATTACTTCAACATTTGAGCAAAGGCCACAGAAAACACTGGAGCTTGAAAAGAAAACAGCTACTCTCAGCAATCCAAATCCAACAGCTTGAGAAACTTAGAAGACTACAAGCCCTTTGAGAAAACCCCAGCCTTGCTGATCTGCACTTGCACAGCACCTCCCACAGCAGCAGGATCGTGTTGGGCAGCTACTATACTGCTACTATACATATATATATGGTAAATAATACTGAAAAGAGCATTTTCTTTCTGCATGGGATGGTATCAGAACAAAAACAATGATGGGTTATTGTGTAGACAGGGTAGTAGCCAAGACCTCCATGCTGTTCTTCATGGATCTGCTCTTCAGAGTGAAGGGAAGCCACCTGTTCCCAGATCCATGCCTAATACCACACTAGGACACCCAGACACAGAGGGTATGCCCAGAGGCATACTTTTAAGCTTGTTAACTGCAAGGTTAGAGAGACTGGTCTTGAAGCCATCCAGGGAGCACTTAAAACTCAACAGAGACATACCCAGACACAAGTGGTTGCTCCCGCAGCTTCCCACCTCCCAGAGCAAGCACCCGTGTACTACTCAGCAGTGCCAGACCAGGTGAGAGGGCTGGCCAAGGAGAAGCACATACCATCTGCTGATTCAGTGCAAAGAGTGCATTCCAGCAGCAATTTAGAGCAATCACAGTGCATGATGTTGCTGCTCACTTTCTGCATGAGGTAGACCAGTTTCCCCGCTGACCTTCACGTCACTTGTAAGGAGGCCAAGCGTTTCAGCACCTATGCCATCGGCAAATCTGGTCTTCCCCTCAAGGATACGAGAATTAGGTCAGAAGCTTTTCTCTTCCCCTTCCATTCCTGCAAAGCACATTAGAGCACTCAAATCCTCAAGACAAAGCATTATTATTATTGTTGTTATTTTTTTTATGGTGGAAGAAAATATTAATGTTACAAATAGCTGCCATTAGCATAAGCAGAGCTGCATATTAATATGCACAAGGGTGTCTCCACTGTCAGGAAGCAGAGAGGCCCCAGAGGCCCTGCTTTCACTGGGGAAAATGATGATGGCATTAGCTGTAATGATAATGATAAGGAAGCTGCCATAAATGATATGACAATTTCTTTTGTAATCCTGTTCGGGCAAAGACTTCTTCCTTACTCCTCAGTGTCCACAAAAGGATCCTGTTTGAACAAATGGCAGCTTGACTGATTTATTTAATTTCACCACAGCTTTATGGTCTTCTTAAAAGTACCAGCTCTTGGAGTCATATGACTAAGAAACTCAGTTAAGCCTTTCAGATAAGTTTCTACCACCAAGGTTTTGGAGAACAGGATACTAAATAAAAGGAATCCCACAATCTATTTATGTTTTTTAAAACCTTGTGATGTTTGAGGCTTTTTTGACTAATGATACTATTATATCCAGGGACAGCAGGAGCTATGAAGGAAAAAAAAAGGGTATGAAAAAATAACCAGTAATTAAAGATGTCTTTGAAGTAAAATGTTCCCAACCCTATCACAGTCTTTCTCCCCCCTTCACTTTTGCTTGTACCTATGTGGATTGCATTTAGAATGTGACAGCAGATCTTTGTGAGGCTGTGCTATGAATCAGATGAGAGAACTGCTCTGGCTGAAGAGTAACAAAGCAGAAGGGAGCACGGAGGCAGATTTCCTATAGAAAGGTTTTGGATGTGCTTGACACTGCAGGCATGCTGGTACAGCTGGGAGGGCAGAGAAAGTGTGGCCTTAAGCTGCTCCTAGTACTGAGAAAATGCAGATTGGACAGAGGGAAGAGATGCAGAGAGAAGATCTGGGTTCCTAGGGTGCATGTGTCAAGAGTCTGTCAAACCCTACTGTGGTTCTTTCAGCTGTGGGACAAACAAGAGTTTCCTTTTTCTTCAGGCCAGAAGGAAAGCAGAAATCATTACCCCCAGCTATGATGTTAAGGCCTCGGTTATGCAATAGGACTTGGCTGCAACAAATGCAAAAGCATTTCTTCACTGAACTCTGCATCTGAACACGGACAGAAGATGATTTTCTCTGGCTCTGTAGCTTCGGAACTAATTACACAGCTTTTTGGTGATGTAGCTGCACAGGGTGTCTCTGGCTTGGAATCATCTGTCACGGCTAGGGTGTGCAACAGATCTGAATATATTAAAGTCTCAGGGAGGTGTGGATGTTAGGTTTTGGTCTGTCAGCTTCTGCACTGAAAACCCTATTAAGCTCAGCTAAAATACTACTTTTAATTTTTCGCATTTGTTCTTGTGATGCTCATCAGAGGCAAATTTAAGCTTTATACCAGTAATAACATTCTTTGCGGTAAACTCAATCCAAAAGGACTAGCCAAGACCACAAAGAGCCCTACAGATGACTACTTCAGGTAAGGTGGCCAGGTGGAAACTCATGATACAGATCCACGTCTAAAAACTTGGCATACAGAGGCCAGTAACATAGGTGTTACAGAAAGGCAGCTTCCTCCACCCGCATAGCCTGTAAGATATAGGGAATAGGCACAAGCCTCACGATCTGTCTCCCAGGTAATACCTGCCCCAGAAAACACAACAGCAAAAAGAACCATCTTTGCAGTACAAAACAGCTGTATTAAAGCTGCAAAACTGGTGGTGTCAAGATGGAAAATAATAGAGTAGTCCGTAATACAAATCCTATTTGTTTCCCTCCTGTGCTGCTTAATCTTTCCTTTTGGACTTAGTTGAGTGGTTCAAGTCTGTATCTCAAACTCACTCAGTCGCCACTCAGCTTCTCAAACCCTTATTATTCCAGCTGGCCCACACAGTTTTCTCATTCATTTTCTTGTTTTGGTACAGAACCTCAGTTATCCAACAGAATTCCTCTGCAGAGACAGCAGGAATATCCCAGCAGGCATGCTAAACGATTATGGCCATGCTTGGGAAATGTCACATTATCATAAACCTCCTGTTTTGTATATACCCAGAACCAATAGCAGATCTTCTTTCCCCAGCTAAACCCACTAAGATAGTGCAGAGAAGCTGGAGAACTTCTCTAAATAACCAGTACCATAACACTGTAATTGTAAGCAGAAGCACATACACAAATGATGATATATATTGATATCAGTTGTTCAATACTGTCTCCTACTGTGAAAAGCTGAGATAAAAGAATTAAACTAATATATGCAGTCGATTTGCTGTTTCTATGTGACTAGAACTTATACGTATATACAATAGTCTGTGGTTCACTCATACCTGGATTTCCAAGCATGTTGTTTGCTGGTCTCCCAGACCAGCATTATGTGGTTTACCACATAATGTCTGTGGATTTAAAAAGAGGAAGAGCAACTCTGAATCATACATTATTTGTATGATCCTGGAAGCCAAATGCACAAACCCAAAGCTATTCCCTGGACAGCTGTGTGGGCTCAGTACATAACAAGGTATATGGTACAGATGCAACCGTAAGGTGCTTGGAAAGTGGAAGGATGAACTACAGCCTGCTGTATGCTAAGTCTACACAGACATAAATCTTGATTTCAAATGTGGCCATCAGGACTTCAGTGCCAAGTGGAAATAGGAGCAATAAAAAAATACGTTCAAAAATACTTTGTCAGTCTCAGGTCATGCACCACCAGAATGGTGTCTGAAAGAGGAATAAGCTTGGCAGATATGAACACATTTGCTTGAGCTTGCTGTTCCTATGCAACTTGAACTGTAGCTGTAGTCACCACCACATAGAAGCTACACAAGTGCCTGTTCCAAGACTGACATGGGCCTCCCTGGCACCCAGGCTAAGAAAAGGATGCAGTGGTAATGCTCAGTGATCTCACTATAAACCAGCCTGGGGGAAGGGAGAGGTAACATAAAAGATTATACACGCTTTTGATCGCAGATGACATTCCATTAGCCCAGGACAACGCTCTGCATACTTATGCTATAAGCACCCCGACACAGGTAATGACTTACTGACAGGGTATAAAGCAATGCAGGTTAATGATCCCCATCACTGGATCACGCAGTCACAAGACATCTGTTTTCCCAACAGGTTTTTCTAGTAAAGACTTACGAACAAACATGAGAGTGATGAACACCTGAGATTGAACGCCCCTCATTGTGGCCTTTGAACCAAGGAACACACCACCTTCTCTGTTCATCACGGTGCAGTCAACTGGTACTTTTTGCATAGAAAAAGCAAAGCTTCACTTACCTAGAAGACAAAAAGAGAAGAGAAAATGTGGTTAGAGGATTTCCCTGAAACATACAGATGCTGCTTATCTTTATTTCCCAGGTGATTCCCATATCCCAACACCTTGTTAGGAGATTCCTGACATATTCAGGAACAGGAGTGATCTATGATAGCTCTCTTAGCACTTGGCCACTATCTCCCCTGCTGTAATTGGTCTGCAGTACCATTTAATGTTATACAGATTATTCATTAAGCAAAACTGAGCAGGTGTTTTCATCAACATCTTGTTCTATTAAAACTCAAAAAAAAAAAAGAAAGAAGAGAGAGATAGAAAGAGGCTCCACAACAACATTAACCACACCGAAGGGCACAAATTATTCTGACTGTGAACAGCAGGGTGCAGAAGGTCCTGAAGTCTACCAGAAGAAACTGTGGCAGGAAAGAACCTCCTTGTTAAGGGAAGGATGGATTAAGTCACTCTGCCTCATGGTTCTGTCATGTATTATCTGAACTATGGCTGCAAGGAAAGACCTTGGTAATCTTGATTTAGGTAAAGTAAGCTCTGCCGTGGGAGGGAAGGAGGGAACAGATGATTTTGAGGTGTGTGCCATGCCTGTATTTAAAGATTTTCATGAAGACATGGCACCTTCATTTGCAATACAACACAGACATAAAAAATAGATGTGACTGTCTTGCAAAGAACTACCACCTGAATAAGCCAGAGAAAGGACATAAAGGGAGGGAGGTTCTGTTAAATAGGATGACAGGAAACTAAGCAGGTGTGAAGCAGTACTAGGCTGTTCTTTTGGACCAGTTTCATGCTCACTCAGAACGTAGCTAGGATGCGCTGCTTTCTCCAACACTGATTTATGGATCTGAAGCCAGGATCAGCAATCAACCGACCAGGACTCAATCTTTGCAAGCAATGAATAACTAAATAAAGATTTCTTATTTATTCTTAAGAGTTAACCTGCCTCTGAGAGGTAACTCAAATTTCCAGAGAAGGAGGAAAGTGACTACAGCAAGGGTCAGGTCCTGAGAAAGTAAGAGCCTTCCTCTAGGAAGAAAGTCAAATCAGCATTTTCATGTGCATCACGTTCACTCCTGCCTGCTTCTCCCAGTCCAGGATAGCACAGAGTGGCACTTAAACATCCCACTCAAGCTTTGTCTACCACCATAGGCTGCATTATTTGAACTGTAATGGAATACAGTCTCTATCACAGAATCCCCTAGAGGAGATGCAGGCACTCTTCCAAACTATGGAGAAAGAAATAAATAGATTAATATACATTCACAGCACATTTACAGAGAGATTGCTTTGCTCATAGCAAGATTTGCACCTGTATAATTGTATCTCTTCCAAATTAATCGTTACCATATGTATAATCTACAGAACAGGCCTCATCCTTGGACTCTTGATAATCATGGTAAAAATAGCTGGCTCTGAATGCACCAAGATTCCTGCTGGTACGCAGGAGACAGTGAATCCCAGCTGACCCACTAAGCCTTGGTATTTTGTTTTGGCAAAGCCTTAGCATGGCACATAGCTTTGTGTAAGTAAGACCCGGTCTGTGCAGCAGCAGCACCCTAACACTTGGCAATACATTCCCTCTTCAAAACACTACAAAAGTAGCACAACCCTTACTTTTTGGAGGAAAACTTAGGCTCGAAGAGAGGGTAAGTAATTTGCCAGAAGATACACAGTGCCTGTGTCACACACAGAGACACAGGACCCATAACTCTTGGCTTCCTCGATGTACACATTTAATTACTGGATCTCTCTTCACAAGGAACAGCAACCTACAAGTGCAGCGCAGCATCAGCCTGAAGCCTCCCTGGTGTTGTGCTTGCCACTCCCTGCCATCTCCTCCAAATGCCTCCCAGTGAAAGGCGGATTCCTTAATTGTGTTATTAGCTGAATTATTAATTGATATGAAAACAGCATTTTACTGGGCATAAAAAGTCATTTGGAAATGAGATAAAATGTTCTCGGTGCTGCCTGCCTCCGAGCAGAGCTGGAGCAAGGGCTCTGATAGCTTGATTATTACGCATGTTTGTGCAATCTGGTGAGCTCCCAACACAGGGAGTACGGAGTCCCCCAGTACTATATCCATCAGGCTGCATCCCTCTACTTTTCTCTTTTTCCCCCATCATCACTGCCTGCTTTGCATTTATGTGGGAGACCTCAGGGGTAATCTTTTCTTTCTGATCAATCCCAACTGTCATCACTGCAGAGCTGCCAATGAGAGTGCTGGTGGGCAAACAGTATTTTCCCTTCAGACTGCCTTTGTGGCTCTTCCCCAAACCCTTCCTGTGCCCTCCAAAGGGATGAGATTGTTTCCCAAGACGTTCCTTGCTGGAAAGGAGCTGCTTGCATTTCTCTGTCTCCAAGTCCTTTGTGCCCCACTGTGGAAACAGCAGTCTGTGTATATATACCTTCTTCTACAAAATGTTCCAATACTTCACAACGGGGGATGTGTCTGTGTGTCTTGATGTCTTTGTTCAAAATCCTGCCTTTGGACATGATCCGCTTTCACTCCAGATGCACCTTTTTCGCCTGGTGCTAAGAGGGGACACCTCTATGGATGCCCACTATGTCATCCATCCCACTCCCTGGGCCTGCCCCCCTTGCCCACCCTCTTGCCAGCTGCCTCTGAGGCTTCACAGAGCTCCAGCAGGAGCAGAGCTACCTTGCAGATAGCATCAATTAATTTTGAACCTCTGTTAAACAGGCAAAATATGCATCCTTGTGCAAGGGGGGTGATAAACCACATTCAGCTCCCCTTTCCTTCCTTTCTTGACCCCCTTTGCAGTCACCCCATCAGTGGGAACCTATCTTCACTGACCCACATCTCTAGCACGCAGCCAGAGGAGCCGGCAGACACCAGTGATCAATCCCGTCTCTTAGATGCAAACCTTGTAATTTAGCAATAACTACTCAACCACCATTGACCTGCTAATTAATCCATGGATTTTTTGTTGTGCCTTTAATTGTTGGCCCCAATATCTGAGTCACTTTAGACTGCTCACTCTGCGCAAAGCCTAACCAACTAAATGCTACTTCAGCTCTGTAGTAATAAAACACTGAAATATATTGACTCCCTGCCAGCTCTCTGCCTCTCCGCTTGCCAGCTGAGTGCTGGCGTGTGAAGGGAATATAGAGAGGGGAAGGCATTGGCTGTGAGAGATGAAGTTCGGGACACAGGTGAGAGAAAGGAATAATCAGTCACCGGTGACAGGCCACCAAGGGCAGCCTCTGATCCCTGCTACAACCTTGCTCTTACAAACTCCAACCTGCTGTTCCTCCATCCCGAAATGGGCTTGATGGCTCTGAAAACTCACAGGCGTGCTGGATCCTGCCTCCTTTCTGCCTTCCACCTCTTAATGGGGAAATCTTTGTCCTCTTGACTATCACTGTCACACTCACTATATACATGTTTGAGATAAAAAGCCAGATGGTATAGGCAAAAATGAATCCATGCAGTGGAGAGCCAGGAGATCTATATTCTTTGCTAGCACTGTCAGAGGATTTCTGTGTAACCACGGATGAATAACCATGAATGCAGTTTACTGAAGTGACTCACACCTCTTGGTGCCTTGCACCAATGCTAAGTTTTGAGAGATGGAAATGGCAGTTTGAAACCCTGGCATGGCAGGAGCTGCAGAAGCTCAGCCCCCTTGGACATTGAGTGACCGTGAACCAGACCCTCGCAATAGCCGTTTGATAACGTGGGTCACATTGCTGATGGCAGTGGGACAGAGATGAAGGGACTAATGGGTGACAATTTGGTACTGAAAGCAGAGAATTAGGAGGAGGCTGTTAACCCAGTCAAGAAAATACTCCTTTAAAAAGTATTCATTTTCATTTGGCTACAGTCAAAAGGGAAGCCTTGTCAGCAGTGGCTGATTTTTACCCTCCCACATAGAAATAAAGTGGAAAGCGATAAGCCCTTCCAATTACTGCCATAGCTTGCTGCCATCGCTTCTATTGCAGCTGATCTGTAGTCCTGAGCCATTCTTGATGCCCAGCTGCATCACATAGGCGAATAGAGCAGTGGTGCCCTTGAAGAGCATGGGCTCGGCATGGCTGGAGAGACTAGCACGCTCCAACAAGAGGGCTGGAGCACCTCTCCTATGGAAATACGCTGAGTTGGGCTTGTTCAGCTTGGAGAAGGATCGGGGAGACCTTAATGCAGTTTCCAATACCTAAAGGAGACCTAAAGGAACTCTGGAGAGTGTCTTTCTCCAAGGGCAGGTAGTGACAGGACAAGGAGAATGGCTTTAAAGTGGAAGAGCGTAGATTTAGACATTAGGAAGAAGCTTTTCCCTGTGAGGGTGCTGAGGTGCTGGCATGGGTTGCCCGCAGAAGCTGTGGCTGCCCCATCCCTGGCAGTGTTCAAGGCCAGGTTGGACAGGGCTTGGAGCAACCTGCTCTAATGGAAGGTGTCCCTGCCCGTGGCAGGGGGTTGGAACTGGATGAGCTTTAAAGTCCCTTCCAACCCAAACCAGTCTTTGGTTCTACGAGATGGGGATGCATTGTCCCTGTCACAAAAACCTACCGCAGCCCTAGACTGACAGTATAGTGACACTGTGACCACAGTTCAGTAGCTCAAAACCTATTTTGCTAGCACACCTGAGGTGCCCTAACTGGTGTAAGTCCAGGACAGAGGCACCTCTTGTCAAAGAACACTATAGGGGAAACAGCTGTACAGAGGCCATATACTTCCTGATCCTAGCACTGCTGTTAGCATGTAAATAATCAGTGTTCCCAAGCCTGCTGCGTCCCCCCATCCTTTTCTGTTTGTCTCTGTAAATAGCAATACCAGAGCATGTTTGGGATACAAAATGTGGTCAGAACAAGGCTTCCCAGCAAGCAACGGGTGACACTGGCAACTCTGAGTGGGTTTGGCAGCAGCATTTCTAAAAGTTTCCTTGAGGACTTCCTGGGATCTTATTGTCCTGATCTGCCCTCTCTTTTTTAATACTGCAAATAATGTTTCTGAAATGCAGGTCATTTAGGGTAATTTATGATCTCTTTCATTGCCAAGGGAGTCTATCAGTAGCGGACCTCCTGCTAGTCAACACTTGAGGACTTTTGAACACAAAGGATTTGTCTGTGCTTCCTCCAAAAGTGTCTAGAGGCAGCACGGTTGGCTGGGAGGAAGCTGAGAATTGCTTGTTCAAGTGCCGACACATACTGGGTTTGGAGATGCTGCACAGTACATGCAAAATATCTCAGTGAAAGGACGTCATTTTGCTGAATAGCTTTGTCACTGAATTGCTTGATCAAAGATACCAAAATGAACTGAGTCGCCATAGGCATGAGAAGAAACCTTTTCTCTCACTTTTATCCTATCTAGTTCTTTTATAGAGCAATTATCACCAAGAGAACCATTTTCCGTCTTTACAAAAAGACATGCATTACAAATAGCTCAGCATCTCTGTACAGGATGGACATTCAACAGACCTCTTCTTTTAGTGGAGAACTGTAAACTGACATCATTTTGGAAATGCACTGTTCTTCTTGCCGCACATAAGGGTCTAGTCTGATGGCTGGAAGATCAAGACCTCGGACTTCAACTTGACTTCAAGAGGGTGCTTTCAGGCTGTGCTACTAGGCCTTTTTTTGCCTGCAATTTAGGAACTGTCTCATACAAAAAGGAGGATGGAGCACTTGCACCTAATATCTCTAATCAATTATTGTATTCACTAAACCCTCTAAAATTCTATAGGTGACTTCCCTTCCCTGTTCACAAGCAGCTGCTGTTCTGCTACATCTCTCTGCATCCCCATGTCTGAAACAGGTCATTAATAGCAAGTGACTGTGATTTACAGAGTTAGAGAGCTCTCATGCTCATGGTTTACTGATTAAATTTCTACCTTAAAGGTGTAGACCTCAGTGGAGTGCTTTAACCCCCAGTAAACAAAGCAGATCTTTGTTTAAACTAAGCCCCAGCTCTTCCACACAGAGACAAAGAAACCTACACTTATGCTAGTTCTACTGCAAGAAAATTGCACTGAGGAACAGATATGCCGTATCGAACCAGCTGAACAATGGTGACCATGCCAACTTATTTACAGGTGAACGCCTTCCTGGAAAGGAGGATTGTCTGCGTGTGGGGTTTTAACTAGATTCACCCCTTCACAGCTTTCTAGTGTGTCTCTGGGGCTTGTCCCATGAAGATGCTACCTGCACTACATTCTGGAAGAACATCTTCCCCTCATCGCCTGACTGCCTGACAGAGCCCAGTAGCCACTTTGCATTTACATGGGGTTTTCCTTAGAGAAACCTGGATAGATAAGAACTAGAGAGTAAGAGAGATGGTAAATTGGTTCACGACTAAGACACAATGCTCAGCCTGATATGTCACCTTCTCTACTCCAGCAAGATCTATTAAGAGAAATCTCACTGCTTGAGACATATACAGGGAGTAACAGCATGTAAGAAAACCTTGTGAGGAGGAGAAGCACTCAGATGGGAGCTCAGAGAGCTTTTCCATCTGTGGTTGTTCCCCAGGAACTCTAACCAGCTATTTACAAGACCTCCATCAGCAGCATCCTATATGGATACCTTGCATGTGCATTTCTACTCACCAGCCTTCCTCTGAAGCAAGGAAGAATGACTGTGCCCATTTGAAAGAGGGAAACAAGATCTAATTAATTCCTCAAATTCACAACTTACAGGCAGTAGCAGAGATGAGAAACACAGATTTTCCAAGTCTGACAGCCTAACTACCTTTTCCCATCCAGTTTCCTATATTGTAGAGCAAGACAAGAAGTTGGGGTTTTCTGCTTTCTTCTAAAAGCAGCGCTATGTCTCATATGATGGAGTCTCTACGACCAACCCTAGAGATTGAGTTGACCTCTTCCCATCTTAGCCAGCCCCAGACAGTGTCCCTACCCTGTCTTCATACCTCATAAAACCATAAAGTTCACATCATACTATGACACCTCAACAGTGCTACAGCAGCACAGGAGCACTTCCCAAGTCTCAACCCCTCCGCCTGCCAGAGGGAGGCTTTCATGGGGGGAATCTGACAAAGACAGTGTTAGTGGGAAGGATCTGCTCAGAACTGAACCTCAGCCACCACCTCTGTTCAAGCTGGTCCCACCTCGCTGATGGACAGCAAGTTCAGGATCAGTTTTGGAACTCCTGCCTCCTAGAAGCAGCAGTAAGCTGCCTGCAACCTTTTCAGCTCTTTGACCATGCTCTTGCAGCACAGGGAAGAATTCATCTCAATTGAAAGACTGGAGTATAAGAAGTAGAGTGGCATTTCCCAAGTGTCCACCCCTCAATTCAGTGTGGCAGGAGGAGGGGATGGTCCTGTTCAGAGAGAAGCAGCCAGAATGACTGATTGCATCCATGCCACTGAAAGATGCTGATGAGAAAAACCCAGGCTCCTGCCTGTCATATTTTCAAAGCCTCCAGACGCTGGCTCAGAGCCTTGCCTGTCGCTTTTCTTAAGCCTCTTTTGAGGACGAAGAGTGAGGATCTCTGAGACAGTGTTTAGTGTCATAGACAGTTTGGCAAGAGACAATTTTTCACCCCGTTAAATCCCTCTGCAGAATATTATCTGCTGGTTTTCCCTCTTTTTTATGATTTTCTTATGATTATCTCCTGCTGTTTCTGTCCTCAGCAGCCAAATAAATAAATAGCAGTATAGCTGTCAGCAGCTTTAGCTCAGTAAAGGCCCGACAGACAGCCTTGGTGGGCTACTGCCCTCCTTGCACTCAGCTCAGCTGCCCTCCAGGCAGTATCAGAGTGTCTCATGGCAAGAGGGGAATGAGAAGGGGCTGAGAGCATAGCCTCTGCCCATCTTTTGCAGGCAGGGGCATGTCACTGTCTCGCCTGCAAAAGCTCATGATGATAACATTAACAGTGATTTGATGAGGAAGGAGAGCTGTGAATATTTAAGCTCCTCACCTGTGCTTGGAGCATGTTTTTGTCACCATCACATGGCAAAAATGGAAAAAAAAACACCCTAACAAACAGTGTCAGAGAGTTGAAGGGATTTCCATGGGGTGACAAAGCCAGTCTGTGGCAGAGACAGGAATAAACCCCAGCCAATCTGATAGCAAGGCACTGGTGTCTTCCCCACAACACAATTCTGCCTTTTAAGAAAGAAATGCACTTTTCTTGTTTACCCCCATCTTCCCAACTTTTTCCTTTTCTCTGCCTAGTTCATTTGCACAGATGTGCAGAGCACTTTACATACAAATGAAAAGACGAGACACCCACACAGGGAGACTAAAGAGTCTGGCCACTGCATTCATTTAGAGCTCAGGAATTCCTTTGCAGACTCATTTTTCTACGCTGCTCAGGGCTTTGGGTCCCTTTGGGGCCATGTTTAATTCATATCCTACGACTCTGAGATCCTTTGCAGGTACTGATCTTGTCTTTTTCATGAGCTCGGTGCTCAGGTGTCAGGCTTTCTTCTTCTATATACAATTTTCTTCTCCCTCTTACTCAGACAAAGCTCTACCTCTACTCCAGCCTCCATCTCTGGTCTTGCTCTCTCATTGCCTTTTTCCCCTTCTCTGCTTTCAACCTATCTTCCCTTTATCCTCTCTCCTTTGGCACAACCTGTTCTCTTCTGTAACAAGTATCCTCACACCCTTCCTCTAATAACCTCTCCAACTCCCATGTCTAACTCTGACCATGCTTCCACTCCTTCCCACCTTTTTTATTAGGCAAGTGCTGTCTATTATTGATTAGATACCTTTCCAGGAGTACGCAGGACATTAATAACATAATGAACTTCTCACTGCATACATACCTAATTCATTCCTTCTTAACACATATAGCAAGTTAAATCCCAGGGCAGTTCACCAGCAGTGCCAGCAAACAAAGCAGGGATGGCTAGTGTTTGACAGTGTGAAACAAGCTTTGTATTTGATTAGCATGACCACTTGTACATCCATTTTTAAAGGAAAAAATAACATTTACTTCCTATTTCTCCCTCCCCATGTAACGCACAGGTCAAAAAAGCAGAGGAAGGGGCAGAGCCCTGTGTCTAGATATCTACTATGCCACAAACATGAAAATATCTCTCACTTCTCAGCTCTTTCCTCAGTATCTTCCAGACTTCAAACTCGAAGTGCTGATGGGAACAAACCCAAATCTAATTTGCTTGAGGGTGAAGAAATTTCTTACCCTTTCTTATATGAATGGTGTGATTTCAGTGAGCAAAAAAGCATCAACCCACTCCTGCCATAAGAACTGGCTTTTTTCTGACAACTCATTGAGAGCCCAAAGGTTTTGAAGACATGAAAACAGGAGCTTCATGCCTTATCCTGCTTTCTGATTGTGATCTCTTTCCTCACACCAGAATGTGCAAGGGTCAAGTCAGTTATTCTGTAGTTATTTCCACAAATTTTGAGGAGCTCCATCCACTTGTTGCAATCTTCTTCAACCATCGCATTCCCTCTGTTAGCCATCATACCTACTCTAAAGGATTTTCTAGTGATTAAGTAAAACCTCAAAATGTGATTGTCAGAAGACTGAGACAAAGCTAGCCCTCATGAAATCGTAGATCACAACACTTACACAGTCCCTGCACCCACTGAATGAGTCAATATAGCAACTTCGCAGCTCCTCTAACTTGTGTCCAGATGGCCTGAAACTCAAGATTTCCAGTAGGAACCACTGGAATACAGACAGCCTACCAGGCTTGTGCAAGTACCGACAATCTTAAGTTTAGGTTTGAAACTAAACCCCCAACTTTTTGTGGTTACTTGCCTGGTTTTGAAGATTTCATCTCCCTTACCTACTGCTGCTATTATGTATAATAATATTACAACAGAACTGTCTTCAAATCACAGGGCTGAGGTGATTTGGACCCTGCTGCAGGGACTGGCCCAGGTACTCTTTGATGCACATCCTGCACTGCCTTTCCGTGCGTTCGGCAGAGGCAAGAGCAGCCACGCTGAGAGCTCTCTTTTGGGGCTGTAACAAGTAGGAGCTTCTGGAGCCACAGGGAGACACAAGTAGTTTTGGCAGGGATTGAGTCACGGATGCTTAGAGAACAGTCTGGCTAGCTAGAAAAAATGTGCAACCATGATGGGTAGCTCAGCCTGTCAGGCCTTCCCCCCCACTGCACCCAAAGGCCATCAAAATGATTACTGCCATCTCAGTACCTAGCTCTGAGTAAACGCGCCTTAGGATCCAAACTGCGAGGTGTATCACCTCGTGGAAGCTCTGCAGCATTCCCTCAGCCCTTCCTGTGTCTTATAGCCTGGGCCAATACTACTTCATGATGACCTCTTAGAGGCACCTTCCCCTCCATTCCTCCAAAAAAAGTTGTATCGTAGGTGAGCACAGGTATACAAAAAAGGAGCAAGGCAGAAATACTGCTGCAGGCACAGAGACAGACCGCGAAGGAGGCGGCACCAGGTTTGCCAGATACCATTAATGAGTTGAGGAGTTGCCAGACACCATTAATGAGTTGAGGAAGCCCTGCTGCTACATCAAGCCTCAGAGCTCACCCTCATTACTCCAAGGGGGCTAAGGACCCAAATTGCAGAGCTTGTTGCAGGAGATCGGTTGACCTAAACCCCTGTGACGCCTTATACCTGGGTCAGAGGCTGGCAGGGGCCCTGCAGAGAGTGAGGCCAGCTCACAATGGTGTCTGGGCATCAAACATAGTTAGGTGGGCAGCAACCATCTGAGAGCTAAGGCTGTTGAAATACTGCTGGGGCCCTGCCTGCTGGCAGCACTGCAGGAAAGCAAGCCATCGGGAAGTGTGGGGAGAGCCCATCTGCAGGTTGTGCCATGCGAGCATCAGTGCCATGGGCAGTAGAGCATGGCAACAGCTCCATGAGCAGCAGCCAGCACCAAACTAACAGCCCGCCTGCTGGCACAAAGCTGGGAGAGCTGGGCAGGAGCCCGGGAAGCAGAGAGGAGCCATGCTCCTGGGTGAGATGGACAATGGAGGGGGGAAAGGCAGCTGCTTCATGTAACGTGTGCTTCCCAGACCTTTGATGTTCAGCAGTCCTTTACCTAACCATAGGAGATGGCACTTCAGGATCTCCCCAGGCAGAAGACAGAGGACAGTGGGATAAAGCAGTGAGACCATACTGTTTGTGCTGGGCACTGGGGCCCTGGGCAGTTTGACAAAGGAAATTGAGAATACACGGTGAGACTAAGACGCTTTTGTGCCCAGTCCTGTGCAAAGTCAGAACAAAACTGCAGTCCTTGCTACAGTTATACAAGGTGCAAGGCAATGGGCAGTCACTGAATCCCAGAGAGAAAGGAAAGGAGTTATTAGGCTAGAGAAAAGCTGCTGGCACTCAGGACTAGTAACAAAATCGCCAGTCCCTCTTCTGCAGCGATCACCAGGCTTGCATACTGTGTTTCTGCGTTACTAGTTTTCCTGATCCATACTTCCCAATAACCAAGAAACTCAGTTTGGGAAGCTTTTGCACACATCTGTGTTTCTTCTTATCCTGTTTCTGCTATGGAGCAGCTCAGGAATGGGTTTTAACCCCTGTGCCCTCCAAGAAGCTTCCGTGCTGAAAGAGTACTGCTGAGTGCCTGTTGCTACAGTGAAAAACAGCGTTGAGCCACTGAAAAGCTTGACTGTGCCTTGTTCATGTAATGCCTTAACTGGCATCAATGAAAGCGTTGCAGGAGTGCAGTGAGCAGCCTCCACCCCTACGTGTAGGAACGCAACTGCTGCATTCATGAAGCTACAGCTAGACTGGAATTGAGCTGTTCCCTTCCACTGCACTGTCAAATGTAATTTACTCCCTGGCATTGTGTGATCAAGCAAAGGATGGGCAGTAACATACACAGCAGCTTATCCCAGAGAATGGCAGCTTCACCTCTTCAGGTTTTAACTGAGCCTGACTGCAACTTGAGACATGTGCTCGTACTTCTGGTGTAGTCTTCCTGTCCCCAGCACTTGTGGTGGAGGCAGAGAAGGCAGCAAGGGTCTCTGGTATAAACTGGGGAAATCAGCATGCCAGTAAAGGCAAAATCCCAAGGCTTTCCTCTGGAGGAGTAAAAGCTGTTTAGAGCATTGTGTAAATTCATGGCAAGAAGCAATAACGGTGAGTTTTATACATTCCCATTATTGCTTGTACGTCTTTGCAATAATGTTTATTGACATGTTTGAACGGAGCACAAGCTGCAGTTCGGTTCAACTGCCTGTGAAAATGGGACATTTGTCAAGAAACAAACCTCACAGATCTTAGCAGCTCTTCTCTTCCCTGTTATTAGTTGGGGAATACTGGAAAGGTATGAAGCACCAGGGAAAAGACATCTTCTGAGATGCCCAGGGTGCCTTGGCTAGCAATCCCCAAGGTGCAAAGTGGGAGAGGGAAAGCTCAGCAGGTTAATGGGGAGCATCTTACTGTGCATTGACTCTCATGCACAGCCTAAATGTATGCATGCACATTAATTACAGAATCCCTGTGAGGCACAATAAAATTAACCTTGCATGGCTAGAGAGATACACTACAAATGTGTCTCGTCGAAGGCGCTTGGCATGGCTCTAATCAAAGTACCCGGTAAGAACTTGGCCATGACTTCCCTTGACACGCAGAAATGCCCTTGCTCCTCCTTTCTACCAGGCCCTGTCCCATGAGGTGAGGAGCCTCTTCTAACTCCTCTGAATTTTAAAGATCCCTGAAGACATTCAGCACATTTAAAATTCATTACATGTGAAAGACATTCTTCTCCAAGAGTTACCATGTCAGAACTGAACACCCCAGATTTTGATAAGGCTTGGACTGGGCTCTTAGTTTGGTCTACTACAGACACAGAAATGACATCAAGCTGGGCCACACCAAAACTTTTGGATCTGAATCCCTGTGCTGAGCTTTAAACAGCCAACAGTTCCAAACGTATCATGCTCTGTGGTTCTGCTTCAGGCACGCTTCAGCTCTCATCACCCTTTTTACACTAAAAACTCAACAGTATGGGGCTACCTCAGTCTCTGTTCCATAGCCAACACTCTTCCACTCTGTCCCAACACAGGCTCTGCCAGTACCACTCGCTCCTGAGTGGCAATTATTCCAGTCATACGTCCTCTCCACATGTGGCACTCATCACCAGACAAACTAGACCTAGCTTTGAGGACCCCTCCCTCCCCAGCATCCGGCAATGTCACTTTTCATTATGTTTCATAAATCTTTCAAGTGACAATTCTATCTGCATTCATTGCTGCAGCAGCCCAGGGAATAGGAATGGCCTCTGGTTAACATCACATCAGTGCCATGGCTTTGTTTTTGTGCATGTTGATCAGAAATTACCTGGCTTAGAGAAAGTAATTTAGTGATAAATGATTGCCTGTTCAGAGGCAGCTAGTTGCAGCCAGAGCTGCCAGGTATTAATCTATTTGTCAATCCTTTCAGATCGTCTGCACTGATGAGCAGTGGTACAGCCAAGGCGCAGGAGCAGCTCCCAACTCTGGGAAGTGAAGCCCCCTCGCCAGAGGGAAGAGAAGAGGGCAAAAAACTTACTCCACACCTTCTCAGCTGCATTTGCAAGGTGCTCTTGAAGTAAGGAGGACAAGAGGGGAGAGATTAGTGAGGGCCAGGGATCCAGCTTTGACCTTCAAAGGGGTGTTTGAACAGAACTCAAAAGCAGGAAGAGCACAGATTTAAGTCTCAAAGGTACCTGGGAGTGTCTGGATCAAACTCTGAGTGGGAACGTGCCAGCTCATACGAAAAAAAAACCCAAAATCTTTATCAACTTTCCCTGAACTTTCAACAGGAACATTCCCCCAACAAAGTTTCTGGACATAAAGGGAGAAAAACTTGAGTAGCTGGGCTCCTCACTTAGGATATGTGGCTCTCAAGAGCCAATTCCTTTGCTGCAACAGGAGTTCGAAGTGCAGGCCTCCCTCCTTTTCTGAGCAATGCCACCTCTCTTTGGTACAACAACTACTTACAAAGAGTAGGAGGAACCCAGAAAAACAACAACAGCTTTCCAACACCAGGACGGAGAATGTAACCCACGGTTTGTTTTGGCCATGGCATAAAACCAGAGGAATTCATCCAAGCCTGCTTGTTCATGAGGTTTAAACAAGAATTGGCACACACAACTCACAGGACAAGCTGCACCTCTCCAGCTAAGAGAGTAGCTCCTAGAAACATTCAGGATGAGTCTGAACTCTACATGCAAATACTTCTGAAGTTAGTTTTTCAGCGCACCATTTGACATGTGGATGCAACTCTCAGATTTGTAGTGTCCAGACACAGACAGGTCACACCATACACCTAAATTTGACATTTACAGCCTATTTTCATCATGCCAGCCACAACTCAGACTCTGGAAACAATTCCTCTGTCTTGTCCTATGTTTAGTATATTTAATGTATTCTATAGGACGTTAGAAAAACCTCTGACTTTAAATGATTGCCCTATGGAGAAGTTTGAAGAACAGTCACATATCCAAGCCATTAGCAGAGTCCTGACAGTGAACAGCACTCACATGGTGGCGTTTGTACAAGCTTCTCTTTTAAAAAAGTCAGAGTAATTTGACAGTGCTTCCTGACACCCCGTATTTAGTGTTCCTGGAGAAAAATGTGGCGTTCCTGAGCAGCCAGAGCCTCCAACTTGAACAGCTCAAGACAACAGTACTGCAGCCCAGCAGGGGATGGAGGGAAAGGGAAGGTGCAGACCTTTAGCCCCATGCAAAGGGAAATAAGAATTTTCCCATCCCTAAAACCCCTCATGTTTCTAGGCAGCTGTGTGGTGCTTAGTTGCTGGCTGATGTTAAACCATGACACTTGGGACCACGGCTCAGGTATAGCCATGAAGGCTGCTGGATGCAGCAGCCTGGAGAGGAGCAGGGTTGCACTGCCACTTCCAGCTGGGACCTCTTCCCACTCCGCTCAAGTTATGGAGCGTCCTCACTGCCTCCAGTACCCTGCCATGGGTATGGGCACCCTGCACGCAGCATGCCAGGGCTTGTGCAGGTGTGATGGCATGGGCAGGAGCTAAGGCAGATTCTCACACCTTGGGAACGCCGCTGAGAGCCGTTCCCCCTGCCTTTGAGCAGGCAGGTTTACAAGCCTCTAATTCCCAGCTACAAGCGCTGCTCCCCGTGCCAAGGAAGCAGCGGTGCATGCTGTCATTCACACGGCTGGAATGCCGCTCCTGCCAGCGTTTGCGGCTATCGTACCAGCTGCTCGGGGCTGGGAGCAGATGGCGGGATGGCACACCTGACAGGGAGCAGACCTTCCAAGGACAAAGGGGGAGGAAGAGTTTGCACAGAGCGTGGCCAACCCCAATCGCCAGCCATGCAAAGATGGAACCAACGTACCCACCCCTCCTTCTCTCCCACCCCCCAAGTCACAAGAAGAGAGCTTCATGCTAAGGTAAACCTGGAAAGCTGTCACTGATACCTCTAAATTTGTACACTTCTCCCACCTCAGCCACAATGCCCTTTGTTTGAGCTAATTATCAAGCAAAATCCCAGCTCAGCCTCTCCTGTGAGTATGCAAGAGTGTTTTCTTCGTGAGGGCTCAGCTAGTTTAAACCCACTCCACCCCACAGAAACAGTAGTGCTAGAAAAGGCTAGAGCTCCATCCAGGGGCGAGCACATTTCTTCTCCCACCTTAGTCTATCCCAAAAAGAGACAATGACAGAACACAGACTATGGAAGTAATCCCAGTTCCAGCTCCTCAGCTTCCCATCTCTTCCAGATGAAGTTACCAAAAGGAACGGATACAGAAGAAAATCACAGAGCACACGAGATACAAAACAGTGATTACGTCGCATACAATCCATCCTGAAGAACTGATATGTGAGCGCACATACATTTAAATATTTGAAAAGCATCTTTTACAATGAATATCAAAATGACTTACAATCTGAGTCGGAGAAAAATGCCCTTACTTCTCCCTATCTCCCTTTTCTCATTACAGAGATAAATCCCGGGTGCATCTCTCAGCTGCAGAGGGAGACTGAAGAATATATATATAAAAACATATATATATGTGTATGTATAAAATATGCAAGAGTAATAATCTCAACAATTTCAAGAGAAGCTTGCTGTGGAATACAACCAGTCTGGGAGATGAGAAACTCTGGGTAATAGTCAAAGCCCCTCTCTTTCCATCTGCAAAGTGGGTGGGAAAAAATGCCAGGTAGCAAATGCATGTGCTTGCCTTGTCTACAAGAAAGTGAGAGGAAGGAGCAGGAAAAGTGGTCTCACACATGTAGCAATAGTGTTTGTGGCCAAGCAGCTGTGGAGAGTCAGCACTGTCGACACCAAAAATGCAAGCAATTTAAGTGCACCTATGCCAAGATCTTAAGCCAGATCAACCATAGAGTGGCCCCTTTCCATTGCATTGTTGTTTTATAATAAAATCTGGAATGAATCGTGACTTCAGAAGCTCAGTCATGTTTGGGTTTTGTTCTGTTTTCTTTCTTTCCTGTCAACCCACCCCTAGCTACTGTGGAACTCAATCAGGAGCCTTGGCAGTGCTGCTGCCACTGCAACCATGCTGCTCTGCACATTGCAGGGGATGCTCTAACTCAGTGGGAGCAATTCACACTCACACACAGTGAGATGGAGACATGTTGCTCTTTTAATTAGAGGGCTTCGCCTCTATTCCCAACCCTGGTCACACCTGAAAGCATGTGCAACAGCAAAACTATGTCTCAATGTACATTTCTCTCTCTTCTTTGCAATTCCTATTCACAGTGACACCACTATTGGAACACATTTTGTGCCTGAGATTTCTAAGGGCTTTTCTCTATGTAAATACATATAGTTTTATGGGGAGATGAGGATTTGCCTTGCTATTTCCAGCTTTATTCTGGCAGAATTGGAAAGGTTTTCTTCCAGATCTAGTGTCTCTGCAGTGTTCTTTACTGTGCAACCTGTAGGTTTTCATCTCTGTGCCTTCAGTGTGGACCTGGCAGCACTATCGTATGCATAGCCCTGTGTCAGCCTCTTGATGTAATGCAATGGCCTGCAAAGCTGCAACACCTTTCACTGGAGCAACACACCATGTCCTGCCTAAGCAAGACTGAAGAATCCTGTCAGTACTCCAATAAACGTTCCCAACCCTGAATCACACAAACATCATTAATCAGCTTTCTAGAAAATAGAAATTGTTTCTAAACAATAAGAGTTCATTTCCCCCTTCTTTTTATCATTATATGAGCCTCAAGGATGGAAACAAGCCATATTTTCAAGCCTTGCTCTGCCACTAAAACCACAGAGGTTAAGAACAATTTACTTTCAGAAGCAGAGGCATCTGATAAAGCACAAATTATCACTGAGACACATGACAAAATATTGCAGAATTGGAAGTGCTGCAATTGCCTTCAATGTAGAAACCAGGAAAAAAGATACAGATTTGTGAAGTGGCTTCTATGAAGTGTCATAACAAATAAGGAGGACAGTGAGAAATGCAGCATAAGCCTCCTGACCCGCAAACGTGCTTTTCCAATCAGATCAGACTGTCACTGTAACCTCTGGTCTCAGGACCCTGTGCATCCAAATCATAGAATCATAGAATGGTTTGGGTTAGAAAGGACACAAATGAATGGTTCTCTGTTGTATTTCTAACGATACATGTAGTGGACGCCAGGGTTTTTTCCTGTCACAAAGGAAGGGCTCAGCCTCTTCCTTCCCCAGATGCACCACTACATTTACATGGTTGTACATATATTTCCATGTATGTATCCAGTGACAAGGCGCAGTGGCTGTGTAGTTATAAGCACATGCCAAAGCTACTACATGTGCAGGATCCACACAGTTATCCAGCCTATGTGCCTCGGATAACTAATCAGAGCCCTTTGCCCTGGCTGTGTCTCTTACACTGTTTGAGCTATGTAAAAAAAGACAGACACATGCATTTCTCCTCAGCTTTGACTCCTCAGTATAGCAGTGCTTGCATGGGTCTAGGTTTTGAACAATGATCAGCCAGCAGTAATGTTATTTTAAATGCAAGTTTGTGCATTGGCTCTGGGAACAAGCCTGAGAGATGAAGTTGAAACGAACAGTCACTCTGAGTACAGGATCTGCATAAATGACTGTCCCCTATATTCATGCCTATTGACAGATTAATTCCTTTCTCAGGTTTCACCCAAAAGTGTACCACTGAATACTAATAACAGTCCCCAGAGCTGCAGTAATGTCACTCAAGGCAGGGTGAAAGACGCCAGAAGGAATGATCTACAGCCTTCATGATGGGGGAAGCTCCCAGCTGACAGTGTGCAGCAGCGGGTGTAAGGAGCCATCTCCTCACCTTGCAAGTGAATGGGATTACCTGATTCTAATTCTGGCAGGAGGCTGCACTGTAAAGAACACACGCAGAGACAACTAGACCTGGAAGAAAACCTCTCAAATTCTGCCAGAACAAAGTTGGAAATAACAAGGCAAATCCTTATCCCCCCATAAAACTAGCTGCCTACGCAACACAGCAAAGGCACTGGCCTGAGAGGCAGGGCAGGCAGCAGAGCAGGGAATCTCTGTAATGTTTCCCAGCCCCAGCCGATTCCTTGAGTGCATTTTATTCTCTGCGCTGGAGAATGAATGCAAAGATATTTTCACTTAATCGAGTCTCCCAGCCAAGGTGTCAGGCACAGAGAAATCGCTTGTCACTCCAATGCTTCCCAGCATGCGCTCGCTGCACCAAGGAACGGAGGGCAAAGGGATTACAGAATTAAGTGATACCGGTACAGCAGCCAGAGAGTGGCCAAGATTTACCTGTCACTCGGAAGAAAACTCCATTTCATTTCATGATTTACTAAGAGTGAAAGTTAAAGTGGTGGAGCCTGGCCAAGTCCTGGGATCTATAAGCAGGAGACGACAAACCGTCAGCCCCTGACAGCCTGCACCAGGAAAGTTAGCCCTCCTCTGGGTAAGGCAAGAGCAGCTGAACAGTAATCCTTTGGTTCAGGCTTAGGAACAGGCTCCTAGACTCCTATCAGACTTCATCACTGCCTTTCAGTTGCCTGGAGGACCAGCCTCATCATCCCTTCTCAGAAGACCAGAAGTGGTGTTTTCTAGGGGTAAGGGTAATGGCATTAGCCCTGCAGGTCTGGAAAGGGGGCTTCCCCAACTCCAACAAGTCTGAAGGGAAATGGTTGCTTAAGCTGTGAGGTGCCCAGTTGGCTTTTGTTGATGACAACACCAGGACCAGTCTGGCAAGGTCCTGTGTAGGTGAGGATTCAGTGTGAGAGCAGAGAAGGTGGCCTGGCTAGCACAGTTCCTCTACCCCTCCTCTCCCTATCAAGCAGGCTGCTGGCACCAGGCTGTCTGCAGCAGCAGACTGTGGGAGCCCGTAGTGCTGTGTCTGCCTTTGCTGATGACAAACGACCCTTCTTAAAGGAAAATCTGTTCATGCCCATACACTTTCTTTAGTGAAAACACTCCTCCTTTCCCCCTGCCCAAAAAATATCTTGGACTCTATCACTCCTCTCTTCACCACTTGCTCATGCGGAGATATGACTAAAAGCCCTTGGGACAAAGCCTTCAAAAAGAACATCTTGCTCTTCTATTTTCAGTGCACACCTCCATTCTATTTCACCCCATCAGACTTCCGTCTCCCCCTAAAAGCCGGCCTGCTTTCTTCTGTGTCTGCTTCTCTTCCTCCTCTAAACCATCCCCCTTGGCTGTAATGCTGGCTGGGATGGTCTGGTCAGAATGAATTCCCATTCCACCTTGTTTGCAAACAATCACATCCCCTTTGTTATTGTTTGATTCAGATTTCCCCCTACATTTTGGGTCATGAAAGGCAAGGGATGAGCTCCTGCCGAGAGACACAAAGCAGCAACTTCACAGGGATGAAGGGAAGCACTCGGGTGAAAATCAGCACTGGCTGTCTCTAGCTGGCTGAACCAAACTCCAGAGCTGGAAGTCTCTCAACTTGGAGAAAAATCTAGTTCAGTTCACTCTCCTTCAGGCTGTAAAAAGTGTAAATAAAGCACTTTTAAAAGCCAGGTGTACCCACAGGCAGCTTAATCCCCAAGTTTCATGAATCAATGCAACACAGTTTCATACAGCAACGATAACTATTCTCAGGTTTTATCAATCAGCCAGCTGTGTTCCTATTGATTGCATCCCATCCTAAACTCAACTGCACCTTATTGCCAGCAAGGGCCTTTTACCTGCCCTGCTTCAGTGCTGAGAGCACACCACCTTCCAGCTTGGTGTGATGGTCCCAGCCTCACACAGCTCAGACTCCTCAAGCTTAGAATCATAGAACGGTTTGGGTTGGAAAGGACCTGAAGATCACCTAAGTTCCAACTCCCTGCCATGGGCAGGGATGCCTCACGCTAGACCATGTCACCCAAGGCTCTGTCCAACCTGGCCTTGAACACCACCAGGGATGGAGCATTCACCGCTTCTTTGGGCAACCTGTGCCAGTGCCTCACCAACCCTCACAGTAAAGAACTTCTTCCCTATATCTAACCTGAACTTCCCGTTTCAGTTTAAACCCATCACCCCTTGTTCTGTCACTACAGTCCCTGATGAAGAGTCCCTTCATCTTTCTACTGAATAGTTAGTCACTAATTACTAGTTACCAAGATAACTAGTTAGTAATCATAGTTCTTTACTGTGAGGGTGGTGAGGCACTGGCACAGGTTCAAGGCCAGGGCGGACAGAGCCTTGGGCGGCATAATCTAGGGTGAGGTGTCCCTGCCCGTGGCAGGAGGTTGGAACTAGATGTTCTCAAGGTCCTTTCCAACTCAAACCATTCTATGATTCTATGATATCATGTGTGGTGCTGGAATTAAAAAGCGGTACCTCTGCTAAAGGGTAATCTACCTCCTCCTGTTATGCCAAAGGAACACACTGGTTATGTTCATGTCCTAGACAGTATCACCTTTACCATGCAAGCTGCATCTTGCTCCTCATTATAAGCTTATATGTTGAGCACCACTGTGCTTGCACAGAAGCCAGAGACATAAATACCACATGAAATGTACATTTTCTGCCACTAAGCTAAGACTTTCCAGGTAGTTTTGATTCTTTGCTACTTCATCTTTTCTCATTCCTCCCCTCTGTGCAAGCCTCTGTGCTTTCTTTTATTTAGACTAAGTCCTTGAAAACCCTGAAATCCATTAATGCACCATTACTTTTTTTCTCTTTCTGCTTCTTCAGTTTCTTCCACTGACCTTTTTTCCTTACCATGCTCCATTCACCTGCATCTCTGCCTGTGCTCGCTCCAGACGTTTTGCCCCAATACCTCTCTCCCACACCCTTCTCTGCTTCCAAGCTCTTCTATCAGTCTTTTTCCTTTTCATTTCACTGATCTACCCTGAATTGTCTTGTCTTTGCAATTCTTAAGCAAAATGAAGACTGCCCATAGATGGAAGTGAAAGGTACCTCCCTGGATATTTTTAAATCTTCCAAAACAAGCCTCAAGGCTCAGTCAAACCTTATTTGCCTAGAAATAGTTACACAAAAAGGCTTGTGCCAGTTACAGACACAGTTTTTCACACACACACCAGGAGGTACTTGTCTGTTCTACTTAATCTCCAAACAGCGGCACTGAAATACCATTCAGATTCTCTTCCTTGTCCTTCCTTGGGTTGGTGCTAGGCAGAGCTGAAGGGTAATCACAGATAAACTGGTTTACAACACCTTTGCTTTGGCCAGTACAGGGCTTCTCTATGTCCATCCACTGTTCTAATAGACCCAACAACGCATAATTTACTTTATTCATACTACAGGTAAGCTCCTGAGACTTTCCATCTTAGATACAGCTTCGTAACACTGCTTCTCCAGAAGCGAGGCAATGCCACAATGCTGGTTGGGTGGTGATGGTACAGCCAAATCACCTTATTTAGGTGCAAAGTTAATCAAGCATGCTTGGATTTGACATTTTCTCCTCAAGCTTCACCTGCAAGCCATCTGGATAATCAAGGGGCTAAGCATGGCTCCACACAAGAAAACAAGATAGCCAAATGTGGATTATTAAGCACAGAGTTCAGCTTTGGTTCCAGGAACCAACTGGGACAAATAATCAGACTACTTCTAAGCACCTGCAAGATAACAAGCATATGAGTAACAGGCAACATCCACTTGTCAAGGAAAATCACGTCAAGCCAATCTAATTTTCTTTAGTGGAAGGGTATCAGGTCTTGTGGATGGCAGAGAAACAGTTCATTCATGCATCTTGACCTTATCAAGATTCTCCAGACATTCCTACAGGAATTATGGTCTAGACGAACGCAATGTATACTATATTCCAACACAACCTGTTGGAAAACAGTACTCAGAAAGTAGTTATCAACAGCTCACTGTCAAAATGCAAGGATACACCAGCGGGGTTTCTGCGAGGATCTGTTTGCAGTCTGGTGATATTCAATATTCTCATTAATGACCAGGATAAAGCCTGCTTATTGAATTTGCAGGTGACAGCAAGCTGAGCAGGAGTGCACATGGAAGAGAGGTATGGAATTAAAAATTATCTCATCGTATTTACAATGTGAGCTGATAAAAAGTAGAATAAAATACTACACGGATACACTGCACTTCGGTAGGAGTAACAGCCTGCATTGAGCAGGATGTTCCAGGATGAACAACCAGGCAGTTAGCAGCCTGGCAGAAAAAGGAGTTACACTAGAAAAGGCAACAAACAGTCGACCAAAAGCTCAACATGAATCACCACTGCCTTGCTAGTACGAAAAAAGCAAATACCATCTAAGTCTACAGAGCTGCAGCCTGCAAAGCACAAAACCTAATCTGCTTTAGCTAACATTGGTGGGGGTCAGCCAGAGTGCTGTGTTCACCTTGGGAAAATGAACCCCAAGTGTGGTCCCAAGAGAGAGACCTGAGAAGGCAATGACAATAACCCAAAATTGAGAAAGCACCATCTAAGGGAGCTTGACTGCATCAGAGGTATTTACTTTAGAGAAGACAAACAGAAAGAGGAGATGTTAGAACAGTTTTCAAAATCTTTATAGGTTTCAGGAAAAAAAGGAAAGGAAAATAAAGATGAGAACAGTTTGTTCTGTAAACCCACGGCGAACACAAGGGAAGTGGGGGTTAAACTGCAGAAAGAGAGACTGAGGTTAGAAGTCACCTCTGAGATCTAGTGGTAAGAACATTTAAGCAGCAGCAAAGATTGCCTCAGGTTGCAGAGACCCTACTGTTGGAAGTTGCTTTAGAGTTGGCTAGATAAACATGTCAGGAAACATCCAAGTGTAGCTGGCCTGGTCTTTCAGCGGTGGGATCAACAAAATCCCCTCACCAGGTTACTTCTTGCCATCTTATCATGAAAAGTTTCTCTCTCACCTGAAACACTAATCCATGTACAATCCTTTCCTCACAGGCACTGCTTCCAGACACATGAGAGTTACAAAACATAAACCCAAGTGCTGGTCCACCTGCTGCCATGCCATGCAGTGCTGCCAGTGCTTTGCATGGTGACAGTGACCACCCTGCAGCAAGTCTTTCTAACTGTGCAGTGGCACAGCTTAAAACTTTTCTTTCCACTTGATTAAACAGATCAGCTTATGGCAGAGCCTGTAAGCGATTGATTTGCTTTTAGCATAACTGGGGATGACCCCACTGATGTAAGAAGCTAAGGCAGCAGATCCCAAAATAGGGGTCTTGACTCCAACAAAAAAGTCTGCAATCTTGGAGGAAAGATCACTGCCCCTGAAAATGGGGCATCAAGAAGAAAAGTTTGGAAACTGCTGAGCTAAGGGCTTCTCCTCCAAGAACCTGACAACTTTCCTTCTCATTTGAAAGCTGTTTTGCGATACAAACCCTGCATTGAGGCAGTGGCCTTTGTAACTCTATATTCCTCTACAGTATAAGGAGCAGCAGGACAAACACAAGCTCCTGTAGCAGTGACCTGGGTTATCAGCCAGGTCTATGATTAGAGCTGCTCAGAAAATGGAATTTTGTCCACAGGGAAACCATGCCATCCAACACTTCCCAAGCAAAAGCAATCTGACTGTACATTCCCATTCTCCTCCTTGCCTGTGAGTCGTTACGACAGCCTCTACTGACTGGGGACCAATTCCAGGAACCAGTCCAGGCACCAATCCCTAGATACTTCCTCAATGCATGTCCCAAGCTTAGCTGTATGGGATTGAGGCAGTCTGGACATTGAAGAAAAATCACAGGATGGGAGCAGAACACCAGAGTATTTTTCACAACCTTTTTAATGAAGATATTCTGGTCTGAAAATGTAATTAGCTGAAAGGACATTCGTACCTTTTCTTTTCTAACAGTTCTCTGGTGGGAATATGAATGACTCTGCATCACCACATAAAAGGTATAAATACCAAGGGGGGGAAAAAAATGGCTTGGGTCAGTCCAAACACATTTAATTAAGGAAGAAATGACACCAAGAAAAGCACAACAAAGGCTCGGGGTGAAGGACTACTTAGCTCAGCGTGACACCCCATATATAATTCTCACCAAGAAAATGCAAGATGCCTCGTCTCACATGCCTTTACATCGACATGCAGAACAACTGCACGATTACATCCCTGCGGACATGCCTGCTTGTACACATGCATGCCTCCTCGTGAAAAGAGCTGCTGATCTGTGAAGCTACTTCCCTCTCTGAGATTTTCTCCTGCGGAGTCTCCATATGGTGTCCTTACCGAAATGGAGGCTCAGTGCTCCCCTGGACCCTCACATGGTTAAGCATTTAGCCATTGCCACAATGAGAAACATCTTTTACAATTCAATTTGATCTTTCTCAAGGATTACTAGAAGCACCTACTCTCGCTGTAGTGAAATGTTAGGCTGCAATAAATGATTTCACCTTAACAGGTTTTAACTGTCATAGGCATCAAAATGGCTTTGCAATGGTTATGAGTAGATTTAACTCAGAAGTTTGACAGTCCCACGTGCTCAACAGAGCACTGAATGATTCAGTAATGATAGTGTACATATCTCCCCAGGGGACCCCAGTGTGAAGATGCACAGACACTTAGAACTCGCAGCCCCATCCCCAGAAACAATGAAGCATCTCGCTTCCACAGCTGCGTTTGGGCAGGGAACCAGCTTTTCTTTCAGATCACATTTCAGATCACATCAGTGAGCAAAAGGACCAGGGATGATTATGCCTCACTTCTGGGGGTATGTGACAAGTCTACCCCCATTTGTTCACCTGATGTTTCTTTAACTCTTTGCAGGGGGATTTCTAAGCCACTTGCTAAACTGCAGAGATAAGCAGCAAGGTGTGGCAAGAAACATTATCAGAGGAGGACATACACAGCCAACAGCCCAGACTAGGGCACAAACTAACTGGCTTACACCTGCATCGCAAAAAACTCCTACAGCACATCACCCGTGAGGCCATGCTGAGGAACTGGAATCTGTCCAGAAAGGAAAGAAAGGGGTTTCCAGCACACACCCCCCCACTTTGCATAATTCCTGTGGCATGGAAAAGGAACCCCCCCTGCCCTGGGCAAGGTAAAAAGCTCATGCTGAAACAGGGTTACTCCAAGCTTGGTATGTGGAACAGGTGCAGACATTTGGCTGGCTTTCTTGGTGAGTGCAGCATTCACAACTGGAGACAGATTGTTTCAAAAGAGCTGAGGTCCCATTCAGGCAACAAACTCAGCATCCAGGTTTCCAAAATCAGAGCTCCTCACTCTGGGAGTGAGAGTGCTTGAAAAACTGGATCTGTAGTGACAGTCACTAGAAGTCTTACAATACTACATGTGTTCAGACCCTGGAGGGGGGTAGCAGCATGTGTTGAACGCTCCTGTATGGAGGACTCAAAATTCCTCTTGCCCTCTCTGGGACACGAGGCAGATTCCCAGTCACTCGGGCAGCTCACTTCACTTATTCAAGCCCCATGATGTCCAGGTAAGACTGTACAGTGAGAAGTTTTTTAAAGGAGGATTTGGAATCAAATACTTAACACTACAAAATTCTCTTTCCAAATAGATTTCAAAAGAAACTTAGCAGCAGAACATAAGACCTATGACCAATCCCTCTGCCCTTCCCAAAGGCCCTCCTGAAATTGCTAACATGGGGAAATCTCAAGTGCTCCAGCTGCCAGATGAATCATGTATGCACTGTACAAAAGCCATGCAATGCAATTCTACTTCTGAGATTGTGACAAATGCTGTTTCATGAGTAATTCTTCTGATACGGCTTACAGAAACCATTAACAACCATAGGTAACATACACCAGCCATCAAGGAAAGGGATGCCTGAGAAAGTGTACATGCAATTAACTTCCTTCTCAATGAGGATATGCCCGGTGAAAAGAATCAGGCAAGAAACAAGGGTAATGCAGTTAGGAAGACACCATGAATGTTAATAACTAAAAATCATTCCACAAGTTTCTAAAAGTGATACATCCAGCTCCAATACAAATGCTGAAGAAGGAAGAAAAAGATATGTGTAAGCCCAGAAAAATCAGAGTTATGAAATGAAGGAGGTCCCAATTGGGATCATAGAATAGTTAGTCCATTTGGATCATAGAATAGTTAGGGTTGGAAAGGACCTTAAGATCACCTAGTTCCAACCCCCTCCTATGGCAAGAATGCTGGACACTAAACCATGTTGCCCAAGGCTCTGTCCAACCTGGCCTTGAACACTGCCAGGGATGGGGCATTTACCACTTTTTTGGGCAACCTGTTCCAGTGCCTCAGCACCCTCATAGTAAAGAACTTCTTCCTTTTGTCTAACCTGAACTTCCCCTGTTCCAGCTTGAAGCCATCACCCCTTGTCCTATCACTACAGTACCTGACGAAGGGTCCTTCTCCAGCATCCTTGTAGGTCCCCTTCAGATATTGTAAGGCTGCTCTGAGGACAACGCAACCAAACAGTATCACTTCTGCCCTGGATGACTATCTCTGCAAGGTGAGGTCTGGGTTTGAGTATGAAGTGCCAAAATCTTTCCACCAGTGACAGTTAAAACTATAGAAGGATGTGACATATGGCTGCCTTCTTTTAGTAACTATCTTTCCAATTTTATAACAGGGAATGCAAAACTTTTACTCAACTAGAACACATCTCTTCCCTAGGAAACCAGTTGAGTTTCAAAGCAGTCTCTGTTCCAGCTGACAAGTGATTTAAACCATGAGCATCCTAAAGTAGTGAATGTAAAATGAATCAGCAGTACAGGTGAACACACTGGATGCCTGCAACCCATGACAAGAGTGTAATCCCAGACATGCTTCCTACTACATCTTAACAGTCAGCTTGACGTCTGATTCTGCCTTCAGAATGACTGTACCTGCAACAGGCACTATCACAGCTCTCCTGACAATAAGGAGATTTCTCTTGGACAACTCACAAGTGCAGAAAACATAGGTCCTGCTTTTCATGCCTTCCTAATTATTCCCAATATTACCAACATTTCATACTTTCTGTTGCCAAAAATCCCAAGATCTTTGGCAAAAAAGTTGCTGAGAGGCTCCTCACTAACTTCAAAGAGGCCGTCATAAAACCATTTGTAAATGTGGCTCCAAAAACTCGTAAAGACTACACAAATTCTGCAAAGGACATATGGAGGAGAGAAACACTCAAAACGAATGCACGTAAAACAAATCCTAAATGTTCCAAGTTTTGGAATGTTAAAATATTTTGGAACATTAAAACATCTCCAAAATGTTTTAACATTTTTATGCACACTGATGCTTTAATTGGAACACTGTAATGCAGGACCTAGAAGTGACTATTGCACGTCCCAGTAGGGGACTGCCAGTCTCCCTTTCCAAATGAGAAAATCTTCATGATTATGAGCTTCCAGTCCTGTGCTGTCAGAAGGTATCAGAAACTTCAATCTCTCCTTGGCTCACTACTAAGTCTTCCTTTTTTCAGGAAAAATACACATTTAGAGGAAAAGCGCATTAATTTGCTGGGCAGATCTGACCCTGCTCTGCATATGTATGACTGCTTGAAGCAGATCAGGAGTTTGCAATTGGTATTTTAGATCCTGTCTGCAAGGGAGAAAATGGATGCCTGAGATGGCTCCCAACCTTTCATTTCTGTTATTCTAATATTGGATTGATTCCCAGGCAAATGAATTGCTGGATGCAATGCAGGTTAGGCACTCCAGGGGACATAATGAATAGAGGGCTTGTTATTGTTTTTTTTATATATATATTATAGATTTAAACCTATAATATATACATAAAATATATATATAACCTGTAATATATATAGCCTATAACAATATATATAAACCACACTGCTGACGTCACAGCACTTGCCCTGTCACTTGGCTCCCCGGGACCCTCTCTGGCCCCGGTGCCCCAACCCAGCCCTTCAGCCCTTCTATACCTATATAAAGATGTATGCATGTGGCTTTGCTGTTAGCTCATGGGTTTAACTTCAAGACACATTTGCACACTAGGGGAGAGAAAGAAAGAACAAGAAAGGTTTGTGCCTACACTCGTAAATCAGTTCCATGATAAGATTTGTCTCCTCTAGTTCTGTTCTTGACAGAGTTTTTACTGCCCACAGTCCCACAAGGCACTGGGTACCTGCCTCCTAAAAAGGCACAGGTTTATTTGGGGAATTACTCCTACCTTGAGGTGGAAGAACAAGTCCAACAGTTGTGACTTGTAATGAAGGGGTTAGGAAGCATTGAAAACAAAGTGAAAGCCAAGAGCCTGCAGTACAAGTCCTCTCTCTGGTACATACACCCACCTATAACACACTTCCACAATAACTCAGAAGGCACCCATCTCTAAAAAACTCCTCAAGGGCAAGTACTACATCAGGGCTGAGGTGGTCTACCAAACACACTGGCAAAGCCCAGATCCTTCCCAAACCATTTTTCAAGTATTCATCCACCAAAGACAAAAGTGGTTCCACAGGAGCTGAGGAGGGCTTGAGAAGCCATGCACAGCACTGTTAAAACAGCAGCAGCTGCTGCTCAGCGTGGGCAATTTCCCTTTATTTTCCCACTGGGAAACCTCCTCTAAAGGCAACACTCATGATGGGTTTAAGGGTTTGCTGTGAGCTTCTATTCCTCATCCCCCTCCAGCACTAAACCATGGCACGTACCTGCTGCATCCTGCAGACATTGGGAGAGCGGGTCATTCTGCAGGCAGGTCTGTGCCTCGGAAGGTGCCAGTGAGGGCAGCCCAAGGGGACACTGCCAGGGACAGCAGGTACCGGGGGGTGGTCCCCCAGGCTCTGCCTCCCGCAGCCATCCCGCTCCGGGCACCACAGGACAGGCTGTGCAGCACTGCTGGGGCCTACGGGGGCTTCTGCTGGCCAAGGCTGCCCACCCGCCTTTATCACTGGGTTCCAGTGCTGACATCACAATGTCCCACCTTGCTGGTTGGCTGCTGGCTGGGTGACAGTGCTGATGTCACATCACTTGCCCTGTCACCTGGCTCTCCGGGGACCCCCCATCTGGCCCCCATGCCCCAACCCAGCTCTTCAGGCTCCCCCACCAGACATTCCAGAATCCCAGCCAAGGGGCAGCCACCATGGCAGGGAGGCACAGGGGTAGCGCTGTGAGGACATGGAAGAGCGTAACCTGAGGGGAACTATGGGGGGAATTTCCTTCCATCAGCTTGATGCTTGCTGGAAGAGAATTAACTGCAGGTAGAAAAGGGCAGGGAGGGGGGTCAGGTTGGAAGGCTGTCTCAGAGGCTCACAGCCACAGCACAGGCATGGGAAAAGTGGGAGGAGCCTGAAGAAGCCCCTGGGTGGAGAGGAATGGCTTAGCCAAGGCTGATCATGAAGCAGAGCGAGTGGAATAGCCATCAGCACTCCTGGAGTAGCATGATATCAGCATTGCACTCAGTGAGGAACACTGTTGGGGAGGCTTCTGGTCCTTTCTTTTCTGCTTTTCCCCTTCCCTTAGAGAGAGAAGCATGGCTCCTCACATGGCAATCCAAGCCTCTCTTTCCTTTCCCTAGTGGGATAAATGCAGAGGTAGGAAGATGCACACAAGGGAAGACACACTCCAACTTTGTCTAGACTCCCTAGCATTTTAACTCACCTTAATTGCTCCCCAATTAGCCGGAGTTAGCTAACACATTTGTATACACCATTCGAGACACTCCATGAACATTTGTTCTAAGACACATACATTAAATAGTTAGGTGGATGCTAATGCAATTAGGTATAATCTTATTACTTGCCTTTCTGGCATCTCCTTTTCCCCCTTTGCTGGAGCACAGGCCAGAGCTCTGTACTTGCAGGACTTCTTTTCAAAAGGCACTACAAAGGTAAACCTTAAGGCTATTGCATGCAAACCCCTGATAAGGTGCTATTAGTTCCCAGCCAACTTTCAAAGACAGAGTACAGTGGGATTTTATAGCAGCAGACATCCAATGCACACAGAATCCGCTAAGTAGGGGTAAAAGCCTTCCGAGTTTCTCAATTTTGATTTATATTCTCTTTAAAAAATCATTAGGCAGTAGATTTTGTGGTGTTCTTTATACCGACAGAGCCCTCACCCCCTTTGCTATGGCTATATATCAAAATGTAAGGTTTCAACGTGACATTCAGACCCTGCTACTTTAGCACGCGTGGCAACACATTTGTTCCCCTCTGATTTTCTTTCAAAGATGCCTTATCAGTCTTTATATATGATCATAATGTGAAGCATATATCAACGAGATTCTTCAGAGCTGGAAAAGAATTGCAATCTCTGAGCGCTTTCACAATCCCACGAGCTTTAGGGGTTTAGGGGGTTCCAAATCTAGCATCATTCCCAGCCCTTTCCCCCTGCAGCTAACAGAAATCTGTAGCTTGTATCCAAAGCAGAATGGAAACTAGCATTGGGATGTAAAACATCCTTTTCTGCAAGGTTCTTGGGGCACAAGGCAATACATTTTTCTTCTCATCACAGGTCAAAGCAGACCACATGGCCTTTAAATGAGCCACCCTCTGTTTGGGTTTGCAAAGCCAGGGGCAAGGGGATTGCAAACGGCTCAACATGGATGGCCCAGGCTGTGCTTCCTTTAAGGCTGAGAGCAACCACCATCTCCTTTTGCAAGCATGCCATTTGGCTGCTTTAGATGACCAAACCTCATCCTAGGAAAGTATTTCCCTAACAAGCCAGCTCCCATCTCAATTCAAAATGTCACCAATTTTGGAGCTAACCCTTCCAGCACAAACAAATTTCAAAATTATTCACAGAAATTTTAGAACGTTTTCCTTCTGGGTGGGAAAGAGAGAAAGAATTTTAATATTCCTATCATCCAAATGCCCCAAACTGTGTCATTTCAAGCTGTTTAAGCATTAAGATGCATTTTCCTTTTGTCTTAGAAAAGCCAGAGGGAAGTTAAACGCCTCTGTTCTTTGCTACAGGCTGTGTTATGTAGATTGTATCTCCCATGATTTAACTCTGCCTTGGCAGAAGAAAGCCACTCTCATGTACCATTTTACTCTTTTCTCCATGTTGAGCTGTCTGTAGAAGAGGGCAAAAATTACACCATCCCCCAATGTAATAAAGGAAAAGAAGATTTTTGTTTTAGAACTAATGAGAAATTTAAGAGTTTGACCCTACTAAAACTGAGTATTTTTTTTGCTCAGATCAAAACCTGACTCAAAATCCTCCACTTTCCTTTTATTGATAACAGGCAGGGGTGAGGGAAAAGCTGAGAAATTGCTTTTTGCGCTAAAAATTCCAACCCTACTTTAGCTATCTCTGGGTGCTTGGCAAAGCAGTTCACCTGCGTCTCAAGCAGATGATCTTTAGCCCAGATATGCTGTTCTGCACACACCAGTTTTAGCAGGCAGAAATCACTCAACTCATTCACAGTTACTTGGTTTACTTGGTGCTGAGGGAAGATGGCAGAGCACCTCAAAGAGACCAGGCTTTTGTTTGCCATATGGTAGGTAAACCATGGGTGGTGATAGCCAGCACTGCCCTCCCCTGCTGCTGCTGAGGGTGCTGGGCAGTGATGGGACTCTGCTACACGTGTGCGTTCAAGTGAATGAAAGTCATAGGCAGAGTCTGCTCTCAAAGGGGACGGGGCGGTGGCAGGGGGGAGAAAATAAAAGGAAAAAGGGAAAAAAGTGTGTTTTTAACCTCATGGCAACTGTCAGAAGTTCTTTCAAGTGGAAAAACACTGCACTGATCGCGTACTTTGGTTTTACCACAAGATAAACTTGGTGATGTCAGCTCCAGGCTCAGCTAACTCAGATCGACCTGACCTAGTTTACTTAAAAAAAAAATCCTAAACACCAAACACAAACCTTACATAAAACAACCTGATTTTTCTGTGGGTTTTGCCTCTATATTAACCACATTACTCGAAATTAAAAAGAGAAAAAAGATGATTTAAAATGCATCAAATAATTTCACAAAGGTAACAAAATTCCCTTCAGGTAACAAGCAACTCCTTTCCCACATTAAACGTGAGTCTGCAACTACGTAGTCAACCACCATCCCCATCTACCCCCCTGCATTCTTGTAATGTTAGAGCAACACATTGCCTGGGTTAAATTCCCAAACACTAGGATCTACCCTGCTTGTTTCTCTTCCAGAGACACATGACAGTGTGCTGAGCAGGATGCAGGTGACAAATACTGACCCCACATACGTGGAAGGCCATGTGTTTTACCCGGTGTGGATGCATATTTGAAGGAAGGAGACATTTAGCATAGCTTATAAAATGCAAGAGCCAGCTGATGTGAAAAGAGGGTGGAAACTGCAGTCTGCATGTACGCCGAGACTCACTGCCCTTGGCCTAGGTGCTGGCTCCAGTGTGGGAAACTGAATGCTGCTTTTAGGAAGCAGCAGCAGCTCTTCCATTTACATACATTAATCCATGGAAGTAGAGGAGACATTATCATTTGCCAGCCTTGTTTGCATAATGAGGAACTCTCAAGAGAAACTTCTTGGAGAAGTGTTGCCATCAATGTGCAGTGTTACCACAGCATTTCTATTCAGCACCCATCCCCTTCTCCCCAACATGTATACCCACTCAATGAAAACGTGAAGTCCCTGCAAGAACTCCTTGGAGCAGCCCTATTGGAAGCAGCTCATGTGCCATGTTCTCAAAGGATTTTCAGGTCCTCCAACACCCCTCACATGCAGCCCTGTTTACTCATCCCTTGACTTACCTACTCCGTAAGCAGGCACTGGGGTGGGCAGGACTCTTGCCTGGCTAATTCATTGCTGGAGGATAGCTATTGCCTTCTCAACCATTTCTCACCAGAAGGGTGAAGAAGGGGATTGGGGCACATGGGGGTGAGAAGGACTAGAACCTAAGTAAAAGAATTAAACAAGATACAAAGGCTCTGATTTTGTAAATGAGACGACCTGCACCCTCCGGCAGAAACATAGGGAAGGAAAGTGAGAAAGCAAAAAGATTTCCAAAAACAAGCAGTCAAGGGTTCTAAACCACTGCTGGTGGCCTCTGGAACCTAAGCAGTGGCAGCAGAGGAGCTGCCGCACTACCAGGAATTCTCAACGGGAGCTCCTGGCATTACCCTGATGGATGAACCTCAGCTCATTCTTCTTTCCGCAGGGATGCAGTGGCCCAGAGCCCTCCGAATCTCAACAGAGGGTGAGTCCATGTTGTCAGGCAGCCTAAATAATGGCCTCTAATGGGTTCAGCAGTGTCAAAAGAACCTGAAAAATGGCTCAGGAAGCTACCCCCCCTTCCCTCTTCTTCCCCTGCTGCCACCCCTTCCACTGACTCAGATGTATTATCAGGGCTGGAAGTGCAGCCTCTCCCTCTGGGGCTGGCAGCCCCAGGGAAGGGAACCCCCGCCAGCCAGTCTCGACGGCTTCCCCATTTGTTTTCATTTTGTCACCAGACGTTTCTATTTAAGCTGCTTGGAAGGATATCTCAATAACAGCCCTACTGGGCTCAAGGAGACAGAGGCTGACAACAAATACGCCTCCTTCCTTTCTCCTGAACATCACCCTGCTGTCAAAACATCCAGTCACGCTGCAAGGGAGATGGGGAGAGGCAGGCATATCCAGGGGCTCTCTTCCCACCTTCTTCCACCCCCTGTACTACCTCAGCCACTAATGGAAACAAAGCTGTTTGCGAATGGTGCTATCCTGCAAACTGGCTCAGTACAACAGTTGCAGTGCTAAACCAAGTCAGCAAGGTCTGAAGGGATGGCCTACTCCCCTCACATGGTTTAGACTGCAAAGACCTTTAACTAATGCACAGGTTCCCATATAAAATACCTTTAAACTCATTGCTGCAGATCCTTTGGGGGTCTGCACAGTTTTAGTGCATGGTCTGTCCTTCTGTATACTCAAGAGAAGCCATGGAAGTTGTGCACCTATCCTCCAAAAGGCAAATGCTAACAGACTGTAGGCAGCTGAGGTACCACTACCCCACGCACTGCCTGAACTGATTATCTCAGATGGCATCCCTGCCTGATGCTGCAATGCACGCAGGGTAGGTGTACCTGAGCTACCCTTACTGGTGGCCACCACAGGACAGTCTTGAACAACCTTTAGATACCAAAACCTGAAGGCCAGAGATGCAAATAAACATGGCCCTTCCATACTGTTACAATGCCAAGGTAAAAAGTAGTCATTTCCAAGGATGTTATGTGATTATAGGTAGGAAGTTTCCCCTGTGGGAATAGGGAATGGGAACTCAGGATCCCTGCACGAGATCCAGATTGTACTCCCAGCTCTGCTGCTGAGGGTTATGTGAATCTGAGCACTTCATCTGCTTGGCTTTGCTTTCCTTTGCATGCAATTTTGAATGATGGCTGTCTTTGCAAACCTTTCTGCTGTCCCTGAGCAGAATGCAGCACAACAGCAACACACAAGTGTTTGTTGTTGCCATTGGTATCACACTGATGGCCTGTGTGCAGTTTGCACAGCTGAATACATTCAGGCTGGATGGGATGCGTGGTCCCCTGCATCACTGTCTGTGCCTGCTAGGCAATGCCTGCCTGCACTCCCCCAGTGCAGCCTGCACAAAGCTGTATGCAGCTATCACATCATCTCTGGAGGAGACTGCATCTTCTGTCACATTCTCCTGCACACTCAGCAATACAGAGGCACGTGCTGGGTGTGGATGACCACAAGCGGGATGCATATTTAGATCTAGCTATCTCTGTATGCATCTCTGTGTGTGCGCACACATGAGAATTGGGTCAGGAGAATCTCTTTCCCCTTTCACATTACTCATCACAAAATCCTTATACCCAAAGTCACCTTTGCAGGTTGTTTTGTAAGCCCCTGATTGAAACATCTGCTTCTCTTCCTGCTTTGCTGAGTGGGGAGAGCATCCACAAAAAGAAATGGAAAAAGCCATTAGCTTAGTCTCCAAGGGGGAACCCTTGAACAGCTCAGAAAAGCCTGTGCCAAGAGGAGGACACTGGAAAGCGAGAGCAAGCCAAGGAAAGAGACAGATGGGGCCAGCTCCACTCCAGTCTCGGCTGCCTTTGCTGCACTGTGCATGTAATATTCGTACAAGGTCTAATTTATAAACCCAGCTCGTGTTTATAAACTCCGCTGTCCTAATGGAAATGAAAACATTAATACAACCCGAGGATTCTTCACTTTCCAGGTTTTAATTAAAATCATAGGCATTAAGAAGCAAGAGTGTCTTTGCGGAATACAAGTCTAATGAAGTATTTCCTCACACAGCACAAATCTCTGTGTGCACTGGGTGCCCGAAACACTGACCCTCCCTGGAACTAGAAGTTTGCATCTTGGAAATTAGAAAAACAAATTATCCTGCAATTTGTTTCGAATAAATGTGGGTGCCAAGATGGAGCTGCAAAAATAATATTAAGTAGGGAAAAGAAACCCCAACAACCTAGCACAGCCAAAAAACATGATCTCTTAATTGACTAACTGGAGGCAATAGCAACTACATTGCGTGCCAGTGAGGGGGGCTGCATGGGAGAAAGGAGAGAGCTTGGATGGGGGGGGCAGTATGTGAAGGCACAGCAGAGGAGGAGTGATGGGGAAGAAATAGCAAAGTGAGAAAAGGCAGAGGTTGGAGCAAGGGGTGAGGCACATGAAAATGTAAATACACAAAAATCACTTGATCAGATCACATGGACCTGTTCCCTCTGTCCCCTGTGGAACCAAAGGAAAGCAGGAAGGGAACCAGCATGGAGTGACCAACATGTGTAGGCACAAATGAGGGGTAAAGCTGGCTGGAGGTCAACGCTGATGGCGGAGCATCAGTTACTGCAAAATTAAGCCCAGCAGAAGTAGCGATTTCTCTTCACCATCACCCTGTCAGGGAAAAATGTGTCTAGCCTGCTCACTTCCAGTACTGCTTTCTACCCCACTGCATAATGGTGTCTGCCTTGTCATAGGAGGCACACACAAAGAAGAGAGGGAGGAGGTCCTGAAAGACAAAGTCAGCATAAAAGTAACAAAAGCAGCATAGCGATGTAAATGGGGAGAGGGTAACTTTGGCTCCCCAGTCCCAGGCTCACCTCAAGGAAGAGTGCTGACATCCCTCAAGCAGCTTAACAACAATTCTTTTGTAGATTTGGTTTCATTTGAAATGCCTCCATCTAGACCTAGGGGAGCTAGAGATAGACTTCAGTCAGAGAAGTGGGGGGTCTCAGGCTTCTTTCAGGACTCTGGAAGTTTCTGCACTTTGGTTTGATCTTATTTTCGAAAGGAACACAGATTACATCATACTGCAAACAGTAGGTTGCTTGTACCTTACTATTTTCAGTTTAGGCCAAGCCTACTTGCTTAACGGTTTCCTATGATGCTCCTATATGCTTGCTTAATTCTGTATCATGGTGAGATTAAAAAAACAAAAGGTGCTTGCTGTTTTTTGCTTATTGTCCCTTTTCTTCGGTACTTGTCACCTTGGGAGATAATGGAAATGCAAAAACACGTTGGCCAGAAGAATATGACTCACAATCGAGGGAGCTGAAGCAATCGTGTCCTTGGCCTTACATTCTGAGGTCGCTTTGTGAGGCAGAAACAATGGAAAAGAGATGCATCATTTCCTCATCAAACGTTGCTCAAGATCTGAATATGCTTCTTTCAACCCCTGATCTAGCCAATAAAGCACATCTACACAGCAAAGACATGTCTTGCCTCGGAAAATCATCAGATGCCGGGATAGGACTTGAAGAAAATGGAAGGACTCTTGTCAGCCTCAGATGAAATTGCAAACAATGCCTCCTCTGTCAGGAGGGAAGCAGCTTGCTGGTTAAATCCACCACCTGCATAATGTTAGGCATACATACATACTCTATGTCCACCTGCCAACCCCAATACTATGCGGTGCAACGCCTTCAGCCAGAGGAGCCTCCTTAGCTCATCTGAACCTGTTCAGGGTGCAAGAGGGGACAAGCGAAGGCACTTGGGAAGTGAGGGAAACAAAGGAAGTGTTATGTTTAAGAGGGAAACATGCTTTCTGACCCTTGTAGGAGGCTATGCACAGTGCTAATGAGGCCAAAAAAAGGAACTGAAAGCATCACTGAGCTTTGCAAATTGCTTTGTAGTTACTGGCCTGATGTGGGCAACTTATAGTTTTATTGGGCTACTCCTTTGGTCAAGGTCTGCTTGGTTTGTATTATTTTTATCCTGGCAATAAAGGGGAGGATTTAGCATCATTTAAAAATGCAACACTGCAGAATCAAATGGAGATGACCTTGCAAATCTGGGCGTTATAAATCAGCCAATGGAAAGGATCGCTGTGCAGTGCTAAGAGAAACAGGGCAAATATGTGCACTTACATATGCTTGACTAATGGCTTATATTTTATAGCACCTCCCCTTAGAAGATCTTAAAGAGCTTTAAAGTAAATAGAAAAGAGATAAACGAAAAAATACTTTGGATGGCTGATCCTGCATTCACAAGCCCCAATCCCAGCTGGTTGCACCAGTTGACACCATCCGGAGACCAGGACTGCCATTTTCCCTGTGCCCAAACCAGAGGTAAAACACAAGCAAACCAAAACTCTTTGTTCATGACATCACTCCCTTGAAGCGATACAAGGATCTGGTACTGGCTTGGTACAGACTCAGATAAGCCCCTGCAAGAGGCTTCACTGCTTCAGTACAAATCTCATGTCCTACTTTAGGGTTTTCTCTGGGATAGTGCCATCAACATCAATACGATGAAGGACAGGCACTAAGAAAGGTCTTCTGAATTTGGTCCGTTGCCTTTGCAAACAAGTTCTTACTATGCATCTAGCTAGCAGATAAATATTCTACCCCAGTCATTGCTGTCATACCCGAGCACCCACTGACACTGTCCTTACTCCCCTTGGGTTAGTGACAGATAAGCAGAAATACTGTCAGAGTAAGGTCAAATTTAGAATCATAAAAGCTCACAGAAAATTCACAGTTCCTGCAGGCTGGTCCTGCAAGAGGTGCCAGCAAGTGACTCAGCCAAGATCACAGCTACAAGAAAGCAGCACTACTGAGGACTGCCCTTCATCCCCTAGGAATTTAACAGAGACCTGAAATAAACTGCTAATACTGATGCCATGGTAGTTTATCTCAAGCCAGTAGCTGATTTGACAGGTTTCATACCTAAGAGTAGAGATCTCCCTACTAATCTGATATGTCAGACTGATATATTTTATTGTTTTTTTAATAACATTGGACCCCTTCTTCTATAGACATCTATGAAAAGGCAAACATATGCATCTTCTTTTTCTCCAGTGGTAAGTCACAAAAAACCCACAAAAGGAACAGAACTAAGACATTTGATTTTGACAGTATCTATCCTGGCATCTTCTGCCACTACTTGCGACAACTAATGGAGAGTGATCACAATGCCAAAGGAACACAAGCAGACAGAAAGAGCTGTTAAGGAATCAGAAGAAGTTGCAAATGCACCTAGACAAGCAATTAGGAATCTCACCTCTCGCCTACCAGCAGTCAGTAGCTGTGACTGCTTGAACAGGGCCAGGCTTGACCTTGCCTGTGTTTGAGATACCCAAGCTCCCAGAGAAACCTGGGTGCTTATTCATCAGCCAAGCTGTGGTTTGATTTTGCTGTTCTCAGATTCCCCCCAGATCCTGGCTAAACTGAAATGCCAAACTAAAGACAAACTAAAACCTGGCTGTGGCATTTCCATAAGTAGCTCTCTTTGTGGGTGTATGTATGTAAAAGAGGTAAAAAGGACAGTCCCAAATGGGAAGGCTGGTACCAGAAGAATATGTTTTTTGATTTTTCTATTTCGCAGTTGGTTGATTTCAAGCATTTTAATGTCCGCTTCCTACCCTAGTGCCCATCTGTCTATTTTAATAAATGTTCTTGGTAGCACCTACTTGGCAAGCACTCGAACACCCTGCAGCACAACCAAATTTCACCCTAAATCAGGGGGCTGGAACAGTGAGCTCTATGGAAATGATGCAATCATCCTTCTCCCACAGCACAGGCACTGGCAGCAACAGACAGATGGGTAAAGCAAGCAGACAAGAAAACATGATGGGCCTGGCCCATTTCTACTCCTCCCTTCCTCTTACAGTCTGGGTGAGCAAAGGACAGGTTGCTGTAATACTTGGGTGCCCTGTGCAGCCAGAGGTCTTCTGGGTGGCAGTTGGAAAGATGCAAAGGTTCATCAGCTACCTTGGAGATGCTGCGAGATAACTGATGCACTGAAGGCATCAGGTGGCAATGAAGTGCTTCTCTTTAGGACCATTCATTATCTCTGTCTGCGTCTCTCTCCGGATCTAATCAATGGTGATGGATGCTAACCCTTGCTCCATCCTCTGGGCATACAACTGTGCTCCCTCTCATTTGTCAAAGGATCCCCATCCATTCCCCAGCAAATCCTCCATCCCACGTGCAGGTGTTGGGAGAGGGACGGGATCAGCTTCTTGCCTGCTCACAGACAGGAGGACAGACCTGGCCCAAGCCCTCTCAAGGTTATCTGAATGACTTCATCTCTATTACAAAGCCATGGGAATTCCGCCCCATACCTTTCCTCTCTCCAGTGTCCTTTTCATCAAACACATGTCAAAACTGCAAGAGGTACCAGTAACTTACATCAGGGATGAGTGAAGAGGCGAGGCCCAAGTAGAACACTGAAGCAGGCTATTCAGCCGGGACTGCAGGTTCTTTGTGGGCAAGGAAAGGCTGCTTTTCAGTGTAAGCCTTTGGCATCCCTTCCCCTCAAGTGTCAGGTGGTGGAAGACTGTGAAGACCAACTCACAACACAGGCAAATCTCAATATCAGGTAAATATTTGTCATGCTAGGAGAGCTGCCTCCGTTCATAACCAGCTTTCCTCCCCTTTCACCTTCACTCACTACCCCAAGAAGTAGCATCTTCATGTGGTTGCTCTTAAAATGGTGGCAGAAGAGGACCCTGTGAATGCTGATCTTCTGTTACTGCCTCAAGGACAAGAGTAAGTGGTTAGGTCCTGGCATTTCACCCTGCATCAACACTAAAATTTAGCAAGAAATGTGTACAATGGAGGCTTATGTCTTAGGCCTTTTTCTTATTAATCCTATTACACTTGTCTTTATGAGCTCTCCAAGTTCCTTTTACTCCCTCTGGGGCTTGGCTGCAAATGAGATTTTGCATCTCAGCGTAAAATAACCCAAACATTTTTCTATACAATTAAATAAAAATCCTCCATCCTGGCAGTACATGCCCAGAATCCACTTTCTGGAGCCTACATCTTTCCAAGTGCTTCATTGTTTTCTCAACTTACCTTAGCTTCGGGAACATGCTTTCATTCTGTCCTGATCAATATCACGAAGAAAAGTAAGGAGCAAAGTTTAAACAGCTCGGATGAAAGACAAAAGTGAGACTAAGCTGCAGTAGTCTTATGACATGTGGCAAATCTCCTCTTATTATGTATGACTCCATTTTTCTTATGTGCAAAGTGGTAACAGTGATAGTCCTAGTCTGCAACGCAGAAGGGATGGCTTAGCACGTAGATGGTCAAGAGTATGGTAAGATTCTGTTACAACTAATAGCATCTGTAAGTTTATTATTGTAGTTACACACCATTTAGGTAAGTGTCTAGATTTCTGAACTTTACTGAATCTTCCTAGTTTTGCAAACCTGGACTAGGATTTGTGCAGTTTCCAGGAATTCCTAGTACATTCTGTTTCCTATCAGGCAAACAACTTTCTTTTTGTTCTAATTTCCTTCTTTTTGACAAAAGGGCCTCGAGGACTAAATCCTGGTTCCAGATTTGTGTATATGTTCAATAAGGAAGCCATGCCTAATGCCAGAAAGCTTCTCATAATGACAGGAAAAAGCAAACTGTAAAGTACACTAGGATTCTTAATGCCATCTAGAGTTAGTAAGGCAGAGTGGTATGGTCAGAGATGAAAAAGAATGGGTGAGGAAAGTTAATAGTATCCCTTCCTAGAGCTCTGACTGCTTTGAATATCATCTTTCAGAGAAAGTATTGTGTAGAAAGTAATTCCTACCATATTAAGGGAAGGGGATTTTTACTGTACCGTGTTTGAACAGGTTTGGTGCTCTAACATTATCATTTACCTTTGATCTGTAAAACCTGGATATGTGTTAGCAATTCACCAGTAGAATGGTGAGTGGTATGGTCAGAGATGAAAAAGAATGGGTGAGGAAAGTTAATAGTATCCCTTCCTAGAGCTCTGACTGCTTTGAATATCATCTTTCAGAGAAAGTATTGTGTAGAAAGTAATTCCTACCATATTAAGGGAAGGGGATTTTTACTGTACCGTGTTTGAACAGGTTTGGTGCTCTAACATTATCATTTACCTTTGATCTGTAAAACCTGGATATGTGTTAGCAATTCACCAGTACTACTCATAATGTGAAGCCTTTAATACCTGATATGGCAGGATGACTTGGGTTGCAAGAAGAAAACAGAATCAAGCACAACTTGCAGTGCCTTAAAGAAATATTGACCTCAGCTAGCTGAGCTCCAGTTCAACTCGGCCTCAGAACCTCCCCCAGCAGATTTCCACCTGCACAAGTGTGTTCCTGTTCAGCCTTTTGCAGCACACCACCGCTTACCATAAAATTTGACATTTAGATATGAAAAAATCAGGAAGGAAAGGGGATGATTTAAATATAAAATGTAATTTACACTAATTATGTTGTTATATAGGATGCTCTGCAAAAAAACATTAGCAAGTGAGATCATGTCAGTGAAGCACAAGATGAACTGTACGGAAGACTTATAAGTTCCTAAGTCAGAAAGCTGTGGCTTCCTGCTGCTTCTCATTTCTTGGCCAATCAATGCTTCATAAAGACTTCTAGGATATAGTCAAAGTACTCTGCAGTCCTAATGTCTGCAGTAGCTAAATAAGAAACCAGTGGTAATCTATTGAAATGCATCCTGGTGCAGAAAAGCTGATGAGCACTCCTGTTACAATGCAAGGGAACAGGCAAAGTGAAGAAGTCCTGAGTCACCTGCAGCAAAATAGCCAAACCAAAGGTTTCCAAAGCCCAGCATCGTCCACAGTCACTGACCACCCTTCATTTCACCTCCAGAAAATTGCTGAAAAGATGACCACCAGCTCACAGTGCTGGACATGCACTATTGGGCAGCTTGATGTCTCCCTGCTCAGGATCAAGGACTCTCTGTCAGTTCTCACTTTTTGCCCATATTCACCCCATACTGAACTGGAAGGGTGCATGTCTGTCTTCCAGCTACCAAAGGCCATCATTAGCAATTAAAAAGAGAGCTCAGTAAATTCACAGATATTTGGGTCGGTTCGGAAAAGCAGTTCTTCAAATAGCATCATAAGACTTAATACGATTTTAACACATCTCTCAAGTGCCTTCAGCTCAGATCATCCCAATTTACATGTCAATACCTTTCAGCTTACTTCTCTGCAGCCTAGAGGGTAAGGGGAGGACCTGCCTTTGTCACTATCACCAGCTGATCCAGGTCAAGTATTTCAGGGGTTTGTACACAGACCACCTTACCATTTAAAACTTCCATGTAATCCATACCATGTCTCCCACCTGCACACACATTCCTGCTCTATAGCAGGCTTCATCTTATGCAAAGTGGGCCAAGATTAAAGCAATCCTGAAGACAACCATTTCAGTAATCCTGTAGTGAATGTAAAGATACGTAATTTAAGCTTGAATAATTTGGAGGCATATCAGAAGCACGGGATAGAGCAAATGGGTCCTGCCACATCTTTTCAACCCGGTTTTCTCCAGTGCCTGTGCTCCAATTCAGCTGGTGAGTCGATGGCCTCAAGAGTTTCTGCCATCCAAGGAACAATCAGCTAACAAACAGAGTTGGCACTTAAGAGTTTACATTTCACAGTGTACAACATCTCAAAAACCATGCTTTTTTCCCTTTCCTGCTTTGTTTTGTGCTACAAAACTATTCACCATCAATCTATCTAAACCACTTCACTGACCACAGGGGCCGAGCAGCTAAAGACTGTGATTATTTGTCAAAGCTTTCATTTTGATGAAAAAAAGCCAACACCAAACCAAAAGAACCCAAAACCTGACAAAAGCAATTCAACAAATTTTTTGACAAATACATTTGAAAATTGTTAGGCTACCTCAGTTAACCAAATGAATAATGCAAAATGATACAAGGTGAATAATTTATTACAAAATAGGGGGGGGAAAAACATTATATAAATTATGGAACTAATATTATTTGACAAGTGCTTGCCCTTCCCTGAAGTGCAGCTTTCTCTGTGATGGAACACAGCAGCTGTTTAAAAGCAACCATAGTTTAAGGCAGCAAATGAAGAAGAATAGCAAGTACTGAGAGAGTATGAGATTAGGTAGAATGTAATTATCCAGATTGGAAGCTGGTTAAAATCAGGAAATAAGGCAAAGGTTCTTTCATAACATAGATCATACAATAACAACCACAAGTGGTGCAGATACTTTGTTGTGTTTGTTTTTCTGCTTGTTTGGGGGTTTTTTAAATCCAAAATCTGTATTATTTACCAAGAAATAGACTCGGCTATTCTAGTTGGAGGTAACTTACAATGATCGACTAGTCCAGTTTCCTGCTAATTCAGGGCTGACCACATTAAAGCATATTATTAAGGGCATTGTCCAAATGCCTCTTCATAAAATCATAGGATACCAGGTTGGAAGGGACCTCAAGGATCATCTGGTCCAACCTTTCATTGCAAACATGACTTAGACTAAATGTCCCAGCACTCTGTCCAGCCAAATATTTAAAGTGTCCAATGTTGGGGAATTGACACTTTAAGCACTGGCAGGCTTGGGGCATCAACCACCTCTCTAGGAAGCCTCGTCCAGTGTCTGTCTACCCTTTCAGTAAAGAAGTGCTTCCTAATGTCCAGTCTAAACCTCCCCAATGTAGCTTTGAACCATTCCCAGCTCAGATGCTCTTCCCCACCAACCACCAAAAGGTCGGATTTCCTTCCTTAGCCTGATAGCCGGCAGGACACCCTTACTCAAGACCATGGAATGGCACCCTGTATTGCTATTAGTGTGCCTCCAGCAGCCATTAAGTTAAAGACATTACCAATCCCTTCCAAAAGGACAAATTATAACTTTGGCACCTTGGAAAGATTTGCTTCTAGTACCTAAGAGCAGGAGCTGAGCTCACCCTAAGCACTACAAGAATTATTTGGGGAATTTATGCTCCTGGGTCCCAGCTCCTGGTCACTAGCAGGGAAATGCAGGCCTGTGCAGAAAACAAAATTTACAAATCTCTGTCACCTTATGGGAACGTTGTGATACTCCCAATTTACACACACACTTCGGATGTGTAAATATTTCAGAGCTGCAGTTTAAGGGCACCAGTGATTTGTACAGCGCTATATATCACCGCTTCCCAGGGAACACAGCCCTACTGAAAAGCAGCACTCAAGTCAGAGGTGGATTTAGCATTAGCATCTCAGCACCACACTGCAAGTTTGATTGTTTATCTACATCATGTCGACTGGTTTAAAATCTCTATTTACACCCACTGAAATGGCCTCCACTCATTAATAAATTAAGACACTTGTAAACCACTGCATGCGCAAGTTGGCTTTCTGATTTACTAGCATCTGAGTATCAGGTTGCCCACCCTTCCCAGGCAAAAGCTGCTGGGAAGAACAAAGCTAAATGCTCTACACAGCCCTGTAGATTGTGGTTGTCCATATACCACCAGCATTCATGCTCCTCATACTACATTTCTCTGCAGACTGAAGAAGTTTCTTCTGCCCTGAGGGTTATTAGCCTCAGATCTTTTGCCAACACTGAATTCAAACATTTAAATGAGTTTAATGACAAAGGTTAGTTTTTCCAAGAGGACGCTGGAAACCTACAGCAGTACGGTCTTGGGGGCTAAGAACTATGCAGTGAGCAAGTTGCCATTGCAGTCGCTCACAAAGGCCCTTTCTGCCATCAGCTCTCCAAGCTCATAACTCCCTTCTTCCCCTGAGCACGAATAATGAAATATTAGAGGCTCTGATCTCTGCCTCATTAAATAGAGAATATTCTTCCTCTGTCCTGACCTGTGCTAGGTGCCAGTTTAAGGAGCAATTCGTCATGAGATCATTAATACAAAGACTTGCTCAGAGGGCAAGGATGTTCATCCAAAATTAAATTCTTAACCTTTTTGGGAAGGACTTCAGAAAGGATATTTTACCTTTCCTAACTGGAGGGATCAGTTATGTGTTTCTGCACCGCAATGATGATTGAATCAGAGCAAAGAGGCCAGCACCACTCTGAGATTTTGCCTCCCCAACTCTTTCAGTGATGCCCAGCTCTGTGTGAGCAGAAGCCCTAGAGATCAGGAAGAGCAGCAATGGTCAGGGAGCAAACCAAGGTCAAGGGAAAAAATGAAATTAATATAGTTCAAATAGGCCAAAGGCACAGGGCCCAAACAGCAGCCTGGCAAGGGATGGTATGAGGACACTGTAGAAAACAATGCCTGGACATAGAGAGATGCTGTAAAAATATCAATTAGTGCTTGCCATCCTGTCAAGACACAGATTCAATTGTCAGACACAGTAAACTCGCAAGTCACATGAGTGGCAAACAAAGGTGACTGGTTTTGCTTGCTGTGTTGCTCATAAACATTCAGGGAGAAGGTCTGTCCTTTAGTATATGGATTTACTGTGCTTGGTATCTAAGTGGTTTCTTGGTCTTCCTCCCACCCCTCTCTCCGCTCTTCTACAAAGGGTTTTAATGGCAAGAGATACCCATAGCCTCGTCATGAAAGCAAGCTATAAGGATGGATGCAGATGGAGAGAGAAAGGAAACCTCCAAGACATAAGTTTTCTCCTAATAGTATACAATCTACACAGACTGCTGCAGAAATGAGATGAATAATAGAATCACAGAATTTTCTCATCCCATGTCTCTGTCAAATCCTATTAAACTCACTCCAGGTAAAAGGTGCATTATTGACACTGCTAAAACTACACTAAACATCAGGGTTACCATAAGCAAATGAAAGAAGATAGGTGTGAGAGAGGATAAAGACAAACCACAAATCATCATCTTCCCAGTGAAGCGCCAAGAGTACACAAACTGGAGGTGAGGTGCTATTCCTGAGCACATATAAAAGCTATATCAGGTTAGAACTGGAGCTTGATATTAACCCTCTTGTTACTGTTTTTTCTATGAATACTGGCTCTGCTGCTGCTTTTGGAGGTAATGTGCTTTTATACCAAAGAAGATACAGACAACTGGATTAGTATGGGATTTAGGGAGCAGGCTGTGTACTGGGTGATGTGACAGCAAACAACTAAATTTAATATGGCAGCTTGATCTATTATGTATTTTATTCCAAGAAAAGTCTACATGGGCACATGAAACCTTGGGCTGGATCTAGTGCCACAATGGACGGGAAACCAGAAGTGTCAGATCTAGGCCATATGAAGATTGCATTTTAACAGCCATTTTTGCTGCCACTAAGTGTATTTTACATGGCTTAAGCTTATAAACGCACAGAATCCTCATTAAAAACCATCCTGACCCTAAACTTTAAATAAAGATCCATAATATTTAGCATCTTTCTGGCATTTTTACTTGCGAAGTTTAAAGACCTTTAATCAATCAATATCATTACATTCATTTCCACGGACACACCAAGCAGGGAGGCTGGCACATACAAGGCTGCCCAGTGAATCAAGAAGAGAGCTAGGGACTGCACCTAGAGCTCTCACCTTTCTCAAACACTCCTGCAACCTTTGCTCAGCTCACCGCCAGTACAGACTTTATCCACTTTCACCATATGGACATGAAATTTGCACACATAACCAAAGTTCTGACAGTCTCAGAGGAGTTTCATAGTAGTACAGGTCCAATAAAAGACACAGTCTGTTGAGTTTTGCCCTTCCTCAAGAAATCACTGGATGAAAACACATAACTTTCTGCAAGTGCTCTGAAACACCTCTCTCTTCTCTCCTGGATCTTACGCAGGTTTCATTTCATACCTACAAAAACATATGGCAAAGTACATGGCATGCTAAGCATTTGTCAGTCAATATCCCTGATTACTCCTAGGCTTACCCTCAACTTGGCACCACAGGACAAACTTGTATACTAAAGATGAGGCAGCTTCTTCTGTCCCATCCTCAAAGTAACTATAGAGACTAAGAAATATAAAGCCTCTCATGTTTAATTTAAAAGAAGATAGATTAATATGAAGAAGGCACATTTAACTTGATCCTAAGTTGTCCTTTGCGTTTCACTGACCTGCTCCTACCATCTTTCCAAAGCTTTATCAGCTCTGAGAGGGACAGAGCACGCAGCTTTTTCAAGAAGCAAAGAGAAGCCTTTACAGAAACAGGTTCTGTAATCATTCACAATTCATTTAACATACGGAGCAACATTCTGGGTGTCATGTCTCCCAGCTGGTGGCCAGACGCTTACACTGGATGCCACCAGCTGGCCACAGTCCTTCAGCCTGGCAGACCAGGCTTCTGCGTGTGCGTGGCCTGTGTGTTTCCATGGCTGAGGCTCAGAGCACCATGTCCAAGTCCTGCAAGCAGATGCCAAGCCAGCTGAACCACAGAGGAAATTTTTCCCTGGCCAAGCCAGGCAGGGGGATGCCAAAGTTTGGAAAAGAACACCAGCCAGAGGAGCCAAGAGGATCTTACATCGAGAATAGTCATCTTTCCCTAATGGCCTTACTTCTTAGTGAGGTGGAAAGAAGATCAGATGGCTTTTGAATTCAAAGCCCAGGCTAAGAGTTCAAGAGGATGTGCAATATCTTTTCTGCAGCCCCTCTAAACTCTGTACACCTACACCTACTTCACACACCACCACCTCTGGGACCTCCGCATGGCACCGGAGACTGGAGTCTCTGCTACACAGGGAGCCATGAGCTTACCTCCCAAAGCAACAAAGGCTTGGTACAGTGCCAAGCCCAAACTTACGTGCCCAGGTCCTAGCTGAAAAACAACCTCTGTTTAATGCTAGCTCGGCGATTACTCCTCTGCTTTGCCTGAATGCTTCTCAGAGCCACTTTTTCTTCTGTAACAATTGGAGGGTCCCAATCTGCACTCAGACATTAAGAGCCAGGAAAGAACTAGGTGGCTACCACTTTGTCTAGGAAAAATTGTCTGCGGATGCTGAGGAAAAGGACAGAGAGGTTGTTAACACGTGTTCAGCCTGGAGACACCCACAGGTAGATGTGGCTCCACCAGTGGCAAGCAGTAAGGCCCATGCAGCCTGGAGGATGATGCACTTAATTGCTTTGCCTGTTTGCAATGGTATGGTTAATTTGTAGCTACTTTCTGCCCGAAGTATGACTCTGTTATCACTCCAGTAGCATTATAGCTAAAGACACAATTGCATTTCTAGACAGGCTTGTCACTTAGGAAACACTAATGCCTCACTTTTGCGAGGCGATTATTAAGGGCTACTCTGACTTTATAATATACCAAATGTCTGCATGGCTTCAGACTGATAACATGGAACCAGCAGCACATTGATTAAGTGCTGCTGGCAATCTGACTTCTGGAATACTACAGGCCACCGGTGGCCATAATGCAGGAATAATTAATAGTAATACTTAATCTTGTCCTCTAACGAACAGGAGAAAAACGTCGCTCTCACCCTAGCCCATCCTCCTCTCCATGAATCCTAAGAGGAAGCAACCCTGTGATGTAGCAGTTACAACTTTAAGGCCAAGGGCCTGAGCACAGAGGGGCAGGCAAGCGGATGTCATACAACACGCGGAGAGTTGTGCAGGTACTAACAAGCGATGGAGGGAGATACATCAGCCTTCACTGGCTGTGAGAAGCATGTTTGCTGTGAGCCTTTAAGTGAACAGCGAAAAGTGAGTGATGTCTTATTTCTATTGTGTAACACAGCTCTGAAATCAAGGCATCTTTGTTTCTAAATAGTCTTTGTTTCCCTGTTTTGGCAGTTCAAGCAATCACAAATCCTGAGTCTAGCCTCCAAAAGCCATGCAAATGAGTTTTCTAGCTTTGTTGATTTTGAATCATCAGGTGACATTTAGGTTGTATCTTCAGGTGTTTCATCACAACATTATAGTAAAAAAATCCTCTTCAAGCCCTCTTCACTTCCACTCCACCCTCTCCAACCCCCAAAAAGAGAGGAAAATACCTACACATACCTATGAGGTGGCTAAGCCTGAAATTCAATATGGAAGGACTAAGAAAGACTAAGGGCTGCTGGTAAAATGGTGAGAATCAACAGTACAAAACTTCCAAAATCCCTGTCCTAACGTTGGGGCTGTAGCAATGCTATATTTGAAATGGATAATGCTTTATTGTGCTATACCTGAATTGTCTCACGCTGCTCTCTTCTCCTGATTAAAGACATTCAAGGGGAAAACCTCTGGATGCTCTTTGTATATGAAGGAACAAAGTGTCCTCTCCCACGGAGGCAGAATACAGTGTTTCTGAAGCTAAAAGGCCCAAAGTGCCATCTAATGCTAAAATAACAGGGAGTTTTACCTCTACTTATCTCGCATAATCCTGGGCTATTTGTCCTTCAGATGAAATGAAAGATAGATCCCATCACCTCCACTGCACGCAAATATCATAGCCTGCAAAGCTACATATTAGCAACTTGGGAGATTCCCTCCCACAGGAGGGGATCAAGCCAAGTGAACAGTGACTAAGAATTCTGGGGTTTTTTTTCCTAAAAACCCCTATCTTATGCATGAAATATATGATGCCCACTAATGATGGATGTAGCTGTGGGAGCCACAATAATTAGAGGCAAACGAACCTCATGTTTTAGGAAGCAGAGTGTTTTCTATGGGCTCTGGGAGTGCCCCATCTGCGGCATTAACCTGGGACATACAGAGCCTATGACCTGCCTCCTTGCAGCAGCTCTCACCCCACCTCTTGCCCATCAGGCAGCTCAATCCAAAACCCTTGGCAGGAGGCTGTGCCAATAAATATATTTTCTATTGGCAGGATATTGCTTTCCTCTGAAATATCACACATTTGGCCATTAGGGAAGGCAGAGTCTGATCTTGTATGTCAAATCCTATACTCCCATGAAAGATGAAGGATCGGCTTTGCTCTACTCTTACCCCAGCCAACAAGGATGCTGCCACAAGTAAAACACAGGGTGCAGGGCTTACTTTGCTCTGGCAATAGCTGTGCCCAAAAGAAATGTAGAGGAATAGATTAGAGAACAGAAAGGAGAAGGAGATATATGTGCCTACTTGCCCACTGAAACTGCTGAGAATCTTAATTTCAGGCTTCTCATCAGTCCTGACACAAAAATTGTAGCGTCAGTTAACTCGTAATGAGCTAGTGGTGCATTTCATATTTACAGACTGTAGATAAGGAGCAAAAGTGTAGGACTTCACAGAAGCCTTGCTATGTGTAGATGCAGGGTTTGGACCCAAGGCTTAAGTTCAGCAGTTTCGACAAGAAACTGAAATGCTTGGGGAATTCATAAGAGGATACAAAGCTTTTCTTCTGTAGCATAAGCTAGCTTTTACAAACCCCCACCAAAGGTGACCAGAAACTCTTAATATGCAAAGCCTTAATTTGGGCAGATATTAAGTGGCCCATAGGTAGTCGATTTCAGCACAGATACCAGCCACAAACCTCTGCTATTGTAATCCTTAATTGACTTCCTCACTGTGAATTAGGACTTCTGCTAAAAGACAGGAAAAAAGCACCTGGGAGAGAAGAGGGAGCAAAAGGAGGAAAGACTCATGGAGCCAGGTAAGCACACTTGATTCTGGATTTTGACCACTCTGTATCCCAATTATCCCTCAAGATGAGCCAAATCCAAGCCAGCTGCAACCCATCAGCAGAAAAGCCCACAAACAGCTCAAAATGCACCAGATCTCTTGGATTAACTCAGCACAAATATCCTCTGTGTGCCATAACATTGGCCTCAGCATAGATGCGGGGTGTCCAAGGCAGCCTTGCTTGCAATACAAAGCAGGGGCAGCTGAACCCCCTTCTTTTGTGGGTTCAACTGCCCAGGAAGCCAAGGCTCCTACTGCTGGGAACAGCACCGCCATCAGCACCAGGAATGCCGATGGCAAGCAGCAAGCTGTAGGGATGCTGGGTTCTGCAGCACGGGGCACTCGTGAATTCACAGGCAAGGAGACAGGCACAAGGGGGGAGAGGATTAGATTAGCTCACATTGATAAATGCTCTGTGCTCTGATACTCCAAGAGTCCTCTCTCCCCCACTCCCTCCTCCTCAAATCTCAGCCTCCTCCCTCCTGCCTGGTTTCATCACAACTCCAGATTGCTTGAACAAGCCGCCTGATAAGCCCACAGATGCCAACAGGAAGCAATGATGTTACAATAAGTGTCACAGGGAAAATGTCAACTGTATCATTATAATGAAGGTCATGTCTCCCTCACAGAGAGCTCAGGGCTCTGCACAATTCACATGTTGTTATTAGGTAGATGTTGACATGTGTAACTTCTACCTTACAAGAGTCACTGCACAGGGACGAGTGAGGAAATGCTGGCTCACCACTACCCCAAGCTTCAGCCACTGCCATAGAAAGTGCAAAGAAAACAATTAACAAGCATTACACAGGTGGGAATGCACAAATAATCCAGTTCCAGCTCCTCACAACAGACAAGATACACACACAGGATAGCAGGGCAAATGCACAGCACGTAAGCAGCCTCAAACAGCACCAAAGCAAAGCACAAAGTGCTACTAAGAGTAAGTCAGGCACGAAAGAAAGCAGCCTCCATCCCAAAGTTGATGCTAGTAAATGGCACTTGGATACTCCATGTAAAACAGCTCGCTGCCTCCCTAATGTAGGGAATCTCCTCCTTTTAAACCTAGCGATAAAAATGATAAAAAGGGACTATAAAAAATAAAAGCCTTGAATTAATACTCTAATGAAGTTTTATTATTTTTCTAAAAAAGATTTTGTTCCATGATGAGGAAATATATACTCGCCTTGGCTCTGGCTCTATGCAACGAGGTGGTTGTAGGGGTGTTAGTGCACGCATGCGCGCAGAAGATGAAGCAAGGTGCTGAATACAGAAAGCAGAGTCTTTTTAATTCTCCAGAAAGACACAATGTTCTTTCCTGTCTTCTTTCTATCTCCAAACCTGTCAATATTTTGCTCAATAAGTGGACATGTTGGCAAGGGTTTTCATATGCACACACACGCAGGCGTACGCACGTACCCTGCTAGAGCTGGTGGAAGAATATTAAGATCTGAGAGACTTGACTAACACTTTGCATGACAAAGTGCTTTCAGTGATCCACAACACTGCTCATCATTTATCTGACGAGGGCGATGATGAGGGCATTGCTCACCAATCCCCCAGGACATTAAAACAATATTCATGTGAAGGCAGAGAGGAGGAAAGGAACACAGTAGGAGAGTGATCATCTGAAGAACTGGAGGTGTACAGCTCTTGAGGGGCAAAAGCTAAGGTAGGGCTTGTGTAACAGCACTTATGGGTGACTAAGCACTATTTTACTCTTCCTCTGGTCCAGAAAGCTAAGGGAGAGGTAAAGCAGTGGTACCAGCAGGTTGCAGCTCAACGATAATTGCACTTCTCTGTGATGCTGGTTTGTAATTTATCTGCTCCCTCCCATTCCCACAGTGCCATGGTATATCCCCTCCCATCAATTTGTTCCCATATGCACTCCTGTGAAGCAAAATTGGCTGTTTGGACTCAGCTTGGTATTTTTTATAGCACACTCTGTCCACTTGGTTGCTTGGGGAAAGGCTGCTTTGGGACTGAAAGTACAGGGGAACACACACCTCCCTGACGCATCCATTTTTATAAAGAGCAGAAGAAAGGCACCGTTTTATTCTTCCATCCATAGGACCATATTCTTATGCCTCTAAAAACTGAAACAGTCAACACAGACAATTGCAAGCAATAGGTGAACATAGTAGAGATGCTCCGAGAAGAATCTGGGATGACTTGGCTTCAATCCTCCAATCCCAGGCAGATAAACTGCAGGAAGACAGGAGCAGAAAAAAAGGGCTTTTTACCCTTAGTTCTATTTTTCTGTCCTAGGAAAAAAGCCAGTGCCTTTGAAAAAACCATTGCTGAAACTGAGACAACCCTTGAAACAGGCTGCATCTGAAGCCCAGCACAAGGACAGACATTACAAGTTCTCTGCAAAGAGCACTAAGAAACAGATCTCACATCCTAGCCCAAAAGGAGTCATACTTCAGAGGTGCCTCAGAGCAAAGCCTGCTGAAGAAATCACTACAAATAGTAAGTTTGGGTTGAAAGATGAAGCGGTTACCCATCTTTGCCATCATTGCATCACCTTGTTATATCTCCATAGTTCAAATACAGAACAAAACCATTATCCCCTGTGTCTTGAGATGTCCCAGGCTGAAGCCAGTGAAGCACACTGAAGAGATAAAGGAAGAGCTGAGGCTTTCCCTCATCGTGGGGCAGAAGGTGAGAAAGAGAAAGAAGTGGTTTGAGGGTTTGCCAGCAACCACACTCAGCACAGTAGATTCCTGAATCTAAGCCAAAGGAGGATTTCAATGGGGAAGTACAGCCAGCCTTCCCTGCTAAGAAGTCACCAGGGGACTGGGTCCACTAGCATCAGAAGCAACCCCTTTAGGTCCTGCTATTGCATGTAGGTTAATCTCAGTGACTCACAGGTTTTTCCCTTGGCTCCTGATGTGCAAAGTAACCTGAAATGGACTGCTTCCTGTATTGTCGCTTATTTATTCACTTGTTTTAATTTGAAGGAGGATTTAATGATGCGTGGAAGTCAGGGATCAATATCCCCAGCTTAGCCAAGAACAGCTCTGAGCAAGACTGGTCACATAGTTCTGCGACTGACAATAACCTGCTACCCTTCAGCCAGTGCCCCCTTGTTCACCGCAGCCCCCCCCAGCTCTCCCAGCACATCTCTGCCAGTTCCTCTCCCTCCTGCCCTCAGTCTTCCTTGCGTTGAGACCATAAAATACAAGCCACAAGGTGAAACTATGGGCTTGAGAGGATAAAATTAAGATGAGATCCACCAAATTCATTTTTATTTGTGATCATAAACCAAGCCTCACTTTACAAGACAGAGAAATTAAAACGGAAAATGAGAAAGAGTTCAAGTGCATCAGTTACAGGTTGTTAATAGAAACCAAAGAATTTTGTACTATTTATATTTTATGAAGCTCTGTTGCTGTGTTTTGTACAACTGAACATCACAATAAATGATTTACCAACTCAATAAAAGATCCAGAAAACTGATCTCAGTTCATCCTTTAGGAGGCCAAAGATCCTGACCTGTGTATGTTACGGCGCCTCCAATATGCTGATGCACTTTAAAACTGACAAAAACCCCAAAGCAAAACAAAGATAAGCCCCCTCCACAAAAAGGCCAAAAATGCAGAAAAAACCCAAACCAAACCCTTTTCAGTCCCGACTCTTGCTTTTTAAAACTTTGCTATTGGATTTTTTCAACTGTTCTAGGATAACTGTCCTAGGATCACTGTTCCTTCAGAAATGAAGCAATTTCTCTGAAAGTGACAGGGAACATTTGAGAAGTCCATAAAAGAAATTACAACTTTCTAATGAAAATTTTTTTTTAACATCACATATATTGGATTTTCATACTTCTGACAGAAGGAGTAATTGTTAAAAGTAATTAGAAGTATTATTACTTCAAATTCTTTCGCAGCCTTAGAGGTTTCCTTTGGAAACCCTCAGCTAATCCTGCTCCCTTCAAAACACACCTGAGCTAGTGTTTGCAGGGCTGTTTTTAGGTCAAATGCACTGTAAGGAGGTGGTAGGGAGAGGACAGGCAGTTTTCTAAACATGAAAAAGCTGACTCTGCTAACATTCTCTCTGGTTTGGGTTTTATATTATAGTAGGCAAGTACAACAGATCTACTGGCATGCTTGTGCTGGATTATGATAGTATATCAGGTGGCATGTGGTGGACCAACATGCACTTTAGATGAGGTAAAAGTGAGTGAGCAAGGCAAGAGGCATGGGGTGAAACTGCAGTGCCAAGGTGGATGGGGACAATGAGCACCAGAAGGTGAGACTGCTCTCCCTGCTCAGCAGAAACAGCGATAAAGATGAGGCAGGTGCAGCTGACCATGTCTCTGACAAAGGAAGGGGCATGGAAGAGGATGATGCATCCTTGCAGCTGCATCAGGAAGTTTGACACATGCCCCTGTGTCCTATTATGCTGATCCTCTGCCCCGACTAAGCGTTGCCTGGATCAGGAAAGCAGCTGTAACAGTGGCCAACAAAGTTTTTTTATGATAGCTTCGATCTTCTCCCTGCCTGGGAACAATTAGCCTCTCAGTTTGTCTTAGACCTGCTTTAATGTACTCTTGAATGAGTCATGGCAAACAACAGGAGCTCCGCTGGTGCAGCAGAATGCTTGAGCAGAAAGGGCCTGCCCTCGGGAGTGAGAGTGAGTCAGCTGTGCTGGAAACGCATGTTAGAGGCTACTTCTCAACACTCTGCTCTTCTGCCCTGCCACAGCACCTTCATAGAATGGTTTGGGTTGGAAAGGACCTGAAGATCATCTAGTTCCAACCCCCTGCCATGGGCCGGGACACCTCACACTAGATCATGTTGCCCAAGGCTCTGTCCAACCTGGCCTTTAACAGTGCCAGTGATGGAGCATTTACCACTTCTTAGGGCAACCTGTTCCAGTGCCTCACCACCTCACAGTAAAGAGCTTCTTCCTTATATCTAACATGAACTTCCCCTGTGTAAGTTTAAACCCACCATCCCTTGTCCAATTGCTTCAGACGGAGGAAAGTCAGTTGTTTCCCAGACTAGCACCCCTGCCAAAGAGCAGCTGCAGGACCGAGCCAGAGAAGAAACAAGTGAGGGTCCTGTTTAAGCTCAGTGAGGAAGCACCAGCATTACCCTGGCCAAAGCAGTGAGCTTCAGAGCCCTGCCATAAGGTGGGCTCACTCCCATCCACAACGGTCTCAGTTCAAGTGCAGTTATAGACTGTTTTAATCGCATCAGTGCAGAACTCTGCATGGACCCTTATTTTCATGTCAGGTGAGTCTGGGGTGCTGGGAAATGAACATGCTGCAATGGGAGACACGTGATTTGGGTCTGGCTCTGCAGACGTCTGCTTTTACCCCATGATGACTCAGCCTTTCTCCCAGGAACAGGCTTGCATTCAGCTGAAAGAATAGCTACATGCCCCTGTGCACCAGTTTACTAAAGCAGCGCAGCCAAGGCCAAAGGATCTTGAAATCCCAGGGACCAAATGCCTCCTGTCAGCAGGCCTGGAGGCAGCCGTCGCTTTAGACAGGGTCGTCAGAAAAGCATTGCATCTCGAGGTCTGAAGGGAGGAGTGGAAGCCCGAGACACATATTGAAGGGAAGCCGAAGAGGCAGCAAGCAAAGGACGAGGGCTGGGAGTTGAGGAGAGCGCATTTACTACCGGCCAAGCTTGTAACTATTTTGGTGCAGTTAGCTCCTGTCTGTCACTCTCAATAAAAGTGTTATTGATTAGCATGTGACTTTCTTGTAGAAAGCTGGCCAGGAGCCGAGGTGGAAGGACTCCAGAGGGAAAAGAGAACGGCTTGGCTGGTACGAAGCGGCAGGGGGGGAATGGAGGAGGAGGAAAAGGGAAGCTTATACACATAAAATTTTGAAAAGAGTAATTAATTCTGATCTTTACAGCGATCCATTCAGATTTTCACAATATTATAAATCAAATGCCTGTACCTTCCTATTAGCATTTGCACTGGGAAGGGATCATGGGGAAAATTGGTCAGCTGAGAGTGCCAGTGCCATGGGGAAGGACTCCAGCTCAGGGAAAGGAGGACGGTTTGGGCTGCTCATTTCAGACCACTCCTGTGCCCAGGCCCATGGAAAACCAGTGAGGGTGGATGCATGGCCCTTCAGGAGGTGCATGGTCCCTCATCCCACCTCCACTGCTGTCCTCTTAAGGCTGTACCAAAGGAAAAGGCAAATGGCATGCAAATCTTCCTGAAGGTGTTACTATTTCTTCTAGCTTAACTGGAAAAGTAGAAAATTCCCTACAGAGGAACAGAGGGCAGGAATGGAAGAGCAGAAAATAGATACTTTCTACATTGATTTAGAAATAAGCTTAATTTTAAAAAAATCTAGGTTTTCCCTGAAATGTTTCATTGTAATTGCTTTCTTATGGAAAGATTTCTCTAAAACCTGCTTCATTAACCACAGAATCCCATTTTTCATGAACAAATTTCACTTCCCCCCACCCCCACGCCCCTCTCCTTCAAACTACTTCCTCTCTCATGGAGGCTTTGAAAAGTCATCTGGAGCTCTTAGGAAGAACATAAATGTGGAATAGGAACAGTAGTGGAAGATTATTCATTGAAATACATGGCAAAAGGAAGTCCATCATCATCAAGTAACTTTTGCCCTACCGTTTAGAGAGAGAAAGAGAAAAATCTTGATATCTGATGGATTTCCTACTTATGTATCTGGAAGATACACTCCCCGTAGAGAATCCTCCCAGTTCCCATCATTAAGCTGGCCTTTCAGCAAGCTGGGCACTGCTTCCTTGGACGTTCACAGGATAGAGAGGCTATAGAGCTATGATGAGAGGCACTGGAAGAGCTCTGAGCAGGGAGCTCGACAGAGGATAGCACATAGTGTTGAAGGCTGGAACCAGGGACACCGACAGGGTTACAGGATCAGACTTGTTCACTGGACACTCAATATTTAAAAGCATTTTTGGTCTGTTCATCTCCTTTCCAAAGAATAAGAATGCTCCTGATGTTTATGAGACACATCTTAGCAATACAAATCCAGATACCTACAAAGACCTAATCGGGCACAAGTGTGTCAAGAAACAACCACCAGTAAAGCACAAAGCACAGCTCTCCACTTCCCCCTTTTCAACACTCAACTCTTGGATTTAAAGGTCTCTTGTTGCCACACACTCATTTCAGGACTATCAATGTCCTGACCTTCGGTTTCTCTCCATTTCTTTAGCTCTTTAATGGAAAACTCTTCTGACACCCCTGTTCCCTAAAGCACACACGCTTTTATATGCTAGCTATCCAGCCACTGCTGCAGGACATTGACACAACAGCAGGCTGATTCAATAACGACCAGTTTCTGGTGCCAATTATTCTGGAGTGCTGTGACAATGACACTGTTAGCTGTGCTCCATAGGACAACTATGAAGATGTAGTCAGGCAGCTTACACCCTGCACTGAGGTAGCATTGGGGCTGTGTTATGTGACAGCGCTTGGGAGCTTTAAGGCAGAGTTAAGAGTTAATTCTGCCACAGCATCGACACAATCCTTGGAAGCCTGTATTATCTCAATCTTCAAGCAACACAATTGCCACATGCAACTTGGTTGTCACATTGTCCCCTCGCCACAATACATCTTCCCATCAGGCCTTTGCCACCCTCTTTCCTCGACACCAGCAGCAATATCCTGGAAGGGGCCCCATTAAACCACCAGCCCAGCTGGCTTTGCTCCTTTCCCTGAGTGCATCTGTGGCCACACTCTGCCAAGGAGGGCATCTCCCTATGGCTTTCTTCACTGGCCTAAACACAGGTGTTTGGTGCCATTTGGGACGCCTTGGGGTGCCCAAGACATCTGCACAGAAAAGGCAGATATGACGTGGGACTACAGGAAACCTGTGCCCATCTGTACCAGTGGCAAGAAGCCAGGCAGGACACCAGAAAGCTACTAAAGCAAGTGACTCAAGCACCAAACACTGCTTCCAACTGGCAAGCTCGGGGGGTGGTATAATGTTGGTTCTCAGATGTTGTTAGAAGCAAGGACAAAGGAGTCCTTTCTGCTGATACCTGATGGACTTTGGCCTTCTCAGCAGCAGGCTCAGGGGAAAGCTTCTAGAATATTTATCCAGCAAAGGACAGGTTAAAAACTGGCACTGTGCTCTGAGGATGGAAGGCAAGACACAGTTGTAATTCAATAGAGAAGGAAGTTACGGATTCCCCACCACCACTCTCTGCTTCCTTCTCTTTGCACCACCCCAGCATGGTTATTAGCAAAGGGCACTAGGTGGAAGGGCACAATTTGTGTGGGAAATCCCAAATGATAATATGAATAACTAACTTAAATGCTTTTTCTGCTTATTTCTTCTACGCTGCTTCCCTCTCCAATACTTGCTTTTTAGATTCATTTCTTGTTTTCTATTCCCTGTTTCCCCACTGCTGCCAGCTCTTAGCTTCATTTACTAGTTTTGATTGCATGTTATTTACTTAGCACCCGTTGATTTGTCCCCTCAGGACTTCACCGTTTTAAGCAAAGAGAATGAGTAAGATTATAAGTGGACGTAATTTTACAGAAGAAAGGAAAACAATCACTGTAGCTTCCTTCTCACTAGAAAAAAACAAAAGCAAATCCATCTGAAAGATGTTTCAGCAGTTGGTCACAGATGAGCTGATCACAAAATGGCAACCACAGAAGCGGTCAGGGTAGGAGTGACAAGAAGTCACAGTGTATGCAAAGCGGCGTCTAACTGGTTTAGATCAACTCAACTCACATTATCTTTTAAACCACACAAGCCTTCACAAACACAAATCAGTCCTCCTCTCAGCAGATCCATGAAGCATGCTGGGTTGTAGTTTGGAAACCAAACACTGACCCAAGAAAGCACGAGGCCTATAGACTCACAGAGATGTCACAAGAGGCTGAGCTAACCAGAGGTTCTAACATGTTCCCAGCAAAATTCAACACAGAAAGTTTCAAGAGGCAACTACGTTTGAAAAGGGTGCTTCCATCTTAGTGTTACTCTGCCTTCAATATTGGCCTGATTGCCTCAGTGTGCTGCCACCTCCTCCATCAGCACAGCAACTTCCCAACCAGTGGCAGCCACCACTTGATGTCTTCCTTGGGAAAACATCCTACAGCCAGGTAAAAATATACAAGATAACCTAATTTCTTCACTGCCCCTATGCAGTCTGCCCAAACCATTATCAGAAACAGCAAGCAGGACCCTAGCCATTTCATTTTTATTCTACATACAAACAACATATTTCTCAAAGAATCACACAATCACTTATTTACCCAGTAGCCTACTGTGAACACAGTTCAGTCTATGGCATGCACAAAGACAGCTTGCTTCTATTATGGTTTCAAGGCCAGGTTGGACGGGGCTTTGAGCAACCTGGTCTAGTGGAAGGTGTCCCTGCCCGTAGTAGGGGGTTGGAGCTAGATGACATTAAGGTCCGTTCCAACCCAAACCATTCTATGATTTTATAGTTGGTTTGGGGTTTTTTCCATTTAGACAAATGGTAAAACATCACAGGAAGTAAAAACCTCATGAACGCAGCAGCTTTCTCTGTCCCTCTCTCTCTGCAAGGGCCTGAGCTGTTCACCAAATGGCAGGCTGACTCAGTGCTGTGGCTGGACTAGTCTAAATCTTGACATCCTTTCAAGCCTATCATTTTTATGATGCCATCTTATGTAGTAGGTCATTAGTCACTTAAGTCGCACGGTATTTTCACTGCCTCCTTACTGGATGCCCAATGCTTTAAACGGAAGAGCAGACAACAAGTCATTTCATCATATGGTTGTGGGTACTTTTATAATGAGCAAGCAGTTTGGCCAGAGATGTGTATTAGTTTTTAGGACTCATTTTCACATGCAGTCAACCACCTTTCCATACTTATCAACAGCAAAAGAAGGGATATTTCCACCATTTACAACAAAATGCAATGTACAAACATCCCTGAGTACCATTGCATATACTCTTTTAGGACCAGCTTCTCCAGTTGTGCAGAAACAAGAACTGCAGCGGCACTAAAAAAGGAACCGAGTTCAAAGAACAAAACATATGTGCTTCTGAGAGAACACATTAATTCTCAGCACTGGGTCATCATATCAACCCCACTTGAAATCCTCTCTTTTTAATCCAAGGTCTTTTTCCTTTCCTGAGATGCAGAGTTTTACAGGTAGAATATTCAAGAGCACACAGCACTTACCTTTGACTTCAGTGTGAGTACACATAGGTGAGTTGCAAGTGTTCTTAAAATCCTCCCGAATGTTCATCATCACCGTATATCCTCTCTTGATCCTTGAGTTTCTCACCCCTCTCAATACTTTCCTACCACCTTACATGTTAGTTTTCTTCAGAACTTTGTTACTCAAATTTGACTAGAATTTAATTCACACCAAAAGAAACAACTGGAAAAAGAGAGCCATGAAGCAACAATGCAGGGTACAAAGAAGTACGTTGTTTCTGAAAGCAAGTGGAAAACATTTTTCAGTTCTCAGTTGACAAGAACGGCTTAAAATACCAATACATGCTCCATTCACCACTGGACCAGAAGATGCACCACATGGGAACAGCGGATCACTGACAACAGGAATAGAACAAGAAAAATTGCTCTGTTTTGAGACCACGAAAGGAGGAGCTACATGGAGTAAAGTGTCCTCCGCCACCTTGTAGATGGAGCATTCAGAGCAGAAGTAAAGAGAAGCCTGCAGTGAGCAGACAGCCGTGCATGTGCTGGCTGGTTGGTTGTCCAGCAAGGTGAAACGATATTGAAGAGGCATTTCCATTGTGAAGACTTTGTGAAAGGTCTGCTGAAGCTGATGGGAAGAACATTTTTCAAAGCTATCCAGACAACAAACTGCACTTCCCACAATAAAAATACCCATTAAGCTCCATTATGGTTATTTTTATTGAAGCTCGTCTAGACATTCAAGTACTGTTTTTATTCATCTCCAGATAAATAGAGATCTAGACAAAGATGGAACCACTGCTGCTGTGTAGGTCAGGCTACATAATGGCCCAGTCATTATCCTATCTTTGAGAGTGACCAGAACAGAATAAGCATTCAAACTTCCTTCATTACCAAATGCCCTCTCAGTCTAGGGATGTACCTCTGACTCATACTCTGCATCGCTGTGTTAAACAGTTCCTCAGCAGTTTTTTATCCTTTATGCATTTAATATTTGGAAATAAAAGAAGGAAATTTGGCTTATTCTTCTGTTGATGAAACAAACCTCATTTAAAAGCTTGTCTTATTCTAAGATCTGCATAAGATCCTTCAAGTCTACTTAATCCTAAAATACCAAACACTGTAAGAATCCTTTTTAAATGGTTTTCAGAAATCGGAAACACTCAGCAGTTTCTCCTAAGGCTAATATGAGCTTTAAGATGTCCTGGGCTTTTAAACAAATACAAATTATGGGGTTTAGGCTTCAAATATATGCTGCCAGCTAACTCTGGACCCTTTCAGGTTTGGAAATTATAGTTTCCAAGTTTTTTCTTCGCAAAGAAAGAACCTGAAACCATGATCCTGGCCAGGACTGTAGTATCTCGCCTGTGCTGTCTGTGTCCTGGTACGATGCACAGGGCATATCTGAACCTGACTGTTCCATGACATGGAAGCTTCTGGCTCTAGAAACAGCTAGAAACTGTCGAGGCTCCCTCAGCCTGGCTGGTTCAGAAGGAGTAGGACAAGCTCATCTGGGATTGATGCTGAGGTTAAGAAATCTATCACTTTTTATTGCTCCTGCTGATGTATGACACGCCATCCTTCATCTCTTTGTAATGTAGAGTGCCTGCATGTTGGCTTACATTATACTGTCAGCTCCACTTTTACTCCCTCCTCCCCCTACTCCATTTGGTCTGTTCATGCTAAAAATAACATCAAGATTCATGTCTATGAAAGAGATGGGCGCCAAAGAGAGGAAAACTTGCTGACTAAAAGACTCACAACCATACTTATCACCTTCCACTGCAAGCCTGGATCATCTCTATTCAAAAAACTTTATTCCCAACTCTGGAAAGTAGGTGAAAAAGTTCCAGACTTGAGGAGATTATCCGATATCTATATCAAAATCTTTTCAGCAGTGCAAGTTGAGCCAGATGGGAGGCTTTTGAGCATTCCACACTCCTATCTTCTCCATGGCATGAGCAAAGGCCGATGTGAGGGTTTAATGGGTGGCTTATTCAAGAAAGGACACGGAAGTCCAAGCAAAGAGTCTGCACCTTCATCTTAAGGCCCCTTAAGTTTTGCACCAGGTCTCAGACATGCCTGATGTGCAACAGATCCATCTCTTGTTTGAAAGCCTGACTGACAGATCTTCCTTTCCAGACAGTAAGCACATGCTTTCAGGGCAGAAAGGAGCTTTAGCAAAAGTATGTACAAGGAATTTGTTCTGCTAAATCAAGTGGCACATGTCTGCTCTCTAAGCTTGTAACATAGCTTGCCCCTACATAGTACTGAGGGGCTCCAGGCCATGGGAGATGTGCTTTTGCAGTAAGATTTCTAATGCTGCTCCTCTCTAGTAATTCCAGGCTGGTTTTCTTCTTTTTGGTTATTGTTCTTCTCTAAAATCAGAGGTCTTTTCTTTCTTAAAGCAGAGCTACAGTACTATAATATCCTAATTTGTATAATTGCTGTCTATCTTAAAGTTTCCCCTGCAGTTTCAATTACACGTCTCACTTTAATTAAACTTAATTCTTGTCCCAGACTGGCATAAAGCATAGCTAACAGTCACGGTTATCCTGCTCTACCCCAAAGCTGGCTGCACTGTCCTAGTGGGATGGCTGAATATAAAGCAGATGGAAGCCACCTGGCATAAAATGCATCTGTAGAAATGTGAAACATCGATCATGAACTACGCTCACCTTCCTTTTGCATCTGGAGGAATACAGTTTGAACCAGGGAAACTCGCAGAGAGTTAAAGGAGCACAGCAGAAACAAAACAGCCAGCCTGGCTTCCTGGGTAAAGGAATGGAAGAGGTGAAAAGCTGGACTGAGCAGGCTGAAGACCCTCTATAGGGTCTCTAGGGGATGAAACCCCATACTTCAAGTGCTGCAAGAGGGAGAGGAAGGTGAGGGCTGGCGTGGGGTTTGACATACAGGCACAGTAGGGCAGCTTCCATAAAGCAGCCTGTCGTGTAAACAAGATGTACCTTTGACATCCTCCCCTTCGGGGCACCAAGGCATGAAGCAGGAGATGTATTTCAAGCCGAACAGGTGATTTGTAGGTGCTAAGTGTTCATAAAGACAAGATTAAAGAGCTCTCTGATAGCAGGGCAGTAAATCATTCCCCACCTGCAGAGTTGAGTGCCGGGCACGGATGCTCCTCCGACCCTGATTAAATAAAGGATGGCTCAGCAAGACGGGGGCTAAAGTTAGCTGACAGCTCTTGAGTGAACTGGTGTCCTGCCTGCTGCCGTTGCAGCTGATGGCTAATTTTCTCCCAGAGGAACCTTTGCAAAGGCTGGTAATTAAAACTGGTGGAAGGCAATCAGGCTCATGGGAAGGCAGGCCAGTCTGTCCACTTTCCCCAGCCATCAACCTCCCCTGACTGAAAACCTGCATGGGTCAAAGCTGCTCCTGTTCAGAATGCTGTAAGGACTGTAACATTGCTGGGTGAATAAAATCGCAAGGCCTGGTGCTTTCACTTGCTCCAGTGAAAGAAGGCTAAAAATAAATACCTAGTAACTTTACATCCATCATGCAACAAGCTCCAAGTGTCCTGTGTGCAGTTTTGAGGGTCAAATACACACCCACGTATGTACACATAAATATATATATGCATTTATATATATATGTACCAATAATACTCATGTTTTCATAGCATCCAAAGCTCTCCCCTGGGAATCATGCTTTCCCCTACCCAGTCAGATGGTGAAAGTAATTATCTGAGCATTATATACTGGGAAGCAATGACCCAGAGGAGGGAGGTTTTGCAGTCAAACACTCATAGAGTTCACCGACAGAGGAGGTAACAGAACCCAGGCTGCATCAAGTCCCAAATCTCCTTCCTAACAAAGCACATGTTTAGACTAAAGAAGCAGGTTTTGTTTTAAATTACCTATTTTACTAGGCTAGATAGGACCCAAAAGAACTTAATGGAAGAGAAACTTAATGGGACCTCATTAGATTGTTATAACATTTCTTCTGCACTGTGCTATTAGCTCTTTAAAATAGATTATCAGAAAGAACACACTTCACAGATTTAAATTACTCGTGGCTTCTGCCTTACCTGAATTATTTCTTTTACTTTTTATTCATCTGGGGTTTTCAGACTAGATTGGTCAGACTTTTTTTTCTCCTATTTCTAGATCTAAAGATACTTGTACAGAGATGTCACAGTTGGGTTGTCAGACCTTTAGTGACACTGCTCAATCCTAAAGAGAATAATCTTTTTAACTGATGGATCCTGATTTTTGAATATTTTGCAGTAAATCTAAGCAACAGGGATTCTTCTTTTTTTTAAGGGGCAACATAGTAACAGTATAGGAACTCTAGGGTTTTTTTGGGGTTCCCCCCCTTTGTCACTGTATTGAAGCTAAAAATACCCAAAGATCATGGAAATCCCAAAGTCGGAGTCTCGTGTTGGACTTACAATAGCAACATTTTCTAACTCACATTTGCCCCACTGTAAGAAGGAAAGGCAGAGCGAAAGAAGGATCTGGAGCACTAAATAGTCCTGATCAGGTGTTTTAATTCCCACCTAACTGAAATTCACCATGTAGCTTGTTACAAAAGCTTTGGCAAGAATAGGAGATGGAATTGAAGAGCCTGTTTCTCTTTCACACATGTTCTAGTGATCGCTCGAAGATGCAATCAACAAAGAAAGGAGAACAGGTAGAATAAGAGGATAGGGAGACCTAAACCTGAGCAGTCCCATGTCATTGCTTTTCCTGAAGGATGTCTGCTTGTTTTGATGCTTTTCCAACCACTTAATTACCTGCACTGAAAGAAAACCCCAATAGAAGTAGCTGCTGCTTCACAGTTCATGATGTCTTATGTTTAGCAGCCTGTGTCCACACTCTCCTGCAGCAGACTGAGAAGAGCACATGCGGAAGAGCTAAGGGTATTTTGTTCCCACTGGTATCTCCTGCTCTTCACAGTACCATGAAAATGAATTTCCCTATGGGAACAGTAATTTCATGTTTTATAAACTCTTCCAGCTTACTTCTATACTACCATTTATTCACTTCAAAATACTGCCTTGCTTTCTGCTGATAGCAAAAAGGCTCAGCCCCTACAGCCTGCCCTGTCCCACTTGGTGGGTGTAGGGGGAGCTGATCTTCTACCAGACTCTTGCTGGGTTCATAGGGGAATCCACAGGCCCTCCAGAGGTTGAAATACGAAACAATGATTAATTTTAGTGTGAACTTCACTAAAACTGTGTCCTAAACACAGTGACACTAAAACAAAGTCCTAGCAAGTCCTTATTCTTATAAAAGAACATAGAATCATAGAATGGTTTGGGTTGAAAGGCACCTTCAAAGCTCATCTAGTCCAACCCCCCTGCAATGAGCAGGGACATCTTCAACCAGATCAGGCTGCCCAGAACCACATCCAGCCTGGCCTTGGATGTCTCCAGGGATGGGGCATCCACCACCTCTCCGGGCAACCTGTGCCAGTGTTTTACCGCCCTCAGTGTAAAGATTTTTTTCCTCCCCTCTATTAGTTTAAAACCATCACCCCTCATCCTATTGCAAGAAACCCTGCTGAAAAGTCTGTCCCCATCTTTCCTATAGTCCCTTTTAAGAACTGAAAGGCCACAATAAGGTCTCCCTGGAGTTTTCTCTTCTCCAGGCTGAACAACCCTCATTCTCTCAGCCTTTCCTCATAGAAGAGGTGCTCCATCCCTCTGATCATTTTTGTGGCCTTAGATCCAAAATAAAGGGAGTAAAGGAGAAAGGAAAGAAAACCAAGTGAAATAAGATCACCATCCTGTGGATCCAGCTCCGTCTTCTCTGTCAGCTAGTTGAAGTCCTTTCAGTTGTGGTCCTTTCAGTCAGTGATCCTGCTGAGGTACAGGGTAGAAAGGCACACACCACGAGGCTGAACCCCTGCTGCTTTTTTATAGGGTCAGGGGTCTCTTGGAATCCTCCCACAGGCAGAGACTCATTTGCATGCCTGCACGTGGAGCAGTGAGCTATTCTGGAAGGTTCCAGGTGATGACAGGCGTCTCTGGTGAGCCCCAGACTCAGTTAACTCTGTGCTTTTAATGACAGGCTCCGCTGTGTCTCTGTCGCTGTCTCTGGGCAGTTTGTTGCCTGGGCAATTAATCTTCTTGGCCTCAGGGCAGACAACACGAGAACACCATCCACTTCACGGAGCTCTGCCCTTTGCCCAAGGACAACACACTGCTCACCACCATCAGGCTCAGCCTCCCTCAGTTTCTTCTGTCTTTCAAGTTGAGACCCCAGAAAGGGTCCCTTGACCATCACATAACCAACCCCTTTTCTTCTGCCTCCTTATTGGTCCAGTAGCCAAAGACTCTGCTGTTACACTGCAGGACACTCCAGCTCAGCTCTATGTTTCACTAATCCTGGGATTTCACTGGTTGTACCCACTTTTTTAAATATACATGCACAAATACACACTTGTCTGCAGAGCTCTGGCAAAGAAACCTTGGCTGTGAAGGGAGTTACTCTTGCAGAAGAAAGCTGAAGGCCTCTTTCCATGCCCACCTCCCCAAGATGCTATTTCATCACACCGACCTTTGCATATTTGTCCTCTGCTTGAAACTGAAGGCCTGCATTAAATCATGGTCCTACATTTAGCATTAAATCATGGTCCTACATTAACATTAGCACCAGTGGACTGATTCCTTGCATCTCAGATGTGGACCTTGTAGACAGTACACAATTTGATATCGAGTCAATATTTGCCACTTTCTAGTTCTCTTAGAAGAGGACTTCTCCTTGCTCTGGGCCAGGGTGACTCCGGATGCACCAGAGCTAGATTCCTGCCCTACTGTAATCTCTAATTAACCTTTTGTTTCATTTTAACCAAACATGTAAAAACATTGGTGTATAGACACTACCCAGACATTTGCTCTGCGGTATAAGTACTGGTGGTTCACCACATTCTGATCTTTAGGCCTGAATTCTGAAATAGTCCTTGAGTAGGTTTGAGCTAGTATCTACAATGCATTCACTGACTCAGAGCTAACTGTTAGCTGTTTACATTCCTCCTCTTCTTTAACATCAGTTAATTTACACATACCAACAAAGAACAAGGCAAAGCAGGGATAAAAACAGGCAACACCAAAGGTACTGAGTGAAGGACATAACAACACGATGGATGCCTCATCCCTGGCACTGTACAAGGCCAGATTGGACAGGGCTTGGAGCAACCTGGTCTAGCGGAAGGTGTCCCTGCCCATGGCAGGGGGTTGAAACTGGATGATCTTAAGGTCCCTTCCAACTCCAACAATTCCATGGGCAGGGGCAAACTCAGGACATGAGTCCTTCAGGGCAAACTCCACCCAAAAGTACCTAAGACATATCAGGCGCATTGCACTGGGCATTCACCCATGAGCTGTAGCAGCCAAATGGAACAACCTTGTGTTCAGTTGTAGAAAACCATGCCTCTAGGGAGCTACACAGATACCTTCTGAAAAATGGATTCCCTTCTAATAAGGAGGAAAGAGAGAGCACAGGGATTAAACCACAAGCCCGCAAATGGAAAGGAGCGGGGAGAGAAGGCAGCTGGATTCAGCGCCTTTCCCTGCCAAACCCTTGGCATCCCCACTTCTCGTCTGTGCAGCGTTCTCCCTTTTCTATAAGGTCCAGGCAGATGAATGCCTTAGAGACTACAAAGAGCTTTTTTGCTTGTGGTATTAGTGGGGACCACCTACATATCTTGGATGGCTCCCTGGAAAGCCGTGACGCGGGCTGGAGCAGCATGCCTGCCCCTGTGTTCCCGTGCCTCTCGCTGCCACCCCCTGCGCCTGCCACCCTCACCAGCTGCCACTGCCGAACGTGGCACTGGCTTTGCCAAGAACAGGGAGCCTCTGAGCAGAGCTGCCCAAGCAGTGCCAGTGCCTCAGCCCCACTCGGCTCCCTGCGCCTTTCCCCTTGATTTACGTAGCTCCGCAATGTTATTTATCAACTGCTCCATAATTAATCAGACGCAGAGCTTGGCAGCACTAAATGAGCAGCCTGTCTCCAGCGCTCCCCACCGCCACCAGCCCCCTTCCCCTCCCGGCTCCCATGCTTTATCGCACGCCACAACACTGGAGCCTGCATTCAGTCGCTCCTCATAATAGCAGCCAGGGGGGCTTTTCAAATGATCTCATCTCACCAGGAGAGCAGACACTCATCCTGCCAGACTGGCAGGAAGAGAGGAATTAGCATCCAGGTAAATGCCAGCTTCCTGATAGTTATCCCACCAGCCACCTGGCTAAAGAGCTGCAGCCGCTCTGCGATTAAATATCTTGCTGTTCTCTGGTTCCCGACCTGCCCCTGCCACCATGGCCTGTAATTTCTCCCCTTTCCATTGGATTGCTTTCTCTCACTTTCTCCCCTTGCCTCTCACCCCAGCACTCTCCATTACAGACTCTGCTTCTGCCTGTTTCTCATGTTGCATTTATTTGCACATTTACTCTTGCTGCTTCTCCCTTTCTCCCCCAGTCCCTTCTCACATAAGCCCCAGATCAAGGACATTGTACGCAAGTAAAATTGCTCTGTGTTTTCATGACCAAAGATGTAAGAGGAACCTGGACTCCAAAAGTCCTTCAGCTCAAATCTATCAGATATAAAGACCACAGATCCTAATCCGCTAATGAAGTTTTGCATCTGAGTCAGATTAAAAAGCAAGGCTCGGGAGACATGGGGTGTGTTCCTAGATACAGAGGGCATGGACTGACATGCTATTAGCAAGACATGCTGCACCTCAATTTACCTGTCATTAAAAGATAGACGACAGAGATGCTAACTGACCCAAACTGATACGGTGTCCATGCTTGTAAAAGCACTCACATACTCAAGGTTAAAGTGGAAGACTTTAGGGATTGGATAGAGATCTAAAAATCTCTCTCCCTTTTTCTCAGTATTGAGGCTGGGATTGAACGCCTAACTTTTCTGAATCAACCTGTGGGAACAAGGTGGGGACTACACCATTAGGAAAACTTGACTTCATCTCTCTAGCTTTATTCCTGCTTTTTTCACGCTAAGGTTGTCCTTCGTGGGAGCCATGCCTTACAAAAGCTTTTGCAAGAGGGAGCTGTGATGCTGTGCAGCCTTCACAGAGGACATGGACACTGAGCAAGGCGGAGGCACCAACTCTCAGTGGTGACTGAGCAGCACATCTTGGCTTGCCACGTCCTCTTACCACAAAAGCATAGGAAATATGGGTGTTTTCCTGGACCTCAGCTGAGCTCCCCACACTTCATAACTCTCCAGCCAGTAGCATGCTGCCTAGCTAGCATATAATGAACACTGAACCCTTCTGAAACCAACCGCCGTTTATGATTAAGTTGAGGTAAGGTCTTCAGATAAACAGGGCTAAGGAAGAGAATATAAGTTTTTTCCTACTGCAAAATAACAACATAAACCTGTCAGCTTCTGCCACACTGACATCCTTTGCAAGAATGTTTATGGGGAAGAGACCTGAACAAGGGATCCTGAAATACAGCACCAGTTAATAGTAGCCCCTTCTGTTGTCCCACTGCACATAGGTAAAACAGAGCTCATGTTAGTAAGGATTACCTAAATACTGAGCACAGACTTAAAGAGAGGAACCAGAGGGGTGGTAAGAATTTTGTTGTATTCACTTGCCTGTGCTTTTCGTGCTAGAATGTATTGCTTTTATGCTGCTTTAAGAGTGCAAGTGGGAAGCAAAAAAATAAGAGAGAAAACCTGGAAAAATCTAGTGTAAAACATTATTTATTTATTTGAAGGCAGGTGGAGGGGTATAATGGGTAAAACAAGGAGACTGGAAGCAGAGGTAAAAGTAGTAAGGAAGGCAAGCTGTAGAAAATAGAGCCAGTAGGAAATGAGGCTGAGAGATATAGAAAGCACTGTTCAAAAAGCTTTGATTTTAGCTCTACTACGTGGATGCTCAGCAGAACTTTTGCTCCCGGGTTTTGTTTCTCATGGATTTCTAGCTGACAATCCTGTACTTTCCCCTTGGCTGAGGGCATGGAGCACATGTAAAATGTCAGCATTGAACCTCCTTGGAGCCTTTTCTCCCTTTCTCTGTAGGACTTCTGTTCTCTCAGGGGACTCTTGGAAAAGATGCACAACCAGCAGTTCAAAAACCATTTCAGAAGTATAGTTGGGCTTAAAAGTCTCAGGTGGACGGAACATCATCCAAACTGGGAACTAATTATTTGGTGGATTAAGGCCACTGGCTGGGTCTGCAGAGCTAGCAGATGGGCAAGAATGTGGTGGAGTCCTTATTCAGGATGGATGGCATGGTGTGAACATCTGTCTGCTGCAAGCAAGAATATGTTTCGGGTCCACTTGATCTCAAAAGCAGGAGTGCAACTTCCTACTTGGACACAACTCACAGAAACCAAAACTGCATTGAGGGGCTTTTTCATGTGATAAGATCAAAGGGCTGAGACTTGGCTTTGCGTAAGGGATTTGGATGAGCCTCACAGCATTGAAGAGAGAGCATCTTAGATAGAGCTATAAAAGTCACTACTATAAAGACATTGCTTTACAAAACCTTTTGCCACTAGGTTATGAGTTTGAATCCCATGTATTCTGGTGACACATTAAAATCATTACCATTGCCATCTGACCACGCTGCGGTGGTCTCTGCATGAAGAAAGTTTTGTGGCCTTTAGCCAAATCCCAGTGAGCTCATTTAAATCACTAGTAGCAATGAGAGTAAGGATAGCTGATCCAGTTCTGCCAGAAGAAGGCATGGTAAATTGACACAAATGGAGAACTACCCTATAAGAAGGAGCTGGGGTAGATCCATCCACAGAAATAAAATGAAGTCCTTAGCAAGATGATGTTTCAACCTATGCAAACATTAGGACTAAATGAAACAACCCTAGACGCACATACTCCCTTAGTTGAAGTCTGCCATGTCAACTAGCAAAATACATTATATTCCACCATAGCTCAGCAACCGGAGCTTCTAGTATTCCCAGAAGGGCCATCCAGCTGTTGGCACATGACAAATACATGGCAGTTTGTAAAGACATTCAACAGAGTATTGGTAAAAGAATCACACATATTTCAGCAGCAAACACATAGGCTAATGGAGTTGCTCCTTCTTATGTGTGGTTGCTGCTACAGAAGGGTAAAACCACTGGTACATTCCTTGGAGCAGAGAAGATCCAGGTCTTTGGAAAGCCCTATACAAGAACTGCAGCAGTGCTTGACAAGAAAGTCAGGAGGAAACTAGTGGAAATTGGATTTCTCTTCCCCTCTTCCCCTCTTCCCACATAAACACGCATTTTCTGATAGCAGCCAATGCAGGACACCACCAGCTTTGCCCTGATGCTACACAAAGATCACTGCTGCATTGAGTAGAGATGCATACAGATCAGCTGTAAATGGGCTAGCTCCAATGCTGGAAGCAGTTTAACCCCAGCAGCATGGCACTTAGGCTGGGGCAGTTTGCCCTGCTGAGACACAACACTAGAAAACCACAATATGCCCACAGGGTTTTGAACTCCATCGATCTTCAAATTAATGAATAAGGAGTATCCATTTTGCAGAGGAAAAGGATGTGGAACAAGGAGGGGCTGTGGCAGACCTACCCAAGTAGCTGCCCGTGTGCCATTTCCAGTGCTCCCATCACCTTGCTGTCCTCATCCTTGCAGCACATCTCCTTCCCTCACAACTCTGCAATGGCCATTTCCCCAGTGGGCCCAGACACATCACAACATTTTAGCAGCGCAAAGAACAAGGCAGAGGAGGACTGTCTGAAAATGACAAACAGAATTAGCCTGGTGCTATGCAGGGCAGCAGCCGGAGCCAGCACTGCTATTTACAAGTGATGCGGCTTGCAAAAAACAAACATCTCCCCATGGCCCAGGGGGGCTCTGCTCTAACTAATGTGTTGTGTGGCACTGAAGGCAGATTATTAATCTCCCATCACACCACCTGTCTTCACCACCCTTTTCCCTTATCCAACATATTTCTCTCCATCCCTCCAGTTGCAGATACCATTTACAGAAAAGGCGAGTGAAGTTTATCACTGCCACCTATTGGCATTTGCCCTGCAGGAAGAAGAGGAGGACATGGCAATGCTATGCCTCAAAACATCACCACTTCTCCGTTCTATGGCTCCATGTAAAACTCTAGACCCTTTGATGCTCAGTGAGTAAACATCCCATCCTGGATGGACCTATAAACTAGTTAGGAGCAATGCTACATTAGCAACAGCACTGTATACAGTCAGTCCCGTTGTTAACAGTTGTGGTGGTGGTGGTTTGGTTGGGGTTTTTTCCTTTCTTTTTCACTTATAGGACCGAAGACCAGCACTGCCTCTGCCATCCGGATATAGCAACTCACTTGGAGTAGGCTAAAGGATGTTTGATACCACATGACCTCATGTGTTTTGGACATACCTTGCAAATCCTTATAATCACTGCAGAGCTCTCTCCCTCAGTACTGGAAGCCAGTCTTATAGGGCACTCTAGGGGCATCTGTAGTGAACTAAATTTGGGCTATCTGGCACAGTTCTGTATTAAGGTCAACTTTACTTAGCTCTAGCCATCCAAGCAAAAGGTCTGTTTTCCTGCTGTGTTCTGTAACACACATACAAGCACAATGCAGAAAGTGTTTTACGTTTTCAAGTAAAACTACCTCCTGCTTTGAAGCTCAAAAGGTCAGGGTTGAGGTGGGGTTTGACACCAGCACTGGCATAGAAAAGAGGCAGGAGGAGTGCTGCTGGGAACACCGACAGAGCTGTGTTGTGTCAAGAGAGCTCTGAACTGAAATACCACCAGGGCAGGTGAGGGGGGCCACTGGCAGACTTTTCTAGATAGTAAAGCTGTTTGCACATCCTTTACGCAGAACATACCTAGGTGCAGTCACCGGTGCAAGTCCTTACTTTAATAAAAATCAAAGCTCTGCTCTAATAAAGCAGCAGAAAAGAAAGCCGTCCCTTGTTCTTTAAAGCTGACCTTTCCGTTTCCCCAGCACAGTTAGATCCTTTACAAGATTTGGTACCTTCAAGAAGAAATTCTTAAAAACATTTTTACAAACATGTTCTGCATGACCGCTTCCACTAATCGTGCTGACAGGGGCGATCAATGCCTTTAAAGGAGATTTGTGGAAACCACAAAGAGTCAAATGCTGCCACTATGGAGATAAATGCCCCTTCAGTTCCTCAGCTTGCCACTCACCACAACACACCTCCTCAGGGAAAGGTTTTACTCCAGACCCGGCTTATTATTAAGATGGGGCAGAAGTTCAGGACTGACTTGCAAGGAACCACTTCCCACCTGGTTTTATTTCTCAACAGAGAGTACTGTACTTACAGCACTACCCCAGCACCCTCTTACACTACACTGGATTATGAATTCGCTCCAGAAAAACCACATACGCCACTTCCTACCGCACCCTGCATTTGAAGGTATCCTGTTCTCTCTATCGACCAGGCTGAAGACTGCTTAAGTTAGCAAGAAGAAACAAAATTTTGCCTCCAACGAATGGCAAAGGGATCTGAAAAAATGTTCCCGTTCTTTGTTCTTTACCCATCATCAGGATTTCAGTGCATTCTACCTGCTACATGTGAAACATTTTCACCCCTCTCTTCGTGAATCAATCTGGACAGAGGCTCCTATGCTGAAAGCAGGTAACAAATCAAGCTCTTCAAGATGAAGTGCATTACCCTGTTTCCCTGTATTTTAAAGGCCAGATTTCTATAAAGTAGTACCAGATGTTTTAATTAGCAGAAAGCAAGAGCATATTCCCACACAGTGTGTTCCAGGAAGGGATAGTGAAGCAACAAAGTAAAGAAAATCTCAACATGGAACAAATGCATGTTTCATTATACATCTTTGACTGCTTCCCCTGCATTCTGCCCACGAGCCTGCCTTTCCTAGGACTCGTTCCAAAATATTACTTCAAGTAGATTTTGCTTTGTTCTTTACTGTTTCCTGGAAACCTTTATAAATATATTCCACTGGTGTTTCTCAACTTCCCCTACTCAATCAATCCTTGTCCCAACCCAAATCTATTTCACTTTGTTGAAAGGAACTAAGTCTGCCTTGTGATCTAACAGACACTCCATTAGAGATGCAGCCTCTGCACATTTTGCAGTCTGTTTGAACTGACGGACACAGCAAGGCAAAAAATTAATACTCCATCTAAAACCTTCATAAAACACTGTTTCTTATATGGGCCACATCAAAACCACAGGGGGATGATGCAATATGATAGAGTGGCAGCTGATCGCTTCTTAGCTGGTAAAGATCTTAATACATAATTGTGCAGAAGACCTCTGTGCATAGGCAAGCATTAAGCACAACAGGGATTTCAGGGAACATCATACAAAACAACAACAATGGGGGCTATTTTTTATCAAGATGATACTACTAAGAAGAGCCTACTTAGATGTTATATGTTAGAGAACAGAAAAAGTGACCATTAGCTCACAAAAGACCTTTTCTCTAATGTTCCCCACTTTGCCCTTAGCATGAGCTGCCGCATGCTGATTTCTACAGAAGTGGGGATAGGCACTGAAATCCCATCAATAGCTACTGGTGAGGTGCTTTCTGTTCTAGCCCCTTGTGGTGCCATGCTTGGGGATAGAATTCACACTGTCCACACTTAGCACAAGAGGGTCTGAAGACTTTACTGAAGGTTATCAAGTTCTGTGGGGAAGGCTATCCCCAAGGCAAGAGCTGTCCCTCATACCAAGATTATATTGGTTCTTCCACCATCTGCAGAGTTCTGACCATATTGTTCTCTTCCTCATAAAACCTTCAGAGTTGAGCAGGCAGTTTTGCAAAGCTTGGGCTGACAAAAAGGGAAAGATACAGAAAAATACCACCAAAAGTATATCTCCACTGGAAGAAATACGCATCCAAGAAGTCATTCTCTTGAATGATAAAAGAATCAGTGATAAGAGTAGTAAGAAAACAAAAGCCAACACAACCGAAATATTTACCACTTCAAAATATTCTAGTAAAAGTGGAAAAAAAAGGACAAAGAAAACACGCATAAGCTCTGGTTAGAAAAACCCATTTACTTTCTGAAGTTTAGAGTTAAATCCAATGGTCAATTATGTTTTTGTAAATCCAGTAGCTTTGCATTTCTGCATCTTTCCAGGAATGCAGTGAGCTGGGACAATCTGCATGCTTGCTCGTCTCCTCCCTCTCCTTCTCTTGTCCCTTATTTATTCCTCCCTCCATCTGCTTCAGTGGCATATTTCTGATTTCTCCTGTCCTTTGAAGTTATCAGGAGTAAGACACAAGATTGATTCTCCAGGTCAAACTGTTCCTCATCAATTATAGTAAACAAACCAGGAACGTGTTTTCAAGCCGGTCAGTCTCCTTTCCCCCTCTCTCACACGTCCTTCTACTTCCAAGGAAAACCGGAGCTGAAACAGGTCATTTGTTATTTTCTCTTTAAAGACAACCATGGTCACATTTCTCCAATTTAATAACTCCTACAGCAGGTGGCATCTCTTGATGAGAAACAAACTCAGGTATCGATACAAACAGATAGGACTACAGATACAAAATCTAAATCTACACTCTTCTGGCAGCTTATATTTATTTAAGTTCAGGTTTTTGTTTCATTTCAAAAGGAAGGATTGGGGGGGAGCAAGGAAAGAATAGCAAATTGAGTTGATGAAAACTTTTTAATCAGAAAACAAATGACACAGGGATTAGCTTCCGAATGGTTATGAGGAGAGATGGGATGTAATAGAAAGAGAGAGAGAACAAGAAAGAGCAGAGGGCACTGATTCCTGACTTTCTTTTATGTTTCTTCCCTTAGCTGCTTACGCCACAGCCTTTTCCCTCAGCAATTCCCAATAGCTCCAACCATCTTCATGTGAAAGTTTTCCACCGGTAGTCCCCTCTGTTCAGCAGAGGAGTCACTACTCCTCTCCTTCAGACAGGGATGCACCACTGCATGAATCACTGCAGAGAGATGGCACAAGGTACCTAGTGCCATGATCATGCTGCCAGTGGCACTGATGGCTTGTTTTTGCCTAGGGCTAGTGGTGCAGGCACAGGGTTCTACTCACTCAGAAGCCCTCAGCTGATTAATGGGTTCAGACTCAAACAGGGGAAGTTTAAGTTAGCTATAAGGAAGAAGTTCTTTACTGTGAGGCTGGTGAGGTGCTGGAACAGGTTGCCCAAGGAAGTTGTGCATGCTCCATCCCTGGCAGTGTTCAAGGCCAGGTTGGATGGAGTAGTGGGTGACATGGTTTAGTGCATGGTGTCCCTGCCCATGGCAGGGGAGTTGAAGCTAGATGATCTTAAGGTCCTTTCCAACCCTAACTATTCTATGATTCTATTCTGTGATTTTGGCCCCAGGGGAGCCAAAGGCGGGCACATCCTGTCCCTACCTCCTGCCACCAGACACATCCATCTTTGGGGGAAGGGGTCTCCTCTCACCTTTTCAAAGGACTGACAATGACTTGCAATAATGTTGAGCTGTTGCATCTCTGACGTTCTCTCTGCTGCAGCACAGTAACATTATGTTCTATTTCTGTGCTATCAGCTTCTAGAGGAAACACCATTACAAGCACCTTTTTCTGGGTCAAGCCAGCTTCTACCTTCTCCCTGACCACAAGGCAAAGCCACCACCCAGTTGTATTTAGGCCAAGACCCTCTGCAAAGCCCTGGGAATACTGGTGCCATCACAAGTGAAACATTACAACATCCCAATGCAATCGCAGCAGAGCAGAGATCTTAGATCTTCAAACTTAAGGTGGCCATTTAAGATGACGACAAATACTTGGTTTAAATTGTAATTCATACAGGATCTAAATGCCTTTCTGAGAATGCAGTAAGGAGAAAGCAGGACTCTTTCACAGCCCAATTCCCCTCTGGAATAACAAAGGCCAGCAGGGAGCCAAGATCAAAACCATGCCAAGTAGTGGTAAGCTATAAAAACACTTTGGAAAACACATCTCCCTTGACCAGAGCAGTGGGAAAGGGACAACCCAACACACAGCCACCAAATCCCACCTTTCTCCACAATCACCACCACCCAGGTGCAAACAGTTGACATGGGCTTCCTGTAGCAGGCTGCCTGTCATCATCATCACTACCAAAACACTCTCTTCCTCAACACTTCTGCTCTACATCTCATGTCCTTCCTAGGAATTGTGTATTTTGACCTCTAGCACTAAAGACTAGACTCTTACTATGGGCTGCCTCATCTCATAGTGCCTCTGAGTTCTTCTACAATACAAATACCCGCCTAGCTGGCATATGTACTTTCCATGACAATTAAGCATGTGAATTTCAGGGATCCTTAACAGGCAATAGTGATGCTCAAATAAGCTTTGGCTGTTCTTACAAGCATTAAATTAGCATGCTATTGAATACATGCCAAAAGTGGAGGAGATCCATGAAGCTCCATATTCTCTCTAAATGGAGAAACCTGTTATAAAACCGCAGTCTGGAAAAGCAAAAACCCTAAGAACTAAACAAGTCCTGACTCCCGACTTGTCACGAGTTTTATGTCTTTTTTTTCTCTCATTTCTTCCTTTCATTTAATAATAAAAATATTAATAAGTAGAATGTTCTGTAGTAACTTAGAAAGAAGTAATTTAATAAAAAAAAAAAAATTCAAAGTGCCTCGAGTTAATTTAATTCAATCCTAAGCTCATGCTGCTGCCAAATTGTACATTTCAAAACTGCATAGGCAAAGAACTTCAGGTGCCCTCTGAGAATGCCTGAAGTGAAAGAAAAGGCAGGGGGTAAAAAAAAGATCTATGAAAGCAAATGAAGGTAAAAAAAACCTTGTTGGGTGACAGAGGGAAAAGAAAAGGAAGAGGAAGTTTCAATTAATGTGCAACTGATTTAGTGTTGAAGAACAATAGTTAAGCAAAAGTGTCGCTCGCATTTATTTCATTATTTAACACCCTTTGAAGAGAAGAGAGAGTAGGTCAGGTCAGTCAAGATGAGGAAAGCTCATCAGTAGAGAATAACTAGCTTGCAAAATGAAAGTACAGCGTAGCAATAGAGTCCTGAGGGCCAGGACTTCAAGTGAAAGAATTCAAGGCACTCTGGACGAAATTCTTCCCTGAGATGTATTATTCAGCAAGAGTCTGTAGACTTCCGTGGGAGCCGTGCAGATATGCATCCTGAGACATGATCCAGCCTGGAGACAGCGAACACACCTTATGGGTCTGATCCACTTCCACTGAAGCAAAACCAGTGTGATAGCAGGACTGATTACAGTTGTGAGCTGGCATCTGAGATAGGCTAAGAGCCATAGTGGACAGATAGTCAGCAAGAAAATATCTTAGAAATGTTCAACTATAATTCAATGCTGTAATGTCCTCCATCAGATGGAGTGTGGGAATTTAGAGGTAGGGTACAACTCTGGTCTTACAATTTTGGTCCGGAGAAAAAAAATGCACAATGCATTACCAATCCCTGTCTATCCATAGGAGTCCATGGATCACATTGCAACCATATTGTCCTTCTAGTTCATTTTCCACAGCTTCTACTCAGAAACCTGCCGCATGAGACACAGTATGTGGGTTATGAATAATGTTCCTAGAAAGTAACTTGCTCCATCTCACAATTACCACAGCTAAGCAGACCTATCATCACTTCTGTTCTGGGGCCACTGGTCCCCTCTTGGTGTCATGAATCTGTTTACAACAGGGGGGTTTAGGTGTTAAGCCCTTCAGAACAGGGAGTGTTGATTATTATAAATGTGTGCCAATGTTCCTCCATGGTCTCAAAGCTTACGAAAAGTATTGTGACTTGACTGCCAGTAATACCAAAGGACTACATTTGATGACCCAAAGAGGTCCTTTGAAGCCCTCTACTTCAAATCACTAGCGCATGGCTTTTACTATTCCTGTGGGTCCTAATCTTATTGTTTACTACTTTGAGCAGGTGAAGGTAAATTCTGCTAGCTTGCTTTAAGTTCAAGGTTACAGCAGCTTGCTTGCAAAAGCATTACATCCTAAATAAGCAATACAGTTTTGACCAAAGGCCTTAGACTGTCTGCTATGATTTCTTCTTTGGAGGGATACACATTGAGCTGGATGTCATTGGAAAGTCAGTACTTTCAACAAGATATTTGATAAAGCCACATAATTAACAAATGACCTTGATGTTATCGTACTAACTGGGCACATTTTCCATTGTAACAAATACCTTGGCTAGTATCAGAAGATTGTCCAGCGTTATATATATATATGTATATATACATGAACATGGAGAATTACAACATTGATTTTTATATATATATAAACCCTTTATATAAAAATATGTATATAAATGTCTGATGTATATAAACATATCGAATCAGTGCTTCCCAGCTCATACCATTTCTCTTTTAGTTTACTTTTTTATCCACCTGCTCCATGGTTTGGGTCTTTCATAGACTACTTCTCTCATATCCTATCTGCTTCATCAGAAAAAAACAGAGATTATGACCAAAGTTCTTCGAATGCATAGGTTTAGATAGGAAACAGAGTTTCCAGCTCCAACAACAATAACAAAACAGGGTGCAAACTTGGTCCCAGCTTTGCCCCATTTTATGCAGTCTTCACATCCCCCACGCTCAGCAAGCTGATCACCTGATTGTAGCTTAGAACTGGCTCTTTCTGAACTATAAAGAATTTAACAATTTCCATGGACAACCAGTATTATCACAACAGCTCAAGATCCAGTAAAATGGATTTTTAGTACACACATTGCTATTTACTGGCTTTTTTTTTGATATATGCTGTGGTATTCAAAAGGGCTTTACACACATCTCTGAAGTTATCCCCCCATTTGGCATCTAGGGAACAGAAGTCCATATCCTCTAAGATAATTAGATACTTAATGATCTACGTGTCTATTTACTTTTTTGAGGATCTCGGCTGCAGAGAATATTAAGCAACTTACCCAAATGTCATACAAAAAAGGTTGTGGTAGTGTCTTAAAGGAAAAAAAACCCGAACCAGAAACCAATCTCCTAAATCCATACACTTTGTCTTAACTACTATCCTTGTGAATTACACTGTTATATAATGTAATTAGGAGAAAATAGCAAGTTCTATTCTAGGAACTTCTAATCAGCGACAAGCACTGCACTTCTAACGATCTCATTAGAAAAGAAATGCATAATTGCACCGTAGCACCAGCTAGCAAACTACACCTCCAGCCACAGGAGCAGCCCTTTCCCAGGTACACAGCACAGACTCGAGTCAGACCACTTCTGCTATAGGTAACACCAGAAAGACTCACAAGTAGGAAACGGTAAGGATCTTGTCTCTTCTAAACATGAGGTAAAGGCTTCTTAATAAAAGAAGTCAAAAAGAAAACTTCATTACCAAGGTATTGTTTGTTGAGAATAAATACTAAGCTGGTGCTTTGCTGCTGCCCTCAAGTGCAGCAGTTTTATATGCAAAGCCTACTTCCAATAGCAGTAGACCTAGAGACCACAGACTTACAGGCACCTTGGATTTTGATCTAATCTTTGCAAATACATTCATATTCAGTAATCGCTGTGTACATTTTATTTATACCTGCCTATTCTTAACTTGCATGTTTCAAAGCAAGCACCTCACTGCAACACCATAAATGAAAGAGCCCAACTTTTCTGCCATATCTTTACAAGTTCAGTACATCTCAGGCCACCCACCACATGGTGATGTTACAGTGAACACTATGACCCAACCCTGTTAAAGGACGAAAGAGCAGGCTGCTGGCTCAAACTCAGGGTCAGAGCAGACATCTGGCATCATCAGCAACAGCCATTGTAGACCATGGCTGAGCTGTAAAACTTGACTTAGGTTTGAAGTCCCCCCACATGTGAGAGTAGTGGGGTCTAGATTCTGTGTTTGCAGTCATCACTGGATGTAATGTGGTACTTCCTGCTTGAGCAGGAAGGAGTGAGCTCCAGCAGCAGGGATTGCAGCTGCAACTACGGGCTAACAGGATGGTCCTGTGAGATCTCTAGGCAATAAAGATTAGTATCTTGTGGCACGTGGCGAGACAGTTTAAGGTTCTCAAAACAGACATAGTAGCCACTGAACAATGTTTGCAGCTCTTTCACAGCTTTCTCTGCTAGCATCAGCAAACTCCTACTTGAGTGTGCAGCTCTGTAAAATGGGAATTTTACAGCTCCACAGGGAAGATGTGAAGGAGTAAAGCACCAAAGCAAGGAGTTAGGCATCTAAAAGCTTTATTGATCCGGGTCTAAGTATACTCTATTATTGGACTCCATGTTAGGTCATATCTGGGAGCCTAAGAAAAGCAGCCGTAAGAGGCAGCAACAGGATTGAACTCTAAAGTAAGGAAAGAATGTAAGAAAACCCATGAACTGAAACGCTTTAACCTATGAAGGCAAGGATGAGAAGTGGTTAAGAGGGGATTTTGCGTAAGCACAGAGAAGAAAATCTTCAGAGATACAAATCACGACTGCTGATGATTCTGTTTTCCTCCCGACACAGATAATGGGATAAGTGGGCATGCATGGAAATCGCAGAAAGGAGAATTTCTGAGGAGATGAAAGCCTTTCACAAAGCCGGCGCCATTATACCATTTTCCCATGTGCTTCCTGCTGGGAAAGGCTGGGAGTACAGCTACCCTCAGCTTCACAGCCTGCAGGAATAGTTTAGAACTCTCCTATGCCCAGGAATATGCCCTAATCCCTGATCTGCCCACCTCTGCAAACAGTCAGGCCTGGAGCAGCTCCGAGATGTCCCACATCTGCCTCTCCCACCTCATTTCTTAATGCACTCTTCACAGGGAGAGGCAGGGACTGGAGTAACTGGGAGGTACCACCCTGCTCCATCCTGGCTGGGATGCTCAGGTCCCAAAGTCGTGGTAGAGGGTCTAGCACAGACCCGGTCCCGTCTCTGCTTGCCTAAAGGAAGGTGTTGAGGCTGGAACAGGCTCTGAGGGAGTCTCCTCCGTGGTACTCCTCATGCGGGAGAAAGCACAGAGTGAGTGAATAAAGCATCCTCCTCTCCTTCTCCTGCACTGGGCAAGCCAGTGTCAAAGCTCATTCACTGATGTGCAAAACCTAAATCTCTGTGAAGCTCCTCTTCTCTCCTTTTTTTAATTCTCCCCACCCCCAGTCACTCTCCCTCTTTTTTGGACGTTGCCATGGAAACTGCATCTGGTTTCCATTCTCTCCCTTTCAGTCATGTCCCTGCTCAGAGTCAGAGGCAGCATTGGAGAGACATTGATCAGTGATTCAATGAGTCAGTCCCAGGGGAACCAGACTGGCCTGCAGCACCGAGTACGTAACCCCATGGCTCCCAATCACTACTTTCCCCACAGAAAAGGTCCAACTTTGTTATTATTATAGCAATAATATTATTTTAGCAATAATAATATGCCTTTGAGGCACCATCCTTTGGAGGGTCAACAGAAACCTCCTCATCCACACACACCTCAAGCCCTTATGCAGGTCTGCCAGGAGATGCTGGGGTTATTCCCATGTCCCTGTACAGATTGAAGTCTAACATTAGCTGGCTATAGAGAAGCCTGTGAGGCACTGATGTGCTATTTCTGAGGTGACATGTACACCACCATCCTCCCCATGTCCTCCCGAAACTGCTAGAGCAATGATGCTCTTTTTGGGGCCTTGTGTTAGACCACATACACCAGCAAACATAAGGCTGTAGGATACAAAAGATCTCTCCTAGCCAATTCACCTGCACCCTGCTCTTTTGTGCCTTACTGCTGCTGTCTGATTTCTCGTCACCTCTGCATCAGGAAGGGAGCATGAGTGAAAGCCAGAAACAGCTGTGCCAACACACCAAGTCACTAAAGCAACATTTCCATTAGGAAGGGAAGATTTCAGATGGCAAACAACAACAACAAAAGGCCAGAAAACAGGAAGGCACATCAGTAAAGACAAAGCAATCTCGAAGCAACAAAGGATGGAAAAAAAATCTGTTGAAACAGGGCCAAGAGAAAGCCTGGCCTGCTTTTTTAATTCCAGCTTGCTGCTAGCTGAATCCCTTTTTTCTGCAGCCTCCTCCCACCACCTCCCTGAAGGGTACCATTGCCTCCTAGCACACTGATGTGCCAAGGAGCCCTCTGACAGCTCTCTATTAATTAACTTCATGCCAATACAAATTTTATTTAAACTTAAAAAATCCAATTCACATTGATCCACCTTCATTGCTCCATCTGGCTGCCAATCAATGGCTGCTCAGCTTTACCTGATGGGGGAATAGATCTCGCAGCTCCAAGAAGAAAGAAGCGCTTGGGAAGTGAGAAATCAAAGTGCTGTCTTTGGGCCTCTCCCCCATCCTACACCAATTATGGAGGGAGCTATATGTGTGTCCCTTCTCCTTCCCTGATTTTTCTGCATCCTCCCATTTCTCTGCAGACCTCCCACTCCTGACAAGGTGAGGTGCTCTCTATACCAATTGCCTAGGCTCCCATTGTCCCAGCCCAGGAAGGGGCTTTTCTCATATGGGAGACCAGGCTAAAAGCTCATACAATGCACAGGGCTCAGTGGAGGCAAGAGAGGGATGAATTGGCCCCCTGTGTTTAGACTTCTGACAAGATTTGCTGGGTTTCTCAATGGCAATTGTTGTTTCACTCTCAGAGGGAAAAGCTTTGTCTCTTCCCCTTCCCTCTGCCCCAGTAATCAATACAGCTTCCACAGAGTACAGCCTTTCCCAAGCAATGCTTTGTCCCTTGCCTGCACTAAGAAAATTGGTGAGCATTTTTTTCTTCTCTGCTCTGCAAGTAGCAAAATAAGATGCTGGAGAGGAGACATAACACACACATCATTATCTAAGGATCAGAGAGGGGCTGCTGGTCCCACGTTGCCTTCACAGTAGCTTTTATTTTCAACATTACTGGCTGTTGGCAGCCAGGGCAAATGATCTAGCTCTGGTTGAGTTGAACTAGTGTATGTCAACACACACCTCGAGCTGGCCTTTTTCCTAATGTTTAAAGTTAGTTGACTCATCTGTGACCCAGGAAGAAGGTGAAGACGCGTTACCTTGCTGTGAGAAAGGTCATGTAACAAGCAGTTTTAGTTATTGCACTCTTTCTAAACTTCTCCTTGGAAAATAATCATATTATTCTACTATAAGCAAAGCTTTCAGCTTGCCAGTATGGCACTGAGGGGGCTCAACAAGCTTGTTTTGTTACTGAGATTCTAAAATCTCACAGCTCAGGAGCTCCAGTGTTAGTAAGTACTGGAACAGAGACTGTTTTACCAAAATCATCCAGCTTTAGCCATCATGTGACAGATGTAGAGAGAAGATGTTAATGGGCTGCTCCCAGGTAGCGCCCTTAAAGTCATCATTCCACCACTGAACTACCTAGTGATATACCCACCTCTGATGGAGTCATAGCATTTCTGCCAGCTAATAAATCCTGCTGGTGCAAGAGGTCGTGTATGCAGGATTTCCTTCGAAGAACACATTCATCAGTTTTGGCACAGACCAGACAGCGCAGTAAGCTCTGGCCATTCTCTCCTGCATACGTTGTTCTTGCCCACTGGGCCAAGGCAGTTGCTTGTCTGCCCACAGTAAGTAGGGCATCCAGCCTACAGGCTTAGTGTCTTATGTGCGCAAGTATTTGCATGCACCCACACATGTATTTCACTGTCTTAAAAGACACTAATATATTGGCTTACATACAACAGCTTCTATTTGTGGGTGAGCAGTAAAGGGAGGATAAATCCTCCGCCCCTGCCAAAGCGAAACAATGTGATCTAGACAAATATGTCAGACTGCTTCTCTAATTCAGGTGATGTTTATATGCTGAGCACACACTGGTGGGTATGCCTATAAACCTAATACAAGCTGCAACAGAGGAGGATGGCTACCCCTGAAATGGCAGTCTAAGTGCTTGTTGGATATTGTAACAGCATGGCTTGTGCAAATTCACCACTAATACTTGCAATCCCTAAGCCTGAATAAATGCAATACAGGCTTGGACCACAGAGGGAACAAATGAGCAGGCAGGAGAAACTGTTAGGCTTATTATGCCTTTGGTTCCTGGAAAAAAATAATACCAACTTGATTTTCTTGCCTGCTTATAAATATTTTGGACTAGTTTTGGTAACACAGACTCCTCTCACTGCAAATAAAGCAATTCTGATGCTTGTGAGCTATTTCCTGATGGCAGATACCAGAACCCTTATCAGCTAACTTATTCTGACACTTGCTCTTCAATGAGGTAGAAGAGGGAGCCACAGGACATGGTAGATCCAAGTTTATTTCAGAAATTGGTTCTAAGTTCAGGGCGGGCTAAGTGGGAAACCTTGTGTTTGATTACTCTCCATTAGGCTGGAGTTTGGAGCAGGGCAGGATTTGGAAGCAGCTCCAGAAAATGTTTTGGAGGAATAAGAAGGAGCTTTGTAACAGGAGTTGCTGGAAAACTTTAGTGGATTCTCAGGTCCAGCCCAAGTGAGCATCGCTCTGTCTGTGCTTGGTCACACAAATGCCCTAAGTTTGGTTTAAGGCTCTATTTAGCCATGGTTAGCAACTAGTGACACACTTCCTCTGCTTGGTGAAAGTAAGATCAGCAGGATCTCAAGTTCTATCTGGTGGCCATCTCGCTCCAAAGACATCAGGGTTGATATCTGAAGATAAGAGGGCCCACATAGCTCAGCTCTACAGTGATACTGCAGCACTTTTATCCTGCAGTGTTTATCCTTCTGAAATGCCCTTCTAGCTTCACATTTTCATTGCCAGAGTGGGGATTAAAGGACAGCTAAATTAAGGAACTCTTTCAAGATAACACAAAAAGACACCAGAAAGCAGGAAGCTCAACCTCCAGTTCTTAAGTCCCAGGCTAGTGTTTCATCCTCCCTCCTTCGTGGTCTGAGACATCTGCAAGGTTGCTGTGGCTGTAACTGCAACAGCAACAAGCCAACACATTATCCACAACCATTCCCATGCCCATCCTCCAAGTTTCTCTGCTGACCCTTCTTTCTTTTACTTATTTGCTCTTTGTGCACTTTCCCAGGGTCTCCTTTTGCCTCCCTCTCATCTTGCAAGGACAGATATACGCACCATCTATGCAGAACTAGAAAAGAAATATCTGCAGACTGCTGAACTTGCTCACCAGGAGCAAACAGCCACAGCAAAGCAAACAGCCCTGGCCCTCACAAACCTGGCTTCAGACAATGAATCAAAGGCACTTCAGCTGGCATTAAACCACCTTGGGCTTTTGGAGCTTGTTGGCAGAAAAAGAAAAGCTGAGAGAAGAGGAAAAAGATGGGAAAGGAGTGAGGTAAGAAGAAGAACAAACCATCCAAGACCCCACAAGTAAGCTAAAGAAGTCAGAGGGACAACACAAGCTATGCCTTCGATGTTTGCTTTGATAAACATCACTCCCCATCTCCCCATGTAGCTTCTAAGGGACTACCCTTCACTCCCTTTAACCCCCATCTTTAGTCCCCTCCTGCCTCCTTCCCCCATCACCTCAGGCACATGCAGCACTGTGCCTCCCTGCCTTTACTGCTCTCTTTACTGCTCAAACACACCCTTTTCACCCTTTCCTGTTTTTCTGCAGTGACCCTTACCCCCTAACGCCATCCCTGTCTCAGGCTCTTTTCTTTCACAGACCTTGACAGAATGAAGCAGGTCTGAAATGAGCTGTTATTCAATCCCAAATTGCTGACCTTTGGGGGCAGGGGCTGCTGTATACACTTAGAGTGTCCCAATCACCACTTAAGGCCTTTTGATATTGCTACAAGGAACCACATCTAAAGCCAGAAGGGGTCATTTGGGCTAATATAACCTCCAGGATAACATGGGCTGGAAAACAACTTGGCAATTTCAGCACTCAGTAGTTGGTTGCATTACATCATTCCTTAGAAAGGTACCCAGTTTTGACTAAAAGACTCCAACTGAAGGACTGTCTACCATAAACTTAGTAAGACCAGCTGCTATCGTCCTTTTTAACTTCCACCTCATTTCTAATACAAATCCATCCGCCTTCAGCTACTGATTGGTATGCTTATGCCTAAAATCATCATATTGTCAGAGCCTGTCAAAACCTTTCTTTCTTTTCAGGAATAAAATTCACAAGTTCACAGTTTTTTGCCAGGAAAGAAACATGCTCAAATAAGAGGCTTTCTTGTGACAGAAAAATATTGGGAAAAGCATTCTGTTTAGGAGGTGTGAGAATCTTTTGTTTCAATGATACTGAAGTCCCTTGCTTTGGTAAGGACAAAGAGCTGCTGGCACGACTCAGACTTCTTGTTGGAAACTCAGAGATTCAGACTAGACGTATGGAAACATGTCTCTTGTGTGACATGGTATATGGTCAGGTGTCCCTACCCATGGCAGGGGGTTGGAACCAGCACTGATCTTAAGGTCCTTTCCAACCCAAACCATTCTCTGATTTTTGTACCAGGGAGGGTATAGCAGGTACCAATGAGGCTGTAGGACCTGCAACCTTGCCAAGACTCAGCTAGATAAAGCCATGGTGACCTGATGTGGGGTTGGATTTGAAGAGGAGGCCAAACTTTGTGACCTCCAATGGTCCCTTCCAGCCAGCATATTTGCAGTTCTATAGAATCAAGACAACACCAAATATTCCAGCCTACATGAAACTGAGTATTTCACTAAGCCTTCTTCACAAACAGTTATAGTATCAAGGAAAAGGGTCTTTCCAAGGAAAAACTTGGACAGTGTTTCAGCAGAAGTTATGAATTTGCTCTTAAATTCAACCCTTGAGCTTTCCTTAGCATGGGAAAAGCACATTTAGCTCTCTTCACTTTTGCTTCCTTGCTTTCCTGTGCCAGGGATGGGCAAGCAGACAGCAGCCCATCCCTGCCTATGCAGAGACATATTTTAGTAAGAGCACCATGATGCACAGCACCTTTTTTCTTGTGAAAGAGTGGCAGAAAAGCTCATCTGCAGAAGACTATAATATTAAAGTACTTCAGAGGAGTTCCTATTCCAATTCCCAAGCTGCAATACCTTCTTTTTCTAGAAACTCTTTGGGAAAAATCAACGCTTTCTTTCACAAAATTTCAGCTGAAAAATCTTTTGAGATAGCCTTTTCTGTCAAAAAAAGCTGTCAGTTTTCCCACTGAAGTCTGGAACAGATTCAAAATGACAATTTTTTCTTCTGTTTTACTTTAAAATGTCATATTCCTACTTTTTTTCTTTTTTTCTTAGAGTGGAATAAAAGCATACGTGACAACGTGACATTTCCACTCAAGCTATCATTTTGTTTCTCCCCCCCTTTTTTTTAAGCTGAGAAACAGAAATGGAATATTTTCAGTCAAAACGTTGATTTTTGAACTCAAATGTTTGTTTCAAATTTCCCTTGGAAACATCATTTCTTTTCTCCTCCCAACAGAACTGATGTTGTTTTCCTTCCCAGGAAAGTTGATTTTCAACACACTGCTGTTTCTTGTGCCTTACAGGAATACTTTTTACACATAAAAACTTCAACCTATACAGATTAATCTCTCTGCCTTGGCAGTTGATTGGGCAGACATGGGCTGCAGGAACGATAATGGGAAAACCCCTCTTCAGTTTGCGCCAAGGCTCGGAAGAGGAGCTGCAGTCTTTTCCCAGTTGACAAGGATAGGATGCACTGCCCTGAGCACACTTTACTCCTGCTCCAGTATATCAAGGCACAAAGGAGTGTGCAAAATTTCATAGAATCACAGAATGGTTTGGGTTGGAAAGGACCCTAAGATCATCCAGTTCCAACCCCCTGCCATGGGCAGGGACACCACGCACTAAACCATATCGCCCAAGGCTCTGTTCAGCCTGGCCTTGAACACTGCCAGGGATGGAGCATTCACCACTGCTTTGGGCAACCTGTTCCAGTGCCTCACCACCCTCCCAGTAAAGAACTTCTTCCTTATATCTAACCTGAACTTCCCCTGTTTCAATTTGAACCCATCACCCCTTGTCCTATCACTCCAGTCCCTAATGAAGAGTCCCTCTCCAGCATCCTTGTAGGCCCCCTACAAGAGATGTTGGGAGAGTCAGTAACTGTGTACAAGGTGGATCTCAGCCCTTTGTTGGTGGCTGAGTACATAGCTTTTTATCTTCCAGAATTTCTAATCACTTTGATAGTCTTCACAGCTCTCTAGAAACTGTACTTTCAAAACTAAATGAAAGGCACAGTGAGAGACCCAGCTGTCTGACTGCATCCTTCTTCCTGCCTCAAACCTGAGGATTTAGCTACCAAATTTTGTGCTGCAATCCAGCGCCTTAATGTCATTTTACATATAAGAGGTTAAAGTCTATTTAGCCAAAAGCAAAAATCCACACCCTAACTTAATACATTTTACTTCAGTGCCAGGCCTATGGCAATATTGGTGTCTCTGCTCAGGCTTTCTCTTCAGGACTTAGGGAAACCTCTAACTTCCAGACTTTGTAGGAAAGTTTACTCTGTTGCACAATCCTTCTTTATATTAAATCCACACAGTGATGATGATAATGTGGCTAAAAATATTTGTCAGCAAGAGATCGAGTGGGTGGAAAACAAGGGTTAGTGAATTATTGAGTATTGAATTTTGAATTTAGATACATACACTTATCCTTGCTTCTACGCTTTGTTCGCTCTGTTGCTCCAGTCTTCCCACCTTACCTAGAATGGTCCTGATCAAACATGGCTTTTCAGTTTGTTTCTTCTATTCAGTGTACCCCACTGTATGGGTTCATGAAGTGCTGTCCCTTGAAGGATATTTCCAAAACCCATGCCCTGATGGCACATCCACCACCCAATAACACTTTATCCATTTCCACCAAGAAAAATTGATCAACCCATAGCTCCCTTTCCCTAACAGGCATGTGAAGGCAGTATATAGTAAATAAAGCACTAATACTACCAACAGAAGAACTTCACCGAGGATATGCCTTGCATAACAACTTAGCCAAAAGACTGCATATGCAACATATAAAGCATTAGAAAATGTCCACTGGGGTGTCCCTGGGAACTTCAAGGTTTTTAATGGTCCAAACAAGTGGGCAGCTTTCCTCATTGCTACTTACACAGCACCTTTGTTTTTATGTTTTAAAACAAGTGGAGTTTCCAACATTAAAAGTAGCACCTATAATGCTGAACTCAAATCTGCAACAGGAAGAAGCAGTAAATGCTACTGTGGGGATGCTGCTGCTATTGGATCCATTGCAGATCCATGCACTTGCATTTTTAACCTTATTCTTGTTCAACCAGATAGCTAGTTTAGCAAACGGAGAGGTTAGAGCTCCTGCTGACCACTCGGTTTATTGCAGTGCCTAACCCTTTCTCTCTCGTTTAGCGTCAGCTTCATTCTAAATCTTATTTCATTCTCATCTATCAGCATGATCCTCCAGCCCGCAACACAAAACCTGGCTGAAAGGAGAGTTATTAAGTGTTAGAGAAAGTTGTGTATGAAATCTAATTCAGGAGTCCAGACCCTCATGCCTAAAGGAAGTATAGGTCTGTGAGCATGAGGAAAATGAAACACACAAGTCAGAGGGCACCAGGTACAAGATAAGCAGGTTCTGTATTCATGCTCTTTCTTCAAAGCAGATTCTGATGTCAATGTGAACTATTTTGTACCTTTGTCAAAGGTGAGGGAGCATGGAGTCACTTCTAGCACCTTCCTCATGAACTGAGAGATCGTGTTTGGAGTCCACCCCGGGTGCTACAAAAACACCCCTCAACTGTCCTGCTAAGACCGGAAGAAGATTGAGAGCATCCTGAACATATGATAGGTTATCATTGTAATAATATCTGGGGAAAACAACTGCTCTGAAAGCACAGTATGTGGTTTTTAAACATGGAAGTGCTACCAGGCAGAGCTGCAACATCTTTAGACAAGTTTTAAACTCAGCTCTGCTGCAATGATGCAGCCCACAACCACTTGTCTGGGCAGCTCATATGATCTTCCTCCTGCCTCCCTCATGCTTCACAGCCATGTCCCAAAGCTCATGCAAGGCAAGCATGCCTTTACTTCAGAAGTGCCAAGAAACACTGCATTTCAAGTAATGATGTCTCTGATGTTTTCAAGGCTAAATGTCAATAGCAGCTTTACCAGAGCCATAGTAAAACACATTCCCCAGTTAGGGGCTATGTGCTGCCCTCGCACAGAATCCATGTTCTCCAAGGCGCGTGGGGTGGGTGACTAATAATCCATGGGTCTTCACAGTTATCTCATGTGCCTACACACACACAAGCACCCTGCTGTAAAAGAATATGTAGATAATCTCACCTGCATAGTGTTTACACAACACTGATAGACTCCTTATTACCCCAGATGATAACCAAACTGCTTTTACTCATATTTATACCAACAGCTCCCCAGTAGCGGGGACTTGGAATGAATCAGGGCTGAGATGTGTGTAGCAGCCACGCCAAATAGAGGCACCGTTCTCATCTACAACACTGAACCTGCTGAGCTTGATGGGCCTTGATAGCTATACCTAGTTGCTTTATACTGTTACGAGCCAAAAAACCCAAGGTAGGTCAAAAGTCCTCAGCACAAGCATAAAAGTGTGGTCTATCCAAATCATCTCCCCACCTTCAATGGGGAGGCAAAACTGCCTAAGCAGGGTGACATCCAGAAACTGTCCTACGGTGGGCTGCAATTTTCCTCTTATGTCTCTGACAAAATAAAGAAATATATAGTAATCTTTTAGTTGAGACTTACATTTAGATGTTAGACTAAACCAAGCTGAACTGGCTTAGCAGTGTACAGCAGTAAAGCAGAGACATCAACCTTCAAAGATAACTCTGCAGGGGTTGCACAAGATGCAGCAGTGAGAAGGGCATGCCGTGGGTGACACTGGATTAGTTTGGCATCAGAGCCTGTTAGTACTCTGCTATGATAACCATGCACTAATACATTAGTACAATAGGGAGTCTGAGTCACATTCATAAGCCAGATGGAGGAAGATAATCACAGTGCAAAGTCATGGTGGAAGGGCGTGGAGTAAGCAAGTGCCACCCAGACCTCCCCAAAGCCAAAGGACACCCACAAGAGGAAAAGGGAAGCAGATCACAGAATGGTGGAAAGCTATATTTTACAAATCTGAGGAAGGGCACACCATTTCAAGTAATTTTGCTACATATCTAATGAACCCAGATCAGCTACTGCTTAAGTGCAGGCTAGCAGATGAAAAGAAGGAGAGGGACCCTGACGCAATAATTGGGACTGAAGCTAGAAGCAGCATGTTAATGGCTCCACTGCTGCACAGGACCCAGTGCAACACCTGGGAATAGAATACCTTCCCATCAAAAAAATGGGCTCAACAGAAAAGTTATCACACAAGGCTACAGCAGAACATCTGTTACGGATTCACCAGACCAAAAAGAAAAGTCTGAGAAACAACTAGATATGCAATTTTTTCATGCCTTAGACATAACCATGAGTGGAAGTCCAGGCTCATGTATGGGTATGCTACTCAATACACTGGAAGCACTGTTTTAGCTCTACCTTATCCTGGTTTTCTTACCTGCTTTGTTTGGGCTGCCATTTCCATGACTTTAGCACATAAACAAGCCTGTTTAGCTCAGTTAAAAGAAGTACCATACACAAACCAAGATGTACATACTTGCTATTTGTTCTGGATGCAAAGGCAGGGTCTACACAGGTATGTCATCCCTTCAACTCTTGCAGACATCAGATTAATCTGCAAAGTCTTTCATGCCCAACATACGATCTGTGTAACTGCTCCTTTCTCTTGGCTCTCCTATGGCTGGCCTTGGGCCACTGTCTTTGACGTGCAACATTGCAGCTTCTCTCCTACTCTGCAACTCCTATCCCAAATACAGCTGGCTAAGGAGGTCTGTGAACTGTTCAATGGATTAACACGAAAGAGAGAAGCCATGAGGCTTCACAACATTCTGGGTGTGCTGCCAGGGAGGGAGCACTACATCACACAAGCCCCACCTAAACTGTTGCTCCCTTTCACTATATATTGATCTACCTCTGTTGCATTTCTTGTCTGGGACCAAGTTCTGGTGTCTGGAAGGATCTGCACATGTGATTTTGCTGTCTGCAAGACAGTCAGGTTGAGAAGGCATCTGAGATTGCTTTGCTGGTGCAGAGAGAGCTCCAGGGCTTATGCAAATCTGCTCCTCACCCTGGGCAAGGCAGAAGACTCAAGTATTATGAGCATAGAAAAGCTGATTCTTTATGAGGCTGTTAGACTGGGAGGAAACCAGAGAACTGAAGGACCTCAGACTGTGGTAGCAGTTCAATGTCATCAGTCCAGGTCTTTATGTCTAGCCTGGATTAAAGGGGCACAGACAATGGACAGGGCATGCTGGGCCTGTATCTTTATTCTTTTCTTTTGTCTAGATGCACAACTGTAGGACCAGGATGGGCTGATCCTTAGAAAGCACTTTTAATCAGACCTTCATGAAGATCACAAAGTCATCAGCTCACAGTGAGGGATTGCCAGGGACTCCATGATGAATGCATTTGCAAATATTGCTGCAGAATAATTTCCTTCCGTCGCCAGAGCACTCCAAACAAATTAGATTCCCTCTAATCACATCTCCTGTCTGTGCATGAGGAAAGATGGGCCCGTCAGCACAAATGCATTTAGGGGGCGGGCAGCGGAGGGGAGAGAGTGGAAGGTAAGGGGCTAGATACAGCAGGCAGGCAGATGAGGTGCTGGAAAGTTGTCCAGCTTTGAGAAGAGTCTGAGCAGTCGTGTGGATGCACAGTAATGCCAAGCATGTTAACAGCTCTCCCCCTGCTTGCACACACACAACATGAATGCTAGAGGTGGAAAAGCCCAAAATTCACCTGGAATTTTACAATGGTGCAGAACAAGAAGGAGGAGAATTATGCCAGCATCATTTATCCCAGAAGGTGCAGCTAAGGTTACACAGATGAGCTAAAAGCAGTTTCCGTGATGAGACAAAGCCTGTGCGCTGCTTTCCGCACTGTCTTCCCAATGCCTTACCCCTAGCTGGGATACTTGAATTAGTGAAGCAGAAGGAACAGCTTCCCAGATAATCCAGAGCAGGTGACTCGTAAGATGCAGTAGTAGAATGGAGACACAGTTGGGAATTGGTAATTAGTACTGGGTGGCCATTATGCCATGCTGGAGGCATTCAACAAAGCTGCTAGCTCTTAATTCATACTAAGTCTGAGCATATTAGTATAAGGGTCTCAGAAATCAGGGACACGACAGGCCTTAAGTTTAAAGACAAACCATGGTTGAACAGCATTTTATGTTGTTAAAATGGAACATACTGCACTAAAAAGGATGGTTTAAGTAAGATGTCTGAAGGCTACTACTCGTCCCTAGAACACATTTAGAGTAAGTGCTGGAAGCTCTCCAGGAAAATTATTGCATAGTATGATCGTACCAGTATCATGTCTATCATCTACAATTCCCTGAATGCATAAATTAACCCAACAATAGCTTCCTCCTCCCTTGCCTGAAAAAGTCAAGCATCATCATTTAGCTACCCATTGCTTCGTGACTGACCTGGCAAGTCACAGATAATAGTTTCCATTCTGGACGAGTGCAATCCATGGAGGTAAGGTGGTGATACAGCAAGCCTGACATTTACTTCATCCAGTTATTCTCCAGCATTAGCTTGAAATTTACTGTACCCATTTCCACTAAGAAATTGGAGGAGCCTGATATTCTTAGAAAGCAGATTCTGCCATGTTTTCACACATGGGGTATGAAAGAGTGCAACATGGTAGATAAGACAAGGATCGTGGGCACATTCTGTGAATACAAAGCTGCAGGAACAGGCTGAAAGAGTTCAGTGCAATGCAATTATGTAAGGAAGGACTGAGAGGCACACTGCACTTGCAGGCCTGCGAGTTATCTGTTGAAGGACTTACAGTTGGTGCTTTATTCATTTCCCTGCTCAGAGGATCTAGGGTAGTTTTTGGCTTCCCACTCCCTAGCTGGTAACAACTTGCTGTTCACAGTTCCCACTCCTGGCAGCTCAAAAACTCTGCCAATAGCTCACTACTGAAGAAGAAAATGTAAGCCCAGTCCGTGCCCCTTTTAATTAGCTTTGAGATCTGGCACTGAGCGAGCTGACACAGAAGAGACAAAGTAAAGAAAGTCTTGTTTAAAATACAGCAGGGAGCTAGCTGTGGAACGGCAAGAGTGGGGGGAGCAGAGGAAGGAGAGGGGAGCTGCTGTGAGAGCAATTGGCCTTGTTTGCTCTCCTGGAAGCCTCTGTGTGCTTTTCCTCCAACGTGCGCTGGGTTTATATAGGGGGCAAACCCTTATGGGGCAAGTGGGCTCAGAGCAAGGCTTGGGCCAAGAAGCAAGCTGCCAGCTTCCCCTCCTCCTCCTCCTCTCGTGCTCTCCTTCACACTCCGGCGCAGCAGGACCTTCTTATCAGGTATGATAAGCAGCACTCCTGAGCACAGCTGGCAAGCTTCCAGCTCACGTTCCCGGAGCGCGGCCGGGCGCTGCCGCTGTGTGAGCACACTTTAATAAAACCCTGATTTTTATCTGAACATTTTATTAATCCAAGCTCAGCCCTTTGCCAAAAAAGCCAACGCGCTGAATACGCCAACACGTGTTCTCTCTGGCTTCTAATGCCAATGTACCTCTGCCCACAGAGTCTCCTCTGCTTCACACTGCGATGCATTTTCTAGGCAGAGTTGCTCCTACTTTATTGCTTTGCCCCTCTGCTGTGCTAGGGAGATGACAGGGGCTCTCTGCAACTGATTTGCCCTCTCTTGTTTTTTTGCAGAGTGATTTCAAACCAGAAGGGGAAAGAAAAATTGATTTTTCACTAACATGTTCCTATGGACAGAATTACTGTTTTCCCCATATGTAGAGCACATGGAAAGACACTGGAGAGCTGCAAGCCATTCCTAAAAGCACAGTAAATTATATATATATATTCCTTTCTTACCCATCCACTGCTGCCCTACTGCCATTCACCACCTCTTCATGACACATTCATCTCAATCCTCTCACAGGGTGGGCTGAAATGTTAACATCACTGGGTGCTAGAAGTCAGCCTGCTGCATCATGGTTAGAGGGAAGGAACAGGAGAGATGGAGAGGTTTCTGTGGGACCAGACTTAAAAGATGAGATGGGTGTTCTAAAAGCATCCATAGTCAGTACAGTTTTTGTGTGCTCTGGCTGATGGATTGACATGATTTCCTGGAATAAGACAGTCTGCTCTGCTGCTCTTCCTACTCTTACTGTGCCAGTTTAAGAATGGGACTCAAAGGCTTTCAGCTCAATAAGGGACTATGCTGGTGGGCCATGTTCTCACCTAAGGGAGTAGCCAACCTGCTGTCCATAAGACTGATGGCATCCAGTGCAAAGACTTTTTGTGAGCTGTGTTAGAGCACTAAGCATCTTCTAGGACTATGATACTGATCCACAGTCTTTACTGGCAACTGTATTTTTGCCTTTCATCCCTGGAGGAAGCCACATATTTTCCCATTCCATCTCTCCATGGTCCTTCTGTAGAGGTTGTCCTCATTTGCCCGCTGCTCTTTTATATGCATAATATGCTTTCCCCACAAGCTTCAGAACAAACTCTCCCATTCTGTATTCCAAACCCTTCTCATCTCCTGCTGCAAGCGCTGTTTGTCTTCCATCCCACTTAAGCCAGGCTAAATCCTAACCTACTCCTGTACAAGCTCAGAACTTCCTGTCGTTCCTTTGAGAAAAGTTCATTGTGGTTTTAAGCTTATCGTCACAAACCTTCTGACTCCTTAGGATTCTCCTTCAATCCAGTTAATGGCCCTCTTTTCAGATGTCTGATCAACACTAATAAATGCTCAGGGGACACCATCAGAAAGACCATGTGCTGGCCAACTAAGACTGCACCTTACTAGGTGAGATGACATGAAAACACAAGACAGCTTCATGTTACTTTCCAAGTCACACAAGCAATAGATTTGACAGGCAGCTCAAATGGTAGCCAGTAAATGGTAAAATGGGCTTTGAAAGTAAGGATGTACAGCTAGTTCTTTCTTCTCCGACTATTCATTCGGGCAGTTACGTTTTGGAAGGAAGCATAGATTTAATGTTGTCAATCTATTAAAACTGAAAGAGCAAGGAAAGATGGAGTTCTGCCTGGAAACTCTGGAGATACTTATGAGACTGAAGTTCAGCTATTAGCTCAGCTGGAGACATCACATGTGATATTGGTCAAATCACTATGCCTTAGCTCCTTCTTTGTGTAGTTAGGATGCTTGAAATAGTCCAATCCTGACTTCAGCAGGGATCGTGAGATAATGTATAGCAAATAATGACTGAAAATTAGAGTTGGTGTTCTTCTAAAAGCTTCAAATAACAAGGAAGAAGGAAAAACTGCTGTGGGGATAACAGGTGAAATAATGAGCTTAACAGTGCCATGGGAATAAGATGTCCTGAAGTCCTATTCCTATTAGGATTTTACATAAAGTCTGTGAGCTCCCTGTCTCACTATTTCATTTCCTCAGGCGAAAGACAGGCTGGCTGCTTATGCTAGCCAAATGTTACAGTCAATTGCTTCATTGCCAGTCTTAGGGTCTGTCTCCATTGGCATTAGTCAAAAAAAAAAAAAAACCAAACAAAAAACAACACAACAAACCCAGTGAATCAACCACCCCTCTGCCCCCTGCTAATCAACAACAATCAAATTGCATCCTGCACAGGACCACTAAAAGTTTCAAATGATGCTGCAGTTTGTGTGCTATAGGCTTGGGAACATAATGCTAAGTACTATTTCTGTATAACGCCTGGAGCTCAAACCAGGTTCATTAAGATTTGTAATCTGCACTGTCTAAAGGCAAGAGCTGCTTGGCCCTAGGCTCTGGACAGCAAAGGTGTCTGTGCCACGCAGGACGATTTAACACAGGTCCTAGGAAAAGTGTGGACACACTAGTACAGCATGCTGATCAAGCTACTGTGCTCTACTTCTCCAGGCAGCTAAGAAATCTGTCGGGACATCTTCTCACACATGGTTGTTCTGCTCCCAAAATAGCTGAGAGGATCTTGCACAACAAGAGACACTATCTCGCCCTTTGCCAGCTTCCAGAGTACTGGCATTCAGTCTTCCCACAAAAGCGGTTGTTTAGATCTACACACAGGTTATTCACTTAAAAAACCCAAACCAACACAACTGAAATAACCAATTAGCAGCTCCCCCAGAACTCATTTACTTCATAGCTTGATCTGTGCTAAGGATTATGTTCTCTCCAACTACGTGTATTATCTCAAAGGGGACGTGTGAGCAGTTTTCACACACATCTACAATCTTCTTTCGAAGTGCCAGACACAGGCCGTTGGACTAAATGAGACTTGAGCTCAAATATTTCTGCACTTCTGACATTAAAGAAACTGTGCTACAGGATAGCAAAGAAGCCAGGAGAGTCCTCTCTAGTGAAAGTTTAGCATTAAGAAGGTCAAAGCCTTAATGAATACAGCGTAGGGACTAAGACTGCTAACTTCGACTTGTGAACATAGTTTTAAAAGGACTTTGGAAGGAACAAAGCAAAGTACAACCCTACAACCTTTTTTTCCTCCTTTTTTTTCATAGCTAACTATGATTCCATGCACAATAATTGGAGACAGAAACCTCTGAACTGAAGCACCAGTAGGGAAAGAGTAAGGAACAAGCAGCTGTGGGTGATGGTTCCTCACGATCTTGAGATATTAGCACAAATAGAAGCTTGTTATCATTTTGAAAGCACATTAATCGATCACCTGCTTACAAGATTGTTCCTGGTAAAGACTATTATGTGTACCCTGGGAAAAATAACACTGACTAGTGGATTTGTCAACACAGGGCAAGGGCTCTGGGAAACCTGCGAGAGCAACTGCACAACTACCATGCCTCTGCCATGCTGCTATGCCGAGTGCAAACCTAGAGTTATCCCAAGTGGGAGACCATCTTGCTTCACCCTTGCATAAGGGTTAAATGCTGCAGTCCTCTCTCAGAGGAGTAGACTTGTCACTCCAAGGATCTCTTTGCAAGGCAAATGCTTGCTTCTGTGATCTGAAGAGTTAGTATAGCACATAGAAGGAACCCAAGGTACTTGCCAGCCCCGATATGGTGAGGGGTGCTCATATATGCCTCAACTACACAGATGACAGCTGCTGTTCAAAACATCACTCTTCATAGGCTTGTGCAATATTTGTACAGAACAATATTATCCTAAATGTCTTCTAATTATTCCTCTGGATTAATGAAAACCTGTTATATTATTGACGGGTCTTTTGCAATATTTATAAAACACGGATCGGATTAAGGAGGAATAAATAAATATGTAGAGGATGCCCAACATAAATAAATATTCAGTCACCTATTTTTTCACAAGATGGTTTAAATACATAGCATTTTCAATAAATCTTTAATAACTCTGCAAATATTTATTTATTTGCTTTGAAGCATAAGGGAACTGCAAGAAAGCTCTGCAGACTGCAGAAAGGGCAGGCAGATGGAATGCATGCCCTACCATGGAGGCTTCAACCAGCTTCTGGCAAGGAAAGAAAACACATCCTGAGCAGCTCCAGGGTTGGGACTGAAGAGAGCAGAGGGAGGGGACTTTCAAGAATTGAACGGAGAAACATCCCAAATGCTTCATAACCAGCCACGCACACGGATCACCACTGCCTCACAATACAACACAACACCTATGCCCAACCAACCACTGCCACATCTCACAAAGCTCATAATTACAGAGAAGTCCTCGGCCTCTGGAGGGTTCCCTGCCCCAGCTATTCTAACAGTAAGGGAATTACTGAAAGCAGATTTTCTGGAGCTCCCAAGCCAGCAATGAGAAAGGAAGAAAGGAAGAGACAGGTTGGTTGTGAACTCCCAATTTTCTCAAGTAGTCAAGTTTCCCACAGGCTAATATAATGTCAAGAAAATAGTCCCTTTTAGGGCTCTACCTGTTGCATTAAGCATCCTAAGACCTTCCATAAAGAGCAGATCTGCTTTCCACAAGTAGGAAAGCTGGGCTCTGTTCAGTTAAGGAGCCCTCAACATCCTAGGTCGCAGGAGATCTGGATATAAATCGGGGTGTTCAACCTCTTGGAGACCACAAGGTCATACAGAGATCTTAGAATTCAAACACCACTACATTATCAAGAAGTTCTACTTTCCTACAGGCACCACAATGGTTTGTCTATTGTGACCCTGAGTAACATCACAGCAGGTTATCCAAATGCGACTCTTCTGAAATATGTTTGCATAGCATCAACTGCCTGCTAAGACAATGGCTCTTCGTAATCACTTGATATTGTGGTAAGAAATGCTTAAAAATTAAATGCCCAAAACACATTTAGCGCATTTAGTTTTAATGAGAAAGGATGGTCATTGCATGTTAAATAAATACTGATTGTAACAAGCAAGTCAAGTTGCTGACTTTTAATAGCTGTGCAGTAAACTGTTTATGCGTCATTATGTGGATTTGGAAACATCAGCAAATATGCTTTTAATAATCAATTGATACTTAACATATAATATCTGTCTGATTAAATCAAAGGAGATGGATGCAGCCACAGTAATTACTGTATATTGTTACAATGCCATTGGATTAAGGAAACATATTTATTGAGGTGGAAAATAGTCAGAGGTAGATACATATCTCCTTGTCTGTCTTCCTACTGCAGTACCTTGGGCTGTCATCCCATTGATTTCCCAAGGTAAGCAATGTTCACTCTAGTCAATAATTGGATGGGATACCACCAAGGGAAACCTGGAGTGCTGAGGGAAGTGATGCTAGTAATGCAACTGAGGCTGCTCTTTCATTTTCCAGAAGCAAAGTGTGATGCTGCAAGTCCTTTGAAGTGCAGCATCCCAGAGGGGATATTGTACTCACGTCCCCTGCAGGCAGCAATCCACAGCTCATGTCATCATTGGCAGAGCTGTGGGTTGCTCCATCTAGGCCACACATTGGGTAACCACATTCCACTACTGCAGTTTCTAGCTGCAGCATTTCTCTCAGTTTCTTGTCAGAAAGAGAGGGCCCTCTGGAACAGGCTGAAGCAAGGAAGACCATTGAAGCCTTCTTTCTACCTGCTGAGCATCCTTTTCTCACTTCAGAAGTCCCCAGAGTAAATCCTTTACTGGTCTACCCCATCACACTCCCACTGGAGCAAGACCAGAGGCCAGAATGACAGCAATTTCTTCCACAGACACTGCAATTACTCTAATCACAGTCCAGGCCTTGCCAGAGCAAAATACAAGGTGGCCTAAAGCACCTGGGCTTCCCTACATCTGTCTTCCCTACATACCTAGCGTGAGCTGAACGAGGAGCTCGGCTCTAGTTCAAAACTTTGGTTACTGGGAACACAAACATGCTCTTATTTGCTGATAGCTGGAAAAAAAAACTACCCTTAGGCCACACATTTAAAGCCAAGGAAAGGAAATTTTGGCATAGGCTTTAAGTTCTTAAACAAACACCACATGCTTATTACAAATGCACAGTGTATGAAAATGTAGCCTGTACTAAAGACAGCTGGGGAAAATGCTCAATTGTGTACATTGCTGTAGGCTACCCAAAAGCAAATGGGACCGTGGCACTTCAGCAAACACTGAGGGCTGGCTCCTATACTCATATGTGTAAAAGCAGAGAGAACCAACAGTTCCGTTAAATCCAGATCCAAGATTTATCACATGCATTCACCTTCCCTCACATGAAACCCTCTACAGTACAGGAAAGCACCTAGAACCAGGCATGAGCGTTAGCAGGAACTTAATTCCACTGTCACCAATGGCATTCTAGAGGCCCGAACAAAGATGTCACATCTGCCTTTGAATCTCAAGTTCAGCTAACAGGAGCCAGAGTAACTATATACTGAAATAGGTGAACCTCCAAAGTTCAGGAAAACATCTTAAGAGTTTCAGGAATCTGCAGGAACACGTCTTTAATTCCCTGCCTGTTAGTGAGCCTAGAAGGCCAGAAGTCTCTCAGAGATTTGCTGAAATCATTACTTCTGGTCATACTAAAAACAACATTGCAGAAAGACAAAACAAAAAATCCCCCCAAACTTCTCACTCTCTGTCTCCTCAACCACATGCCTGCACTAAAAGCAAACAAAGTAGATGCTGAATTTGAACCAATACAGAAGAGCACACAAACTCACCTGTTACACTGACTGCTACCAAAAACCAACCAACCAATCCCATAAGGACTGATGTCTTTAAAAAGGAACAGAAAGCATGCCTGCTAATGTTATGAATAGAGTAGCAGTAACAACAATACTACTTTGGATTCTGTCCTGGGTTCAGCTATAGCAGTCATTTTTCTCCTTCTTAGTAGCTGGTGCAGTGCTGTGTTTTTTAACTTTCAGCCTGGGAACAACGCTGATAACACCGATGTTTTTAGTTGTTGCTAAGTAATGTTTATTCCAACCAAGGACTTTCTCAGTCTCATGCTTTGCCAGGGAGGAGGGGAAGCCGGGAGGAAGCAGAGACAGGACACCTGACCCAAACTAGCCAAAGGGGTATTCCATACCACAGCACGTCATGCCCAGTATATAAACCGGGAGGAGTTACCCGGAAGATCCAGATCACTGCTCGGGTCGGGCTGGGTATTGGTCGGCGGGTGGTGAGCAATTGTATCCTCTCCCCTTGTTATTTCACTAATCATTATTATCATTGGTGGTAGCAGTAGTGGTTTTGTGTTATACCTTAGTTGCGGGACTGCTCTTATCTCAACCCGTGGGAGTTACATTCTTCCCATTCTCCTCCCCATCCCTCCGGGAGCGGGGGGAGGAAGGCGGCGGGGGGGGAGTGAGCGAGCGACTGTGTGGTTCTGAGTTACCGGCTGGGCTCAAACCACGACAGATTCCTAGAGCACCTTTCATCTTGGGGTCTCAAAGCACTTTATAAAAAGCTGACTAAGCATCACCCTGCTCCATTTGAGGGGGAGTAAAAGTGCAGCACAGTTTCAACATCACCAGCCACCTGCAATACTTGAGCCCCCAGCCCCTTACCTTAATGAGACCTTGCTTGCTTGCTTGCCTATTGATTGGCAGAGCAGGATACTAGTAACCATCAAATCCTAAGGTGTCAGGAACCCAAGCAGACTTTCAAAAGGCTGTTCTCCTCCTCCTTGCTCCCAACCTTCCCACCCCAATATACATCGGTGCACCTTTGGACAGAGGCATTATGGAGTTTTCTTCACTTTCCTCTAAATTGTAAGGTGGAAACTGCAAAAACGAACATGGGCCCTGATGGATCAGTAGCCCAATGAGATAAATGGTGTTAAGAAGTGGAGTGCGGACCAACAGTACTAGCAAGTTCTTCTGTAAGCACTAGAATTAGTCACCTGCTTTTCAGAAGGTTGGTAAGTGTTGGGGAGGAGGTGTTTTGAGTTTGGTTTGGGGTTTTTAGGGATTTTTTTGGGAAGAGTCTGAGTGAGGCATTTCCCACTACCTGCACATTGCTAACATTTCTTCTGGATAGACTCTCTGCTGTCCAAACATGTAACTGAGTTTATGCAACTGCAGACCTAACAAGGTCACTTACCTAATGTTTTCATGAAAACTATAAGGAGTGAATGTGTTTGAGATTCCAATTTAGCTGAAATCAGTCAAGATGTTCAGAAATCACAGATTGAAAGACAGCCAGGCACTGTGCCCATAGAAACCATGTTTCTGTATGAAACCAGGCTGAGAAACAGGTGAAAAGAAAAACTAAGAGTCATGTTAGCTGGAAGGTTTACCTGAAAAAAAAACAAACCAAAAAGAGAAAAAGCAATATAACACACAGTGCTGCTTTATCCACATAGACCTGTGTAAATCGATGGAGCTACTCAGCAAACAAGGGCTGCAGTACCAGGCCTGGAGAAGGGCTGCTTCTGCTTGCCTTCTGTTGAGATGTGAAACCAACTTTGTATCGATTCCAAGGCCATCACCAGTAATAAGATCAAGCCAGTGCTAAGGGGGCATTGAGAAAACAGCTTGCCATAGCCACAGCATCAGGGAGTAAGCCAGCTGCAGGGCCCATTGCACATGATCCATTGATAGTGAAGGGAGGAGGCAATCCTCCCTCTTCCACTATCACACTCCTCACCCCTAGCCAAAGCCTGGCCAGCCTTGCCAGCTGCACAGCCCTGCAATCACAAGAGCTCACAGGGGAATGGCTGAGAAGCAGCTTGGTTTATTTTATTGTTTTGCAACTTCTTATTTATGAAAATGCTCTGAGAGCCTGGATACGGATCAAGTTCCGCTGCTCAATATTTATTAGAGTCTCACCTGCCTCACTGGAATGGGAACTGCAGGCACTTTGATTAATGGGTTGGAAAAGAGAAATGTATAGTTTCCCTGCCACCTTGGTAAGCGCCTCCCTGTATCTTGTGCCAAGAGGCTATTTTACAGCATTGTAGTCCTCGGTGAATCTCTGCTGATTGCTTGCTGCCTCCCTACAGTAGCACTGCTTGGAGGTGTGGGGTGCCACTGTGTTTTATCCTGTAGCTGGAGGTGGAAGAGCACTGCGGTGCTACGTCAAGTAGAAATAGGCCCTCGCTGAACAGCAATAAAAGCACCAGCTTAAAATATCACCCCAGTGGCACCTGCAGGTTGGGGAATAAACTAAGTTCTTTTCTGTGCTCTGAGAGCACCCACCAGTGCCAAAGAGGGATTTCTGGCTGTGCCTTTGGCTGCTCTCCTAAGGCAATGGCTGTATTGCCTTTGGAGGTGGAGTGTTTTTAGCAGAAGCCTGTAGACCCAGGCAGCTCCAGCAGCTGCACCCTGTAAAGCCTAAGTGTTGGCTGGGTCCTGTTTCTCTGCCTTACTTCATCAGCCACCTCTGGTTGTGAAATTAAGCTTAGGCTCACCTTTATGCCAGCCAACTGCTTTCAAGCTAAAACCAGAGTTTACATTTGGCTCCAGTGCGTGGCTGCAGGATGCTTATATTTTGCCACTGGCTAGCCAAGAGGCACTGCTGGATCTCAGACGCACACAACACCCAGAAGCACACCCATCATGGTTTTGCAGCAGGAATCCTTCCTATCCCAGCAGTGACCTGTTCCCACAGCTCAGCTCACCCCAGCATTTTGAGGCACAGCACAAATACCACTACTGATAGCTGCCATCCCATGGCTACGATGCATACGGTGCGTTGGGTCAAGACTGCTCCTGCATACACAGAGACCATTGATTCAATCTATACCTCATCTATACTAAGAAAGCGTAGTTTTTCACCAGTGGTGAAAACGGAGGGTTGACAGGGCTCCCAAAGGATTTAAAAGCCTCCTGCACGCATTGTCGCGTACCTGGACACACGCTGCACTGCACTCTCACCGTCAGAGCAAGTAGCACAGGGCTGAGAAGCCAAAAGGGGAAGGAGAGCGGAGCTTGTTTCCTCCAGGAGAGGGCAGTCCCATACACACACATACACCAGTAACTCATGGCACATGCTAGAAATGAATCAGCCCTTCATGATGAAAAAGCCCCATTATCCCAACATCCTCAGCTGGTCCATCTTCCTTTGACTTTTATAGGACTGTGCCCTGCAGATGCCTGGAGTCTGTGCAGTTATTTAGTTCTGCACACTGTAATCTTTTATCTTTGCATTTTGACTAATAACTTTCTGCTCCAGTGGAAGCGAGTGAGTACCAGTGTGTGGTAGCACCAGGCACAGAGGGGGCTGATGCTGCAAGGATCTTACACACACCATAGCACACTGCAGGATTCGCCTTCAGATGCCCACCTCACCCCTGCCCTGGAAATCTCCCACATAAACCACATCTATGGTCACATACACAGATTATTCCAACTGCAGACTACCCACAGCAGCTCCGCTGCTGCCCTCCACTTCGTGACCCATAGCCCCCAACTGGGTGTCCCCACACCCGGCTCTGCGCAACCTCTTTTAGTGTCCATTTTCCCATTACCATGTTCCTATTTCCACATTTGCCAGGACAACTCAGACCTGTCCTGCAACCTGTCTCCTTGTGATTTCATCAAGGGAAGTTCATTAGAAAATCTCAGTAGGTGACATCTCCCCTGGGGCTGATGTAGCATCACCAGCCCTCCTCACTCCTAGGCTTTTGGAAACCATGCTCCTGCACTAGGCAGCACTTCAACCATCAGCTGAAGATTCTGATGGCCCATCCTCACTCCTTCCTGGGGATGTGTAGGTACCGAGTACATATGATCCCAAAAGACTTAGGGAGGATTTGGCTGGACTCCAGTTAATTGCTACTGCAAATTAGGTCTCAACCTATTTGTCCCAGTTGTGTGATGGATGAGGCTTGTACGCTATGGCTGCTTCTAAAGCCTATGTTTTCATCAAAAGATTGGCAGTCCCAGTGGGCCCTGCTGAGATAAAAAAGGCTTTCTGCTTCCCAAGCCCCTGTTTCCCTGCTCATGCCTTCTCCCTGCTTTTCGTATTCATCTTAGGGCCTCCATGAGCGTCTGGAGGAATTCATTTCCTTCACAGCCCACCCCTCCTTCTCCCGAATGAAAACCAGAGCTGGTTCCTCCAAGTTGGATTTGCAGGAGAAATATGAAAGCTAAAAGGCACACGGTATAAATAAACATGCAATGGGAAACAGAAGAGGCAAAACACAGAGGCCCAATGCAGACGAGAGAGACAATACAGCATAACAAACAGCGAGCTGCGCTTCGCCTGTGGCATTTTCCAGCAACATCAATAATTATATAATACAGCGGTCGCCCATTTCTCAGGCACGGATCGATACCGGCTGCAGTGCCACCATGCTCCTGTGGACCAAGGGGCTCTTCACAGCCCACATTTTGCCTGTGCTGGGGATCAACTGCATTCCGCAGGCAGCACCAAGGGCTAGCAAAGCAGCAATGTGTTCTCCATGGGGAGACACGGGGGTTTGTGGTGTGCGATGTGGGCAGCATTGGTAGGAAATGGTTTGCTTATTTTTGATCCCCAAGCACCAGCAGGAGATGCACCCAAGGTATTGCTTTGCATAGGTGCTATTGGTTGTCAAGAGGTTGAAAGAGGATTCGTCCCATGAGCACCTCGCATGCTGTGAACTTACTCAGCAGGAAGCAATTTGGCTGTCAAGTGTAAAGGTACGAACGCATCCACTTGTCAGGCCTTCCAGCACAGCAATTAGGGGACATGGTACTATTAGACTCATCCATATTCTTCATAACAAAATATAATTCTCTAAACACTGCAGCAGGGAAGCTAAAAATAAGATAATCTGGAAAAAAAACAAAACAATTTTGTGGACAGAGCATAATGAGCATTTCTGCTTCATAGAGGGAAGTTCTTCAATCCCTTCCCAAATTCCCATTTTGAGTGTACGATCACTAAACATTGTGCTGGAGGGGGGAAGAAAATAGGAAATCAAATGAAGAAAGCATTGAGAATAACAACAACAAGAACCCTCTTTTCTCTTCTTAGCTGGCTTGGGATTCCTATGAAAAGCAAGCCTGAAATATAGATTTCAAACCATTAATACTATTATTTAAACACTAGCCTGAGCGAAGTAGCAGAAGCTATGGCTGACCTATGCAACTTCCCACAAATGGCAATTACCTCTAAAAGCTTCCCATGCCAAATCTAATTAAATGAAAAGAGACATTTAGAAACATGAACTCATTGGTTTTCTTTAGGAGAGTGGACCTTTTGGTTGGAGCTGACAATGGAAAAAACCCCACAAACACCCCCCCCCCCTCCAAATCAAACCCCAAAACCAACAGCCAGAAGATGTGGATGGTGCATTCTTGCTCTGTGCAGTTGAACAGTAAAGTAATTGGCTTGGAGTGTATGTTTTTATTTTATTGAGTTGCATGCTGTTGCTGGTCAGGCTTTGTCTTACATTTGTTAGACAAGCATTCTGATACCACTATGTAAAATGTCAAGTAATATAATTGGGCCCCAGTTCTACAAGGCCTTCTTTTAGACAGAACTCACATGTCAATGGGAATTTCAGCTGATTTCCCTGCTGGAAGGCTGGATTAAAGGTCTTCCTACTACAAAAATTGAAAAACTCATAACATTGACACGCTCATCTTGCCAATCAAATAGTAATAAATAATAAAAATGACTCTGAAAGAGCTCATCCTAAACAGCAAGAAATCCCTAATAAAAATTAATACTTGCGTCACTGGTCTGTGAAAGCTGGTGGCACATTTCACTACCACTGCAGTCACACAGATAAGCGCTTGGGTACCACCATGGATATCCTATAGTATAAAATCACCAGTGTAGAGGATACTGTCCTTAGAACTCCAGAAGCAGAGTTTTGCTCAGCCCTCTTTGGGGGATGCACAAATCTCTAACTAGGTATCTCTGAACTAAGTGTTATACATAGACCTAGTAAGAGCCAGTTGCTACATAAGGATCCGCAGTTTTGCAGAGACAAAGATGCACAGGAAGATAAAGATGGGTAATGTTGTAATCTAGATGGTATGGCTATGAAAATTTTCCCCTGTGTATAATGCATTGCCTTTGCTGCAATTGCTGCTCCCAGCTGGGTTTTCGTCATGCAAATGGATCAGAGAAAGTATGCTTCCAGTTTGCATAAAGGCTAGTCAAAACATGAAGGACAGTTGATCTTAGGGTTGATCTTAATTGACAGTTATTAACACAGTAGAATGCATTTACAGAGATCACAGGATATATAAAGAATCTAGTACTTGTGGAACAAATGCATGGGTATTATCTTCCCACTATTGATAAATGATGGAAGTTAGGAAAAAGCAAAGCAACTTGCCCAAGGTTGCAAGGAAGCCTGGGAAGATCAAAGCAGTGGAGCTGAACCTTTTGCCTCCTAGCCAAAAATCCTTCCTTTCCGGCAGAGTGCATCAGGAGAGTGATGGAATTGGTTAAAAGTGTGGAATTACTGCAGCCCAGCTGATCAGCAGTAGCACGTTAAGCCACAGTAATCTGACTTCCAAGTCTGTGTCTGTACACTGCCTACTTTTTTACCATTTCCTACCACTATTAATTCAATGCAGTTCAGAGCTGTTAGATTCAAACCAAACCAAAATAATCCACCTGGGCCCAGGCCATACATATGAATATTCACAAAAGTCTGAGTAGCAAAAACGTGTGTGAGGAGTGAACCCAAATATTTGTCAGATAGAAAATAGCAGATTAATACAATCTGTACTGGCATGATGTTCTGGGTTTGCTGTTTGCCTCTCCCTGCCATCTATTCAAGTCCCTTTGGAAGACACTTTCCTGTGAGGACTTGCTCTTTGTTGCATGCTGATGACTGATAATGCAGTCAGCATATTGCAAATGGGAGCTGCTTTCCACTGTGAAGGGACAAACCCTAATTTGCCATAGCCCTGGGTCAGATGCAAGTTAAATGAGGCAGAGCAGGACACAGCCACACCCTCCATCGCTGGTCTATGCAAGCTGCATGCGTACAAATGAAATCAATTACTTTGGGCTCTTCTGAATGCGACAGCAGCAAATTTCATCTGAGCTCTGGCCTCAGCCAGTCAATCCTACAGTAGCCTGATTTTTCTAGGAATGATGCTGCAGGCAAGGCTTGTGTGACCTACAAAGAGAAAGGTCTCTGTTCAGTGAGCTCTCTAGCTCTCCTTTCCTGTTCCGTTGCTTCTGCGCCTGTCCATAGGGTTGTTTTGTCACTCTCACTAGAAGAACTATCTTTACCCAGTCAGGACATCAAACAGCAAGTGACTCATGCCACCAGCTGCAACAAGTCATTGGCGCTCAAAAGTCAAATTGCATTTGCAATAACCACTTGTGATCAACTTACAAAGCAAAGAACTCACCTTCCTCATCTATGTAGTAGCCACTTCCTAGAACTTACCCATTCGAGATATTACACGTCAAGAAAGAGAGGCAGACTCCAAGAAACTCCAGAAAGGGAGTTATAGTATTCAAGACTGCTTCACATGCAACAGAAGCCAAGCACTAAAATAACTAGGACCCCACTTGTTCCCTTCCAGAACTTGTTAGGCCTTGCAAGCTCGCAAGTCTCTTGAGCATCCCATCCTGTGTGGGAGAACACACAGGATGAAGTGTGAAAGAGATGGGAAATTCCCTTGGGGAAGGAAAAAACTTTAAAAAAAAAAATCAGATCCTTTCAGAAGAAAAGGCCCTGCAGAAACATACATAATTACCTACATTTATACCTTTACCAAGTACTCAAAAGATCAGTATAGGCGTTTTTTCTTCTTGATAATGGAAGATGACACTCCCAGCTTTGTAGACTCTAAGTCCTGTTGGTTTACTTGAACTGTAATTATAGACTTCGGAACACCAAACAAAGATTACCAAGAAAGCACTACTAATCTTAACCATGCTAAATCTGTCACCACAGCTTTGTTGCTATATCTATCCGTGCTCATCACAGGGATGCTGTAGGCAAGCGAGACTACTAGCAATGAGCTCCCCTGCAGTTAGGATGCTACACACAAAGATGAAAGCAGGATTCAAGACAGGGAACTGGAAGTCAGGGGTTCCATCCATCTTGTCATTTCTCTTTTGCTTTGGGTTCCTCTTTACTAACTCAGTGGTCTCTGCAAGCTTGTTCTTGCTGCATGCAGAATGGCCCATGCATTTCACAGACTGATGACTCATTTTCAGGAAAGAGATTCATCAGAGCTCATCTCTCATTGACAGGTGACGGGCTCTGCTCTCCCAAGTGACCAACACTCTGATTTCTAAAGGCTATTTTAGTGCCTTAATAGTAGCTTAGAAACCTAGTCCACAAAAAGCCAAGTTTAAAGCAATAAAAATAAATATCCACAAGTGAAGCTAAACGGATATAGAAAAATTGAATCTCTCTCTCATTACATTTGTATCTATGTATACCTAAATCACTTTGGAAGATGAAGCCTTCAATCCTTCACTCACCAGAATGCCTTCTGCCCTGCCTAAATACTGTCTCTTCTAAAGACAGTCTCAGTATTAGTCAATATGATTAAATCTGCATAATGGGATCTTCCCTGTAGAACTGAGAGTTTAAAAGCCCAGGACTACAGCACAGAAAACAGAAGACTATATGCTTGGTTATTTCCATGGGTACGTCAGACTGCAACAAGTTATATCCTATATGTTCTGTGCAACTATTGACAACAGCATGTCCTCCTCCTTGTAACTGAGGGTGCCCGTGCCCCACATGTCTATCTAAAGCAATAAGAACTTGCAGTGTGTGCCAGACCAGGGTAGAGATTAACCAGTATTAGGATCAGAGTAGATATTTCCAGGACTTTTATAGCTGGAGAATAACCAGTGAAATTTGTTCTCACGTTTATCAGGATATAAAATGGTTCTCATTAAAAAGTCAATGTTTATCACAGCACCTCACAGCAGTGGCCGATTTAAAACAAGTCGATCATTTTCCCTGTAGATATGGGGTATACAGGAGGATGCCACTTGCTGCGAGATGGTGCCTTTTTAATAATGACCTCCATGCTGACAAATAAAACTACAAAATCTGCACATCAACAGTCAGAGAATCACAATCTTAAACTCAAAACTTTATAAGAAGCTATGCCTGGACAGAATAGAAACATACCAGTATGGCACAAGAAAATTTCTCAAGCAGGTTGCCATTGGCATTCACCGAAGATGCCCAAGCACAAAATGGCAGAGCATTATTTATGTGCTTGGCTGTCAGGTAGTAGATTACACTTTGCCTTGTCAGCTCTCTAAATACATGACAAACCAACCAGTGAGGCCATCAACAGAACAAACACTTGGAAGACGGGAGATGCCAAAAAACTCAAGCAAAACTAAAACCTCCTCACCTGTGAATTGTAGAAAGAAAAATTTCAAGCCCGTAGATACAGAACAAACACATAAGGTGCTCATCCCTGCTCATGGCAGGGGGTTGGAACTAGATGATCTTAAGGTCCTTTCTAACCCAAACCATTCTATGATTCTACGATTCTGCTGAGGTTGCAGCACAGGGTTTTCTTGTGCTTGCACTTCAGTGGCTCTTGTATTCTAGGTGACGTTCCTCCAGCTGACAGTGGCATCTGAACAATGCCTGGACCTTTCAAGCTGAGGTTCTATTGTTAAGCACGGAAAACACGTCTGTTAGTGTTCAAGAAAACATTGGTGTTTTCATGAAAGCAAAACACGCAAAATTACATGCTCTCATTAGCCTCTGACATACTGTTCATGATGTGTATAAAAACTTACTCTACTATTTCTTACAAACAGAACAGAGACCTTGCAGATTCAAATACTTAGACAAGCATAGTGCATTGCATTAAGGAAATGCAGAACTATGGTACAAGAAATATAAAGGCAATTCTTAACTGAATTTGCTGAATACAGCTCTCCTCCATTAATGCAATCCTGGCTGCCAATACCAATGGTCCTCCTAACTCCTGGCCAGGATTAACTAGTCACCGAATTGGGAGCTCACTGCAGCTCTATCTAGAAAGGTAGAGTTGAAAGGAAGGTGGGTCAATTCACAGAAAAGGTTTCTTTCTTCATCATGCAAAAGTGGGAATGAATAAGAACAGAATCCATTTATCAACAGTACATTAAAACTCCAGGGCTCCAAAGGTTTATTTCATTTCAAATCATGGCTTGCCTGCTCATTTTACTGTGACTTCATGAAAAGCTCTCTACATTACAAAGGGATCTCTGGGCTTGGCATTCCTCCTCCCAACCCTCCAACTGCTCTTCTCACATTCTCTCAGTTCAGCCACACTGCACAGTGGTGAGAGTCCCATACTCACTGTCTGCTTATAAGATCCAGTGAGCTGCTAAGAAGGTCAGAGGAGATGATCTTCAGCAATAGAGAACATCAAGTCTCAGTAAGTCTTCCAAAATTATGTCTATCAGATGGACTGTCCTATCTTACATAATATTAGAAAGAGTAAAATGTTTGTCCTGCAGCTGTAAGACCAAGGTTTTCTCTAAAGAGAAGAGTATCCAAAGAGAATGTGGACACACAAACTCCCAACCTCATACAGGGAGGATCTGCATTGTGACACAGAGCAGCCCAGCATTGGTGCCGAAAACAGCAAATCTCAGGCTGGATTCTACAGACAGCTCATGATAGGTTTCTGTGGGGAAATTACTTCTCCTTCCTGTGCTTCCATTTCACTGTAGGGAAGAGTTAAGTCTCCAGGAAAAAAAGAGGAAAGGAAAAAAAAGGTATAACCCTTCCCACATTATACCAATTAAGTAAAAGTATGTCCTAAAAATAGACTTTCACTACCCTTCTGTACTAGTTACACAGGGAATTCAGAGGAGGAGAAAGAAAAAAGTATGAAAGGATGAAACTCCCACTGCGTTTCAGAGTGTTAAAATGGATAGTTAAAGCAGCTTTCACATTTGCTCAGCACAATGTCCAGGAATGCCAAGAGAACTTTTGCCCTCTTCTTAAAAGAACACACTGAACTTTTACTACAGATCCCACTTTCAGCCAGCATTAAAGTGACTTTAATTCGATTTAGTTTAATTCCCTTTAAAGGAAAATTAAATGAAATCAAATGAAGGCCGTTTTGAATTCCAAATGAGTGTGTGTGCACACATCAGTTTAATACAGTTTACATAATCCACTTGAAACCCACCTTTTTACTTAATTCAGATCAACTTTCCCCATGTGCTGCTGCTTAGACAAGCCCTTAGAGATAACATTATCCATCCTCAAGGAACAGCTGATTTCATTATTGACACCTAACTCTAGCGATAGATACTCTGGAAGGGACAATGTAGTTTCACACCATTTATATGTCTGTCACAGAGAGAACAATGTTCTGTATACAGCTACAATAGTAATTAATATACTGGGGGTTGTTGTTCCATTAGTCACTAATTACACAGTAGACCAGGAATACAGAAGCCTTGTTCCTAGCAAAGAAACCACAGCTCCAGAACTATTCAATTGATAATTGAGCCTGCTTTTTGTTCCCGAGGAAAACTCTGCACCTTTGCTATCATTTAGCTAAAAACACCACAGATTATACAGATCCAGAGGCAAGGGCTGTGTGTTGCAGACCACTATTCAAGAACTTCTGAATTATGGCATTTGCATGAGGCGAGTCAAGGTGAGTTCAGTGACTGAACAGAATTGCTTCCAGTCTTTGTCACAACATATAAGAAGAATAGTTTGTCACTGAAGATTTTTGCTTCCTCTTACAAAATCAAGTGGCAAAAGCCTCTTACAAGATCCGTGGCAATCTCACTCCTGCATCTTCTCATCAGGCTATGGCAAACACAAGAAAAAGTCAGCTCTGGTTGAGGGTTGTTTTAAAGGATCCTTGTTTTGCCCAGAAATCTTGCAAAAGTTAAAAAAGGCAAGAAGCGAGAGAAAAGAGGATGGAGCATAATAGAGCTTTTAGAAAGATGTTGCAATAAACTCCAATGCATTTGGCAAGCCACAAAAGCAACCCAGGCCAGCCAGAGAAAGGGCACCAATGGGCCCAGATCCACAGCTTTCCTTATGATCTTCTCCCCACATTCTTTTTCCTCCATTGTTCACTGCATGCCCTCACTTTAGGAATGCATCATGGTCTGTGTTATCCTATGATCCAGCCAATCCACAGCTCCAACATTGCTGCAGGTTGTAAATATTTGAGGAAAGCCATAGAGGAAAGATACAACCATGCTCGTTTTGGTCTTCTGTCATCAAAAAGAGAAGCAACCACCCTTCTTGCTATTCTCCTGGACACAGCAAGTTAGAACAGAAAGGTGGCTGCCTCGCCTTTCCCCCCACCACAGCAAGGACCCAGGGCTTGAAGACCTTAGGAAAATGTCAGTTTACAGAAGTGGCAATATCAAATCAGCTTTTCTAATTAGCATTTAATGGAAACTTCTTGCCTTTCACCAATGACAGATCTCTCCAGGGATCTGTGACTAGAGCAAGCTCCCTCTTGATATGGGAAGAGGGATGGAGACAGTGTTAGAGACAGCATTACATCTTTTTTAGTGAAAGCTTACACCTCCAGAAGTTGCTCACTGGAACAAGTCAATGAACCATTTTGATCTCATTACTTGGAATCCTAACTTTTAAAATTAAAGCCCAGCCACCTCATCTTTGGTCTGTGTTGGCCTCGAGTCAACAATTCCAGGAAAACAAAATGCCGTGTACTTCCCTCCCCTTTTCTTTGTTGTAGCTACAAACAGAAAAGGGAAAGAGACTCTTTCAGCTTTCATCAATGCTTTCACAGTTAAAAATTGTATACATCATATGCATTTTTCACACTTCTAAGTCAGGCAAATATCATCTGGTTGACTTCAATACAAAAATGCTGAGTCATCCCTAAAACTGACCAGTTCTTTACTGTCTATGACGAGTATCCACGAGCAAAGATTAGCCTCATAATGAAAATTCAATTGTATCCGTAACTATTCACAGGCTACCACTCTGCTCCAGAAGGTACAAGTGAAGATAATTGACAAGATGGATTGAACGATCCAATAGGTTTAACTTCTGCAAGTTTTTATTGCAAAGACTTTGTCTCAGCTTAAGTCAGTAGAGTACCACGTTAATCCATGGAGCTAGAGAAACACTGAAAAGAGAAAGCCTGGATCAGCTGAACTTCCCTTCCCTTCTAGGAAGACACATTTATACCAAACAATAATAGAAAGGCAGAAACAAGATTGGGACCCATCACACAGGGAGCATCTTTTATGCATGGGGGCAGATGGGGCTGGAGCTTCCTTTGTCTTCATTTTCACTGCACAGACAGGTAAGCGAAGGCATAAACTGATTAAAGGACTGACTTAAAGAAAGCCTGTGGCAAAGGCAGGAAAGCTCCCCAGCTCCCCTGAGGATCAGTCCAGTATCTTAACAAACCCATGTCTTTCCATTCTGAAATACTGTGGCTTTCCTTTATAATTAAACAGCATGGATTTAAGGGGGTTGATTTTAACATGTCATTGTACTCAAAGAGCTTGCACTGGTCAAGTGGGGAGAAATTGCCCTGCCAACCTAAAAAGGCTTTTCCTTTACTTAATTCCAGGCTTCCAAGCTTTCAGAAATAGAAAATATTGCATAAGCAACAGTACTGAACAATTCTGAAGGCATACTGAAAGAGCTTTTTATACTCTCCCATTTTAATAGCTCGTGCTTTTGCTCTAGATAGTATATGGTTGCAGAATAATATGTATGGGTTTAATGTCTGGTATGATAATATCAAAGGCAAAGATATTGAAAATTCAATTAAAATATAGTTTAGGATATTGGCTTATTTTAATTTCCAGTCTCCTCTGTCTCCCATCCACCTCCTTTGCATCCAGGAGCTCTTCCTGAGATCTGAAGCTAGAAGCTACACACTGAATCTTTTCTCCGGTAACTCATAATCTGAAGTTCTTTGTACTTCTTCAGCATCTGACTATCTAAAACCTCATCTTAAAATTCTCCAAAATCCCTATGCTCCTTTAACAGAAGAGAACACAAGCGCTGGGACAGGAATAGCTCCTATAAAGAACAAAACTAGATGGGGACCCCAAAGCCTCTTTACTTCGCATTAAGCCCCAGGTCAGTTACACTCACTAGAGCTATTTTAAACTGTGGTTGCCTTTTTTGAGCAGGTTCAGAGATGGAAAATAATTTATTTCACCACAGCAAAGCAACTCCCTCCTCTGCAGTTCCCAGTTACCTTTAACTGACAGTTTTTGCCATTGTTTATGTTCCTCTTGCTTGTTTGGTCAATGGAGTTCACTCACTGTCACTGCACTGCCTTACATGGTACAGAGAAAAGAGAATCACAGAATGGTTTGGGTTGGAAGAGACCTTAAATCTCATCCAGTTCCAACCGCCTGCCATGGGCAGGGACACCTTCCACTAGACCAGGTTGCTCAAAGTCCTACAGGAACCTGATTAGACAGACAACAATAATTTCAAGAGGAGAGCAATGAATCAGTCTCCCAGGCTCCAAATGTTGTCCAGAGTTTTTCGTGATCCTTCCTAAAATATATGGCAAAGTACACTGTAGGGTTAGTTGCTTTGGTTCCCTGCTAAACTGAAGTATTAAGCATCACTGCACATAACAAGACTTCCTCCAGACAAGCGCTGCTAGGACAGACGAGAGATCCTTGTTCTATTTTCTTTCACAGACAATGCTCAAGATCACCTGATCCTGGAAACTTCCCAAGTTTTATTATAATAAATTGTATGTCTAAAACATCATACATTTGGTACCCCTTTATTTCAAAGGGACCACACAGTTTCCATAATAAGAGGAAAGTAGCTCACCAGGTTCCACGACATTTCATAATCAAACCTACCCTGTGTGTAGCTCACACAGATGTGAAGATTTAGGTCAAGCATCATGGTCACCAGTCCCTAGGAAACTGACAAATGGGTTCTTCAAGGCATAAGAAGAGTCCCTGTCCTATTTCTCACTTTCCTGAGCCTCCTACAACCACCTAGAAAAAAGCTGATTGCATCCCTGTTTTACAGAGAGGGCAAAACAAAGTAGAGCAATTCTCATAATTAAGCAATAGAAAAGATTAAGCAAAAACAGTTCACCAGTCTTTAGCGCGGCACATAGTCCCATCTCTCAACATTGCCTGCAAAGAGACCATTAGTCCCTGCATTTGGGTCCATATGGGTTATAGTGCATTCAGGTATCCACCCATCTAGAAACAGGTGAACTATTTCTACCCTTCTGGTTCCCATAAATCCCTCTGCACACCACTACTAACACTCACCTTTTTCAGCAACTGCCTTCATGCTGGTGAAGTAGCAACTGAGTATCTCCAAGAGCTGACTCTTGCTAACTATGTCAGTCAGAGATCTGGCTTATACCCAACTAGAATGGAGGTCTTGGCCAAGATGTACATGCAGCGGCTGCACAGCAGCTGAGGCAAAGATGCGCATCTCTACCATAGGAAGGTGAAAGAGATGAATGGGAGCTTCCTTCTCCAGTGATGCTGTCCTTCTGCAGCACACATTTTGAAGTCTTCCTGCACTGGGAAGCCAGTCGGCAGCAAATGAAGAACCTGTCATATTAATACTGGACAACAGCAGGAAAAATCCTCCACAAGTTGTTTCCCTTTGAGGGTGTTGCTTTTTTTTGCCAGCTCCCGAGACATGGTCTTTATAGAGAGGCTAGCTGCATGTGCCCTGCTTTCCACACTTGACTGTGGATTTAAATATGCAGGCATTGCTGCTAGGTGAGTGCTTTTTGAATTGACAAACTGGGATTTCTGCTGCGTGCTTCACACTTAATGCAGCCCTGCCTAGGCTTTGAAGGCAACGGCTTGTTGCCTTGGGGTCTGAAACTAACAAAGCCGAGCAGAACAAGCCCAGGGCTCCCATCGGATTGCTCGATCAAAGACAATATTAAACAACACTGTTTTCATAACTACTATTCTGGGGCACTTGGATAGCAAGACAAAGGAGATGAAGTTAATTTCTGTTATCATAGCCCGGTGCAGCTGCAAGGGCCGTGGGAGAAGCCATCTTCTCTTTATGGCTTTATGCAGCCTGTGCTTTTGCAGGAGCTCCCATTAAGAAAACAGGGCTTAAAAGCTTGTCAGACGCACTCCTGCCTGTTCCCCTCTTCCTCACACCACCGTCAAATGCATCCCTGTTCCTTTCCCCAGACATCTTCCACACATTTCATTACAGACACTAGGGAGCCTCCCTCTCCTTGACCATTTCCTTGCACCTCACATTCTCTACTTCACCTTTTCTGTCACCAGTGCTGCCCATTTCAGTGGCCAAGGAGGCCCAAAAGAGGGAAGTCCTACGCTTGGCACAGGAGCATCGCGTAAGGGGGCCATACAGAGAATCAGTTCTGCAGGCTCTCCTCTACCACAGACCTAGCTCGTCGCCTCGGACAAGCATCTTAGCCATTGGATTGTATATGGTCAACTGGGATTATGTGATATTTTTTTATACCGTTAAATGTGACTGGTAGTGGAAATCACTAAGCAGTATTGCAGGAGGAAGTGGAAGCTATCTCCTGATGAGAACTACTTGGTATATTTGAGGCAATTTTAATATACCTCTCTTATAAACCATCATGTCATGGCCAGCAGATCATCTTAAGAATGGATTGTTGTCTGCAGCAGTCCCGTTTCAGAATTGCCATAGGTACCTTGGACTCCATTTTTCCTCCTTACTGTTTATTCATAGTTGAGCATAGAGATCACTTATGGAAAAGCAGGAGTGTGGTAAAGGAGGAAAGAGCTCCAGAGAGCTTTGTTTAAAGTCTCTCTCTTTAACACCCCATGTTATACCTCTGCAGTCAGTCAGACAAAACCCAGTATTTACTGAGGATAGGGCATGGAAACAGAATACTGCTTGATATGAGCAGGGGACTCCAGGAACTCATTTGCACTAGTGGACAGAACATCTCATTTTCATCCTCTCAAAATGGGAGCTCACTCTGGGTCTTTACAAAGATGTTCCCAGCAACCAGACTACTCCTGTACAGGAAGCACTCTGTGCTAATAACCACCACCCCGGATTTCACAAACTGGTTCCTCAAGTTCACCAATAAATATGCTAAAATACAGATAAGTTTGGCTGGAAAATTTCTGCATAGAACCAACTTTCACACACACAAAATGAACCGAAGTGCAACATCAGGCTCAAAAGGGATACAGTTATGTCCAGCTATATGCTGATACCTGACATATCTCCCCGATATCAGAGTTCCGCTACTAAGTGATTAGTACAGATCTCCAAGAATTTCAGAACAAAACTGTCCATTCTAAATGCTGAAGGCATAAAAAGAACTGTTCTCATCCCAGAAGTAGCCAGTCTTCAGTTTTAAAGCAAACCTCCTAGATGTAAACTGCTGCATTATTTAAGTTTATTGAACATCTAACACCAGGAAATGTGCAATTCATGAAATTTTCAATGAAAATGTACAAATGAGATTTCCTGATTCATTTTAAATATGTGAAATTATGAAAGTTTCATGCAGCGTCGACTTTGGCCATAGAGAGCAGTTAATTGAAAGAGCATTTCTAGCCTTTAAGAGAGTCTCCGTGAAAGTGGCAACTTGTGTTTGGCTCTTCGTCATTTGCAACTCAAAGATGCCCAAGTTTATACATGGAAATGTGTTTCTTCTAGCTGCCAGCCTGCGCTGCAAGACACTATTGAATCTGAGAATCTGAGTCAATGCTTTGCTTCTTGCACTTGTATCACTAGTCTGTAGATTCTACAAGCTAGATAATGTGCCTAGTTATCCAGATGTGACCCCTAAGCCCCAGATCAGACCCCATAAGAACTTTGCTGTCATCATGGAGAGGATTGAAGATGCTCTATTTGGAGTACCATCAACAAAAGGAACAAGCCAGATAGGAACAAGCTACGTCTCACAGTGCCAGCAAAAACAGAAGGGTAAGGTATCCTCGCTCAGGAGGGCAGAATGATCAAAAGACATGTGCATTACAGCTTGTTCCACTTTTTATTCTCCTCACAGAAATGTACAGAGTTAGAATTTTCTTAGTCTCAAGTTGGAATAGGTGCTGCAAAGGACAACTAAATCAAACAACACATCTTCAACCTCCTAGAGAAAGACACTGTAAAACTAGCCCAAAAGCCTCTGCTCCCTGAAATTGGATTAGGGAATTCACATTGGGTCTACCTATATCAGACAAATATCTCTTTGATGTTAGGATAGCTTAACAGAGCTATCTTCTTTTCTTCCTTGTTTTTCCACACAAAAACCTCCCAAAAAGCAAAAAATGCCCAACAGGTGTTAGGCAACCTTCTACTCCACAACAGCAATAAGGCCACAGACCAGAACATTAACTCCAATGCAGAACTGACAGTTTCTAACAAACATTAGGTCATACCATCTCAGTATGACCCTGGTGCAGGAGGCAGACATTGCAGAAGCTGCAGAGCTACTTTGCTTTGCTACAAGCACATCTTCGGCCCCTTGTTTTGATCACAAAGCTGCAAGCAGCAGGAAACAAACAGGGATATTTGGTTGCAGCTTAATTCAGCGGAATAAAAGACCCATACCTCCCCCTTCCTTGCAGCTCCAGTGAGCCAACATCAGGAGCAAAAGGTAATTGGTCACACTGCCTGGAGGCTGCAGGACAGGCACTGCACCAACCATTTTAGAAATGCAACAGAGCTGCCTGCTTCCAAATCTACCCAAGGCAATACACAGGGATTTGGTCAGGAATTTGGAGCTGGTTTATGGCCACAGCACTATCTACTGGCTATCTAGGGACCACTGGCTGCTGAAATACCTGCAAGGACTGTGTGCTGCTGCTGTCACCTCTGCTTACAGATCTAGCAATTCACTGTGACAAGCGAGGGCTCTCCCACAGCCTGCCCTTCAGGACAGCAAGCCAAAGCACAGAGACACAGAGCTAGCGTGCCTTTGGCAGTATGAGCTTTTTCCCCTGTGTGTCTGTGGCAAGTGCAGACCTTTTTGCTCACCTTCTATCTACTAATTAATGCAAGCCCCACACTGAATACTGGAACTCACAGAGCTCTAACTCTAACGGTATGGTGGCTAAAAACGTGGAGAGAAAAATGAGACTTCTTCAAAGCAGATCAGAGCCCAGGGATTGATGTGTTTTCTCAACTGTGGGATAACCAGATTCCAGATCCTGCTGTGTTTTGGAGCAGAAACAACCTGGATGTCTTATATTGTGCTGGCTTTGAATCAGTCTCCACTTCTTTCAGAAAGGCCATCTCAGCAGTGAGAAACCCTTCCTTTTTTCATTAAACATCCACATTTTCCCAAGAAATTCCTGTTTTAGTGTATTTGAATGATCATTTTTACGTATGAACTCTGACTACTAACAAAAGTAGTTATTAATAGCAGCAACACACTTTTTTCCCCACTTTGTTCAAACATGTGAATAACAGTAAACCAAAAAAATCATTCATTCTTGTTTGAGAAGAGCCTCCTTTCCTATCAAGATTGATATTAAATAATACTACTGTTAGCTATCTAAACCAGGAATTTCAGAGAACAGATGTGTAGGTTATTCTGTGTTTTAGCTTTGAAATGTTCAGAGTTTTCTTCCAGAATTCAGCACATAGCAATACAACCACAAGTTCGCTACCAACTGCCCTCTTCTTCAGAGCATGTTGGGTCTCCTTTTTTCTTTCAGAGGTGCAGTTCATACAACCCACAGAGCAACCCCAAAGCTCTATCCTGTACAACCAATTGCAGGAACCTGTTTCAAGGTCTCCTGCTGCTGTGCCTGTGCACCAGTACCTAATTGAGGTGCAGAATTGTGCTCCAATTCACCAGCTGAGTGCAAAGCTACAAGTGTTCTGCCGGGGTTAGAATGAGATTAGCAAAATCCCATGGAACAATGATTAAAAGGTGCTGTAACGAATCCATTTTCTCCATGCAACAAACACAATTACTAGACAAATTATCTCTCACCTCACTCCTCTCTCTGCAGCAAGCCAGAGGAGAGAGCCCTCATCCTTTGGGCTCCAACCATATTGTCCAGCTTTTTAAGGAATACAGTCTTTGACTAATGGTAGCAGCAGCAACTCTGTATGTCCCTCCACGAGTTATGCCACTAGAGGGCACACAGATTGCCTAAATAATTCCCAGAAAATAGTAGGTCCATTGGTATTTGGGCCTGTGTTTCAAGTTCTCCATCTTGATGAGCATGCATCCTACCATCCAACAACACCTCATCTCCGCCAATACAGATTCTCACCTTTGGAGTCTCCAATCTTTTCCCTTTCTTCATCCTTTATTGAACTTCTCACATCCCCTTGTTTTCCCATTCTGGCACAAATGCGGCCAACTAATTCTACCTAACGTAGGAATTTTGTATTCTTTCCAGGACTTACATATTTCTTAAAGAGGAGATTATAACACCAAAAATAAGGAAGTTCAGTGCAGACAAATCAAGCCTATAATGTTCCTTGTCTCTGGTTCAGAGCCAGAGCCTAACTGCGCTCCCACTGCAGCAAATCCAAGCAAACAAGCTCTCCATTCTTCTAGGGAGCATTGGGTAAAGATGTTGTTACCAACAGCCACCTTGCTGTTGTAGTCCTAAGTCCATACTAAGAAGCATCAGCTTCCAACCAGAGTCAGCTGTATCTGCAACTTGTTCCCTGGCACTCCTGGGCTGCTGAGACCCTCAAGCTGGCCCTGCACAGACTGCAAAGATCCAGCAACACTTACCAGTCTGGACTGCATGCAATGCAAAATAGTTCTCCTTGCTTCTCGCCCACGAAACAGATTGCAATTTGCATAGTCCTGTACCTGAGCTAATAAACTATGATGAACTCTCTCTCTAGGTCTGCATCCATGGCACAAATAATGTTCAGTCTGGATAATCCCCATTATGTATCCTGGCTCTGGTGTTCAAGATGCAATAACCTTTGCCTCTGGAAGCCAACGGTGCCAGCCAGCACAGCAGCCACTACAGAACTTGCTGTCAGTTCAGCCTACTCTCTTCCCAAAGAACTGAGCAGCCACCACTACCCATTTAGCTTTCACTATTCAGTCTTCTTGTGAACAAGTATAAGAGCAAACCAGCTGGCTAATTCCCACTCACCATTGATCAACTCGATCCTACTATGTTGTTCCACCTCTGCCTCCCTTGTAGGATCAACTTGGTCATATCCTACCATGGTGTTCCACCTCTACCACCCTTGTAGGCCCAAATCCCTCCAGTTCACAGATGGCCCTGGGATGGCTCAGCTCTTGTGCCATGCCACTAATGCTACAAGCTCAATGCTACAAACTCATGCTAATGCTCACATCAGCTTCTGAGCCTGAAGGGACCAGTTCACTCTTTGGTTACCATTTTGAAAGTGTGGAAGAAAAAAGAAAAAGCAAAGGATATGCTTGTATGCGACAATGGGAAACCCATCAAAGCCTGGCACAGCTTATAGAACAAAGTTACAGATACTGGGATTTCATCCTATCGGGTGTCCAGCAGGCTGCCTTTTCCCACCTATCAGACAAATCTGGATGAACACTCTACTAAAGGAAAGAGGAAAAGAGTCTGAGTTAAGCAGTTGATAACCAGGACTTCATTTCTTAATACGGCAGACTTCTTCCTTGAGAGTCTGTCTTGTGCCGGTATCTGTGTCACACCAGAAGTAATACAAGGGAAGAAAGAAAAATGCTGTAAAGAATATGGTTCTTTGTCAGACTGAAAGTATTAGCTGTGATTCAGAAATTAATGACAGCATAAAAATCTATTAAGGCATCTAGACTGTCTCTCAAGGGACCTTTTCAAGCTTGTAGAGCATGGATTATTCTCCAGAGCTCTGCCCAGCCAAACTTCAGATATCCCAAATGACAGCAATTCCACCACAGTTTTTAACAAAGCTGTTTCACCACCTCTTTCTTCCATTAAGTGTTCTTTTCTCCTGCCAGTTTTTCTGTCTTCCCTTCTCTAAATTTCCTACCATGAGAGACACTTCTAGCTCTGAGTCCACACTCGACAATTCTTCACTCCTTCCCAGTGTGCCTAGATCATTAGCATAGCTCCTCTTTAGTCATTTAACCAAAACAGCTATATATTTAGCTCTCACAAGCATTCCTCATAAGTCAGTCCCTCCAGCCCCTTAATCATTCTCCTTGCAATCCTCTGAATTCCCTCTAATTTTGTTTACATCTTTCTGGAATTGAAGTGCCCGGAACCAAAGCGCTGTAAACAACAACAGCTCGTTATCTGGCTAGACTGTAATTCCGGTGATCACAGCACCGGCCCTGCACATGCCATGCACACACAGATACATGCACATGCTCATCCTCTGGCTGAGACACAGTATCACTATGGGATGTGAGTCCTGCCCGATGATATTCCCTCTTCTCCAGTGACATCAGCTGGGCTTCTTAGAAGGAAATCCAATTACAAACAAAAGTGAGGGTAGATCTCCTACTTTGTCCTCAAGATGCGCCAGGGGAGGTTTAGGTTAGATATTAGGAACAATTTCTTCACAGGGTGGGTGGTCAGGCGTTGGAACAGGCTGCCCAGGGCAGCCGTGGAGTTACCATCCCTGGAAGTGTTCACAAACCGTGTAGATGAGGCCCTCAGCGACATGGATTAGTGATGGCCTTGGCAGTGCTGGGCAATGGTTGGACTTGATGATCTTAAAGGTCTTTTCCAACTGAGTTGATTCTAAGATTCTATGATTCTGCTGTGCCTTTACAGCTCTGGTTTAAATGAGTCTTCTTGTGTATTCGCTCTACTGTTTTTCCAGCTTTACAATTCCCAGTCTGCCCAGGAATGGTCACAAGCCAAACTGAAAAAACGTTCCCATTACCCAACACAAACATGACCCACAACATAACCTAAACCCCTTCCACATGATGCACACTCCTCAGGTTCCAGTCCCATCAAGCAGTGGCAGATCCTATCAAAAAAAAGGGCCACTCTCGCTTATGAATTCCCTGAGCATATTCCCTCAGGGAAACTGCAGCTAACTCTTGGTTGAAAGAGTCAGGACTACCGCTCTCTTTAGTAGTAGCTGCATTGAAACCCCTTTCCCAAAGAGACATTAGCAGAAGGTCAAACCTAAACCCCCAGGGAAATAAATGGGATGATATATCCCTGACAATGTTCTTTCAGCTGCCTGCAGACATAAAACAGGCACCAGCTACTGGCTGTACTCAGGTTATACATTTTTAAGTTTTTTGTCACACCTATGAGGGTGGCAATTTTCAGAACATTTCTTGTTTTAGATGATAGTTGAGTCTTTGATGTAATCTTACGACAGAAGATAACACATCGCAGAAAAGCCTTTAAGCACTTGTGCCTTAATCTGTTCTTGAAACTCGACTTGGAATTTTTCCCAACAAAAACACCCTTTTTTTTTCCCCCCTCATTAGAAAAATGCCAATTCAGTGAGGCAGAAACACCCTGCAAAACTTTTTGGTTTGCTTCAACAAACTCCTATAGAACTTCAGGCAGGGTTCTGCAAGAAACCTGGTGGTGCTCTACACAAAGGGTTCTTCTAGATAAAGGTCCTTCTAAGCCTCTCCCTGTAGCAATTTCAAAGCCTCTTCTCACATAGCATTCCCAAGTCTGCATGAACCTCAGAGCTGGCACTCTAAGGATCCCTGCTACATGGCAAAGAAAGCAGGGGCTTGAAGTCTCCTGTCTTCCCAGTACATTTCATACCACTGTTCCTCCTTCATAACAGCTCAAGTAACGCTTCAGCACCAGGGGCATCTTAGGATGTCCTTTCCCTTTCTGTGGTTGGTTGGGTTGTTGTGGGCAGCAGGAAGAGGGAGAGAAAGAGACCAGAAACTCTTCAGGTTGACCTGGGGGATGAGCAGAGCCTAGAAACAGAGGTCTTTTGAGGTACCTTGAAGCCTAAAGAAAAGCCTGCTGCTAGAAAGCTTTACATCAGGACAGAGAGAGCAAGGAGAGCCAGAATGGCCTTTTCTCCCTTTCCTCTATGTGCACAGCAGACCAGAAGAGAAGGAAGACTCTGTACTGCTGACCTTAGCTCTAGGTCCTTCTGGGGTAATGCCACAGCTCATTTACCTCACGCTGCAGCCTGAGTCTTGTATTATTAGCAGCCCAATCTGTTGCAGCTCTGTGGCTGTTCATAGTACACAAACCAGTCGCCAGTTGGCACCTAGGCTACATGGAAATGGAGGAGAGGTTCTGTACCCTCACTTTAGCTCTCAGAGTTTCCTACCTTCTCTCTCTTAGCAGGCCTAGACTACAGGCAGCTCTTACACCACTGGAGCTAGTATGGGTAAGATTCTTTTAGTCTGAATCACTGAGAAATTACTGTTAGTAAAAGCCCTAACCCTGAAACAGCCCAAAGACTGTTTCAAATGGTTTTCTTCCCTCTACAGAAGATCTAGAAATGCAGAACACCTTACAGGTCCATCCCAATTTTACTCACCTACCTAAACCCAAGACTTGACAAAACACATCTATGCTGGTCAGAATTTGTGCTGTTGAGGTAGTTAAACCAACAAGGCCGTGTTAACACAGGTACAGCCAAAGCACAGGCTTACTGGTTCGGGTTGCATCCAGCCCAGAAATGTTTTGCTCATACAGCACACAGTAGCAGAGCTGCATAAGAAAGGTTGGCTCGGTCAGGTTGTACTATTTTTGAATATGTGATCTAATTAAAACAGTGCAGCTTGTGCATGTAAGAAAGCCTCCTTTTACCCTGTTCCTTCTTCTGTCCCCAGAAACTCTCCCATGAGAGTGCAGGAGTCAAACATGCTCTTTCCATTCTCTGTATTTCATGCCCAGGTGACTGAAACATGGCTAAGTTGCCACCTTACACTGAGGCCATCACAGAAAGATAAGACGGGGTAGCCAAGCCAATTCTGTTTCACTGGTACAATCACTTGTCATGTCAAGATAGGATGCAAATCTGCTGTGTATAATGGTCATTCCAAAGGCTTACATAGCTACACAGATATTCCTATCAGTAACCATGCTGCATTCAGCTACTGAACCAACATTTCATAACATCTCCCTTGCACAAAACACAACTGAACCAGATCTGTTAACATGGCACAAGCATCTTTACCACACCACTTAGGTGTTTTCTGTCACATGCACACATTCAAACACATACACTTGCACATATATACCCACCATCCTCTTCTGTACCATACATGCATCTTCCCAAAAGCCAAATAAGTGTTGCTCAAAGGTCTCTGGTCATACCTCCATGCACAGGTTGTGTATACAGGTATAAATAAAACCAGACGTTGTGATATAAGTGATTCTATTGTACAACAAAGTAGCTTTAGGAGGCAAAGAGTAGATACTCATGCAAGCAGATGTGCCCACCATGACATTAATCTGAACACATTTTCACATCAAGAAAATCACACAGATGGCCCTTGGAATAACGCCTCACCTGCAAATCCCTCCTTTGTCAGACACTCAAATATATATCTACACAGTCAAATTCACCAACACCCATATACAAGCGTAAATCAGGTAACGCAGTGCACTGGCTGCAAGCTCATGGTCAGAGAGACCCTTCTTCTTACTCTCAATGTAGCTTTGGGTCAACTACTGAGGGCCAAGCACAGCCAAGCTCCATGCGGGTGCAGCAGCCAGAGGACACGCAGAAGAATATTAATACTTATGGTTGTAGCAGGTTGTAAGGATTAATTGGTTCCAGTCTGCAACTCACCATCAATGTAAGTGCTAAGGGGCAGAGGGGAGGGAGCTGTGATTACACACTTACATTGCATACTCATATCCCAGTGGCTGTGTGCTGATATGCTATTGATTTCCTGTTTGGAAAGCTCCACAGCTTTCCATTTGTCTCCTTACTTGCTCCCTTCCTCATCCTGCTTCTCATGACCTGCCTGCCACATGTTCCCCCTTCCCAACAGCCAAGAACATATCACCAGAAAAAGAAGGCCATTCTTTTTGTGGGAGAGATCTGCTGAATCGGAAAGAAATGAAGAAACCTACATCCATAAGGTCTCAGAGAGACAGACCCTAGGGAAGACAGCAGGTTTCAAGAACAAGCCATCTTCCGAAGAGTTTCTTTTGAATGCTTTATATAAGCCTGGAACCACAGAAGCACAGACTCTGAGCCTACAGCTCTGATTATACATTGTGGGACAAGATCGCCTTTTCTGTGCTTAATATTTTCATTCTATCTTGGATAAAATGGCAGCAGGAAGAGCCCCTGAGCTGTCAAAGCCATTGTTCATTGAGTCTGAACAGCACCCAAACCTATGTCACGCACTTCTTTAAAGAAAAGGGGATACTGAAGAGACAAATATTCATGTTTCCTATATGGACTGCAGACAGCAAAACCCTGCATCCTCCCAGCAGCACCCTGCATGCAAAGGAGACAATCTTTCACAAAACACATGCCCACATATTCAAAGGCACACACAGAAGGTTTTCCCAACTCTTCCAAGACGCCTTTGTCTGGTACCATTGTGGATTTCACTCAGATTATTCAACCCTTTAACAATCTCTGTCAGCCAACAACCTCAGCTAGTCTTCTGCCACAAGAAAGCCCATCAGGCATTCAGATCTGTCCAGAAAAGGAGTTTTCCCTTGCATTCACCCTTAATCAGCTTTTGCCATCTGCTTTCACTTCACAGTATACAGGTGAGTAAGTAGTGCTACAGCTCCTCATCACCAGTGCTGCCTCACCAGCCTGCGCAGCCACACCAGTCTCTCTGGGTAACTGCACAGAGCTGGTGCTACATCACATCTGGACCTACACATTAGCACCTGTGCTTCAACCCATTCCTAAGCAAATCCCTTTTGCACAGGGTAAATCAGTTGACAGAAGGGGACAGTCCCACCAGCAAGAAAAGGGCCTTGATGTACTCAAAATCTTTCAGGAGACACAGCTAGCACACAGTAAGGATGTGAGCTTCTAAAGCATTGGCTCTGCCATCAGTTTAGGATGACAACAGCCATATTCCTCACCCTGTAATCCTCATCTTTGGAAGGAGCTCTATTGCTTGAAGGTGAAAGGAGGTGGAAAGAATAACTCTTACAGAGCTCACCTCCTCCTCAGGCCACTAGCATACCCATGGGTGCTCACAGGCTGAGAAGGAGTACCCACAAACATAGGGATTAGAGTATCTGTTACAAGAGTAGTAAGATTCTTGTGTAAGAGGACATCTCCGAGACTAAAAGATGAAGCAGATTTCTACTTGTCATAGTAAAGCCCTCTGAGTACTTAGCTGAGTGCTGAGATTTATAACAGCTAGGGGAAATGGGTCCTTACTGGTGTGGTAATTATTGACTTAAATGGACTGCAAGCACTGGGATAGGACCAGAAGAAACACTTGGGATATCTTTTTAAAGCTCCCTGTTTGCAGATAAAAAACCTTCTCTGGCTCTTCCCTGCCTTAAGCCTTCGAGAAAAGTGTTTTGTTTTAGGTATTGAACCTCTTCATCATTTAAGGGAATGCAAGGCAGCTGAGTGAGCTGTTACCTCGTCAAAACAGACCAACCTGTGAGAGCTTCTCTGCCTTATTTGATAGAAAGAGTTGAAAACAGATAGGAAAAGTATATTCCGGAGAGCAGGAAAAGTCTTCTTCCCTCCAGTCGGCAATATCTAAGTGTTATCCAGCTGCATCACAATCCCTCCACACTGTTATCCAGACACCACAATGTCACCACTTGCACACACATACATTCCTGCTCCTCCCTCTGCTCTCCCCATCCATTACCCATTATCAGCACAGAAACACTTGGCTCCCTGCTTCCATCCATATAGATTGGACAAACCTCACGCATTAACAAACACATCATTTTTCACACCCGCATCGCCCCATCACGTTCTAAAACATGAGACTTTACAGATAACATTTGTTCTGTGTACCAACCTACTCCACTTACCCAAGTGCTTCTGTGATTTCTCACATCAGGCTTAGTCCCCATTTGTGAACACCCTTCAGCAGCTCAAAAGATGCATTTTAAATAAATGGTACCAGTATTACACAGACCAGTTCCCCACGTCCTTTCCTAAAGCTTCTCCTTCACTAAGTCAGCACTGAAGGTATCTTAATTGGGGTTTTTTTTAAGCACAAAGTCTCCTGCTATTAACCAATGAGGTGGGGTTGTAGTAGGGGAGGTTTATTAAAACAACCTGGGATGTTTTAGCTAATTGCTGAATTGAAGCAGCTGTTATTCTTCAAGGGAGTTTGTTTAGAAGAATTTTCAATGAAAAGCAAAGCTGAAGAAAATGTTGTGCAATTTGTTTGCATTCAGGTTTTAAATCAAATGCTCAGGGGGAGAATCAAAATTACTTTTCCTATAGACAGCGAAGTTGGAATAATAGTAGGTAAAAGTGAAAATATCAACACAAAATTCCTCTAAATTATCAAAAGGCAATTATTGATAGACCCAAATCTGTTGCTGCTCCTCTCTATCCCCATGCCACTAATTTTCAACTTGGAGGAAAATAAGGAGAAGAAACATTCAGCTTTTGAATCCCATTCAGAAATCTGATCTTTATCAGAAGCTACGAGGCACACCATGCTAAAAGGCAAATCCATCCAAGGGGAAAGCTGCAGCATGTCACTAGAAAATCCCACCCACCAGCAGTGCTGGGGTGTGTAAGTACTTTTGTTTCTCCAAGCCCACAGGGCAGGAAGGCCAGTGCATCACACGGGAGGAACAACCGTCCTGCCTCCGAGCCACCGCCTCGGAATGAGGGCTGGAAAAGCAGCAGCGAGAATCCTGAACCACGAAATTAAGGAAACAGGAGAAGAGATAAAAACCAGGATCAGGGAAAAAAAGAAAACATTAAAAACCCTCTGTGCAGGACTCGAAGCCTTTAACCTAAGGGAGAAGGAGCAAAGCCTGTCTCTGTGCCAAAGCTCCCAAGCCCAGGCAGGCAGGGGACAGGCAACCCATTGCACATCCCCTGGCAGAGGCACTGGAGGAGGACGCAGCCTGTGTTGGCCACTTGGCACGGTAGAGCCTGTAGGTCTCCTGCCAGCCTCAGCTGTGCTTCCTCCCCTGCACTCCCATCGTGGGCTATTCAGCCTCAGCTCAGCCATGCCCAGCAGCGCTGGCATCGCTCCCCTTCACCCCCACATTGGGAGAACAGAAAAAGACAAGGAGCTGCTTTTGCGTTCAGCGGTACACCACCAAGTGGACAGTGAGGAAAAGGGGGAGAGAAGGCACGGACAAGTTTTGGGTAGCTTGCAGAGATGCAGGCTCAGCTGGCTGGCTCTGGAGGGATGCTCTCAGAAAGCACTTGGAAGCGATCCGACTGGGGTCACTGCCTGTCAGAGCCACTGCTGCAGTTTCCTAGGGTAAGAGCTCCACTGAATCGTGCTCAGCAGGGTTACAGAAGTGTTCAGTGCTTGTTACCACAGCTTTCAGTGAATAACAATTCATCAGAAATAAGTGATGTGGTTTTGTTGGGCTTTGGTTGGGTTTTTTTAAGGGCACAGTATTTTTCTACTCCCTTTTAACTCCTTCAAATGCCTTTGTGAAGTGCCCTACTCCTCCCATGCAGCCCCAATATCCCTGCTTCCACATCCTCTCACCCTCCACACCAGAGAAAGGAAATTACTGCTGGCTATGAAACTAGATTCAGCAGTGGACTGGGTCTGGCTTACTCTTCCAACCTCCCCACCCCATCCCAAAACCCAGGCAGGGCAACTGCATTGCCTCTGCCTTCTCAGAGGATACATGTGATGACTGCCCTCAAAAGACCTTCCTCAATGCTTTCAAAATCAGAATGAATGGGGTTGATGTAAGTATGGCAATAGTAACTCACTAAAAGAAGATAAAAGCCTGGAGCCTGGCATAAGCTACAGCTGCAAGAAAGGTCTAAACCAGCTTCTGGTTGTGCTAGCACCGGGATGGTCTGGTCACAACTCGGGGAAGGCTTCTGACTTGGATACACTGCATGGAGCAAGCGCCATTGACTACAGGCTAGGAAACATGCATTGGTGAGAGAGGCAATGTTCAGAGTTGATGTGATTTGCCAGTGTCCATCTTCCTGGACAGGTCTGTGCCTATTCCTCCAGAGCAGAGGGAAGTTCGCATCATGCTATGCAACTTCATTGCTGACATTAGCAGCTTATGTTACACAAGTAGTACTGGTTCTTTTCTCACCCCACATATATCCTATGTGCTGGGAGAATATATTTCTCCCCTGTCAGAAATAGCTACTTCACAGCGAAGAAGTCTGCTGGAAGGTGCTGGTGCTGGATTCACAATCCAGAGTTCAGAGAATGCAAGTTTGGGAGAAAATATGTGACACTGAGAAGCATGTGTGTGCAAACCAGAGACAGAAGTGAGACCGTATGAAAAGGAACGCTCGGTAAATGTGAGGAGGTGGTAAAAATAGAGGGATTTCATAGTGACTGCTTGCAGGTAAGTGTGAGGCTAAAAGAGAAAGCATGTGTGTGACAGGGGAGCATGCTGTATGGGAATTTGTTTAGTAGACACAAAATAGAAGAGGACAGTACATGCAAGACAGTGTCCAAAAGTAGGAGCTAGGGGGAAGCAAGGATGCTGTAACTGGGCATATCTACATGCGTGGCACTCATGCACTAGCATGCACAAGAGTGAGAGAAAAGCTCTGTGTGTGTGGTGAAGACAGTCAGAGCGAGATACCCTCTGAGAGTATCGCTGCAAATGCAATACCATGAGGCATGGAGCAAGCCAGATAGAGTACATATATGTTCTTTATTTATATATTCACCTCTGTATGTGTGTATGTGTGCGCATGCAGGCTGACAAGGCTGGTGAAGCAGGATAGGCAGAAGATTTCTATATGCAAGCAACCACGAGCACTAGTGTGCAGGATGGAGAGAGAGCACAAGAAAAGGCTTGGAGAAGGCAGGGAGGGGAGAGAGGAGGAGAGGATGTGAGTGCGAGAGAGCAGACTGGCACTCCAGGAATTGCATGTGCGAGGGAGCTAGAACTGTATGTGCCAGAGTGAGTTTATTCATCACCCCTGATATATTCATGAGTGTGTATATGTGTATGTGTGAAGGACCACTGGTGTGTGTGAGTGTGGCTCATGTCCAAGCTGTGATTTGGAGGGCTATGATTTTATGTACATGCGTGATGTATTTAGACATACAGCACGGGATGTATTAACCCTTAACTCCTGTTTACAGAAAGCATCTCGAAACCAGCTAGCATGCCTGTCATCACTTCAAACTAAATTTTATACTCACACTTGGATCTTCAAGCAAAAAACCCAGCTGGCAGTTCTCCACTGAACAAAACCCCATATCCAACAAATTTCCTTCTCCCGTCTTTCTTCCATCACTCTCTTTTCCCCCCACCGTGGTGGAAGGGAAGGACATACTGTTTTTACAGACAGATGTAGAGGTTCCACTAACCTCAACCTCTCTGGGCAAAACCAAAATAGAAATAAAACAGAAAAAAACCCAAACCCAACCCCAAAACAAAAACAACAGCAGAACCTTAACACTGATTTTCTCAGGAAGGCGAAGAATTCAGGAGCATCAGTACTTGTCACTCAAAGTGCTGAGAAACAGTGGCTGTGGATGGAGGGGGTACCCACCTTCACCCACCCCTCTTTGCAAATCTCACTGTGCCCCCCCTCAACTCCCCCTTCTGCTAAAGCATAAATACAGCAGCGAAGTCAGTCACATGCAGTGCCCTCTAACCATAGGATTCACCAGCAGTGCTCTCTCCTTGGCTTATTTCCTGGGAGGGGGGGAAAGGTTTGGAGGGGAAAGGCGGGGGGGGGGGAAAGGAAGCCCTAGCTTCCAGCTCCATGTTTCAGGCTATCCTCAGTCTATCAGCCTCAATTCAAGCAGAAGGGCTTGGGGAGGTTGCAAGAAAGAACTCATCACATACCTTGCAAGGAGAAGAGGGACAGGAAGAATCCCAGCACCCAGATACTGTGCAGCCAGTAGGTCCTCATGCTTCTCTCTCACTCGCTCCGCTTCCTCTGCCTTTTTCTCCGTCTCTTCACTTCTCTCTCTCAATTTATCTTTTTTTTCCTCTAGTTTTCCACCCTCCTCTCAAAGAAAATGGGATTCGTGTCCCCCTTCAGTCCCCCTGGGCTCTGCTTTACCAGCTCTGACAATCCAGTAGCAGCGAAAGCTGACCTGCGGTGGCCAGATTCCCAAATAGCCTCGCACTCTCCCCTTTAAGTGCTGGAGAAAAGGGGGGCCAGGTTAGATGCTCGCCGTAGCCTGCGCTGGCTGTAAACACAGAGAATCTCTCTGTCTCTCTCCTGCAGCTCCAACTAAATGCGACTGTACTTAAACAAGCAATGCCTTATAGGACAGCGCTCAGAGCAGAAAAGATCCCACCTCTGCCACCTAGTGTTGCAAACCAGCTCATTTGTTTTATTTTTATATATATAAATATATATATTATGCTATAGAAATATGGTTCCCTCTTTCCTCTGCAAATGTATCTCTTGGATCACAGGTCTATAAGCTACGCTGGGCTCAAGAGTCCCTAAGGCTCCTGCTGACATGGAGAGCTTATTCAGCAAAGGAATATTCCTCATTGCCACAAGAAGGAGTGCAGCGGGGCAGGTTTGGTTTCTCAGCAGAGTTCTGCTCGACAAATTCTGAAGCAAGGGTCTCTGATGCTGGTGTCACTGCTGGGCAGTACACAGGGGCCAGAGGGAGATTCAGATGCACTGATTGTAGTTACAGAGCTGCCAAGGCCTCCAGGAAAAAGAGCAAGCATCAGGCTGCATCAATCTTTGCTGGATCTCCCATGATTTCCCTGCAATTTCAGAGGGACCAGAAGGAACCCTTCTGTGTAGGAAATTAGCTTGTAAAGCCACTGTTTGCTCACAGAAGGTTTCTCCCACTACCCCTTTCCTTTCAAATACAGGTTCCTCCTACCATACGTAGCATGAACTATTTTTTTTTCCCAAGGAGTAATTAGCTCCTGTGGCTCTATTGCCCCCTAAAATCACTGCCTCTGGTGAGAGGAACAGCAGTAATGAAGTAGTACTTAACATTCACACCGGGCTTTTCATCAGTCACTCTCCAGGCATTTCACTAAAGGGTGTCCTTTCGCAGCTGGGGACATGGAGGCAGCGCGATTGCACAACTTATGACAGGCCCGTCCCTGGGATGAAGGGTGACAGCCCAGTGCCCCCTCCTCAGGCCACATTGCCCCCTTCACTGCAGCCACCACTGCCAAAGGGTGCCAATCTCCAATTCACACATTGCAGATGCTTAACACTAGGTGAGCTTGCATGGGTAGGAAAGGTATGTGGGATTCTCATCACTAATGATGCCACTCCATAAGTATTGATCTGGAGCAAGCTGTCCTTGCAAGCAGAATGCACCAAGCCTGCTTCCCTATGGGTTCTTGCTTCCAAAATCCACCCTCATCCCGCTGTAATGAAAGCCAAATCTCATCATATCCCCTGTGACATCTCCCGTAGGAAAAGGAAACAGTGTGCTGTGGCTATCCTAGAAACACGTGCTTCTTTCCTAGTGGACCAAAATGCACATTGCAATGCAACGCAAAATGCAATCACTGTTTGGCCTGGCTGGCTGCTGCCAGCTACCACATGCATTATTCATGCTTTTTCCCCTATGGAAGGAGTGGGGCATTACCAAATCACCAGGTTTGAAGAGACATACAGGAACAAGTTACTTTTCAGCCTTCTACCCTCTTTTAAATGTGGTTGTAATTAGTTGCACTGAAAAATTATCGGAAGAACATATGGACAAACAGGCACACACGTACTATCAGCTAGGCTTCATTTCCCAAGGAAATCAAACTAAGAATATTGGAGTGAGTTAAAGTCAATTGACTCCAGTCAACTGAAGGAGCATGTTTCTTTTTCGTGGTTTCCCTTTTAAAGGGTTTTTAATCCTCTGACACTGTATTGGGTTTGCCTGGCAAGATTTTGGTAGCAGATGGGGGCATAGGGGTGGCTTCTGTGAGAAGCTGCCAGAAGCTTCCCCTGTGTCTGATAACGTCAATGCCAACCAGCTCCAAGATGGATCTGCTGCTGACCAAGGCCAAGCCCATCAGCAATGGTGGTAGCACTTCTGGGATCATGTGTTTAAGCAGGGGAAGAGCTGCTGCACAATTGCAGTAGGAGAGAAGAGTGAGAATATGGGAGAGCAACAGCCCTGCAGATACCAAGATCAGTGCAGCAGGAGGAGAGGAGCTCCTCCAGGTATTGAGGCGGAGATCCCCTTGCAGAACATGAGCAGACCATGGTGAGGCAGGCTGTGCCCTTGCAGCCCATGGAGGTCCACAGTGGAGCAGGGGGATGCCTGAAGGAGCTGTGACCTGTGGGAAGCCTGCGCTGTAGCAGGTTTGCTGCAGGACATGTGGCCCTGCAGGGGACCCACGCTGGAGCAGTCTGATCCTGAAGGATGCACCCCATGGAAAGAACCCACACTGGAGCAGTTCATGAAGAACTGCAGCCCGTGGGAAGGACTCACACTGGAGAAGTCCATGGAGGACTGTCTGCCATGGGAGTGACCCCACACTGGAGCAGGGGAGGAGTGTGAGGAGTTCTCCCCTGAGGAGGAAGGAACAGCAAAGACATCATGTGATGAACTGACTACAATCCCCATTCCTCATTCCCCTGCATTGCTGGAGGGAGTGAGGAGGTAGAGAAAACTGTGTGTAAAGTTAAGTCTGGGAAGAAGGAAGGGGTGGGGAAAAGGTATTTTTTAGATTCAGTTTTATTTCTCATCATCCTACTCTGATTTTATTGGTAATAAATGAAACTAATTTCCCCAAGTCCAGTCTGTTTTGCCCATATGTTCTGCAGCATCATACCCATTCATACTCTTCCACAGATCTTCTCCTTGGTCCCATACATGGCACCAAAGCTCATCTGCTGTCTATCCCAACATCTCAGCTACCCACAGCCACATGCATAACAGCATCTCTCGCCTACCTTACACATAATCCACAACCTTACCACTTTCATCAAATCATTATGCAACCATTCAAAGTTTCTATTACCTACAGACTTCTGCTCACAACCCTATGCATGATCCCATAATATACAGCTCTCAATTGCATGGCCATCTCACTCTTTGGATATGAATATCCCATGGCCTGGTGGGTTCAGTCTCTTTGAAGTCTCTGAGCACTTATGTAATAGAAATAGTATTAGAATAATAATAATTAAAAATAATAAAATGTAAAGGGATTTTATCTCTGCTCCAAAAATTGCGCGGGGATAAGATTTGTGTGAGATGATGCTGAACCCAGTATTTCCCTCACCAGAATGGGCAGTGACCAGTCCAAGAGAAGACACTAAGGAAGAAGTACTCTCTCAGGTAGTAGCATCTTACACTTCCCTGGAGAAGACAGCGTGGCTGAAAGTAAATGCAGCTATTTCTTACAACCTATTTGACATACTCCTAACCTTCAAAAACATTCAGGGCTGGATTTTGGCTCCTTTGCTCATGCTGAGTCATACCAATGGGCTTACTCGGGACATTAGGCTACTAAATATGAGTAGGAGTATCAGATTCTGTGGGCTGAAATTCTCTGGGATTGGTTTCCAGCCAAAGGCGAGGCCACTTTTCACATGGACAAATCCCTCAACTACCTACGTATTGTGAGGGCAAAAACAGAGCAAGAATTACACTCAGATCTCCTTAATACCCCCAAACATTAACCCCACACCCCCCCAACAAAACAACACAACCAACCAAAATCCACATTAGTCCTTGTTCTTCAGTCCTTTCTTTTTAAATCACTGCAGTTCTTCCACTCGCCTCAGTGTTCACAAGCCAGATGAACTACAGAAATATCAGCTATTGAAGAGCACATCTATAATCCTGTATTAAAAAAAGGTTGGATTCTGACAGAGCTCTGAACGATTGAAAGCTGGCTACTTCCAATGCATAATAGAAGTATTTAATTAAGGCTGAGTGGATGCATTTAGATGCACTATACATGGATGTTTGTCCATTTTTTAATAAATAAATGTGCTTTGTGCTATTAACTGTTTAAGTACTCACACTTCCATTTCTATTTCCTCTTAGCTTTAGTCACTTCACGCAATACCAATATTAATTTGATTGTGCAGCGCACACACATAATATGTCCCCTTCCAAGTTTCTATATTGAACCTACCATAAAAGACTGCTGCAGCAGGCATGCTAAAGTTGGTGGAGGAACTTTTCACTTTTCCATTACAGATCTTTGCAAATTACTGTCATTTAACTGTGCAAATGTCATGTTGCATTAGCACGAAGCAAAAGGCTTAGTGGTTTTTTTTTTTTTCACTTTAATAGAAATAGCATTGAAAACACAGTTGGCCATGCAAACTTTGCAGGGTTTACAGAAGAGAATGAGTGGTTCCACAATTTGAAGGTGAGAGAGCTTGGTAAAGAGAGCAGGAGACAAGAGTCATAGATTACCCAGGAGTGTTTTTTTCTAGATGTTTTAGTGTCCTGTCCTGCATGTCTGTCTCTGACATACGTGTATTACTATTTGCTTTATTGAGTGTTGTATCGGTGGGTTTCATGGCATGTCTTTGGGACTAGTGGAGCTATGATAAATAGAGCATTTTAGTGTGATTTAGAAGAGTGTTGTGGTACGTGCTGCATGTGATCTTGGGAAAGGGAGTGGAAGGAGATGTTGTCTCAGCAAGAAATACTCATTTGTCATGTGGTTCTGTGAAACCCACCACTATCCAAGGTCAAGGACTGCACACTGTCCAGAAACATGAGTTCTCATAGAAGAGATGCACAGTGCATCAAGACCATGATAAATAGTGTCACACCCGATTAGGCTCCTTTAATGTAAACTGAGAAAACAGCCTTTATGCTGCTCATTCGCCTTCAGCCTGATATTCAAGTGAAGCCAAGCCTGCTCAAACCACACTTCCCACCTGTCCTTTCCTTTCTGCCACTTCATACTCCTTTCTATTGCCCCCATCGACCACTTTCAGCTTCTCTGTTTGCCTCTCCCCCCCCCCCCTTCTTTTTCTCTCTGCTGTTTTGCTGTGAAACCGATCAAAGATGGCAAAGTGTCTTTTGGAGGCTTCCTCAAGAGAAGCATTTTCTACAAGACTCCAAGCTGAAAGTAGTTTTCTTTTTATCTAATAAACAAACGCCAGGCCAGCAACTCTGGAAGGTAGCATGTGGCTGTACAGCAATTCCATAAGATAAAAATCCACAGTAATAGCCAGCCAACAAGATAGCAGCAACACTTGAAGTAGGAGGAGGGAAGAGATGGAAAGAATCCTCATTTAGTTTCAACAACCATGCCATGACACAGTGGGGACTGAACAGAGAACCCTTGGAGACAAATGTGTGACATGAACTGGTACAGCATGAACCACAGAGAGTTTCTCCAGCATTAGCCGTAGCAGACCCACATCCTCTACAAGCTGGGTCACATAAAGGGTATCTCACAAAACTCATTTGCCAGCAGTATACACATACACATTGACATGGTTGTATAATTGGAATATAAACTAAACAGTATAGCAAACACTATCAGCATGTCTACCATGCTGTATCCATCATGCCAACTCCTCCAAGGGGAGCCTCACCTGGACCATGTTGAGAAAGCCTGAAACACAGGAATGCAGAACCCAACCTCTAGGGGAATACACACCCAAAGTTGTGCAGAAAGGGCCTCCACCCTTTGAGCATTTGTTCGAAATCTGCAAGTGTGAATGACAACAAGAAAAATAACATTGGCTAGCACCCCAACAAAAGTTTGGTAGATAATCTTTTGAGTTGTCATGTTTTCTGTGGGAAAGAGAGTCATCTCTTTCAAGCTAGGAAAAAAAACCCTTAAAAATAATTCTGATCAGCTTTTGTGAACAGCAAGGAATTCGCAATGCAGAGGGAGAGGTGTTTACATCGCAAAGCCCTTCTTACATCCAGCATTATCTGGCCTCTGCAGAGGTACAAGTAAACCCTCAACACTACAAACATCTTTTAAGACAGTGGTTTTACAATCCCCCTGGTCTTTAAAGCCCCAGGAGAGCTTGGCAACGCAGACCTTTCTTACCTCTTTCTGGGATTCAGGGCTCATTCCCTCATTCTACTAAAGACATCCACTTGTAATAGCACCCAGCTCCTCTGACATGTACCTTGCTCTTTCCAGAAGCAGCCTTTTATCCCAGCTGTTGCTTTTCAGGTCTTTAGTCACAGCTGAGGGCCTTGTGCTTCCCTCCATTAACCCTCTATGTCTGCTGGGGAGGAGCTGCTGCATGCAGCAGCCCAACTTCCTGGCCCATGGTCCCAGCTAGTCAAGCATCATGATCTCCAGGTGGTAATTCCACTCTTAGGCTAAGGCTTGTTGGCTTTGCTAGATATATTGTCGTTGACTTTAGACATAGGACTGCCATATACCTAGGCTCCCTGTACATGTCGTTTGCTCTTTAGGCAATGCCAGGAAGGGAAATGTGGCCATTTGTCCACTGTGCCTGGCTGACTGAGCTCTAGCTGATCTGCCTGACACAAGAAAGTCCCAAACAAATGACTGCCGAGCATGTACTTATCACCCAAATGAGATGTGGGTGGCAAATTATATCAGTGTCACTGTCTGCAGTGAGAGCTGACCTGAGCGTATGCGGACAACCTGACATTTCCTGGACAGAAACACAGAAAAGCAGCAAGATTTTTATGCCACAGATGTTAATTATGCCAGGGCATCCATACAGTCTAGAAGGCAGCTGGAGCTTGAGCAGTGTGAGCACTCCCATTGCAAGAGTCTCCTTGCAGTGGTTCACAACATCCTGAAATTACCAACTCCCAGACTGATGTTTTTCAGACCTAGTCTCTTACCCAAGGATGGATTTTTATGATCTTGTTTTTATTTTTGAAAGCTTGAGCAAGCAAGGGTTTGGCTGTTTAAGATACTTGGGACTGGGGGAGTGCTTTATGATTAGTGGAAGAAACAATTTGTGCCTTTTTTAACAGTTCCAGTGCAGAAATTACTGTGGATAGAGACTTGAAAGGCAAATAATGTGGGACAAGATTTGTAGCAAGAGGCAATATCTTTTATTAAACCAAAGAATATAGCTGAAAGAACAAAACAGGTTTTCCAGGCATATGGGCTTGCGTGCCCAAAAGTGTATCCAGAATTTTAACTATATGATGTCAAATAACTGACAGTACTTCTCCCTACAAATCTTCCCCCGTTTATGTCTTTAGTTCATCCTAGCAACATTATCACTGCATCTTGAAAGGGAAGTCAAGCCTAGTGTGGTGAGGACAACATTATCCAGAGGAATAGAAAATATGCAAACATGGCTGCATTGAGTAGGTCTTCATTTGACTGTATCTCATGTCCTGGAAAATGCGACTTGGTTTGCACAGCATGAAGATGCTTGGGTATCAAAACTGTGCAGAGAGTAATTCTTGTGTAAGCAGGGCTCCACTCATTTCTGCGCATCACTGAAGATCTGCTCTCAAGCCCAATGAAAGTAGTTGAAGGACTCTCTCCAAACCCAGTGGCCCTTGATCCAGGTCCCCTCAACAGCACAGTCACTAAGTGAGGTCCTTTCCCTCACTTGCTTTGTACTGAGTGTACCTTCCCCTGCCACTGCTTATCGGTTGCACTGCAAGGGTGATACGGAGCCTTCACTGAGACCTGTTGTGCTAGGTGCTCTACACAAGGATAGTGAGAAATAATTTCAAGCCATTGACACCAAGTGCTAAGACAGGCAAACACAGAGCAGAAAAGAGCATACAGCCCACCTACTATTTAAAAAAACAATATGTGATTCAATTGCAGACTCTCACTTGTCAAAAAACACGAGGAAGCAGGTTTAAGATTGACATTACCTGATTTCTGCTAGTCTTTGCAATGTTAACTTCTGTCAGTAGCTTCCTTTTCAAAGCAGGATTTCTCTCCTGTAGCTATTTTATCAGACAGAGGATGATCAGGAGGTTAAAAAACACATTATTAGCATTAATGACTATTATTATTTATACCCCTGTACAAGCTGCACAAGTACAGAAGAGACAGTCCATTTCTCCAAAGAGCTCACAAATCTTATTTGTGATAAGGAATCACAGACCATGTATCAGTAGTAGGAGAGGAGAATAGGAAGGAGGAGGACAACTGCATTAAACACAAACCTCTTCTGCAGCTTGGGGAAGATACTGTCTCCTGGGGCTTGCTTCTTCAGCCAAGAATAATACAGAGTTTTTTCCTACAACATCGCTTTCCACCACACTAAGGTATTCTGTGGTGTTTTCTCCCTTCTTTGCAGCAACATATTAAACTATGGACCCAAAGCTCATGTCAATAATACACAAGTGGCAATATCCAGAATGACAGAAATAACCAGGTTTTGTGCAGTTCTGTCCACATGTAAATCAAGAGGCCATTGCATTCCTATTTTACAAATGGGGAAACTGAAGCATGCAATGGTGCAATAGCTTTCCCCAAGATCACCTACTTTTATATCCACAAAGTTATAAACTGCTTCTCCTGGAGTGGTTTCAGTTATTCTCCAAGCAGTGTCCTCCATCAGTAGAGGCACCTTACTGCCAAAAGAACAGCATCCATGCTACAGTTTTTCCCACTAACAGCAGAGCCAACAAATACTGTGAACTAATTAGACTAGCAGATGCTTCTATTATAGGTAACCTCAGAGGTTAGCATCTTAGAGAGTGGAGAGGAAATCCAGTGGTAAATGCAACTTCCACTGACTTGGAAAACTTGATTTTATTACAATATTGCTGGACCCAAACACTCAAACTAATATTAGATCAGATGTAGAAACCCCATGAGGTCCTGGAAGTTTTGGAAAGTAGATTCCGAATCCTTTCTCTGTCACAAACTTTATGGGTCAGTTTAGACATTACAGGAGCTTGGATCAAGCTTTATTTTCTCATTGGTTAAAATGGGGAAATAGAGCACACTGGTTCCTTACTCATGGTAAGGAAATTGGAAAGTATATAAGAATGCATTTAATCTGTACAACTTTTCCCTCTCAGTGCAGAATTTGGTTTCAATATGTGGCCTGGGGAGGTTATGCCTTGCAAGTACGTTGTAAAACTGAGACTGCTTTGTGGCATCCCCAGTGGGTCTCAGGGCAAATGCAAGACTGAACAATGACTCCATACCTGGCTGTGCATGATTCCACCTCCAGGACAGCTGCAATTGAGAAATCAATGGAGCAAAACATGGCACATTTTGGGACTGTATGGGAACCATGTTGCTTGTACTTCAACACTAAGAATGCAAAAAGCTAAAAGGATCATCCTTCAACTTAAACAGAAGCTATTTGCTAGTAAAGGCAGAAGGTGTCTGTGCTTGCCATGAAGCTGTCAGTGGTCACAATTTTAAGAAGGTCATAGCAGAGATTTTCAGTTAGCGGCTACATTTATTCAATACTCTTAGGCTCTGTTTAGATAGACTGAATATACCCCAAGGTCGAACTTCTCTGTGGTGCAGACTATAAGCTTATAAATGCAAGCTCAGGTGTTGACCAGGCACATATTCCAGAGTCCCCAGCGCTCTGTTTGCCTGAACACGCTTGGTGAGTCACTGGGTCAACAAGCATGTTTATGCAAGCCTCCAGCTGGCTCTCTGAATGCCAGCCACAGGGACAGGATGCAAATGTGGTCCATGGTCTTTGGTCTCAAGACTAGTTTCCTAGCAGAGCAGGCATAGCTTCAGTTTAACTTGTGAATCTCTCCTGCTCCCAAAATGCTATTTTCCCACTCCTAATAACAAGCATGTTCTTTATTGGGCTATTGTCAGAAAAGTAGATCTGAAAATTGCATTGTGCTGGACCTTGCTTCAGTATCAATTGAGCTTAGCTTGAGTTAAAAACGAGAAAAGACTGCTCCGAGTTACGTCAGGAACTGATTTAGAAACTATTTTTGCTCCCTCCCAGATGCTTTTCTTTTGCCAAACACAGCCTGCCTGTATTGGGAATTCTAACCCCTCCTAAACAGCTCCTGGATAGAGTTATGCAGTTAGGATACACCTCTGCAAATGAAAGCTTGTTTTTCACAGAGAAGCTCCAGACTAGGACTGGAATCAGTATAACAGAGATTCTAACGGGGGTGCTAAGAACAAATGGACCTTATAAGACCTCTGGCCCTCCAGAACCTAAGAAGTGGCACATGCGTGCTTTGCAGCCCAACAGTGTATGAGGGAAGCTATGTCCTAAAATAGGCACTGATGTGTGCCTTATGGCACCTTAACTATACTACCAGGTGCAGGTCAGGGGAAACAGATCCCTTAATACTAGAAAAGAGGATATTCAGAAGGTACGGTCAGCCTTTCTTTTTCCATCTGCATTGAGCAGCTTGGTTTGTTTCTGTGTTCACAGGTAACTTGGCAAAGACAGCAGTACATCAGACCCTTATTCTGTGGCTTTCTCCTTTACATTTTGCAGTGGTGTTATCTGAAAATAGTCTTGTAGAGGAAGGCAGGGAAAAGAGGCCATCTGCAGCTTCAGCTGTCAGGCTGGTGAAGGCAGGGGCAGGGAAGGTGTAGATTTAGATGACAGCTGCCCAGACAAATGGTAGATGAGTGGAGGAGCTTGGTGATGGAAAATTGTACAATTGAAATAGAAAAAATAAGAAAATGGGCCATAACTTCAAAGGAAAAGGAACTGGATCTGAGTAAGCAGCCCCAGTGCTCTCTTATGTTAGGTTTTACCTTGGGTCTCTAAGGTTGTGCTTCCAATGGATCCTGAGCCTAGAGGTGGCTCCCACATTTCCTTTCCAGGGGTTTCTTTCCAGGGGTTATAAGCTGAAATCTCCCTGATATCTTTCCAGTGGCCTCTGCAGGGCTTTGATGTGGGATTTCCTCAAGCTGCTCTGCCTGCCCCAGCTGAATGAGTACCTTCTCTGGTCCCGCAGCTTTGCTGAGGCTAGTTGATATCCATGCTTACAGCGTTGCCATACTAGAGGTTCTGATCACCTCGCATTCCCAAGCTGTTAGATCCCCCGTGGAACTCAGTCTCACTTGCTTTGGGTGACAGAGAGCTCCCAGCTTATGGGTGACTCCTTTCTTGTCTGAACTCTGTGAAACCAAGTTGCAAGAACAGGATTAGGCTCATTCAGAAATGCTGTCAGGAGCAAGCCCATAACCTTACACCCGGCAAGCAGCGATCTTACACCATGGGATGTGTTGATTAATTGTAGATGGACAAAGTCACTTGTAAGCTATTTATCATAGTCATCATTAGGTGTCATAAGGGACCTGTAAGAGGCCTGGTTAAGAGGGATCGCTCCCATTTTTCTTCAGCTTTTATCATGCCCTAGTGCCAGCAAAGACCCATGGCTGGATTAACCTCTTATTTTCTAAGGCTGAACTAAATGGATGGCAAAACCCAAGACCTGGGTATAGGGAAATAGAACAGCTTGCTGATGGTTATTGCCAGAGTCAGTAGCAGAACCCATGTCACCTGGTGCCCAGCAAGAGCATTACTGATGCCTGATATCCTCATGAGTCGAACCCTCAAAATTAGGATAAAGTCCTTGTGCCAGTGACACAGCAATTGAATGAACAATGCAACAGCATATGCACATCTACTTTGTTACTCTTGACTTCTAGATGCTACCACTTGTGCATCATCAGCATGGGCTTTGGTCTGTAGATCAGTATGTTGCTGAGAAGAGTGGAGGACAAAGAAAAACACGCATATTACCCCACTGAGGTCTCTTGCAAACCCATCCATAGTTGGCTGCTGTAGGAGTCATGACCCACAAGAGACATAAAAGCTACAGCTTCTTACTAGGACAAATGAAAACGCATTATCAGGTCAGGACTCCCAATGTTAAGGCATGAGTGCTATTGCCTTCTTGGTATGGGAAACCATACCTAAGGATCTGCCCAGAAAGATGCAAAGTGACTTCTCTAGACATTTTCTAATGGGTGCCTCTACCTGCAGTCACTTCTATGGTCAGAAAAGATCCTTCCCCTTATGAATATGATATCCTGTAGAGGAGGGGTAATTCAAGGGTTGGCACCCGTTGTAGCCCAGGAGCTTTTAACTCGTTTGACATGCTTGTTTGACTTTTCCCTCAACTGTGGCAAACAACAGTAGTGAACACGCAAATATCCGTCTTATCCAGAAGTTGACTGATAGGGATGCTGTGCTGCAATCTCTTGAGATGAGTGAAAAATACCAGTGCCATATTTTGGAGAGAGAGGTTTCTCCCCCACCTCCCAAAAGGCACATTTATAGAAACCTGTAAACCTCTGTAAAATCTGGGGGTTTGTAAAAAGACGTGTAAAACTGAGGAGTAAAAAGGAGGAAGGAATAAGAGAGGAGAATGTAAGGTAATTGCCTAATGTATGCCTTTAATGAACTAAAACACATTCTCTCCACAAAGGGCTCATAAGGGAAAAAATAGAATTCCTCATATACACCTTCAATCTTACACTGAATTATCTGTGGCAATTGGACCTGCAGCCTCACATGAGAGGGTCTTATAAAGAGGAAAGGATGTTGCAAGACTCCTGTATGCAAACGCACCCAATTAATTCAAGAGCATCATTGTTATTTCATTTATATAGCACCACAGGGGTATGCAATGCTTTACAGACAATTAGGGGCTATAAAAGTTTAGAGAAAAGATGAAGCAGAATGCAAGGAGCTGGCAACCAACTGGAGTACGAGCCCTGACTAAAAGCTCTCACCACGGTGTTTATGGTTTGTTTGTTTGTTGTGGTTGTTTGGGTTTTTTTTGTTTTAAGGTTCAAGGAGTGTTTTTTGGCACTAATCCCTTTTTACAGGGAGGGAGAGGCAGTTAAACATGATGGTTGGGCCTGTTCCAAAGATGCAAAGTTAGAAAACATTCTCATTAAAACAGGTCTGAAGAAACAAAACACAAACATGCACAACAAGAAGCAGCGAGATAAATCTGAGATAAACTGTAAGTCATTTCCTGAGAGCTCAATGCTTCAGTAAATTGGCAGAGCAAACAGAGGCTGCATATGCCCAGAACTGACTGGCTAAGGCTCCAATTAGATGGGTGTTATGTGCCTAAGTTGAGACAGACATGTATAAAGCACGTCCTGCCACTCATGTCCGGGGTACTCTTGGATCCTCAACTGGTTTTTAGCTGGCACAAAAGCAGCCAAGACCAGGAAGCATCTTTCCACCAACAAAAAAGCACGCGACTCAAGATTCCAGACAGAGATCTTATTAATGGGATCTAGATGGGCTTTTGTACTGCAGCACTAAAATATTTCAGGAACAGCTGGACCTTAAATCTACCCAGAAGCCATACAATGAGAACATAGCAGCTTTCTCAAACAACATGTACTTTTCTCATAGCAGCATATGACATCTGTGCTCTGTAAATGGCACTAAGCCAGGATTTTGAGGATGAGTTTTACTGCATCAGTTGTGATCTCAAAGTAGGTAGATCTTTAAAGGTTGTGGGTTTCTTGTTTGTTTGTTTTAAATAAGAAATGGGAAAGCTCTTTTTGCTTGGTTTGCTTTAAACAGGAAAGGTCTTTGAAAAAATCTGTTTTGTTATCTTCCCCTTAACATTTTCCATCTACCACTTTTATCAAAATGGTCAATGAGAAGGTTTTTTTAAGTAAAAATGAAAAAGTCCTAAAAGTCTTTTTGTTAATTAGGAGATTTTACACCAATAAACATTTTTGTTAAAAATCTTGACTGAAAAACTATACCTTTTTTGGTGGGGTGGGAAGGGGGAAACTGGTCCTTCCCCTACACTCTGAAGCAATTTTGGCTTTCAAAGTTGCAGAATTGCGTGCTCAGCCCTTGCTTTTTCCATCAGCTCTGGAGTAATCCCTGAAATGTTTTTTTGCATTATTCCCTCAGAAGATAGGCTTTTTATTGCTATTGTCCAACAGCGACCACCAGTGATGATGAGTCACCTAAAGCTTAGAGACTAGTATTAGCACACTTTACAGCCTCTGGACTGAAGTTTGCTGTGTTTAAAACCAAAAGGTCCTACCAGTATCTGTGACCTTTGGAAAACTATCATCTAAACCAGTTTTATTTATAGAAAATTATGCATGGATCATCTCTTTCTACTGAGATGCTAATGCCTGTTAAAACCTATCTCATACTACTACAGTTTATTCCTCATTCCTGTACAATATAAAGTACCTTTCGACTGATTTTGCCGCATCTATACAAAGGCAGGTTATGCTGCAGTACCTATTCCGATATATTGTAGGACAGATTGAAAGATTTCTGTTTGAAGGTACTGGTAAAGCCATTAATTTTGTGAGGGAAGGGAAAGGAATTGAGAAAATGCTATGTTTTTTGCTTAGAACAGTACTTTCATGTGTGCAAGTGTGGCCATGTTATTCAAATACTAAAAATCAGCAGCAACAAACATCCTGCCTAACCTTTTCCCAGCCTTCCCTTAAACAATGCTAAATGCTGTCCTTCAGTAGCCCACACAGTCAAATATACAGCTAAATCAGCTTTTCATTCTCTTGGCCAGGATCCACACGCAGTGCTGTTGAGTACCACCCTCCACAGAAGCTGTATGCCTGCCTCATAGGAACAGCATCTCTGTCCGCCTTCATTCTGATGGCAGCAGTCTCCTGTGAATCTCTACTCTTTTGAAGTGACCTACACTACTCCAGAAAATGAAGGGAGGTAACTTAACCATTTCTAGTCTGGGCTACAAATATCTGTTTGCTCTTCATAGCTTGGCCCAAAGCACCAAATACGTGATGTTCCCCACGTAGTTATTTACTCCTACATCCTGGCTTTTAGGTGATGCATGCGGTTCTTCAGCCGAGTCTTGTAACTAATCTAGGACTTCCCTTCTGACAGACAGGCTGTAGCTTTGCTGTTCTCCACAAAGAGCTTCTAGAAACTTCATCCTGAGTTTCCTTGGAAACAGCATATGATCAGCACAATGCTCCATGTCACTTGACCATTCATCTCCATGGTGGTTATAAAAATCCCATCAGAAAAAGCCTTCAAGCTTTCTTTCCCCATTAAAAAAGAAAGAATCCAGATATCAATCCTTTGATTCAACAGCAAAACAAACAATAAAATACTTCATTAGACTAATTGGGCCAAAACTATTTAAAAACATGAGAAGCCTAAATCTAAATTCTAGCTAAAAACCCAGGCAGATGAGATCTGAGGCAACATCCATTGGGCCTGTGGGGCTTGTCTACTTAGGAAGTGCTATCAATTGTGAAAAAGTAGGTTTCAACCTTTCTGAGTTTTGTGGCACCTAGAAGGTTCCTACACATTTCACAACAGAGGTGTGGACCTTAGCAGAACGAGCCTAAGCTTCCTGAAATAAGCTTTGCTCAACAAATCTCCCGGCCTTACTTGGATCCACTTAGTGCAGGTTGAACAAAATAGTAGTGCTTTTCTACAGGGGAATCATTGGACAGCTCATGAATAAATGGGGTTCATTTTCCAAACTACAGCCCCTACTGCAATTAAGGCTATTTTTCTCTTCCTTAACCTCTTGAGTCAGGCATAGACAAAGCGTGTGTAACAAAGCCATTAGACAAAACAGTGAATCTTGGAAATAAGTGATTTTTTTCTTCATCTTTCGTTTGTCATTAACAGTCTTCTCAGTAACTACCATTATGGCAACACTAGGCCGCGTGACAGAAAGTAATGAAAATGAAGAGGAGAGGGGAAAGTTATTGCACTAGAACAAACTCTGTTATATTGAAGATTATATTACAAGTGAAAGGCACATGACTACATTGCCTAAGACTATGGTGATACTCTGGGAGCCTTTCTCAGTCCTAAGCTGTTCATTAGTATGGAGAGATTTGATTTAATAACTGTGATCAAAATCCCACTGAATACGCTGGTCATTATGTACCCAAACTGAAGATGCTCACCAAGGTTTATGATCTTTGAGTAAATTTAAGTATTCATTAAGAGGACCAGCTAGTATATCAGTTACATAAGGAAAGCATCCAAATGACACTGTTGTCTGAAAAAGCCCTGACCTTTCAGAAAGCAGTTGGTATTGCTGTGCCAATGAAAACAGCAGCTAAAGATGCTAAGGAGAATCTGAGCGTAATACATGAAGTGGTGACCATGCTTAATGAGTAATAAGGTAAATCATAAGAGACAGCTCATTCTGGTTGAAGGGCTCCTATAAACACAAGGGCAACATCAAAACATATCATGGCTTCATCTATTTGAATAAATAGCAGTGTCAGGAAACATTTCCAGGCACTTGAACCTCACAACCTGCATTTTTCAAGTGCTAGAGCAATTCTGGCATGGTTTGGACCTAGCCCAAGTAGCATTCTCCTAAACAACTCTTGGGCACAGGGTGAGAACTCACAGGGTCCAAAGATCACTCCTATTTGGCAGTTTGGATGTGGCTCCCTGTTTTGGAGGTTAATAAACCTTAATACTACGGAAATTGGCTATTTCATGTCGGCTAAGATCTACACCAGAGTGAGGTCATGAAATCTATAAGATCACTACTATACAGCAAGTGCTTGGCATGTTTCCTAGAGCTAGATTTGTAGAAGAATCATGGCAAACAGGGTGAGAAAGGCACTGAAGAGATCGTCATCTTTGGTCTATATCCTGTGAGAGGAACTCTTCGTTATATAGATTTTATACTGTAGCAGCTGACGTGTTCTGGTGAATATGTACCAAAGAGCTGGACAAACATGTGGTAGAGACACATTTTAACAGAGGCTAGAGTAAGAAGCCCAGATTCAAGGCCTCCATTACCACTCAGGGCCTTTATTCAGTACTTCCAACACAAACGCAAATTGACCAGACATAGGCTTGCAATAGTGGCATACAGACAAAAGAGAAACACTAGGGCACTGTCAAACCAAGAGTGGTGTTCAAAGGGCATATAGCAACTGTATGGAATATGGAGGAACTCCTCCCCTTGGACATCGTATCCAGTTGGACTGAGGCAAAATCAAGGGCACTGTAAGCCAGGTTTTCAGAGGAGCTTGGCATCCAGTTACATTTCAAAATAAGCAGGTAATTCTTTCAAAGGTTCTGATCTCTTTTCAAATTTTAACCCTAAATAGGAGCTGCTCAATACTGACCAGGCATATCTGAGGGTATGTCCTAAGCTGAAGAAGCCAAGTGCTTGAAAATGCTGTGATGTGTTTCCCAGATCTAATATTTACAAGCTGTACCTAAGAGTTTTATATATATTAACACTGAAAGATCCTTCAGTGCAATTTAGATGAAAGTTATCAGTGGGAATGACCTGTGATGTCAACACATGTAAGTCTGATAGCATTATTCTTTTTACAGTGACTGATAGCAATTAATTGCCTGTTGCTTATGAATCAAAGAGGTTTTGTGCAAGACAAAATCGACTATGGCCTGGCCTTGCTGCCTGGAAAGTACCAAAGCTGGTGTAACAAAGTAAGACCTTTACACATGAGACCTTATGCTCATAATGGACAAAATGGGATGGGCCAGCCACTCACTTCTGACTTACAAAGCGAGATATCTCATGGCAACAGAGAGAATTGCAGAAACAAGGTCCTTGTCAGCTCTATCAGCATAACATCGCAGACTTACTGGCTGGCATAATACTGATGACTGGTTTTCCTGCCTACCATGGCGCACATGGAACAGTTTGCCCTAAATAAGAGGAGTAAGAGTATTCAGTCTCTGCCAGGCTTGGCATCCTAACAAATGCACAATTAGCAATAGAAAGCTGTAAAGAGTCAGTTTTAAATTAGCCATGTTTCTTGGGGTAATTTCTTTCTATGCTCATATAGGCTGGTTATTGATGAGGGCTGTCTCATGTGTTGGATCCAAGTTGTATTATAAAGGTTGCAATAAGCTCTTTAAGATGGATTATGTGACACTCATCTTCAAGTGGTTGGGATTAAATCAATGGCTGGAAGCCATCTTTGGTATCCTAACACTGAGCACTAAAGGTCCGGCTCTGGATGTAGCTAATTGGGCCCATTTCTAACTACAAGGAGGTGAAAACTAAGGTTCAGCAATCAATAAAAGTTATTAAGAATATGAAATCCTAGTAGATAAACTGTGGGCTAAAATGAATTCCAACGTAGCTCTCTTGACAAGTATCATTCAAATAGATTTCCTCCAGTAAGTGGCTGCCAAGTGGAGCTTGGTTGATTTCTTGTGCTGTTCCACATGCATAATGCAAGACTGAGTGGGACAAACCCAACATTTTCTAGTGAGACAAATATTTCTTTCAGAATTAAACACCAAATAGCTTCTACCACAAACCTGTTGAAGATCCAGTGTACTTCCAGGTTATGAGCATTTTTTATGCCACCTGGACACTGTCCAGCAAGTGGCCACAGAAAACACTCCATTGAGAAATCCTGGAGACACAAATGGCTGCTCTAAACTAAGTAGATGAAGAAAACCATCACAACATCCTGTTATTTAAAAGAATTTAGAAAACTTCAATTTCTACAGCTCCGGCAAATTTCAAAGAACACATAGTCCAGAGAAACCCAAGTATGCTCAATTATTACTTGCAAGACTTGACTAAAGAAAACACCTTCAACTAAGATAGATTGGTTAAGGCCATCTAGTTCTTCTACTGTAGGCAGCCAACCAAAGGGTTGCAGTACCAACCTGGCAGTCGCGTCACACTGATAGCAAAGGACTTTAACCCAGAAAATGGCCACAGTCCTTCCCCACTGTTCCCTGCTCTTACAACAGGCAAGGTATGCTACAAGATCCAGCATGCAGTGGTACAAGGTGAACTTACTCTAAACTGGTCAGAGGCTACACGCTATCATAAAGAGGAAGAGGCCATTTCAGGCTCTCCATGACAGCTTTCTTGTTCAATATAGACGCATTTAATTAAATTGGAAACCAAAAGAGAGGCCTGACTTTGTAGGCAGGATAACAGCAAAGACTTCAAAGCAAAGGCATTATGTTCTCCATTGTGCAAGATACAAGGGGAGGAAAAAAAAAGCATTCTTTCACTCTATCAAACATAATAAAAGGCTGAGTTAAGAAGCACAGAAAAAAAAGTCTGGTTAATTTAAGGTGAAATCAGAAAAGAAAAAATACAAGGGTCTGCCTGGTTCTCAGAGAGTCATCACTCTTGCTGATTTTAGATGGTACACCGGATACTTGGCATCTCTGAAATTGAGATCCAAAAATTGAATGGGGCTGCATTGTTCTTTCTCACCACATTAGAAATCCCATACTGAGTCTCAAATAGTCTGCAGTTACAGTGCAGTTGGCTCTAGGGGTTACAGGGAACAATGCTATGGATGCACCCCATGTTGTGTACGTTCTCACAGGCACAAGTACTAAGTAGCTAATGCAAATACATTTAGAGATTACAGGTTTATCCACAAGTTTTGTTGCCTTTTTCTCTTTAATTTGTGTGCCAGAAAGACAGTAACATTAATAAAGGGGGCTCTAACCATTTCCTTCACTGGGGTACCTCACATACCTTCACAAGGGAGGGTCAGGGCTAAGGCATCCTAGACCCTCTTTTCCAATACCTAGTGACGTTTCAGGACCTTGCAGTATTCTGTCTGGAGGTTAGGTCATGTCAGTATGGGCACAGGGGACACAGATTTGGGAATATGTGGAACTGACAAAGTGTTTTAAAAACATCTTTGTGTGTTCATCCACTATTCCCTTTCTCCACTCGATCTAGCTGGTAGGTCCAGCCAGATACTGCAGTATGTCTTCCCAGACTTACTTAAGGTAAGTACTTAAGACCTTAAAGGTGTTTTCCAACCTAAATGATTTATTCTATGATTCTATCCTGCCTGTAGGTGCAGATGCCACATCAGTGAATGTGAAAATTGGGAAAAGAAGAAAAATGAACAACCAACCCAAAAACCAAACACAACCCTTTTCTCAAAAGTGGAGAAGGTTTCTTGGGGAATGAGCAGTTATTGTAACCCTGAAGAGCTCCGCCTTCCCTGTGCTAAATTTCTAAGAAGCACAGACAAACCTGTTTCATATGGAAGGAGTTACCTCAACTGATAGCAATAGGGGATTAAAAAGCATACACCAGTGTTTCGTTCTTTCTAGTATCCAGGTCCAAACCAATATCACAACCTGTCCTTTCAATTTCTCTTTTTCCTGAATTGCAGAATGGTCAAATGGTGTTTCAGTTATATTTTGGTCAACTTCCTGTAATAATACCCTTGTTTTTAGGGGAATTTAAAGAAAAGTGGAAGGCATAAAAAGAAAAAAAATAAAATAAAGAGAAGGGAAGTGGTAAAGGGATTCTGACAAGAGATATGATTGATGCTGTGTGTGCTTTATCTTTCACAGCTTATGTAATATATATATGAGAAATAGTTGGTTTGATAGTTAAAGAAACTAAATGCCTGTCAAGGATAAAATACATCAGGGACACAGAACAATTCTTCATCCAGTTTGGCTATCATTCACTTTCCAGCCTACTGGCTGTCTCCCAGGAGAATTCATAATAGGTCAGAGGCAATGATCCTCTCTTCTCAGGCCCCCATCGTTTCCTTCATCCTTCCCCATTTCCCTCTCCCTTCCTGCCACTCCCATATTCCCCATCCCATCCTGCCAGCTCCCTGCCTGGGGCTGTGGAAAACAAGTGTGCAAAAGCAACAAGCCTCTGGAGAAAGCACTCAGCTTAGCTTCCAGAAACAGGGATGAAGGAGGAGATGTTAGTCCAGGTAGAGAGCCCAAGGAGCTGCGCTGTCCTCATGCACTGCTTGCAGCCCCTTGTTCTACCAGGAGTGGCAGGAGGAATGGGGGAGGCAGAAACAGAGTTTGTCTTGAGACTCAGGAAGAAAAGTCAGGATTCAAAGTAAAGATGAGGCCAGAGCAATGCAACCAAAATCTCTGAATAAACATTTTCCACGCAGTGCTCTCCCTTCCCCTAAATGCTCTATTTTCCCTCTCAGTATCCCACCTCCCACCACTTGGGGAAGACACACTTCTACTGTTAGGAGGATGGGCCCGGACAATCTGAAAGGGTTTGGGATCCTCTGCTTCTAGTACAGAAGGTGTCCCACCAGTCTTGCAAAAGCACATGCTCAAAACAGAGTCAATATTAATTGTTACAGGTAGGCCTTTATATATAATATCTGATGCATAATTTGCTAGTGAAAGGCCCCCTTCATTTGGGGATTCTTTTGGCTATGTGGCACAAGAAAGCTCTGTGCACGCTCAAGATGATGCCTTTAAACTCTTTGAATGTGCTGAGGAAAAAGAAGTAATAATTAACCACGGAAACATGGAAAGAAGGGACTGTCCATTTCAACAAGGCAGCTCCTCAAAGGCTACAAGTGGTCAGAAGAACACTGTCCTGGGAACTGGTTGGTTCTGTGCCATCCTTTTTGCTAGCTGAGTCAGATAGAAGCTGCCATTTCACCTCACTGCAGCATCCTAGACCCTCTTTTCCAACACCTAGTGACGTTTCCCATCCTTTCCCGAGGCCTGCCAGGAAAAGCTGGAGTGAATCACTTCAGTTGGCTTCATGATCCTCCAGGACAAGGAGAAATGCATCTTCTCTTCCCAAAACCTCTAGACTGCTGTGAGAGCAGATACAAGGATTGCAGCCTGGAGTTGGAAGTTCCTCATTGCCCTTCCAAGCACAAACTGAAAAAGGGTTTGGGTGAAGTTTCAAAGCCAGGCCATTTTTTTTCCTTCAGGAATCTCTTTCCAACGGCCGGTCATTCTCATTCTGCTTGGCACAAAGCTGTGGGGTCTGTTTATTGTTAATGCTACCTGAAGGCTCCATGTCAAAATCAGGCTCTTCTTCTGAATGGAAATAGTTTACCATTACAAATCTAAGGATAGGCATGAAAGGAAAAAACAAGAAAATCCCATTACCTCATAGTTGCAACTGTCTTTGGCAAGAAATACAACCCAAAATGCGTTCGAAGCATTACATGTCTATCAAAGCCTATTAAAACAAGCAGGAAATGGGAGGTCCCCTGACAGTTCAGAATTTGTATCTGTCAACAGGAAAAATGGGGCCATCCCCTGAGCAGATAATCTGTGTAGCTGGTCACCTGAGTTTCAGGCATCCACAGGTAATATCTATAATGCAGCTCTAACTGCATCATCTCCAAGGGGAGATTTTCCATTAGCCCTTTGCAGGAAATGTAGCGAACAATTTCACTGAAAGGCACCTCTTAAACACATTTGCATAAGTAAGCTTGCGCTTACAAAAAGCAGCCTCAGTCAATCCACTGGGATTTCCCCATCACCCCCTAAACTTAACAGCATATGATTGAAGAGCAATGGAGTAAGCAGTTTCTTCCTCAATTGCTCCTCCAAAGTGGCTTTATGCCCTGGGTGGTTGTATTGAGGTGGGGTTTCTCTTACTCAGGTTTGGGGAACTTGAGGCTGGCTTATGGGCCAGCTTTCCTAAGGAGGTTCGTTACACCAACTCCTACTACTTAATTTATCATCTGTTTGCTCTTTTAATTGCTTTCTTACTAGCATTATACTCCCCAAAGTCTTCTCAGTGAGGCTTATGCTTCTTCACCTCCTGTCCTGTAGTGCTGAGCTCTGCTCTTTGGACACCTGCTGCGTGCATCCTTCCCGGAGGTGAAGGCAGTGTTTTGGGGCAGAGATGAAAAGATCCAGATGCAATGGGAAAAGGGTACATTTGCATGGCAGTGTGTTTGTCAGCTAAGTTGCTCTTTTTGGGTGCTTGCCTTTGCCGCTCCCACTACTTCACCTTCCCTCACCTGCCTTTATAAACATCACCTTTTTGAATTTAGCAGATCCAAGGATAGGCAAGAATTAGTGTGTAACAGTCAGTGTTTAAGACCCCGTGTTCTACGAGCCATCAGCATCTAGCACTTGGCTTATCACTAGATGTCAGCTCTTAAAATTGCAATTATGAGGAAAAGCAATTTTAAGTCATTATCATAGACTTTCTAAAATGCATTTGTTTCCTTCCAACCCCCGTCCTTCTTCTCTCAAGGTCTATGCAATTGAATTTACTGGGACAGCCTGTCTTAAAAGGCAGGAAGAAATTACACCTATACAATACTCTTCCTTCCCACTACTTCTCAAATGATTGTTCCAGGGCACTCTTCCCCCCTCCTAAACAGTGAAAAGTGCAGGCAGGATTGAGAGGGTGGAAATCTTTTGCTAGTGTTCCTCTGGGCTGACTGGGCTCCACTGTGCCTCAGCAGCAGGGCTATTCCTAACCCATGCTGCTGAAAAGCACATACCACACTGTAATGCAGTCGCTATATATAGTCTGTAAAGAGCTTTTGGAAACCATAAGGAAAAAGCTATTTGATGTACAATAAATTATTAATTGTTATTAGTTACTATCTCGACAGATTTCTGTGGCTCAGGTACCCTCTATCCCCAATTTGGGGGAGGGAGCGAGCGGCTTCTCCTCTTTTCCGTTTATACTCCTGGACCACTTTGGGACCAGTCATCTCTGCAGCTCTGCCCCTTACTGACCTCCAGCTTCCCCGTACACACACAGTGATGGAAACAGCAGCGCATCTCAGAGCTCAACACCCCAACAGGAACCACCATAATCTGTTTGTGAGGGTACAGCTCTAAAACATGCTTTCCACTGAAATTCCCTGAGACAAAGTCAAAGCCAGGAGAATGTGTTCCTTTACTCAGCTCTACCTGAGAAGCACGTGCCCTGCAAAATAAAACCCACAGTTCAGGGGAGGAGCAAAGCAACTGTGAGGTTAAAGCTGACACTTTGTGGTTGCAGGATGACCGTAACCACAACTCTATGCCAAGCTGTTCTATATATGGACCCATGGGCCTGTGCCCTGAGTCACTTCAGCCCCCAAATGAAAACAGGAGGGAGGAGTCACTTGCCCTTGTCCCCAAATCAAACAAAGCCTTCAAAACCTCCATATAAAACCAGAAGTGATGCTTTTCTCCACCACTGGGGGGAAAACATTAATTTCCTTTTGAGTTTAGCCTGAAAACCTCAAAATACGACACAAGAGCAGCACAGAACAGGGCAAGGCTCTGTAAGTGACAGGCTTGGAGTCACAAGTCTTTCAGGCAGCAGAGAGAGAAGAGGGAGACTTCACAGACAGAGGTATCATACAGACTACCTTGAGCATGAACAGCAGCTCCATGTAGCACATGCCCCAGATTACTGTGTCTATTTGCTTCTCTCATCATTTGAAACAGACACACTATTCAATTTACAGGGAAGCAGGAGGCCTCCTGCCTTCACTACTATGAAAAATATACCCCATTGTCAGCTATGAGTGCAGCTGTACTACTGTGAATATGATTTACCTGCCAGGGCTGATGAAGACAAACCAGCTTTGGTGCCATTTCAGAAGCCAGGATAAAAACCTGCCTAGGCTAGTCTAGGGGAGGGACAGCTACCTATACCATCCATACTCCTATGTGCGTCTACACCCATGGCAACTGTGCATGCAGAAATACTTCAGAGCACAAAGGAGATGTATGTGCACACAAGGAAGCATATGAAACATTTTCCGTGTCAGTTGTTAGATATAAAGCGCTTACACAGGTAGGGTTTAGAAAAGCTCTTCTAGACAGATGACCTGATTTTAACAGTTAATTCCAGACTTTCTCCAAGTCAAGAAAAAATAACTGGAAATACCTTAATCTAGCATTGGACTCATGAGGATTAATCACAAGATAGGGGACATTCCTCATTTTAGAGAAAAGGATGGGAAAAGAATAGCAAAGGCAGAACACCAGCATTTTTGCATCCCTGGTCCAGAAAAACTGTGGGAAATACTTTCCATTTTATCCTGGAGAAAATAACCTATCGCCATCATGTGCATGTGTACTCCTGCCTCTGCAAAGAGCGCACCAGAGTGTAAAGAAAGAAAATTCAGAAGTAGAAATGAAATGGATTTTTTTCTATAAGTAGCAAACTTAAAACATTGTGGAAGGTTGGAATGATTTAGAACACCCAGTCTGAGCGGCCACGCTTGGCTGTTCTCAGAGTACGTGTGAGGTGACTCTGCACACAGGGCTCTAGCAGTGGCCAGACAAATTGTGTTGCTTTCAGCCTCTTTCATTTCTCTGCTATCTTTGAGAGGCACATGAGAGAAAGTTACCCGCTTGCCATACAGGGACATGGCACAGATCAAGTTCATGCTTCTCTGTCGCAGTAAAGGCAAGTGTGATGTGGATGGAGCAGCTGTTCCCCTATCTCCCGTGAGGGAAGAGACATCAGCCACACAGCGCTTTTTTCTTGCTAAATTTTCTGAAGATAGTTTGTGACCAGATTAATGCTTGGCAAACACGTTGGCATGTAGCATGGCTTGGGTTGGAAGGGACCTTCAAAGACAGTCTAGTTCCTTGTATGTCAGTTGCCTCCTATAGGGCTGTACGTATTGTGCTACCTGTAATACACTACAGTAGCCTCTACAGGCTTTGCCATTTCAATTAGGTTATTATTGCCAAGCTGTGGGTGTGCGCCTTCTCTCTGTTGGACACTCTGTGCCATCGTTATCAGCCAAATCTAATTGGGTACCAGCATCCTCTTATCTCTATAAAGTAGCTGTCACAAAGGCAACATCATAGTGTCAACACGACTGATTGGCTGACACGGTGAAAAGTAGTTACCTGGCATATAGTCTGCTTTAGTAGGAGATAAACAGAACTGTAGAAGATGATCTTCTTCAGCACCATCCTACACACAGATCACAGAGATAGGAAAAAGGCACTCAGTCACTCTAATTTCAAAATCGCTTCAGGGGAAGCAAGCAAAGCTCAGACTGCCTCTAGCCAGCCAGGAACCAGCTTATATATCTCCACTAAAGAGATCCTTTGTTATTCTTTTGCATCAGCTACCTAACTTGGAGAAACAGGGATTATTAAGAATATGAGAGGTAGTGGTAATGTGATCATGAGCGGATGGACAAACTAACATCACCATGACAAAAGCTGGCTTTTATCATGATACAACTAACATCAACCATGAGACAACTAATATCAACCAAATCCTTCATTGGCTCATTGGCCCAGAAAATTCCATATTAGGCATGAAAAAAAAGAGGAGCAAAATAGCAATGGCACAGTTGCGTTAGATGGGTTCAGGTTGACACTGTATATAGTCTACAATAGAAAATAAAGACTTTCCTAAAAGGACAGTTCTTGTGAGGGTCTTTTAGACAAGATAGGTGAATGACAGGCCAGTCTCATGCCTGACCCTATAGAGCAAGGATGTTGACTGAGGTATCACTGAGCTCAGGCTAGGTTTGAGAGTTTCAAGAGGCACAAAGTCAGGGATCAGCTAAGGAAAGAAGGACTTCACATTGTCTCTCTCTCCTGGAGCAATACCTGACATGTAGCAGTCTATGGCTGCTCCGAACAAATAGACCATTCGAGAATATTTTGGTATTATTATTCAAGTTGGCAGCTATGAATGAACGCCAAAAAGAGTTCACTCAAGCACATAAAGAAGTCTTCAGCTGTATCTGTCATTGTCAGTAGATTTAAGAGTATAGTGTTCAATTAGTTCTGTTGCCATTAAGAAAAGGAGCGAGGAAACATCAGACAACTTGAATTCAACTGAAAACTGAAGAATTTCCAGGAACTGTAGTTACAGTTCATCGTGTTGTTTTCACCACAGTCAACACCACCTGTTAGCATTGAAAAAACACCTTCCAGCCTCTTGATCTTTAAGTCCAAATTATCATTACCATTGAAAATACTGCTTCGTTGCTAGTGCTGTCCTGTCTACAAAAGAATGACCATAGTAACATGTTTCATCATCCTCTGGTTCATGCTGTCTGAATGGAAGTACATTGTGATTTAACTGGAGGCTACTCCTGCTTGTCAATCTAGACACCAGCCACATTCAAGTGGCTGAATATGAAGCTGAATCCTGCTTGTGGAGTACTTTAGGTTTGAAGCAGGTAAAGGAGAAGGGCAGCTCCCATCCACCACTAGAAGAGACAGCAGATCCCTGATGCATCCACAGTTTGGTTTCACCTCCCATTTGGAGAGTAAATCCTGGGGGAGAAGCGAAGCTGAATTTGATAAAAATAGCATCCTCAGATTCTAATGCTTCCCTCTTTCTGAATCTATCCTTAGACCTCTGCAAAAGCAGCAAGATCTTCTGTACACAGCAGGTAATCTGAAGAACCTACACATCTGGTGAGTCAGAACATTCAAGGTAGAACAGTGAATTTCCATTCACATCTCCAGTTTTAATTGTGCCTATACTTCTCAATAAACATCTTTTCTTCCTGAAATTTGGCATGACTGGATCACTTGTCAGAGGAAAATGCTTCTGGAGGAAAATTATGTCATTTGGAAAACATTTTTTAGAAATAGAAGTCTTGTAAAGGAAAAAAAGAAAAGATTTTTCTAGTTTCTTTAAAGCCTTCAAAGGCTTCTCCACAAAAATGGAAGAAAACAAACTAGGTCTGTAAACTCCACATTTGTTTTATTCAATGTTTTACCTTCAGGAAGCTCTATATTCAAAATTTATTCTTGAAAGGACAGCAAGGCCCTTTCTACATTAAGAAAACGTGCTCTGTATCGATGCAATTACGTTTGTGCCAACTTCCTTAGTGCAGGCATTGCTTCAGTTGCCCTTGGAAAACATGGAATCTCTCCAACAGGTTTACAGACTTGCTGGAGGTCAGGTGAAGAATGGAACCTCCACAAACTCGAGTCCTTGTGCTAGTTATCCAATATAGCAGTAATGTTAACTCACCTCACATTTTTCTTTTGCTTGTCAGGCAATATTCCAGGACTATAGATGAAGAATTTGCTACTCCATTCCTGAGCAACAGCTACCTGCTGTGGCATCTTTTCTTCAGTCCTATGCTTGAAGTCCAGAGGGAGGGCAGAGGGAAAGGAAGAATTGAGAGAATTGATGGTGGCTTCTCAAAGTTCCTCATCAGTATCAGATTCAAACCCTTTGATGTCATTAGAAGCAGAGCAGTCTGTTGTCATTTTTCTCCTGTTTATATTGCCCCTGCAACCAGGCAAAACAAAAAGAGCAGTGAAATTACAGCTTTGAAGGGCTTCTCTTCCCTCCTCTTTTGTGCTTCTGTCATCCTATTTGACTGTTGTTCTTAGCTGCTCAGGAACTGTCACCTTCTATAGCATCCAGGGGGTCCCTGGCAATCTAAAGTGACACAAAATAATGTAGTGGAAAAAAAAATCACCCAAGAGGCAGATGAAAGAAGTGGTGAAGCCAACAGAAAAACAACAACAAAAGGGAAGCAATGAGGCTGGATTGGTTGCAGTTGATGTTTGTGTGCTCTGGAAATATTAGTAATGACGAAGAAGAGGCAATAAATTGCTTTGAAGCCCTCTATGATCCTTTTCCTATTCTCTGTCACCCCGGACATGAACTGTGCACATTGGAAGTTTCTTTCTCTCTCCCTTCTTCCTGGGATTTAACAGATGTGGTAACCTTTGTGCTCTTTATTGTGGACTCCGGAAATAAAATCCCACTCAGTTAAGCCACACTGTGAGTAGAAATGCAGCCGTCAGCTCAAGTGGACTTAGAGTACAGCAGCTCAGAAAATCCAAATTAGGCAGCCTCTATACTCATGAGTTAAAGAACTGCTCCACTCTTCTTTACCTGCCCTGGCTCCTACCCTCTCATCAAACAGTAGCTTGCAGCTACCTAAACTAGTCAGAAAGCAAAACCCTCTATATGTCCCACTATCAGGTTGAGAGGGAATGACCTGCCTCCTTGGCTTGGAGAAATGGTCACACATCTGCATCTGTGAATACACAACTTTACCAGAGCATCTAGAGTACCAGAGGACAGATGAGAGAGAAGAAGTCACATTAGATTCCTACAACTAGATAAGACAATTTTTGCTTTCAATGGAAAATTGGGAATCACAGAGGAGAGTGTTCTGTCTGTTTTGGAAAGGCTGGTGTGTAAAAGGACTTCTGGGCTAAGCAATAAAGTGTCCATAATTCTGTAGCTCTAGCACTAATGAAAGCATTGTAAACCACAAACGTGTCAGTTCTAGGCCATCTGAGTCACATCTGAATTAAAGTTCTGAGCCTGTATAAAGAGGAATTGGGGTGAAGATTAGATAAATAGTGTGGTGTTCATTGGAGAAGAGCTTTCAATTCACTGTGTGGCCAATGGAAGAGCAGCTCTCATGTCTCCACCATAAATCCTTTCAGGTGACCAGTTAATAATAAGCATATCAGAGCCAGAAAGGCAAGTCCCCTGACTTCTGAGCTCTGTCATCCATGTCCCTTTTGTGTGAGAGGAAGGCATGAACACCCTTGCAATGGTCTATCTGGCTCTGACAACCTGGGATTCCTCTCACTCTGCAACTCCTTCAGGGAGCCATTTGCCAGGCCCCTTGTGTGGGCAAAGGGCTTTCCTTTGAACTTTTGAGTTGAGCTCCCCGGTTTGAGCCATGTCCATTTGAGTGTCTCCATTTGAGCATTCCTGACTTAGTGAGCATTTTTCTGTTGAATAGATTTAGTGCTGGTACAAAGTGAGAGAAGTACTTTTTCTGGGCAGTTTCAGCCTGGCCATAAATCTTGTGTCACAGATCAAGTCAGACTGGTAATAAATCTCAAATCTTGTAAGACATGATGCCAGATCCAGCCCATGGAAAAGGAAGTACAATCCCGTTGACTGCCAACACTTGTTTGCGTGAGATTTTCTCTCTTCCCTTCGCACTATCCCCAGTACCAATGCCTTGTCTGCTTCAACTGTTTCTAAAGTGTTACTCTGGAAGACAACAGCAGGCTAGAGATGGCCAGAAAATGCTGTTTCCATACTTTTTTTCTCTCAGATATTGCCAAAATTTTTCATTCCACACCACATACGATACAGCTGGAGGTAAGGCATGCTCGGGATAAAACCACAGTGTCTGCATTCTTCTTAGCCCTTTCTGCCAGCACCTCTGACGTCAAGCTCTCTGACTGTCTTAGAACATCCATGGGGCATCATGCAACTGGCCCCAACATACACAATGCAACACTCCCAGTCCCTTAAGAACCTCTGGAGTTCCCCTGAAAGAGTGTGGATAGTCCCCCTGTTATTATGCTCTGTAGGAACAGTGTGGTATGTGAGAACCAGAAAGCTGTAGGTGGTCTACATCACACTCATACTGCAACTCCCATCACTGCCGTCTCATGTACACTGTCCACTAAAACCTCTTTGGACAGCATAAGGCATCCAGATATGGTCAGTAGGGTGCTGATGGAGTGAAGCTGAGCAGATGATCTCAGCAAACTTTATGGCTTTACCATATTCTGGGGAACTTCTCACTTGCAGAGCTGCAAGAGCCAACCAGGGAAGACCCCTTAGCATAAATTCCTCAGCAGGTATATGTGAGGCTGCTTGGCTTCCGAGTCAGACATCACTGAGTCATCGCCTACTGGAGGGGAAAAACCCAAGACCTGGCAAAATTTTTTTCAAAACCAAGAAAGAATGATTCAAGCTCAACAAATAGGTGGGCATCTGGCTGGACTGGGGAGGTTCTAGTTCTTGTTCCTGTGTTATTTCCCATTTCCCACATCCCAAGTGAGTGCTCCAGCAGGCCTACACAGCCAACTTCCTCCCCTCTTGAGGACTACGGAGGCAGTTGATACAAAGTATAATAGCCCCCTCAGGCAAAACTAAAAGTGAGCTTCAACCGGCAAAAAACCCCAAACCCCTCACTTGAGAAAAGCCGTGGTTGTTTGGAGCAGAGGCAGAATGGGGGCTTTTATGTGGCTTCCAGTTTCCTTGGTTAAACCTTTGGCCACCATGCTGTTTGGTACTCAGGTCCAGCTGGTCTTTCATCAAAAATTCACAGCTGAGACCAAAACCCCCTTCCAAGCATAAGTTCTATTTAAACCCAACCAGTCCATTCTTGTATTTCAACAAATTGAAAGTCTCTGATGAAAACTGTCAGAAAACTCCCCATTGAGCTTCTGTGAAAGATGCTTCAAGAAACAGTGTTGGTACAAATATTATAAATACCAAGTATCCAGGCTACAGGTCAGCAAGAGTTAGATATAAGAGTCTTTGTTTCTCGGTCTCCATATGCCAAACTCACTCACTATGGAAGCATTCAAATAAACCAACAGTTGTTCCTTTTCATTTAATCTTTTTGCCAAATAATAAATCTTTCAGACAACCTCACTGGAATTATTTATACACACAAATGATCAGCTACTGGAATATGTTTCTTTACTGGTTGCTGTGCTTCTTCGCATTCCCTGAGTTTCAGACAGCCCCTCATAGCGTCCTCTTTGATGGTATCAAATCAGCTTTTTAACTTCAGATGAGAGCATAAAGTTTTTGATACACGCAAGGGAAAAGAGAACTGTCTACTATTCTATGAAATTACATAGATGTAATAGCTTTTTTTCTCTTCTGAAGTCAAATGCTTTGGAAAGTACTTAATTGCGGTATAGACATGCGAGTGCCCTCCCATTGCTGGGGACTCTGAAGGGACTGGACAATCAGCAGAAGCACACTAGCAGCCAAGCATCTAGGGCATGGTCCAGGTAACAGTGCAAGAAGTGAATATTCTCATCTGTTGACATATTTGCATTGAATTTTTACTAAAAACTTTATAATACCCTTCACTACTATAAGAAAACAAGAAAGAAAGATTAAGGAGTTGAGAAGCCACAAGTACAAGAATGTTTTGAAGAGAAAAAAGCTTTCTTGATCTTGAAATTCATTTGACTAAGAAATTGCTTCCTTCTGCACAGCATCTTTCATTGCAGCTCACAGAATATCACAGGAGGGCAGCCAAGATATGACTGGCAAAGGCCATTGCTTAAGCTTGACCATTAAAACAGAGGACAGAGATTAAGGCCAGCTGAATTTACTGATAAGTTCATAGCAAATGAGGTTGCTATAAGCATAAGCAGTGCTGACATCCAACCATGTGTTGGATGCTTCTGAAGAAGCAGAGACACATCTGTGCTCCTAAAGGCATGAGAAGACGTAAGTGGAAAGCATTCCAAAAGACATAAAGACCTTTTTCTGGCTTTAACTAGTCCCAACAGATATTTATCCAACTTGGACTTTTTTTATGAAAACTTCAAAGAAGAAATTCAATACCCTTCTCACACAATCTATTTTAGAGCTTAACTATTCTTACTGCTAGAAAGTTATTCCTAATGTGTAACTTAGGTCTTGCTGTAATTTAAGCCCATCACTTCTCATTCTTTCCTTGGTGGATATGGATAGCAGACTTTTCTCCACAAATACCAAAGGTCTATCAGGAAATTCAGCTTCCCTTACTGACGGGCATGGACCTTAATTACAAGATGATTTCAACTCTCACAGCTCATATTTGTATATACACTGCATATTTATGGCCCATGCCAAGGATGACTGCTTTGAATGGATGGCAGTGAGGATTTTGTTGTGGTAGAAAAAACAAATTGCCATTGCTGGCATTATAGCACAAGAAGCATTTTTCACACACCCTCATAAGTATTCTATACACACACACACATATTTATATACAGTTTTGTCATTAAGAGCAGTGTTGTTTACATACCCTGACAGTGCTGAGGGCAACCTAATGCTACCACAAGCATACTCAGTCCATGTCTGCATTCAACCACCAAGTTAATGCACAGACACAAAGGCATATGAATACTTATGGATTTGTGGCACAGACTTGCAGATGGTATAAATCAGTGTCGCTCCTACTCAGCTTAACTCCTATTCAAGTAGGCCATAAGGTATGAACAGACATATACATAGTTCTCCATGTCTACACAGCCATATGGGCTGTATACCCAGGTGGGTGTGCGCTGCATACCTTCCTGGCCTGACGGATGCTGCAGTACAGCTGCCAGCTTGGCCACCCAAAGCACAAAACTTGAGCACTATTGAGTTCCCATCAGTAGAAAACTCTGGCCCAGGCACTAGAAGAGAGAGACTGTAAGCAGCACGGTGCAGTGCAGCAGGGCCCTGTTGAACCAATTAGGGTTAACACATTTCTGGTTAATGAGAGGTGCCGGTCATGGTTGTAAATTAATATTTTCCAGTGGCTACCCATGCACTCAAGTGTCGGTATTGATCAAACTTACCTCTGCCCAGTTAATGCTGATGGATTCAACAGCAACATACGCCTGCTCATCTGTTACCCAATTAAGATAAGCTCTCGACTCATCCTAATAGCTGTATTTATTGTCATCAGGAATATTGATGTATCTCTGTGTAACTGCAAGCCAACGTACACACGTGAGCACATGCAAAGGATGTCATGTTGCTCCGGGAATTGTCCCAGGCTCAAACCACAGTGAAAAAGCACTTTTTAAGCCTTCATGCTCTTTCGTACAGAGAGGTATTTTCTATGGGAAAGAGAAAGTTAGGGCTACTTCCCTTTTCTAGTCTTACTAGGCTAGATTCCCCCCCACATCAGAGAATAAGCAGCACAGCAAGCTCCACAAATAAACTGCTTGGATCTTTAAAGGCTAAAGCAAATGGAAGCCTCCTGTTGCATAGGGAGTCCAGCATGTGAGAAATGCTGGGCATGTAAGGAAAATGCCTATGGGAGGAACCAAATAAGGATTAATGAGCATCTTTTTATATGGCTCTCTACATTTCTAGCCTGCATGTCTTGAATCTGAAGCTGCTGGGTAGCTAATGGGCCTTGGGTAAGGGACAGGACAGCAGCTCTCTGTATAAAGCAAGCAAAAAAAAAAAAAAAAAGGATCATTGGAAAATGTAACAATTTCCTTGCAGTGCAAGGGGTTTGTTCCTGAAAAGCCCCATACACAATTTAGCCAACCCAGGAGGCACTTGCTGCTTCCTGGAAACAGCCTCCTGCCCCTAGCAAATGGGCTATTAAATAGAGCAAGAGATCAGGACCCATTTACTCATAAAAAGGTCATTCTGAACTAAAACAGAAATGAGAGCTCAGAGGAGGCCAGTTCATCTCTGCAGCCAAAGTGCAACCCTGACAACCCCAGCCAAAACGCCCATCCTGTGTGGCTGAGACTGCACGCTGTGGTGTATAAAGCTGAATTAGAAAAGAGGGTTGTAGATGTGACTCCTAATGCCCAACAAGTTAGAAAGCAGTTAACACAGGTCCTTTAGCGTGCAACACTGGCCTCCATGCTAACTCATTTAAGGATGTCTTTTCCCTGCCATTTGAGCACAAATAAGACAGCACCGTCTGACTTATACAGAGGCTGAGTTTGGTCCCAGGGAACTGGCTGGAATCTCAAGTCATCAGTAGAAAACTTGCCTGGCTGTTTTTGTAAGTGGTAGCCTCAATCAGTCTTCCAATTTGCCAGATGCCCCCAAGGCAACTTATGACCCTGGAAGCACCTTATTAAGCCACAGTTAATGGCAGCTCACATGGAGTGAGCAAAGTTTGAATGGGATCTTGCAAATGGACCTTTTTAACCCACCAGAGGTGGAACATGCAAGCCTGCTGCCACAGAGTGATGGCGGAGCTCATGCTGCTGCTGCTTCTGTCCAATCTGTCCTTTAGACAAATGAAGGACACCTATCTCCAGGGCTCTCCACTTAGCACTTTTCACCGTTCACTAAATTAAAAAGTGAGCAATTGACAACACACCTTTATTAAATTAAGCTTCTCCCTTCTTCCCCCTACCACCATGGCCATGTTTTAAACAGCCACAGACACTTTGCTGGTGTCTTTTTAATTTGATTTAACTGAAAAAATAACACACAAAGCCATTTGGCCTTGTGCCACACAACATACTGCTATAGAGGAGGCATGAGTTATAGGGTAATATTTCACACCCTGTTGTGTCTTATTACTTAACTAATAACAATATTTACCCAGGGTTTTCCCCAAGCAATTCAGACAGGTCTAGAAGAAATCTTGATTAAAGAATGACAGCCAAAGTATTGGATGTTAAGTATAAATAAGAGTAATGTGTAGAGAGTGGAAGAGTTTACTGTTGCATCCTGGTAGTTTGCAGTAAATCAGTATAATATGAAAGTTCCTCCTTTACTGGGCCTCCCAGTTGCCAGGTCTCTTGCTACAACCCGTGTAGAGACCTGTCAGACATCTCACTTGTACAAGTGCAGCTATTTTGGGCTGCAGCAGTGGTAACACTTGCTTGTCAGAGGCTGACCCTTTTGCCCTAAGCCCTTAACCACCAGAGCTAAGGGAATAATCACCTTGCCTGGGGCTAGCCACCAAGAAAGACAATTACAGCAAACTGGTCTATCACAGCCTTCATCTTCCACAAATTCCCTGACACTCTCAGTAGTTCTTCTAAAAATAAGAAGATTTTTAGCTGATACGATAAAAACCACCTCTCAGTGTATTATCTTTGGAACTCACTGCTGGACAAAGCCAAGGACCAAGTAAATTACAAGGATATTAGATGTTACCAGTAAAAGCACCCCATTCAGGTTAGAGAGGAGATGACATTTTTACTAGTTCACATAACTCTTTCACCAGTCAAGCAGCAACTGTCTTTTTGGTGGATTATTCCATGTTCTTGCACCTTGCAATTTCTGCTGAAATAGTCAGTGTTGCCCTCTGTTCAAGGCAGGATACAGAGCTATCAAAGCCTTCATCTCACTTCCTTTGGTAATTCTCCAGCTGACTAAAGGACTTAAGCTACATATCCTTTCAGCTAGGGACGGCACTGCAGATTCCTTCCAACCTAACTACATTCAGAAAACTCATCTAATACTGCAAATACAAGGATTCCTGTCAAAAGCAAAGAAAAAATACATTCAAATTTATGTCCAAGTTGCTATTTGCCTGACTGCCTCATGGATTACCTGACCACTGTAAGCAGGGAAAATCCATCACCATTCTCCGTAGATTCTTGTTCTCCTGTGGAGACTTCCTCTCCACAAATCTACCTCTGATATGAATCCTTGGTAAGAGTAACTAAAAATCACAGCCCTGGTAGAGATGTATGCAAGTCAGGGCTGAGCACTCTAAATAATGTCATTTCTGTAGAATTACTTAAGATGAAAAATGGGCAAAATCCTGCAGTTTGCTACTCAGGCAAAACATCATTCCAAGATGCTGAAAATTTTGAATGAATAAAGGCTTTAGAATTCAATCCAAAGGCAGTAATTCTGGAGCAGACACATTAAGGAATACTAGTCTCTTCTGACAAGGGGTTGTGACATTTGTATTTGCAGGGTCTGTCCTATAGCTATGCTCAAATGAGATACAGCTAGGGAAGCCGAGAGCACCACCAGGGCAGGGAGAGACGGAGATCCTCCTTTGCCTCCTCACCAACAGGGAAAGGAGCTCTATGAGCCAAGCAGAGCCATGTGGAGGTGGTACTGATGAGTAACCAAGGAAGCAGGGAATGAAACTCCATACCTTACTGAGAATATTTAGTCCCAGCTAAGGGAACATTTTCTATTTTTCCTTTCCACTGACATCACCTGCACTTGCAGTAAAGTTTTATCCCATCTTACCGCATACTTCCTCTCCTCTCCCGTTCACCTCCCTGTAAGTAAGTACATTCAGCTTTCCTCTTCTCAACTCAGTATTCCACCAAGCCCTATCCAGTCCTCTTTTCCCTACAGAAGCACCTGTACTTCTCACATACACACCTATCTTACTTCTTACAGCCCTGTCAGCTCTGGTTGGGTAAGGCACGGGCTTGTTATTAACTCTGCCAGCTGTTTCATCACCCTGACTCTCAGCATGCCAGACTGGAAAGGCCTTTGTTCTCCAGGACACTCTCCCAGCTGACTAGCTGGGTGGCTTATCACCCAGAAACAGCAGCTTTTGCCCTGGCAGCGTATTTCACATGCCAATCCTTCTGTGCTAGCAAAAAAATAGCCTTCCCCCTCCTCCTCTGGACCCCTACCATTTGTCTTTATTTCCTTCCTAAAGGAGGTGAGGGAATTGTACCATCCCTCTTGGCTCAACTTCTGGGCATATTCTGTCCCTCTGCAGCAGAGAGAGCTTGCAAGGAAAGTAGAAATGGCCTTGGGATAAGAGATCATATCCTTATGTGTTAATTTACAGACCACTGCCAAAAAGGATAAATATGACAGACAGTACCATTTCTGCCCTAAAATTAGGGACTCTGCTTTAAAAACAAAAAATGAAGGATGATAGAAGTCCCCCAAATCACTGTGCATGTCTGTGACAGGTCCAAAGCATTAATGGTAGCTAGTTTAAGTGGGTCCAGGACTTATCCATCAGAGTGAAGACAGCCAGACTGATCAGACTCAGCCCCAGAGCAACACCACCTGCTAATCTTTGGAGTTATGGGACAGGCATCAGAAGACAGAATGGCAGGCAGGAAAAAAATGATGCCCCAAACTAGAGTTCCCATGAATCCCTGTAGTGCCTCAAGCTGCTGCTGTGAAAATTGTATTTTAACCTTTTATTCCAGTACAGGAGAGAGACATTTGAAATGGGGAAAGGTAATCTCCATTTTCTCTTAGCCTGAGGATTTAGCCCTTGAGGAAGGCTGCAAGGACCATGTGTCCCATTCATCTCTTGTTAAAAGCACAGCCCTTATTTCAGAAGCACTTGCCTTCCTTCTGCGACTGATCTTTCACTTTTCTTGTTGACAGGCACATGTCCAGACTTTCTCTCCGCTGCTGGATGTCTTTCTCCAAACTTAGTTTTTTCCAGTGCAGGTCAACATCATCTGATCTGAATGGGAAAAGGAAGAACCTCTATGTAAAAGACCTAAAGGAAAGCCAGAACCTTAATAGAAGAGGATCATTTTGCAAAATGCTGCGCTCCTCTGAAGGCCCAGAACATGAGCTGCATTTGGAAAGGTTCCTGATGAGGTAGAAGAGACCTCGGAAGTGCACAGGACCCAGAGGGAGAGAAATGAGAGACTAATCTGTTTTAAATTCAGTGACAAGTTCTGTGTAGAAAAACACGACTTCCTTAATAACACTCTTCAACAACCTCCTACTTTTTCCCACCCATTCACTTACCCTTCTTATTTCTTAATGTAAAAATGTATTTCAGCATCATTTCTCAACCACTCAAATTCTACATCCTTCCTTTGTGGTACCCTAACTCACCTTCAATTCCACTTGTCTGATTTCTCTACCTCGGCATGAACACTGGTGTAGTTGTGCTTCCTTTCACACAACAAATGCCATTTTCTTACCACCTTTCCTTCCTACCCTCTATGGCAGCCATTCCGTAGATACAACAGCCTATTTCATACAAACTATCCCCTGTGTCAGAGGCACAGCACCTCCTAGACATCACACCACCTTTCTCTTGTGCTGCTGCCCTGTCCTCACTGGAAGATTCTTTACAGCCCAGGCTCTATCTGTACCACTACTTCTGTATCAAGACATGTTCTTGAGAGTCCTGAAAGTATGGGCTTCCAGTTCCAGTAAGGATGATGTTCATCCTTGCACATGGACCAGATAGACATTTCTACCAAGAAAAATACTGGTGTCAGGTTCTGGAAGTGGTGGTGTGCTGGAAAGAGCACTCTAGGGAGGAACATATTCATGTGTGCATTCTCCCCCTAACCCCTGAACACAAAATAGTTGCTAAGCTTTGTGAGAAAATAGAAAACCTCCCAATTTGATAGCTACCCACATTATTCCTGAATTACCATATGCATAAAGCACAAATTCATATAGCAAGAGCAGAAGGAAAGCTTATGATTTTGCCTGATTACCTAGCAATGACGATTGAACTTCAACTAAACATTTCCGTATTGAAGTGCCTGTGTCTGAGCAAGAATCAATCTTTCAGACAACAGGTCAGTCTTAATTTGAAAATCTGATACATGGGCAAGTTACCATTTCCCTTTTTGTTCCATCCTAATGGAAAGTTATCCTCACTATCGAATGCCTTACTCCTTGCCCTTCTTTTGTGTAATTCACATCTTGTCAGCATTTTCTCTTCCAGAATAGCTGAAATCTTTTAAAGTAGGTGAGCAGGCCCTGTGGTGATGATCCTTCCCAGTCTTCTTTAAAACAGGCTGAATTTCCTAGGTCTTTCATTCTGAGGCAGGTTTCCAAACTTTGCATCATTCCAGTGGGCTCCTATCTGAACCCTTTCCAATTTGTCAACAGGCCTTTGATGCATATTTTTAACACAGTTAAGTTAATGTTGCAAGAGAAATCATCACTTTTTTACTTTCTAGTCTTTTGTGTGCTTGATTTTTCACCCATAATATTGCACATAATTACATACCATATGCAGCAAAAAAACCCAACACATCACACAGGAGACTCTTAAAGGTCAGAAACTAAACTAGTAAATATATACTGGCTAAATCAATCAAAGCTAATTATTATCTTTCCCTGTTTCCACCTCTGCATCCCAGCTGCTACAGGAGCTTAAAGTATCTTACCAAGTGACTTACCTAGTTCAGAGAATTGGTCTGATGCTACTGTCATTTCGTCCTTTGGAAAACCATTCTGCGAGACTTAAGGGAATTTCTTCATGTGGTTAATTTCATCCTATTTCTTTTAGATCCTTAAACCATGCTACGTAAATCTTCTTTCTTCTACATCCTTAAGCAATAAAAATTACATCCTATTATTCCTACATCCTTAAGCTAATCTAACTAACATCCCTTTGTTACTCCTACACCCTAAAGCAAGCCGGCATGTCTCTAATTTGTCCAATCCTTTAAAAGCTTGTAAGGAATCTTAATACCCTAGCTGGGTTGGCCAGCTTATACTTGCTTACTTTCAGTTTCCACACATCACTATCAATGAAACCTTGCAGTTGATTTTTCGCATTTCTTTCATCCCTGGGACTCATCTTGCATTGAGATATCCCAGATCTGTCTGAGTGGAAGAATCATTACTGCCAATCATAGTAGTCCCCATCTTGCCAGTCCAGGATTCGCTACTCTTCTTATGAAGCTCACAATCTCAAGTGATATCTATTTCCATTATACATATATATACACACGAGCAAATTGATTTTGTCCTGCAAATGCAGTCACTCTTAAATTTCACCCAATACAGACATGAACTCCTCTTCAAAGAGATGAGAGATTGCATTATGCAGTGAAACACAGTATTAGCATCCCACTACGGCAGATTGGAGACTGCTGTGAATATTCCTACCAGTTGGTGGGTAAGACCAATTTCCTTTCTACGGTCTTAAAAAAAGGAGCAAAGTTTGTATTAGCTTGAGTCAACACTTCAACAACTACATTTTAACCTCTTAGCCCATCTGACCACCAGAGAAATCAGAGAAATATGAGAGAAGTTATTAGCTCTTGAACAGCCCAAATGCTAATCTTTGCCATATTGTGCTGTCCCTGTGGACTTGATCATCATTGGCTCCAAAGAGGGACATTTGGACTACTGTATCCAAAAATCTTTCTAGCACATGTGTGAAACAATCCTGTATCCTCTCATGCTCTGTTAATAATCTGAATGATATTTGCTTGCTTTTATTTGGATGCAGTGTCTGAGTCCTGTCTGGCTGCTGAGCAGACTTCTCCCAGACGACTTTGAAACACATTTGGCAGTTCCTTGCCCATATGTGCTCCCTCAGACATGCCTCCTAAAAATCACACAACTAGACAGTTGCTCAGAAATCAACACGTGTTCCCCTCAGACATGACAGGTACTGTTAGCCTGCGACTTCAGCTATTTTAACACACTCAGATGCTACAAACATGGGTTTAGTATAAAATAGCATTTAGCTAGCTAGTAACCCTCTATCAGTAATGAGATGGCAATTTTCTCTGTTAGATGATAAACTAAGCAGACTATTTCCTAATAGAAAACTGTTGCTTCTGCACCAAGAAAAAGAACAACGTGGAACATAGTAGGGACATAGTAGCCCAAGGAACTGTGTTTACTCAGTTTCAGGGCATATGAGAAGGTGATAAATTAGACATAAAGGGTTGAGCTTAATGTTGCAGGAGAGGCATTTTGATCATTTTCTCTCCTTCTTCTGCCCCTCCCTTTCACTCCCATCTCCCTCCTCTTATTTTCCTACTGTTGGAGATGCATTTCCACAGCATGCAGCCTTTCCTCTCTAATAAACTTTTCCTTCTATCATCAAGATGAAAGCCTTGAAAGGGATGGTATTTATGGAGAACACTCTAACCTTCACAGCATAATCCTCAGGAACTGGCATGATGCAGGACTGAGAAAGCTTCTGAGTGAAGCTATGTGGTAGCTTTCTAAAGTGCACACAGTGAAAGTCTGGGAGGGCTGGAGCCGCCACGGCTTCTAGTCAACCAAACATGACTATCTCTGACTTCCCTCTCAGCATCTGTAATTGTCCTAAGCCAGAGTCCAAGGGAGCAAAAAAACCCCAGATGTGAAAACAGTGGTGGATAAAGAAAGACAGGGAGAGGGAGCAATGCAAAAATGGGAGTAAAGGATTGAGAGAGAGAGAAAGCAAGAGATTTATTCAGCATTTCCTTGTCTGTCTCCTCCACAAACTGAATCACAGAAGCATGAAAGTAGATGTATTGAATCTCAAAGGAAATAAAAGAAGTGGAAAATTAACTACTGATGAAAAAAATAGCTGTGTCCAGGGATTCCTGCATATCAACTCTGAGCTCCCTCTTATCGGCTTAGAATAGAAAAGGCCAGGGGACTGGGGAGGAAAGGTCAAACACTGAGGGAAAACACAAGCAAGGGAAAAATGAGAGCTAACATGGAAATCAGTGCAAAAGAGCAGGATGGAAAAGAGCTGATCCTGTTTCAGATGATTTGCATGCACTGCCCTGAGTGCCATTTCCCAATTGCTGTATCATGGCTGGGTGAGGTTGGCTTAAGGCTGAGGCTTAGAAAAGCCACACCACTTTCTGCTTTTCTTTCCACCCCTCTATTTGGCAACAGGTAATAACAGTGGGCTGGGGAAACCTCAACAACAGCAGCTGCCACCATCTGCACTAGCACGCAGTTGAGCCAATTGTGAGCTGCCTTGTGCCAGGTCTGAACCTACCTCAGGAGCTCTTCCCTGCTGGTTGCTAATAGCTCAGACACTGTGCACAAAGTTGGCCTCTTTAGTACTGGCTGGATCCTGGGCCTTGCATTTCCCTGTATCACTTTTATTTCCCTTTAGTTTTGAATAAGCTTTGGCCTTATTTCTCTCCTGGGCCTCCCTATCCACATTGACATGAGTGGCTACCTCAAGTTTCCAGATGATGAGAGATAAAAGGCTGCCTCCAAATATCTTTCTGATCACAGGTCCACTGCCATAGTATCATTGGGAATTGCTAACAAAAGACTTGGATAAGCATATATCGTTACTACTGCCCACAGGTAGTTGATACATGGAACCTTAAAGTTTAGCTTCTAGTGGAAGCAAAACTGGTTGCCCAAGCATATTCCAAGCAAATAGCTCTCCACACAAGCCCCACCCAGCCCCTTATTACACACCAATTACCAACAATGTGCAAAGCCATCTCCTTTTTAGATATCTCCACTGAACCCCAAAGCCTGGCTCCCAAAGAACAACTGTGACTCCAAAATTGCCTTCATCTGGAAAATAAACCAGCTATTCAGATTGCTTCCTCAAATCAGCACAACCAAAGTGACAGAAAAATCAGCTCTTCCAAAGACTGAATATTTGCTCGTAATCAGTCAGGGCCAAGGAGGACACGCTAAGACGGGATGTACGTGGGAACACACTGGTGACATAATTCAGCAATATTAGTTGTACAAATACAGACTAAATGACAACCTCTTACAGAAAGAGTTAAGAGCTTTAGAGATGAGAATAAGATAAAAGCAGGGGGTGGGGGTAAGCAGGACAGATGGGTTAACAAACATAATAGGATGTGCATAATTCTCAACTACTTGGGAACAGTAATCACAAATCACCACCTGCCCAGTTACTATCAGATGGCAGGTTTGCCTCTTCACATTCAACAAATCTGTTTCCTGCGCATGCATCACAATCAGACTTGGTGCATTCACTTACAGTAACTTTCCTTGTCCTACACAGCCAGCTCAGGGAGAAAGAACAGGAGTTTACACCTTCCTATACAACAAATTATTTACTATATTTGAATCAGTAAAGCAACTGAAGCAAGGAAGCTTTCAGCATATCAGTGCACCTCATTTTGGCTTGCAGAAACTTTTGCTTTATGTGAGGCTTGACTTTGAAACTACCGTTGAGTGCTGCAGAACATGTTTTGAACTGCATTTCATTCAAGCGGATAGTACTTGCTGTCGTGGTACCAGGAGGAAATAAATGTGGAGTGCTACGAACTCACTGGAATTGCCGTATCACAAACCTGAGCTTATCAGGAGAGGTTGTGCATAACACTTTTGAGCAGAAGAAAAATTCCACTTGCGAGGATCCAAGTGAATTTGGGTCAATTTTGACAGACGCTTCTGGATAAAAAAACCCCTGAGGTGTGGGGAAAGATGAGGGAAAGAAATCTAGGAAGAGACAGATTTATTTTTAAATTGTTGAAAATATGTTCCTCTTATTTTTAATAGTTCAGGCTTTTTTTAAAAAAAAGAAAGAAAAAAAAAAGAATTTTACAAGAAATTAACATCCTCCCTTCAGTTTTGGGTTGAATGAGGTACTTCTGGTCAATGGAACCCACCATTCTCTTTTTTCTTCATCTTTATTTTTTTGTCCAGCTTTTGAATTGAAAAAATCCATTATTCACACAACTCAATCCGAAATAAAAGAGCAAACCAGCTATAGAGTTCTTAGAGTCTCAATTAAAACATCAGGCAATGAGAGACATGGTAGAGTATTCCACTGATAGAGAATCATTTGCTATATAATCCCTCAATCATAACCAAACCTTTAGCAGTAGTGTTATGTACTCATAACATCACTGGCTTTCAGGTATCCCCATTCTAAGCTGAGCTTCCCATAGAGCATTAACGGCACATGTAAGTCTATGAGATGATGGTTATCTAATTCCTGGGATAAAAAAAGGAAAACACCTGTCAGTGAGAGGGAAATGTGCAACCTTGGGAGCTTCTGGCATGGGATAGTGACATTGCTGGCTTGTCTATAAGGAAAGCCTTGGGAGGAAATTCTCCTCAGGATAAAAAAAAAAACCCAGTTATAATAGGAGACTGTATTTGTCAAGCAAGCAATAGACTGGAGAAAATGGACTCTGGACTTCAGGAACTTAACTGGGCAGACTGGAAGGAGTCCAGTCAAGAGCATAGCAGAGAAGAATCCGCATAGCTCAGGCTGACCTAATTTACCTCTCTTTTCCAAAAGGCCTTCATCAACACCAGCTGAATGATATACAGAATAGCAGGCACCAGCCCAGGGCCTGCATCCTACATGAGGTGGGCAAAAGATAGCCCATTCAACATGGAGGTGTAGGGTCCTTCCAGGTTTTCCACAGCTTATAGCAAGTTATCTTCCTTCCCTCTTTCTCTCACTGTCAGCAGGGCTTCTTCCGGCATGGATTTAGCCCTGTCCAAGCAACCAGGTGATTAGCACTGTTGTTTAAGCCTTTGGTGGCCAGAGGGATAAGGAAGACATTCTTCAGGCTTGCTTGCTCACTCGCCACTCGGCTGTAGCAATTTCTCCTTATCGTTCTCCATGAGCCCGAGCCCATGGAAGTGAAGAAAGTGGAAGTTATTTTCTGCTGTTGTTTTGAATGCAAGGTAGAGCGGAGCCAGGATTTCATTCTCAGGGCACTACAGGGTCACAGGCAGTGTGTAGACAGCACAATTGCTTATCTCTCCCCAAGGCACTGCATATAAGAAAGGAGACACACAGCACTGGCCAGGGTTCATTGCTCTTGGCAAACTGCAGTGGCATCCCAGAGGTGAGTGGCTTCCTGAGCCAACCCAGTTGGAAATACCAGCTCAGAGGCGAAGCACCATGCTTCTTTGGCAGATTCAGACTAGAAATGTTCAACAGCAAGGGTAATTACATTCTGGGACAGCATGCCAAGGCTTGTGGGGAGGCTTCTTTGCAGGATATCTTTAAATCAAGCCTAGATTATTCTGGGCTGTGGTTCAAATGCAGCACCCAGGACTTGAGGCAGAAATTATCACAGAGCTAACCCACAGCACTGAGGTCAATGAACACAAGGTCTTCCTTCGCTTTTCCTACCAAGCACCCTGTGTCAAACAGCCCCCTAATCTGGGGATCCTCATCATACGGTGATCATGGTGTGAGAAAGACCACAAGTATGGGTGGTGAATATACAGGACTATCCCCCCACCATGCATTTTTTGAAGGCTTTCTTTATTGCTCCTCCATGTTTGAGCCAGTAGAGTTTCTTAATACTTTTATCTTCTCTATTGTCTTCCAGCATTATAAAAACCAAAACAAATCAACCTATCTCAGCTGACTACCATACTGAAATTCTCAGACATTCAGAAGGTGAACCCAATATCTTAAAGCCCACTACTCAGGAAAAACAAGATTGTACCCACTTCTGGATCTCAATGCCTAGGCACCTGAGCAAGTTTAGTGCTCTTCTCACCAAGAAATGCAGAAGGAAAGAAAAGCAGAGCACCATCAGAGAGCTCCCCTTCCACCCAAGAACCTGGTATCCCCACTGGGGAGGTGGAGGATTTCACAATAGCTTTCATTTGTTCACAGACAAGTCTGGTTCTAGCTGTTGACCCTTTGTTACAAGACTGAACATCACTGTGCACTGGGAAGTGCTCTGCTACAGGGTGAGAGTTTGGGGGAATACTCCTGGATCCTTCAGTTATTGTCTAGCGATCTTGTTCTACAACTGCATTGCTGCTAGGGAGAGCAAGAGTAGAACAAGATCTGCTGACCCCTGCAGTGCTTTCTAGCCCCGTGCTCCACTGCTGTCTGATCATCAACTTACAGTAGAGCAAAAAGGAAAAAGGAGGCTTGCAAACATTCTCATCAGATTCCACCTGCTGCCTGGCAAGTAAGGCATTTTTAGGGTAGGAAGGGAAAATCTGGTCTATAAGCAAGGGAAAAATAGAATTTGAATCCTAATAGATATATCTGAGTGGCTCTGTAGCACACTGTTTTATCCCATGCTGCTTGGGTAAGCATGCAATTTGGCACAAACAGGTCCCTTGCTTGGAGGGCTTCCTCACGCTCTGAGCATGATCTTCGGGCAAGATAAGCAGTTAAAGACTTACCTTGCAGAATCACTAAGGACTGCGATTCTAACTTGTGATGGCCAAACCAGTATACCCTAGAAACCTCTCACTGGAGTAGCTGGTAAGAATAAAAACAGACAGGAAGTTTATGTCTGTGTTCCTCATGAACTGCCCACAAAAATCAGTGGCATAATAAGACACTGTTCCAGTGAATGTCAGTCGTAGAACACTGAAGCTGACTTTGCTCACTGCTTCCCCTTAGGTGGCTGAAGCCTTGGATTTCACCTAAGCCTTGCACTCAGATGAAACTCTTCTGAAGAAGCCCTACAGAGCTGCTGCTATCACTGTTGTGCTCCCCAGGCAATGGCTCATCTGACTCCTGTATGTTCTCAGAACACAAGCATCTTTTGCCTTTACCTTCTCCTCCAGTAGAGCACTGCATCTCACCCACACCCCCTGTCATTTACTATTGGGCTTGATGGGAGGGCTACATCTTCCTGCCTTCAGCTGGCTGCTCTGGGTGGGAAGGAAGCTCACCCAGATGATTTCAGCAGTTCTCATGAGTATTTTATGGTCTTTTACTGATTTACAGCCGGTTCAGCATTCTTGTAAATGGCCATAAATTGGATTGAAGTCATAAATCATAAGCAGAGAGAGACACAGTCTCTGAGTCCCAGCTCAGGCTAAACCAGCCTTTATGAATCTACGGAAGAAACCTGCTCTCTCAATCAATACACACAGCTCAGGCAACAACAATCCACAGGGTCCACCCCCCATTCCTCTTCCATAAGGCTGTAACAGTAGTTACATATTGCATATGAGTGCGATGCACTAAAAATACCTTCCTTCCAACCCTTTGTAGCAGAGGGGTTGTCCCCATCACCTCAGGGTCTGAGCACTTCATGACCTTTGCTGTACTGGCACATGCACACATACACATCCCTTGTGAGCAGGGTGGCAGGCCAGCCCTTCTCACACCAGGTTAAAACAGTTTCTTCATACAGATCAGGACATAGAGATTCCCACCCCATACACTACCTTTGGGAGGTGATTGCCTTCTTTCTCCAGGGAGAATAGCTGAAAGCTACAGGCTGTTATTCTTCTGAAACATCTGATCCACACAGGGCACCGGGAGCTGAAGTGTCTTGCTTCCACTCCACAAGCCCAGTACCTAACATTTAGAGGTTTGTTTTGTTTCCCTAGCTCATTTTTAGAATCTAGCCTGTAAGCACTTCTGAAAGCATCTGACACAGCTGCTGCAAGCCAGACCCTTCATAATTCTCTAGCTTGACTGCAGCCCAGGAAAGATAAGCTGATTCTTTCCATTTCCTTAACATAATAACCAAACACTATGCTAGCCCTAAACATTGAAGGGCAGGAAGCACCAGCATACTAACCAGCACACAGACCCCTGCAGCTCACCATAACCCTTCCTACAGACATTAAAACCCAGCAAACCCCATTGCTTCCCCCTGCCAGGCTTTTTGAGGTCCTGGGGGCTGCCAGGTGGATTGCTTTGGCCCCATTCTCTAGACAGAGCACCTGATGGAGATAACCCTCAACATCTTCCCTGAAGGCTTAAAGGGCACTTGATGCTTCTAGCACAGGAAGGAGTCGTAGCACACCTGCAATGAATGAGGTGATTTGCTTACTGAAAGTCATGTGAAAAGCTACCACAAAGGCATATCCAGTAGTGGCTCTGGGGGAATAATAGTCTTAGTATCATGCTTCTGCAAAGCCCAGCTAATGGCTAGGGATTCAAACCCTGTTCATACAAGCAGTGAACCCTTCTCGGTTGGTTCAGACTTGGTTATGGGGAGATTTATGTTATCTATAAGGAAGAAGTTCTTTACTGTGAGGGTGGTGATGTGCTGGCACAGGCTGCCCAAGGAAGTTGTGGCTGCCCCATCCCTGGCGGTGTTCAAGGCCAGGTTGGACGGGGCTTGGAGCAACCTGGACTAGTGGAAGGTATCCCTGCCCGTGGCAAGGGGTTGGAACTGTATGACCTTAAGGACCTTTCCAACCCCAACCATTCTGTGTTTATATTTTATTTAGCCAGATGGATTGACTTAGACTTCTACGTGCATCTGCTAAATGGAATTATGTGCCTTGCTCTCTGTATATTCTGTATTTAAATGCAAATCACTGGTCAGTTGCCAGCATGAAGGGAGGATGACCTCACAGAAGAGTACCCTAAAAAAATGACATCTTTTTCTAATAGCTTGGAAGAGGGGATGAACTGCTTGCTTTTTCAGCTTTTCATTCATTAATCATCTTGCTGTTACTCTGTGGTCTCCCCTTTCGTTTGTATCTGCTTCTTTCCCCCCCTTGTCTTATTTTTACTTGTTTGTGCGTTACTGCCTTTGTGATTACACCTCAAAGCTGGGACTAGCTTCCTCCTGTGCTGAGCACAATACAAACACAAAGACATTCATATTTACATATGGGCAAGGGTGACTGTTTCTGGGGTTCTTTTGAGTTTTATTCCAGTAGCTTTCAGCAGATAGTCCAGGCATTACTTTAAAGGGTTCTGTCCAAAGTGTCTAAAAGTAAGCTCCCAACTGGTAGGTGAGAGTCTTCTTAGAGGCATCAATTTAGGAGGAAAATTTAATATATTTTATTTTTTAAAGAAGTTTTTTTTTGGGGGGGGGGGTGCGGGGCTTTTTTGGGGGTTGTTTTTTTTTTTTTAAGAGAGAGCAGAACAAAAATCAGAAAAACCCTGGGGAGAAAAACCGCGGTTGTTCTGCTACAGTAAATAATACCATGACTAATAGCAATGATAATGTCATAATTGACCTGTAGTTGCTTGGCAAGACTCTAAAGAAGAGTCATAGTGATTTGACCATTTCTATCAGCATTCAGATTCTTGGAAAAACATGTTCTTTCAAAGCTGCAATTAGCTGGTAATGCTAATACCGAGGTAAAGTATTGCCATTGCGTTGATGGTTGAGAGTATTTCAGGAAATTATGAGAGGAACTAAGTATTATTCTTACCCTTACTGATTACTATTATTTTCCATTGGACACTTATCATCATGTCACGATTTCTTTGTTTTGGTTTCCTTTTCCACTCTATACTGCAGGTCTGATCACCTAATCACTTAACTGTATGCTGTACCATGAGAGGGACAGGTAGAAAACAAACAAGCTAACTCAGAACTGATGGCATCAGCACAGTAGAGAGTCAGAGCTCATCTTCCCTGTCACGCAGCAGGGGTCTGTGACTTGGCCATCAGTCCCAGAGATACATAAATGCAGCTTTGAATCAGTTTAGAGCTCCTGGATCAAGAAGCATGGGAAGTAACCTGTATCTTGTGGGTCAGGACCTGGGTACAATCAAAACAGCTTGCTTGACTGCCTGGACCAGCAGTGTTCAACATATCCTAATTCCTCCCATCACAATGCAGATTTAACTTTCCAGATGTCTCCACGTGGCCTTTAAATAGGACAATAACAAATAAGTGAGTTTGGCTAATGGGTGAAGACTCTTCAGGCACTGATATAGCCATCAGAATGTGCCACCACCACCACTGATTTTGCTTGAAGGGTTGGTGGGGTGGGAGGCACATCACCAGCACTCACACCTAAGCACACACAGAAAAACACTGCCTATGAGGTGATGCAATCTGCAAGCGTAAGGCAGTGGATCTCAGAAGTGCCATCCAGCTTCAGAGGATGGGAAGGCTAAGCCACTTCACCATGGGCCATTTGTCCAAATGATGCCAGCAAATAAGTCCTAACATTTACAGGTCAAGAAAACTGTACTTTAGTTCTGTGTTTGTTAAGTGGAGTTCTAGTCCATGAGCTTCGAAGAGACTTCTATTTTACTACTACTACTAGACAGAGGAATAGCAAAAGCGGAGGCAAAGGTATTTGCAGGTTCTTTTGGAGTTCATTTTCTGAGCAAGAGAAGATAGGACTAGCAAAATCCACAAGGTGACACCAAATCATTAGGGTCAACTAAAGTAAAGGGAATCAAAAAATTCAGGGGTGGTGGTAGTTTCTCCATAAATCTCCTGGCCAGGATGTCACCCTCAGGCTGAATAGAAGCTTGCAATAATTCCTGTCCTTAGAAATAGCTGCCCTTCACTGGTTGCTGCTGAATCTTTCTTGTCAGAGAAGATTTATTCATGGGAAATAATTAAAAACCAATTCAGAACGTTCCTCCTTTTGGAATGGAATATATTACATTGATTAGCAGAGAGTGGGGGGTTGGTTTGGGGTTGTTTTTGTTTCCCCCCAAGGACAAGAGACATTTGTGCTTGTCACAAAGTCTTCTTCGCCCCAGACTTCTTGTGACTTTAAATGATGTACATTGTCCACAATGCTGTAAGAGTGCTTAGCATGGCATCATTTTCAGACACAAAATGCCTCCCTCCCTCTTATTCTCTCGCACATATGGCATCTCAAAAGGCAACAACAGACTATAAATTCACACCAAGGTTATGGAGACTTTCAACAGAGAGAAAGGAAAAGTTGGCTATTTTTTGATGGCCTTCTCTGTAAACTGTGAAGAAAACAAGCAGTGCCATCATCAGACTCAGGCAGAAAAACAGTGATATTAGAAAAGTGTTTTCTGGTATGAACTGTTGTTCACAGCAAAGCACTGTCTAGCACTTTTGTGTTTGTGGTGTGTTGCAGCCTTCCTTTGACCGAGGTTTGTTTAAATCACAACTCTGTTTTGCTCAAGAGCTCCAAGGAATAATGCTTTGTGTCTTTTGGATTCAGACATAGTCTTATGTGTCAGTGTTGGGCTTGGTTCTCTGTTTCTAGCTGCTCACTGACACCTGCAGAGTTGGCTCAGGCCTATTGCAGGAATTTCTCCATTCTATGCAATGCCACTACACAGTTGCCTAGAAGGAGACATCGGATCCATCTGACCCCAGGGCATCCTCTGTGTGCCTCAAAGTCCATATTTCCAGCTTCTGGCCACCAACTCCCTTGCTCCCCTCTGTTTCAGTGCCTGCAAATGAGGTAGAGAAGCTGTAGTTACTGCAGTGCATTAAAAATATCAATATAAATGATGCATAGCAGAAAGTCCAGACACTATGGATGTGTAAAAGCACTGTTGTACTGGTACTCATATTCTCTATAGCAATTTGGTAAGAAAGAGAAGTTTCAAAACAGCACCAGTGCCCTCTTTAAACACCCTCTCCACTGCAAAACTCAGTATCTGCAGAGCACACTGTAGCACTGGGCAGGGATTCCCCAGGCAGGCAGGGAGTGTGAATGACAGCACCAGTTCTGCACTGTGGGACTGCTACAGCTGAGGCAGGGTCAGGCAACTGGGGGACATGAACAGGTATCTCTGCTGGCACGCAGCTCCCTGTACTGGGGAAGTGCTAGGCAGTGAGAATCACCACCCTGCCCAGCACTTCCCAAAGAGCCAGGCTCTGTTTTACTGATGAAGTGCTTTTTGCATGGCAAATGTAGGCAGGGAACAGAGCCGAAGAGATTCAATTCTGCAAAGCCCTGTGTTTTGCAGTCCTGTGTTTAATTGGGGTAAATGGAATATGAATGACAAGTGCAGAGTGATGGCTTCAATGTGCTATTTGTCTGGTGAGGAATTTGTGAAATATGTGTTTTTCTGTAGAGAGTGCATGGTAGTAAAGAAGGGCCAGAGTCAGCACAACCTCAGAGCGATGGAGAATAAAGCATTCTACTTTTGTGGCCATTGATCTGATGACACTGTGGGTAATGGATGGACAAGGTTAGTCTCAGAATGTCTGATTTTGCTCAAATCATTGCTGGAGTCAGACTTAAGGTTGCTTCACCATGCAATTCTGCATTTACTGTTATTAGAGAATCTCATATCTTCACACTCACTTCAAATTTCCTATGTTTTTAGTGACTGATGGGTTTGGAAGGTTTTTTTAGAGAAGCATATCACTCTGGAAAGATGTTTTTATGCGATTATTTTAGTTTACCTGAATTGTATTAATCTTTCCTTACAGCCTTAGATCCATGTTTTTATATGGAATTGCATTTTGCAGTTCATGTGTTTCAGGTTTTCTGTTTCTTGTTTGGGTAATAAATGCTACTGTCTGTTGGGATAAATCCTTTTTTTTTTTTTGGCACTTATTTTGGGAGAAGGCTTAAATTCAGGCAAGAAGAGATCCCTGATTAGTTAAGCAAACCTAAGTAGCACAAACACATCCCAGACCTGCTTGGGGCTATACTGCAAGAACAGCTGTTCTTGGGGAAATGCCTCCATAGTCAGGGAATAGCGTATTTTGTTATGAGGTGCTGCACACTGTGCCTCCATTAAAGGAGCCTTTGAAGAAAGAGCTGTGGCAGGAGAAAGCAGGAAAGTGGCAACCAAATTGATGCTTGCAAAAAGAAACAGAACACTTCAAAGCACTTATGTATTTCCATAGCACCACCTGCCACCGAGGGCATCAGCCCTGGACTGTTAATTCCACTTGTAGCTTTGAAGTCCCTTTGCATGCCTTACTGCTATGTAACTACCAGACAACCATGTTACTAAAACAATCCTACTACCAGTTGCAACCTGCCAGAAGATGGTGTCCTATCCTACCAGACACAGGTCTCAGCACAGTGATCCAGGCATTCATGACTGATTAGTGCAGCTAATATCTAGTGAGGAAGCCAGGCATCATGGAAAAGCTCCAGTTGACAAAACATAGTCTCTGGTCTCCCTAGCAACGCTGATTACTGTGAGAACATCACCCTGCTGCTCCCTCATTTGTACTGGCCACCATTGAAGACAGAGTCACCTTCAAGGTGTCTGCCCCAATACTCCATGCCTGTCACAGGTTTTGTCTGAGCTGACGAAGAAATTCACCTTTCTGCATAACCCCACAGTTACTACGCTGCGCATAATCTCTGTGTATGTTGGAGACAGGTTTGCACTGGGCTCCAAATGCATTCAATTACTCCCAAGAATAATGAGAACCACCATGGTACTTCCTGCCCTCTCCATGGAGAACTCGGTTCCCAAACTTAGCCTTCCATCAATAAGCTTTTTGTACCCACCCACGACACACAATACATCCACACTCCCACTCATTAGCAGACACGGAAGTCTAAACCAACAAATTACCCTATCAACTAATCAGGCTCTTCCCCTACAGAGTGAGGGGAAAGCAGAAAGGTTCTTACTTTTTGTTTCTATTATTCTATACTTGGATCACTCTCAGAGACTGTGCCTCTGAAAGTGCCAGAAATAAACAAGCAAGCTGTTGTGGTCAGAAGCATTATATGATCTCTGGCCCACAAGTAACCCAGGGGATTCCTAGGAGCACTGGGAGAGATTCCATGCTACCCTCAGGAGTGCAAGAGAAGACACCTTTGCACAGCACTGCCTGGGATTGTGAAACCGTCTCCCCAGATCAGCTCTCTGTTAAGCTGCCTTAAATCTGTTAACAGATCCTGAGGAATGACCCACAGATCTTCTTTTGAATTTTCAATTAATCCCTTTCTGCTGAGTTCACTTCCCTTTTTTTGCTGTGTTTCCATGAACAATCTCACAAATCAGTTTACTGGCAGGGATGTTTGTAGACATGGCAAATTTTAAGTCAGTGTTGCATACTATTTGCAGAAAGTGCATTTTGAATGTGTTAGTACAGGTCTCTTCACTGTCTCCATGAAAAAAACATTTCCACTAGAAGAAAGAACCTCTAAAAGCGGTCTTGTGTTTGCATCCCAAAACCCCTAGTAGCTAAGGAGAAAACCAATAGCAAGTAAAACCCTTCCACATCCTTTCTTAAGCACAGTTTTGGTTACAAGAGCAACTGTGCTGTTTCAGACCACAAGTCCATCTACCACAGTTGTCTCCTGCAACAACCACAAGAAGAAATGCAAGGAAATGTGTGAATGGAGCAACTACTTTCTAAAAGACAAGCATGGCACAGTATAAAACCATTAGGGACTTTGCTACTGTTACTGATATCACAGAGAGGCGTTCAAATATTCAGCTAAGTGGGATATTATGATTGATCAGACAAACAGGTTGATTGATTAGTTGATATCCTCTGAGTCAAGGAACATACACATACTTGTAACATACAATGATTTTCATGGAGAATATAAAATACTCTCTGTGACTCTCCAAAGAAACTCTTTTCAACCCATAGTGCAAAATATCTTTGCCTGAAAATCTGACTGAACACAAAAATAATGACAAAATATTGGACGTTGTGGCTTGAGCATGAACAAACTGTGACCTCAATAGAAGATAACAGCATCTGGTGGAGCAGGGCAGGTTCAAATAGAAACTGTGTGCTGTTTATTAAAGAACAAAGGTAATTAGCCACAGCAAGAAACTCCCACCTGAAGGAAAGGATTAGCCATGTTTGAATGTCTTAAGGTCAACAACAGAGCTCTTTCAAAGAGTTATTTGTTAGCTAAACATATGTTTTTATCAAAGACAAATTATTGGGCTCAATTCAGTGGCAACTGGGTTAAAATTAATGGCCTGTGATACTTGGAAGGTCAAACCAGATGATCTAGTAGTCCCTTTAGCCTTCAGCTCTGTAAGTCCATGAATATACAATGGACACATGGATCATTAAAAAGAGTAGTGCATAGCTTCAGCCGATATAAATAGATATTTGCACTGATTTGCACTTGATAAGCATCTGGTCAGGCTTGCTCAGCTGCACACTCTGGCATGTGATGTAGTCAAGTTTAAAACTAACAAATGACTGTAGCACATCAGAGCTCATGGACCAGATGGTGAGAGTGGATTGTAGGAACCTCACCCATGCGTATGGTCCTGACAGGAGAAGTATCAGTCTCATCCACAAGCTGTTCCACTTGTAAACTGAGGAGAGCAGACTCCCATGGAAGGATGTTGCAAGCTCTACTGTTGAAGATTGTCTTCCCCAGGTTGTGTTGAGTGATGCTTTGCCCACAGTTTCTCCTAAAGCTGCCTTCTCACCAGGATGCCTGCACCATTCAGTGCCATCCCTGGACATCTCACCTTACATTGCATTTACAAGTATTTTTTGTCCTAGGGTTTATAAAATTGAGAGCAACTGTTTCTTACATGTTGTCATCAGGTTAGGGCAGTGACAGTGAACATTTCCTTTCCTATTGTCTGAAAGCTAATCTCAAAGGGAAAATTTCAGTTACTCTCAGTTTCTGCCTGTTTCCACTTGTCTCCCCATGTATCATGCTACTAGTGTTTTCCTGTTTCTGAAATACTTTTTAAGTATGTGTAGGTTATCATGCTCACAGTAGTTGCTGTTTAACCAATCTCTCCAGACTTTATCCTTTTAATCTTTCTTTCTGAATCAATTCCTCCACTCCCTTGATCATTTCAGTTGCTCTCCTTTGAACAGCTCCTGTTTGTCAATAACTCTTCCTAATGACTTATGTGGAACAGGAAATATGTGAAACTTCAAGGAGGTAAAAAACACAGGAGCAGCACAGGTTCTGAGTCCTGGATCCCAGGGATTCGTGATTGTAATCTAAGAGCAGTCTCCATTGAATTCAGGAGCACTGCCCACAATGTCTGTCATAGAAGCATAGAATGGTTTGGGTTGGAAAGGACCTTAAGATCATCGAGGTCCAACCCCCTGCCATGGGCGGGATGCCTCACACTAGACCATGTTGCCCAAGGTTCTGTCCAGCCTGGCCTTGAGCACTGCCAGGGATGGGGCAGCCACAGCTTCTCTGGGCAACTTGTGCCAGCGCCTCACCACCCTCACAGTAAAGAACTTCTTCCTTAAATCTAACCTGAACTTCCCCTGTTTCAATTTAAACCCATCACCCCTTGTTCTATAGCTACAGTCCCTGACAAAGAGTCCCTCTCCAGGTTCTTTGTCCCCCCTGGCTGCCTCACACAGAGCCTATGGGACAGCCCATGCAAAAAAGCCTGGCAGAGTGATGATGGATAGGCTTAAACTCCCAAGGCCTGGAGGTCATGTTCTGGCCTCCTTATGAGATGTGCAAGAGATCTCTGTAGGCACAACAATCTAGTCAGGTTTGAAAGCGGCCTCAGGTCTTGCAGGAAGAAACAGTGTAGTTGTATCTCTAAAGCCAATTTTACACATGCATGGGAGAGTGGTGAACAGCCAGATGATGATGTCATTTGCTACAACCATAAGGTGCTTCCATATGATGCATATACATTCTCTCCACAGGTGGGAAGTAATGCTGAGGAGTAACACCATGGATAAAGGGAAAGATATAGTCATTTAGTGAGGCATTTTCTAAAATATGGAAATCCAGCCCAAATTATAGTGGCATAAGAGATTGTAAAGTGCTGCAGGGGAGATATAAAATGGAGATTAAAGAGGGTATAAGGAGCTTTGCTGAACAAATCATACTGTGGCAAACCCATGCCCAAACTCTGTGGGCACCTGCCGTCCCCCTGGGAGCAAAACAGTGCAGTTCTGTTGAATAAGAAGACAAGAGCTGGTTACAAAGGAGATCTCAGGGTAAGGAGCCATCCCGCAGAGGCAGCCTTCATAACAATGTGCAGGACGTAAGCCTGGTGAGCTGTCAGCTGGCTCAACCCAGGGAGGCATTCGGGGTACATTAAAGTTTCTTCAGCTATTCCAGTAAAACATCCTCCTCAGACTGACAGCATTACAGCTCCATGAGCATTGGGACGTGAGAAGATTCCACTCGCAAAGCTTCCTGGTCTCCTCCATGCCTCCAGCTTCTGCTTAGGGTGATGGTTTCTGCCTATGAAGTGACACAGTAGGGCTGATGGCTGTGATTAGAGAGCCATGTGTAGCCCAAAGGAGGCCAAATGTTGCCTTCTTTCCAGTAGCATCAACTTCTTTTTCAGACTGCATGATGTTTTAGTGTTGTGAAAGAAGCTTGTTGGAGATAACTTCTATAGAAACAAAATGAACATGGGTAAAAACCAGGAGCACCCACAGGAGTGCATTGCCTTGCACCAGCTGATGTGCAGCAGTTCATCCGTCTGCACCAGGACAACATGTAGCTTCCAGTCCAAAGCACTTTAGACATAAGAGCCCTGTAGGAGGGTAGCCTTCTGTGGTAGGGCACACAGCACCTGGGAGGTTCCAGGGAGAAGAAGGACGGAGAGGTCCTGGTTTGGCGAGATGCAGGCACTCCGGATGCTCAGCTTCTCTTGCAAGTCTTCTTCCTCCATGGGCCTGATCCAGGGACTGCTGTAACTTGTAGCATAACTTGTCCAGGCTTGAATTCAGTCCCCACACCTAGCAGAGAGCTGTACATGTCATTCACTGCAGAAGCCAACCTTTGGGCCTAACGTTACAGAGCAGTATGCTAAGCTGCTGCTGGATGTGTGTGCAGCAGCTGTGAGGGTCAGCAGAGAGACCTTTGTGTTTGTAAGACCAAATGGACATTTTGAAGACCTGATTTTCCTCTCTCATGACAGCCACAGCTTGGCCATGTGTTTTTCTGCCTGGGGACCAGGTGAGTCACACTTTGAAACTGAAAACACCTCATTACAGCAGGAAAGCTGCCTGTGTGTGCAGAGAGAAACAAAACACTACCCCCTGCTATGCAGAAATGTGCTCTGGGGATGTTGACTTTTTCTCTCCCACTGGTTGAAATCAGCTCTCCCTCTGTGTGTGTTATTTTGTGTGCCCAGCACTAACAGACCTCTGCCCACCAGTTCTTTCAAAGAAGGTGGGTGAAAGTTGCCGCCTTGCAAAGACAGGCAAGTGGATAATGGCCATCAATATTGTCTTTAGGATAGCCTGGCTAACCAGAAGGCTGAAGCAGGAGCGCCAAGGTGCCAACAGCACAACTGGTTTTTGTAGCTGAAAACGTATAAGAGGCAACACCAGTTCACCAAACCCAACCACTTGCTGCCTTAGGCAACTCACCGCTTCATCCATGGCTAGAGAGGGCCCAAGCACATGATGGACAATGAATTTCTCTTCTCTGGGCTTTTTCACCTGGGGAGGTGAGAAGAAGAGTAACTCTTGGATTTCCCAGACTGAGCTGGCTCAGAGGCATGAGAAGATGGCACAGCAGATAAAGATGTGAACTTCCAAGTGGATGATAAGCAGTTTCAAATGCCCAAGGAAGGAGAGTTCAGAGTAGCCGAGCTCTTAGCCAAAGAAGGCAGTGGTTTATTCAAACAGCTTTTGTACAAATGCCTGTGGGATTGAGGGGCTGGGAGTAGGGTGATTATTGTAACGGTGTTTTACAAAGAGGCTAAAGGTGATCCAATTATAAAATGGAGAGCTTTACCTGGGAACGAGGAGAAAACACTGAAAAAAATCATTAAAGATAGAGTTAGAAAGCTTCTAGATGAGTCTAACGTGATAGAGATAAACCTGTCTGCCAGCTTCTGTAAATGTGACTTGTGCTTCTCTAGCCTATTAGGATGTTGGGGAAGAGTTAATGAAATACAGGTCTGAGGAGAAGGGGGGGGCTTGGGGGAATATAATTTATTTAAACTTTTCAAAAGCCTTTTGATAAAGTCTTTCACAAGAGGCTATTAAAGAAATTTGTTACCCGTAGGGTGGGAAGTAAAGTCCTGACATGGATTAAAACCCAGATAAGAGGTAAGAAACAAAGAAAAGGAATAAGTGTCCAATTCTCTGCATGAAAGGAGGTTAATAGCAAGATGCTCCAGGGATCAGCATCAGGACCAGGGATGTTCAATATGTTTATTAACGATCTAAGAGAAAGAAGAGAACAACAGACATACAAAATTTTGCTGATGGCACAGTTTACTTCTTGCAGGCAATTTATTGGCTGCGTTTGACTCTCTTTTTGTGTTCATGGCTTGTCTATGAATAGATTACTGGGTTTACTAATAGGCCTATAAATATAATTGGAAGTATGGCTCAGTCCAGTGAACAGTACTGATACTGATTGCAGGAGGAGACCTACAGGTGCTGAAACATCAGCCTGGGATGGGTGAAAAGTCACAAAGCAAGAGGGTTTCTGCATTCAGCCCTCCACCAGCTCTGTAAGTGCTGCTTCCTGTAACTGTTGTTTCTTATGTCACTGTCTGCTAGTGCACAAGGGCTGCGTTATAGCAGTGTTAGGACACCCACCTATACCATCATCACAGTATTTCATACTTATACTCCTTGGCTTGAACATTCCATGGATTAAGGGTCATGGGCCCTTTGACAGCACCCCTCAGCCATTACCCACATGTATATTTCTCGGGGGAAGCAAGCATTCATGCACGCACCTTCAGCTGTGTTACTTCTGCATTCCCAGTCTTGATTTGGCAGATCCTTCCTCGTGCAGCCAAGCTTTTTGCTGCAAGCTTTAGGAATGAAGCACATGCTTCATCACATCACTGTAGCGCTGCCAGAGATGCTTTCCTATGACTGTCCCCTGCATCCTGCCCCATCCAGATCCACTTTCTGCACTGCCTCCACACGCCAGACTTCCTATAGCTCCTACACACTATTCATCACACTGACTGAAACACTCAGCTCCTAGTAAGGTAGTTATTGTAGGCAAGTTAAAAGTCCTCCTTCACAGTCACTGCTGCCACATAAGTTTGTTCAACTCGCTGTATTAAAGTCATTAGTGCCAGGCAGCCCTGGAGAAATGCTTTATGTCATCATTTTCCTCTATACTACAGCAACCAGTTTTTTATACAGTTGGGGTAGCTACCTCAGAGTACCTCAGCACTTGCTGGAGGCTGCCTGTATTTACATCCTTTGCCACACAAGAAACATCTTAGAGACATGATTAGAGGAAACTACATATTCAAGTACTTCCTTAAATTGAGGTTTTATTGAATTGGTCTTCATTGGTTAATTGGATAATATTTGATAATCATTGACTTCCAGTCCAGGGCTGCCAACAGAAACATTCAGGATTTTTTTCCCCTGTGGCCATCAAATTTCATTTTATGTCAGTCTCCTGTAAGGAGGATATAAACTCTCTTGACTGACTTGACCGAGCAGCAGAAGTTTTAGTTGACTGACCAGACCATGCTGGTTTGTCCCAGCACTGTGTCAGCATGACAGATGACAAACAGCCAGATCAGCACAGCAGAGAAGAAGGAGGAGAAGGAGGAGGAGGAGGAGGAGTGCTAGTTAGTCTGTACAATTTCCTGGCACATAAGGTGTTACTGCTGAGGAAGAAATGATATATCCAGATGATATCTGACTTGATTACTCAGAGGTTTATGCGAGCTCTTTCCTTCACCTCCTGCTGGCTACTGAGGGATGAATGGAGTAACGGGGGTGCTCTGGGCACAAGAGCCTTCAAGAACCAGCAGCAGCAGGGTTGATGCAGTTGTCCTTATGCTAATGAAGTCTGGTGTTTGAAGGCAGTGATTCCTCCTGCGATCTGCTGGCATCGTCTCTTGACACTTCTCACCAGCTGGTGAGCAGGAAATGAAAGAGTGTTCTGGTGTCAGTGGAAAATAAGTGGCTGCAGTGTATATTCGAGTGGCTGGAGGTTTCATAATGCTGCCTTCAGTCTTCTACAGATATATGCAACCACGTATGAGCAGAATGGCCTCCACCTCAAAGCTACTACATTCTGTCAGAAACAAGCTGGAGCAGCCAGGCAGTCGCTTGACTGATGACACAAAGGGAAGGTGCTAAGAAGGCGAATGCAATATGAACTCAAGCTCAGCATGCTACAAACAAATCGAGCTGCTGCTCTGAAGTTGTGAAGAAAAGAGATTTTCCTATTACTTATACAGCAGTCTAGATATCAGGGGAACAAGCAAGCTGGAAATGGAAATTCCCATTGATGAGAAGAAATTTGATCTTATTGTCATTACCAAAACCTGCAGGGATTAGTCACATTACTTGGAATTTATAACAGTGTAGCTACAAACGTTTAAGGGAAAACAGTGGGTAAAGGCATAGCGATGACGCTCTGCATGAAAGATGCCACTGTGTTTTTTCAGTTACTTGAGTCTTCAGAGGAAAGACTGATCCTTATATTTACTAGTAAAACTCCTAACGCCACAAAATTAACAATTTAATAATGATTCTGCTCATCTCTGTGGCATATGGAAATACGAACTACTGTTATTATGGAAGGATTCCAATTTGAAAAGGTGCTAGAGGTTTTATGCACTTAACAGGAAGCACCACGGATGCTTGTGAAGTTTAGAGATGAACATTTTCTACCGTGAAAACTTTACATTAGGGTTGAGGTAAAAGTCTACTGCTGTTCTCATTAGGAAGGACAAAGAATGAAATTCTGGTCAGGAAGCTGTTGGTGCACTCTGGAGGGTAAGTCTCAAGTCAGTAAGGGGTGCAAGCTGAGACAGATGTGGAAATCAGTACAAAGTAAGCAGTCACACTTACTGAATGTATTCAAGAACACATTGCACTGATATGTGCAGGCTTGACAGGAAGCAACCTGGGAGCGATAAATAAAGAGAGCGAAGCATTGAGGACAATTATAAATAACTTAGAAGAATGATAATCTCCTGAACTGCAAATTGGCATGAGAAGCTGTTCAATGATCCATGCTTAACAGCATGATTAGTGTATGACTGGTTAATAACAGTGTGGGGAAATGTCACTGAGAATAGCAGACATGTGCACCTGCATAAGCTTTTGGACAACATTAACAGAATAAACAGGTATGAAAAGGGTAGAAAGAAAGATTGCTTTTACGCTTGCAAGTGTCCCTGCACCTGCACAAAAGGTCTCACACTTGCCTGTCCAACTGATCACCTGGCTGATGGTTAATAAAAGGTTATACTCTCTGGATGCTCATTCAAACCTGTTGCAGCAGAAGCTGCCAACCCCTGGAAGCAGCTACAGGCACCAATGATCATGATTTGATTACACTGAATATGAGCAAATGCAGTATGATGACAAGAGGTAACATACATAGATATGCATACTTGGCCCTCTGAAAAGGCTAACTGTGCAAATATCAAAAGTAAAGTATATTACAGATATGTATATATTTGTATAAATACTAATTTATGTATCACTGAGAACTGGGGGCTCCCTCAGGAAAGTTTCTCAGAGGTCTCAGGGAAGCCACTGTGGCACAATCACATAAAATGATGACAAGGGAGGAAAGCTCAGTAAGACTGAGCAGTAAGAGAGAGTGTGTAAAATTCAGAATGCTTATGTACCATATTGTGAGAAAAAGGGGGAAATGGAAACAACCAGTATTAACCAGAAGATTGAAGTTAAAAGTAGTTATACAGGAACCTAAAGATCATTCTGTATTTTATCTATTTGCCTTTTTATAGACAATAAATAGAAGAGGCAAAGTAAAAGAGGACAGTTATTACACTTGGGATGTCCCTTGCAGCCTCCAGAAGCCCAGATTGAGCAGGAAGGAGACAGGAAGGACATGCAAGGAACCTGACCAAATGCAAAGGGCTTTCTGGAGCAGTACAGGAATGAACGCTGCATCTGCGCTTGCCCCAAAAGAAAACACATGTACATAAAAAACTTACTTTGTTGCAGCTGGGACATCCCTCATTTATGATATCAGGTAGCCCTAAAAAGGAAAAGCAAATAAGCAAGCAGGTCCACGATGAGGGAATCTGAGGGCATATGTAACTGCCCAGCCACCTTCCCACTGGCAACCATAGGTATTGGGGAACATGGGGAGGAAGGTCCTTTCCAATCCTAACCATTCTATAATTCTACTCAGACACCAGATCTGAACTTAGTGGCAAAAGCTCCAACCCCACCAAACCAAGAGAAAAGGGCTCAGAGCCTGTGCCCACTGCAGCAATCTTGTGGGAGCACCTCAGGAGGAGCAGAAGGGTTATAATGCCAGGGCTATACAGAGCCTTGCCACAGAGGAGCACAGGAAGCTGCAGGAGCAGGAGCGGGGCTCTGGTAAAACCTGTCCCCATGGTGTGTCTTTGGACAGGGAATGCTAGCAGGACAGAGGGAGTCAGGAGGGATGTGAGGTGAGGATGGTGAGGAAGGGAAATGGGTGCTCGGGGGGGTCCTCTCTGTTTTGCTAAGGGAGTGGGGGAAGTTTTTGCCCCTTTCCCTTGCTGAGGCAGCGTTCTGGGTGCCAGCATCAGCCTGATGCTGGATGTCACACTAACAGGTCCTTCTGGATGTGACATTTCGTAACAGTGCCTTTTCAGACCCTGGCATCACAGCTGACTCGCACCCAGGCAGCCAGCAGGGCCAGGGATGCTGTCAGGATCACTCCCACATTCAATTACTCACAGCAGCCTGCGCACACACGTTGTCACTCAAGCTTACCTCCCCAGTCCCTTCCCAGAGACAGGGGTGCTTCCAGCAGCGGAGGGCTGCTGTTCATTAGAGGCACCGGTGCCTCTGTCCTGTCCTCTTTCCTGCCTGAAAAACATCACCCAAGGCAGCCAGGCTCCACAGGGAGGTAAAAAAGGGGATTAAATGACTGGATTATGTCCATCAGCTCCCACAGCCATTGTAGGAAGCACACAAGGGACTCTGGTTAATGCCAGGCCATGAGACTACGAGAAGCAGCAGGGGAGGAGACAGAGAATAAAGGAGTGCTGAACTGGGACCTGCAGTACTAGCCTAGGGCTTTGCACTTAGCAGCTCGTCTTCACAGAAGACAACTTCGTGGTGCTATACCAGTCAGCACTTCTCCCTCACTCCTTTTCCCTTTCATCTAGGTTGCTGCAGTTGCATTTAATGACACAACAGATGTATTCATTTGCATCTTTATACAGATCTCTAAGCTCTACAAAGGGGTGGGTGGGCGTGACCCCATTTCCCCAAATTATTCAGCACCTTTCAGTTATGCATTTCTCTCTTTTCTAATGCCTTTTTGAAGCACAAGGGAGCAGCAGTGGAGAATTGCTCTGCCGTTTCCTCTGGAGCATCTGGGACCCGATCGCTCCCCTGCCTATGTGCATCTCCCTTGGAAGCCAACAGGAGCCACAGAGCTGTCTGTACACAGGCAGACTGCCTCCCCCGCCATGTACACACACTTCCCAGAGATGGGGGAAAGGCACCGATTTACCTGACATACCCCCATGCTAAATGGAAGACGGCTATGGGGAAGAAGTAAGGAAAAAACAAGCAACACCCTGTCTATTTATTGAGGGTGATGACAGCTCTGTTGCTGCCATCAAGAGATCTGTAGTCGCATTTATGGGATGTGGGTGAGTTAAAATATTTCCCTTCACCATCCGAAGGCGGTGTTTATGTGGAGCTGCTCAAAGCACACTCCATGCTGACGCAGGGCGACGCTACCACCGGCGTGGAAGATCTCTCAGCATGGATGGGTGCTGGTGTGTGTTCTTCAGAGCTTTCTCTGCACTGATGCCCAGCTCCCTGCCCTCAGCCATGGGGTACCCAGCTAGAGGAAGAGGGTTTAAGTGGGTAGGGAATGGGTCTGCACACAGTGCCAGTTCCCATGGGAAAACACACAGTGCTGCATTACCCCTGAGACTGGAATACAGCATGGCCATGTCCTCACAAATTAAGGACAGGAGACAAGGAGTGGAGAAGAAAGGAAGGGAGAAGAAGGTTGTTCCCCACTGACCTGTCATACATACCTCAACAACACATCATGGGAGCAGTCCCAGTTATCGTATGATGAAGTCAGATGCACAGGAAAAATAAACCCCCTGTCCTGACTCTTCTTATACCTGTCCCTCACTCAGGCCAGGTGGTTCTAGGGCCATGTGTTGGTGAGATGCTATTGGTGTGACACCCTGTGAGGGCAATGAATGAAGACACCTGAGAGAGAAACTCAGGTTTAATTTAGGGGCTGGGCTTTGTGTATAATGCTATGGCCACAGTTCTAATGTAATCCTGTCACTGCGTGTGTGCTGAGCACTGCTGTCAGTCAATGGTGCTTTGCATCAGTACATTTTCATATCAATATGTATGTTCTCTTGCTAACACTATTATTATTATTTAGTATTTGCATTACTGTTGTGCCTCAAGGCTTCAGCAGGAACCACGTCCCCTTTGTGCCTGGTGTCACACACACAGAGAGAGGCAGACCCTGTTCTGCACAGCTTCCAGACTAAACACACCATAACAGGCACAGTCTGGGGAGCCTAGGGAAAAAAAAAAGCATTTGGAAGCCGAAGTGCTGGATCCAGCAAGCCAGCAGCAGAGCTGGGAGCAGACCTGGGCTTGTGGTGGCTTCATATTCAACACTCCTTCCCATTAGAATTTGCCAGTACCAAAACCTTGGCAACTTTGACTTCTTTTGGGGAAGAAAATGGAGGAGACATTTTACACGGTGGAAATTCCCCCGATCCCTCTCTCTGAATACCCCTATGTGCTGGAAGGCCAGGATGCACACAGATAGAGGAAAAAAAGTGCCTCAGGGAGGAGGGGGAAGTACATCCATCATTAGTCTGCCTGTGGGTCCCTCTCACTGACATCCCTGTGCAGAAACCAGTGGTGAGCCCTCCGAGGCCCATGGCATGGGACCCATTGCTCTAGCCCATGGCCACTCTTGGGAGTGTAACCTAAGCCTCGCATTGTATAATGTGAAATTTCTTCCCCCCACAAAGCCCTGCTTATGGGGATTGCCTCAGCACAGGAGGTTCTTCTCTTACAACTTGAGTACCACTGCCAGGGGTTTGGTAGCAGTGGAGGGGACACATGCTACCTGACGTAGGAGAGGTGAGGAGCTACTCCATGCTGGTCCCAGTCAGTCCTGTCTGCCTCCATAATGGATGGCACCAACCCACTGCACCCCAACATTGTGGCCCCAGTCAGAGGGTCCCCAGACCTCCTCCTCCAGCAGTGCTAAGGGATGGTGGCACCATTGGGGCAGGAGGCTTGAAGGAAGGGACTCCATGCTGGAGGGAGCACGTGTATAATGCCTGTGCCTGTGGGGACCCACGCTGGAGCAGGGTATTAGTGATAAGGGAAGAGTAGGGGAAGAAAAGAGTGAAAAAACAGGAGTGACAGCAAGAAAGAGACCCCCTTCACTGTCCATCTCCTTACCCAAGGGACTGGCAGGGACCCAGTGTAAAATGCAGTGAAAATGGAGGGAGGGGGGCTGCTTGGACTGAGCCTGGGGAAAAGGGAAAAAAAGGGCTTCCCTTGGCATTTAATTATCTCAGTTTTCTTCATTTTCCAACAACAAAATCAAGAAATAAAAGTTCATGTTAATTGGAAATAAATCAAATCCAGTGAAATTCCCTGAACTGAGACTGTTTTGCCTGCAATGAAAAAATGAAAAATGCCAGTGGAAAAAACTGGAGGTTTTTAGCTGACAAGGCTGTAAGGAAAAGCTTCAGAAAGCAATTTGAGATCATCGACAAAGCCCTCAAACCAGAAGTAGAGTGCAAAAAGCCCCCAGTGTTTCTCTTGTTGTAAATCTGCACACGGCCACTGAATGTGCAGGAACAAACACCAGTAGATGACAATGGAGCCCAAGACTCTACGTCGAAGTCATCGCTGCTCAATGGATCTGGTGTGACCAAAGGAAGGTGGAATATCTTCAGACAGGCTGGTTTCCAGTACTCATAACCAGCCAAAAAAGAAGCAAAATACTACTACATGTTCTCATTCCCTTTGCAGGCTGCATTGCTAATCGATCAGGCTAGCCAGTGACCAGGCACGCTGGTAGATGAAATACCGGTAGATGCAAAAGCAGTAAGTCCCATCCATTGCACACTGGTTCCCCTGTGCATTGGTACACTGATCTGCACACATCAGCTGCATCTGCAGCCGTTCTGTAGCACAGCCACAGCAGCCATTTGTACAGAAATCCAGTAGATTACTGCTCAAAGCACAGAGCAGCCGTCTATCCAGATCAATAGAGCTGGGACGTCTGATGCAATTCAGCAAAGCCAGGGCACCTCTTCTGTCTCCCGGATGGCAAAATTCCCCTTTATTTTGACTGAGATTAGTTCTCTTCTGCTTGTGCTGAGAGCAGCTATGTTTGTCTATCCTAATTGCCTTGCAGTCACTCTAACTCGAGCCTAGAAATGGTGTCCCTCAAATAAAATCACAGAAATGTCCCTGTATAATCCAATACCAGCAGCAGCACCTGGGAAAAGAGAGAGATCTCAAGGTCTCACAGTGAAACGGCTGGTGAAATATAATAACAGCAATAGCAGTCAGATTTATGTAAGTTTTACAAAATCAATAGTACTGGACTCTCCAAAATGACTTGAAAAGCGAGACCCCATACAAATGTAATTAAGCACAGATGGCAGCATGCTTTCTATGCTTGTGAACACCGCTGCAAAGCTGTGTTCACTTGAACGTGAACAGCAGTTGCCTTGAACTTGCTGTTGCTGATGCGAAAATACCATTGTCACTAATCAAGGCTGTTTGTAATGTAACGGGCAATCATCCTTATGTTAATGGGGTTGGTGTGTGAGTTTCAATGCTCTGCAGGTAACAGGAGATAAGATGGAGTTGGTGAGGTAAAGTTTCACCTTTAACATCCAGACCTCATTCAGCTGACTTCTGCCTCATGTTTTCCCCAGGGTAATGTCAAAAGATTTCAGTACAAGATCATGACCCCTTCCCCACCGTGAAAGAACAGGACCATCTAAGGCATTGGGTGGGTTTGTGGCGCAGGTGAATGAGTGCTCTGCTGAGCACTTACAGAATCATAGAATCATAGAATGGTTTGGGTCGGAAAGGACCTTAAGATTATCCAGTTCCAACCCCCTGCCATGGGCACGGACACCTCACACTGGACCATGTCGCCGAGGCTCTGTCCAGCCTGGCCTGAACACTGCCAGGGATGGAGCATTTATCACTTCTCTGGGCAACCTGTTCCAGCACTTCACCACCTTCACAGTAAAGAACTTCTTCCTTATGCCTAACCTGAACTTCCCCCCAGTCATATCCTCCTGCAGCTTCATGCAATGGCCTTTTTCTCCTTGTGTCCCACACCGCCAGCACTCACATCCCCTCCAGCTCACATCCCAGCTTACAGGGCCACACACGCAGCAGGGGATGAGAAAGCAGTCTGGAATTAAAACTGATAAAAGGTGACAAAATTCTAGTCAGTACACAAATCATAAACGTGGGTGGTTGAGAAACGGATGGAGGGAAAAGGGTGATAACACATTTTAATTTGTTCAGTCTTTCTTCACGCAATGTTTTGTTTTCCTGTTGAATAAAAGGCACATGGAGGTAGAGGGGTGGATGTCATAAAGCTGTCATCAGGCTGTTTTCCACACTTATTTTCTGAAATTTGAAATGACACTGAGTTGAAATTTTGAAAAAAGAAAATTCTTCCCAGAGCTATCTGTACACCTCTGTCATCATCTTAAAAGGAGAGATGTATTTTTAACAGCCTCAGGGGAAAAAACATGTTAGGAAAGTTCAGGAAAGCCTCAGTGCTGTTAGCACCCAAAAATACTTCTAATCATTAAAGGCATTGCCTTTCTAACCTTCTCAGCTGACTCTAACACTCTCCCCTGGCTTTGACTAACATCTTACTCCACCAACACGGCAGTCTGTCTCTACAAACACACCCTGGGATGTAAGCTCATGGGCAACGCATGCACTGCTAAAGCTGGGAGTTGTCACTCCTGTGCAGAACCGGCCTTGAAAGGCTCTATTCAAGCACAGATACCTAATGCAGTGGTTTTCAACTTATTCAGCCCTGCTAATGGCTTATGGGCTGTGTTGAAGGGAAACATAAAGGTAAAGAAAAGTCACTCTAATACCTCCAAAGCTAAGTTGATGATAAAGGGATCTCTACCAGTACTAGGCAATTTTTAGAGGTCCACAAATAGGACTGAAAACCATAGTGAGGTGCTTCAACCTGCACTAAAAGCACCTGTATCAGTCTGCCTTTCTGAGATGCCAAATGCTTGCCGCTGGCTACTTCAGCATAAAAGGGTACCTTCCTAAAGGCCTAATAGTCAGAGCTGGTAGGAGCTTACTAAATTACCAGATTAGTCTAAATTAGAATTAGTCCTTCCACAACCAAGAAGTTGTGGAAAATTTAAAGTGAAGATTATAACTTTTTTTCTGTTTGTTTTCCAGTTTTGGTCTTTATTCCAATTCGGTTTTATATTTGTGTCCTCTCTTCTTTGGAGCTCTCTCATCTATTCATTGAATTGGTTTTCACTGTCAAACATATCATTTGCAGAAAACCTACTGAAATTGTTGGTGAGAAAGTATGGATTTGCTGTAATTGTTTTCATGAAAACTGGTAAACATAAAGTGTGGAAAATTATGAATGTAAGCACCAGAAAATCAAACAGATTTTGCATAGTTGAGTTGCTGTCAACCTCCCCAAAACATAAGAACAAATGTTCTTACTTTTAAGGCTTTTTTTTGTTTGTTGGTTGTTTTTTTGGGGTTGTTTTTGCCATACTTACTTTTCCACTCACTGGACCATTCGTAGGGGTTTTTTCTGTTTAAAAGCCTGGACTTTTTATAGTGGTGGTTGTGGTGACATAAGAAACAATCATGTAGTTACATTCCAATTTCATCAATCATCCTGTAAGACCATACTATTCCATTAGCAGGGTAGTTGGATGCTCAGCTTCCTGCAAGTGAGGCTGGATCTCCCACTTCAGTTTAGTGTGTGTGACTGACCCATTTCACACTCAGGAGATCTTGCCTGTTTGGATGATGAGCTTATAGGGGAAGGGAACATCTGCTCTCCACATTTGTGTGGAGCTGAATGCGCCGAAGATCTGTTCTTAGTTGACCATTACCAATGGTTATAATCTTCATTAATAACAGAAAAGAATAACTTGGCTTAAGCATCAGGGATGCCTTCACCTATTGTTTAGGGTGTTGGTTTTTTTCCCTCCTTAAATTATTAAATGAAATTTTGCTTCATGAAGATCATTTAATTTTAAAAACATATACATATTATACAGTCACCAATATTTAAAAGAAGTGCATAAATTGAGGGGGATGAATATTAAAACCAAATCTTAGTATGTGAGGTTATGTATCTGCCATTAGGTGGGCAAATTCAAGAATTCTGCCCTAAATAAGTGGGGATCAAGAGCCTGCACAAAAGGGAAGTTAAGGCCTAAAATGCTTTGTATGTGGAACTGCAATCAAAGCATAAATGCACTCATCTTCCTCCTTTTCCTCCCCCTCTAAATGCTCAGCAGTACTTGGCTTTAAAGCTCCTTTCCAGCAAAGCTGTAACAGAACTCGGGTCCCTGAAGATGAAGGATTTTTTCTTAGATCTTCCAAGCAACATTAGTTAATAATGCTGTCTTCCCTCTTTCTTCATCATATACCTGTTTAAAAGGTACAAACATCTTCCAGTATACCAGCCTGACAGGACTCAGATAGGGGAAGATCAATATTTTATGGCCTTGGTAAGTGATTGCCTTTATGGCTTCAGCTGCATTTAGGATTTGCTCCCTCTCACGTATATCAGGCAGAGAAGCAATCACAGTGTTGCCTTAACTGGCTGCTTTTGTGTTTAAAGCAATGGTTTCTTGGGCTCATGCATTTCCATGCTTTCTTACTGAGATGCCTTGCTAGATTTTATCACACAGTCCCAGTTATCCCAGTTCACAGGGCCGTGAAATAGCCCAAGAAGTACCATGACACACATTTTGCTTATGAATATGCACTCATTCATGCTGATACTGTGACAATCACATTACAGTCTCTGCAGCACTGCTGTCAAAGCCAGAGCTAGTCCAATAGCTTGTTCACTGTTCCCCTCCAGAGGGATTGGCTGCCACCAGAATGCACATCCTGGCTTGGAAGGGTCTCTGCCTCCAGCAGCACCTCATCTTGGGACACCTGAGGGGTCAGCCTCACTCTGTGAGCAGGGAGAAGCAGGGGAAAGCAGGCAGTAACTGCTGGATCTGAACTACCCGAGCATCCTCAGAGGACCACATCACACCCCATGGCATTCATAGCAAGGGTTTCTACTGCTGCTTCACTTCTGGTCTGTCACTGCTTATTAATATATTTGCTGGTTCCAGTGTTTCCATGACTCTAAAGGCAAGCTTGCTCCAGTCACTGCTCTGCATTGTGTTTAAGTATATGCTTAGACCTTAACACATGCTTTCATCCTATAGAAGCCAAAGGGTACCAAGCACTGGCTTAAATACCTTCTGGAATGTAAACAGGGACCCAGGGCCCTGGCAAATGCAAATGAAAAGGAAGACTTTCTCTGTCAGTAAACAAAACAAAGCAAGCTGATTTTTAAACCTTTTGGCATGTCTGGGCATCTTTAGCACCACTGATGAAGAATAAACAATGCAATTATTAATTATTGATGATCGCTAATAAGAATGATGATTATCATCACCATCATCCAGTCTTGCCATTCCTGCCACCTCTCTAATCAGTGTGATCTTGCTGCTATTATACATAATTGCGATCTTCCAAGTCAGCGTAGGTGAGGCAGCAACCTTGCAGTGTAAATACTAAATACTTAGCATAACAAGAGTGAGAGCTTCCCAGCTTGGAGCAGAGCTAAGCGAAGTCACGGGCTTCCATTCTTTTTAATTTACCATCTGTTCTCTATGACACAGCCTGTGTCTCTTTAGGGTTTAGTACCCATTTATTATCCAAAAGCCACCTCTGCTTGCTATTAAAACCACGCTGAAGTGATTTAGAGAGGGAATCCGTCCATTTGCCCAAGTGGAGAGATGTGTCATCAGCTGCAGCCTTCCTGGACTCCAGGATTGGGAACTGCCTCACCAGCACACGTGCCTTCTGTGGGCTTCTGCCCCTTCCCTCCTCTTGGCAGAGCAAATTGTCATTACGCACAACCCTTTCTCTCCTCTTCCCTTGTGTTACACACACACAGACATACAAACATGCTTTTCTACTGTGCTGTTTTCCTCTCTGTCTTTCTCACACAAGGCACATGAGTCCCACCCCACAAACTATCTCATTTTTCCTTTTAATCCCACCCTCCCTGGTTGTTACCCTCTGTTGCAGACTAAGCCAGCACACTTGTTATTCTTCCCCCTCCGTTCCCTTTAATCATGCTCCTTACCCCTTCATTTTCCAACATACACCTTGTTACCATGTCCTCTCACTCATCCTTACTCCCTTCTCTTCTTTCCCAGCTCTCATAGTCCTCACCACAATTTAATAAAACACTGCAGAGATGAAGATAATTGCCGTCACTTCCACAGTCCCCTGGGACACCTCAGAAATCTTCCACAGGTACCTGGATGAGCATCTCACCCTAATAGCAAATGACTGTTAAACTAAGCAAGAGATTTTCAACAGTACCACAAATTGAACCCAACATCCCCCTCCACCTCCATAGCTGCCTTCCACAGCTTTAGCCACTTGAATTCACTGAGCAGCCCAGAGCAATCCCTAAGGATCTAGGACAAACAAGATCCAGGCTGAAAACAAGCCCAGGGAAGGCAAGATAACAAAATGCAAGGGCTTCTGGGGTCAAGGACCCTGGGGAGCCCATACCTGGGAACTTGGTCCCTACAGAGCCATTGGGTGGGATACAAGTGGCAAAGCTCCACGCACAACAGAGAGGCCATAGTGGTACTAGTAGTACCGCACACATCTGTCCCTCCATACAACTACCTAAGGGCATTGAGCATCTCAGTTGATTTGCTGAGACAACAGCCATTTTGTTCTCAGGCTTACCACAGAAGATGATGCATTTGTGCTACACTTTCCCATGGAGGGTGGAAGATGGATAGAGTCATTGCCCAAACTTAAAACATTTTAATGAAAACCCTGGCATCACTGATGTGTGTCCTTGCTTGATGTTATTTTTCCTTACCTAATTTAGCTGATAGACTACAGTGGGAGAGAGAGGACAGGAGAAAGAAGACAAGGGAAAAATAGGTGTGTTCTCACCAGAAATTCTGAATGGATTCAAAATTAATTCCTCTCCTCTGTTTTAAATCAATACTTCAAAACCAAAACCTCCATTTTCGTTTTAGCTTCAAATGCCTTTTTCTTTCCCCCCATCAAAAAGGCTTCAATATATGTTTAGATTTTATTTTTTTTTTAAAGGAATGATACCCTGAAAATGAAATGACATGTTAAGACTTTTTAGGATTTCATTTAGAAATGGCGATTTGCAATGACAGTTACAGCGCAGTACTTCGCTGGGGGGGGGAGCACCTGATTTCTAGAGGGTTGACGGAAAGAGGGGATGTTGAGGGTACTGGGGCTTCTCAGGAAGTGGGTCATTTGCCTCTGCTAGTCCTTTTGCTTGGACAAGTTGTAGCTAGACATCCCTTTGTCCCCATGATGGGGCAAAAGGACAGGAGGCATCCTAGGCACAGTTTGCCTCACACTGACTACCCTCAGAGTAGAACAGAACTGCAGAAGCTGAAAGAGCAGGAAACAGCCATGAGATGAATAAGGGCTCAGTCTGAGTTTTGTATAAGCCTGAAGCTATATGAAGAAGAGTGCAGTGGGAAAAACGTATTCCCCTTACCTGTCCTACCTTGTCCCATTGTCTTATGCCAAGTTTCTCCAGAGAGAGCACACTGAGAACAGAGTGGGATGCCACAGTGTGTGCTCTGATTTTTTGTCCCCACAGAACACTGGGCTGAAGGCATGTGGGTCTGGAAAAGAGTGACTGACTGCTAAAGAAATAGTCTGGCTGATGACCTGTCACTCTGGACAATGAAATGCCCCTGTTTCACTCTGCTCTGGCAAGTCTGACAGCATCTCCCACCCTCAGCTGGGGCACAAGCAACTACTCAAGCCCAATACCTCCATCTAACCACAAGTCAGCAGATCAGCCCTGCACAGGCATGATGTGAGAAGCCCTGGGCTTGGAGAGGCCAGGGGGGCTGCAAGGCAGGAGGGGACACTGGCAGAGCTGGTGAGGGGAACCCCAGGCTGAGAAGGCTACAAGTTACCTCAAGTTGGTAACGTGGTACATTAGTAGAGACGTCTGCATAGGGGAAGGCATATAGGGCTACGTTTAGCTCTAGTCAACACCATCAGTCTTTCACTTTCATGAGCACTAAAATTGACTCAGACTCAAAATATGTATTTTAAAAAATGGGAAAGGAAAAGAAAATGTCCGGTTCCTGTAAGATGATCAATAACAGCCAGTGCTAGAGATGACTTTTTCAGCCACAGCGAAACAACTGTTATTGTTGAATTGCTCGGGAACTTTGCCAGTGGACAAAGATAAACCAATAATGTCAAGGAGAGGAGGGGTGAGATTGCTGAAACCTTAGCTACGGTAAGAAGGTTGATGGAAACACTTTCAAGGGGCATGTGGCAGGCCTCACAGAAAGCAATCAACTCCAACCAGGCACCAGGGAAAGCAAAGGGTAGGAGAGCACACACCTATGGCACCTCCACATTGCTGCTGCTGCAGCAGCCCAAGCAGGGGCAGCACAGGATGCTGCATTGACCTGCTTCAGGTGCTAGCCCACAGCATGCCAGAAAACAGAGGTCCTGTTGCAGGACCTCCACACAGTATGACATTGCCCTGCACTGCAAGTTGGCTTCTTTTGCTGCCATGTAGGTGTGAAGCCCAGAAGGGCAGGCACTTTTGGGCAGGAGCAAGGGGCACTCACAGAGCAGTCCTGTAGCCCTAGGAGCAAATTATTCTCTGTTACCAGAACTGCTTCAGACATACAATCAATCCTAGAATCATAGAATCAACTAGGCTGGAAAAGACCTTTCAGAGCATCCAGTCCAACCATTCCCCAGCACTGTCAAGGCCACCACTAACCCATGGCACTGAGGCCTCGTCTACACGGTGTGTGAACACTTGCAGGGACGGTGGCTCCAGCACTGCCCTGGGCAGCCTGTTCCAGTGCCTGAGCACCCTCTGGGGAAGGAATTGTTCCTCATCTCCGTCTAAACCTCCTCTGGTGCAGCTTGAGGCTGTTTCCTCTTGTCCTCTCACTTGTTACTTGAGAGAAGAGACTTACCACACCTCACTACAACCTCCTGTCGGGTAGTTGTAGAGAGCACATCAAAACAGGGGCTGCCAAGTCTTCATTTCTGCTGCTGCATCCCCTGTCACCTATGCAGTAAGCTACTGCAAGCCTATGCATCACCCAGAGCATCTGACCCTGGTGGACCCGCATGGTATCACACCACAGGGACTTTTTTTGGGTACCAGAAAGACAGCCCTTAAGGGTGGACACCTTAAGGTTGTCCATGTGCTCTTCCAGAGTGGTTCACAGTGGTTGCTAGGCTGCTGACCGTAATAGTTTTGACTGTGAAGGGCTCCAGGGAAAACTGGAGCAACCACAGGGTCACAGTTCTCTGAGTTTTTGCCATATATCATAAGTCACAGGCTGCTAGATGAATAAAGCTGGTGTTTTGTCCCCTGTGTTGCAGAAGGGGAAACTGAGGCAGAGAGGCAAGTAAAGTGACTTACATGAGGTTATTCTGCAGACAAGTGGGACACCTGGAAGTAAAACCATGAACTTTCAAGCGTCCAAGGCCTTTCAAATCTCGGTCAGCAAATATTCAGCTCTGAATATAGTTCTCTGTTGCTAGTTTTATAAATGGGGAGGGAAGGGTGTCCTTTGCAGCACTTAGGACCCTGCAGCGTGCATTGATTTGGGCCTTTTTGAGGCTGCAGCCTCATCGCTTTCAGCAAGAAGAACTCAGCTCCCTCAGGGATCAGCCTCAGGTTATCACATCTGCCATGAATATTGGGGCATATCAATTCTGCAAGCATCCCTTCGCATCCCTTCAAAGCCTTGCACCTCTGACCCGCCAAATGCACTTTTATCTAAGAAGTCATTTACATGGCCTGCTCTGTCCTTATCCTCTCTAACAGAGATGCTTATTTGATGCTGACACTTGCTTCTGCAAGCTCAGCCCTGATCACCCCAGCTCAGTATGCACAGACCGTAGGAAAGCCACCATAAGCTCCTGTTGACTGCTCAGTCTCACGCAGGTGGGAGCCCACATCTCCAGGAGACACCAGCCCACTGCTCCCCTCCCTCTCCATGTTTGTGTTGCTCTTTAAATGGCTTTGTTTTGCTTAAGCATCCCTTTTAAAGCAATGTTTAGCTTCCAGTTGGAATGAGCTCCAGGAAGCATGGCCGGGGCCCTGCCTGGAACAACGGCCTGTAATTTACGGTGAGTTATGTTTCAATTACCTCGGTGTTATAGCGTCTTGGTGAGGGCAGGCATTATGTCATGTCAGGGATACGGGCGAGAGAGAAAATACAGACGCTCCCATTACAGCCAGTGATGGAGCAGTTTTAATAATACTGCAGGAAAAAAATAAAGAGAAGGGGAGCACAAATGACTTTCCAGCCATACCATTACTGCACATTAGTAACAGAGCACAGCTAGCGAGAGAGGGGGGGAGAGGGGAAAGGAGAGGCACGGCTGAGTGACAGTGAAGAGGAAAAGGGAGAAGAGGTAGAGGGGGCAGAGAAAATATGGTGAGGCAGGAGGAGAGAGGGAAGAAGGGAGGGAGGGATGGAGGGAGGAATAGAGAAGGAGAGAAGGGAAAGAGAAAGACAAAAGGGCTAAGGGGAGAGGTGGCAGGAGAGGAAGGATGAGGACCTCAGTGAGTTACAGAGGCATGTGGCTGCCTCAGTTCCATGTATCACCCACCCCAGAGCCTGCTGCCATGCCCCCTGCACCTCTGCTGGTGCTGGCTATGGGGAATGGCAAGGCAGGTGAGAAGCCGCAGGAAAAGGGAAGAGAAGCAGTCGTTATTAGACTTTTGAGCACGATACTGCTTTGTGGCTGGAACAAAGCACTCGACTTCCCCATAATAACAATCTACTTCTTTAAAAAATCAAATTTCCTCCATCGTTGTGGCTTTCTTTAATTTCATTTCGACAGGGTAAGGCTCTCACTTCCAGCCTACTGCCTCTATCTCCGCTCTGCCTTACTCTCAGTCACTCCTGCCCATGTGCGCCAGCTGGCTCTCTCCTTCTTTATTTTCTTGACACAAATGGCAGTCATTGCTCAGAGAATGTACTGGGTGAGCCTGCTTTGTAATTCAAACCTTTTATTCAGGTTACCATTATGTACGAAAGAGGAAAATATGTATTGGCTAAACGGCATCCTTACCAATAGTCCCTTGGCTGGGAAGAGAGGGCTTGTGCACCAGACCTTGTGTGGACCTGCTGCCTCCCTGCCCTGCTCATCACTTGCCTGGGAATCCAGCTCATCCTCACTGCCACCTGTCTTCCAGTGTGGGGAGAAAACCTTCATGTTGGAGATGAACTTGTGCCTTTCTGTGAGTGTTCATACCCAACAATGGGTTGCAAAAGGCAGGAACTTCAGGCATATCCAACAGCCCACAGGAAGACCAGGGCTGGAATTGAGGGGTGGGGAGTAATTTGAAGGAAGCATGAACAAGGACATTTTGCCTCTGCCTGGATAATTTAGACCAGTATAACTACCACAGATTAGTACTCCACTAGTGTAGGCTTATTCTACCAATGCAACACCAAAAAGCCCCAGCATACCTACAGCAGAGATTTCCCACCTTCACAAAGGGGTAAAAATAAAAGCTGTCTCCCTGTCCCTCAGATTTAGAATATCCGGAATGCTGTGTTTGTAAAGAGCAGGGAGAAAATTGCAGTGTTTCAACTTGTGCAAGTGCAAGCCTTTCAGTACATACCCGTACAGTACCGGTGAATGCAGTTGTGTAAATGCGATCTGAACCAGGCACTGGCACACGATGCCACATCTCCCTTGCATGCAACAAGGAGAAAACAGGACACCAAATGATCTGGTTTAACATTAAAAGAACGTGGATAGGCAATCCCAGTGCCAGTGCGAAGCTTGCAGAAACATTTCTCCCATCAACATGCTCTGCTTAACAGTGTGAGTTTGCACTGCATCAGCAGCTTGCCACTGTGAGACTGGCATATTTGCCACTCACGTACAAAGATCCCAGATGCTGGTTCAGTCTACTGTTGAACCACGCTGCAGGCTTCCCAGCCCTGCTGTACAAGTATGCTGTGTGTCAGACTGCAGCTGAGGGCTGCAGTTTCCAGAGTGGTGCTTCTTTGTGATGCTCACACCTTGCTTGCTGCACCAAAGCAGGGGGGCAGTTGTGCCTCTGTCCTGAAGGCATCCAGATAACACTGTTATGGGGGCACATCTAGTGCAAGTAGGAACATCTTAGAGGTCAGGGGACTGCTACCAGCCATTTAAAGTGGACAATCCCTTGAAATGTTCCCCACTTACCTGATTATGCCTGTTTTACAGGAGGACACACTCAACAGAAGAAATTATTAAGGTTGCGTATGTTCCATATTAAGAGGTTCACCTTTTCTGCTTGTCCTCTGATAGAGTGGATGATTTTCTGGTCAAACTGGACTTTTTGCCTGGAATTTTCGAGGAAGGTTTTTATTTTGCCACTGGACCTCCCTGGAAAGAGCACAGTCTGCCTTATATTGTCTGTGATGTAGTCTGGAGTTTATTGTTCATTTAGAGTCTCTTTGCCTCAGGGAATGTTTCAGAGGGACTTACATGGCAAATGCATCAAGTCTGCATTATGAACAGGACATACTTCTTTTTCCAAGTAGAAGTTATCTTGCTTTTTTATTTATTTGGTGCCATGGGGATACCTGTGCATAGGTAGGTAGGATTTAGCTGCATGCAGAAAAGGACAATTTTATGCAAGCAGTCCTACCACAGCCCCTCATTTGTCTTGTGGCAGACTTTAAGCAGTGAGAATCTCTGAAAATCTCTTTCTTCCCTCCATTTCTGAGCTCACAGATGTTAAACACAAGGCGATGCAGATATGATGGTCTTGTAGTTCCAGCTTCTCCTTGTTTCCAGCTGCTGATTCACATTTAAATATGTTAACAATACACAAAATACTCTCAGCATATGACTTCCTGGTGCAACTGATCACTGGTGCTGTCACAGGGGTATTATTAAATTACCAAGGAGAAGAAACACATCTACCCTGGTTCTGAATGGAAGGGGAGGCATCTCTCTCAGGCTGCTTCTCAAACAGGAAGGATCCCATGCTTTAGAAAACGTTGAGGGCTCTCACACAGGAAAACTACATTTTAGGAAGCACAGACTAAGCAATTCACCTGTACTGTGTCTACTGGCTTCCCTCCATTATGGTTAGTCATTAGTGACACTGCAGCCCAGTTCTTGTCAACAGCACAGTGACTAGTATCTTTACCTGAATAAATTTCCATGCGATTTATTTTAACCTAAAAAATGAAGTGCCTGTGGGATATGCTGATATTCCTTTGGGACAATTGTGAGTAAACATGTGGGTAGCATCATGATTGCAAACAGCTAACGCTCTGAGACACCAGCAGGTCCTGAGGCACTAGGGAAAATACAACAGAGATTTCTTGGGCAGCGAGGGATATAGCGTTGTTCCTCTTCTCACAGGGAAGAACTAGCCATGGATGTTATGGGAGGGCTCTCTGCCACAGACTCAGCAGAAAAATTCAGAGTCCGCCTTTCCTCCTACTGACAATAACAATATTCCCTCACAACTACAACTCACCATCTATGTGGCTGCCAGTGGTATTGCTCGAGACTGCAGGATCAAAGTCTTGCACAGTAATTGGGTCAGATTCTCTTTAGAGGAGACTGTACTGGGTTCCTCCTCATCCCAGGCACCATGTTAACCGAGATGCACTGAACAAGTGAAAACGGTGTCAGGTAAAATAACCAGGCTTATTGCTGAGTTTGGTAAATTTAGGAAATGAGGAGCGGCACAAAATTGTCTCCTTCAAGAAATTCTGGAGAGTATCCTAGAAGTCCTTCTGTAGCACAGCCCTGCCCTATTGCTTTGGTTTGTGTAATAGGATGTATTAAGATCCAGTTATAAGCCAAAGTCCACTAGGGAGTGGAAGTAAGAAGCTTAATACAGTATCATAGAAATGGAAAGCTTCTTTAATGGTACAGAAGGGACTTGTGCTTGAAAGCATTTAACAGAGCCTTGGTAAGTAAACTGTAGTAATTGAGCTAGCAAAAGCATTTAGCTTGAATACTTTGTATATGTATTACAAAATCAAATAAGCACCAGGAAGAACTGTTCTTCAAAGGGATAACTTGAAATGCTATTATTCCCTCTCCAGACGAAGAGCACTTACTTGTTCAGTGTGCACACTTCATTGTGCTACGTAGCTACGGTGGCTCCTGGTTTGTGAACACAAAAGGATTTAAACCACAAGGCACTCATGTCAAACTTCACACCTGCAGTTGTTTCTAGTCCACCAGGGAATAGAGCCCTCCAGCGCCAGAACTTCAAACTGAGAACTCAGCTGATCATGACATCCTCTGGGACTAATCCTCCTGCTGCTTCTCTCAGCTACAACTCTCTGCTTTCCCTGAGGATCACCGTATATCTGGAAAAGAAACCGGGCTGCTAAAAGGCATGCGAGGGGAGATAAATAACAAGCATGAGCAAACTGTCAAGGAAAGCTTCATTGTGGTCATTTCTATGTCAGAGAAAGAGAAAAAGAGAGGAAGAGAAGAATGAAGGCTAAAGACAATACAAGCTTTAAGGATCTGCCTTCTATACGCAGCAGAATTCTGGTGTTGAATACAAGAGGTTGTTAAAGGTTTTAGTAACAGTTGGGTCAAAACCACTCATTGGGATCATTTGTGTTGCTTGAACAGAGCCCTGGTATTTTTGCTAACCAAAATTTAAGAAGGAAATGGAGGCAAAAAGCAGTGTTATGCCTTGGAAGTTGCTGCAGGTCCTTATGGGGACTGACCTTTCATCCCTTCTCCTCTGGGACAGGGTCTTGCCTACAGGTGAGTCCTCAGATGAAGGTCTGAAGAACTGCACTTGCCACCATGGCACCATATTAAGTTCTAACTTTGCAAGGTTGAAGTAAAATACTCTAAGTGTGGCATTTTAAGTGAGAAGTGATGATCCAGTCTGAAATTACAAACAGCCAAAAGTCTTTCCTTTTTATCCTTTTTTGGTAGGAAATCTTCTTGTTTGGGGTCAGTTTTATGTAAAAAACTATGTGAACAGGAACTCACTGGACATGAGTTTGGTTTCACCTGTTTGAGTTCTTTTGACATTCAGGAGAAGTCTAGCTCAAGAATTTTCATCTAAACAGAAGGAAATGAGATTAAATTACCCACTGCAAGAAGGAGTTTTGGGCACAGATTTGTATGTCCATGCTTGAGAGGTGCTGAGAAGTGACTAGCAGACAAGGCATGGAAAAGGATGAAAATGAAGAGGAGAAGAGAGGTGAACAACAGAGAAGGCATAGGGTCTAACATGATGCGCAGATGGAGGCTCACTTCAGAGAGCAGACTTTAGGAAAAGAATCAGTTGCAAAATATGTTGGAAACAGGGAACACAAGAAACAAGAGAGTGGCTTTATCAGACAATCAGATGCTATAGGAACATGTCTTGTCAGCTGGGAAAGGCATATCTGACCTGTAGAGTAACCCTAGCTCTAGAGTGTTCCAGAAAACATGTACCGCCAAGGAATGATGTTGATGACTGGAGAGCAGAGTGTCATAGCTGAAAGAGTAAGAGCTGAACTGAGGATGGCACTAGCTTTGAGTCCCTTTATTTAAACAACCAAATAACGAAGAATCCATCTTAAGTTACTACATGCTGGACTATTCTTATATGGGTACACGCAACAAAACAGCATGATGGAAGGAAAAGGAACACAAGGTCATTACTGCGTGCAGCTCTCCCACTCCCCCAGTTAGCAAGGCACGCAGCTCTTTGGGAAAATTGGGGTCCAACTGTTCTCTTCTAGTGTATTTTCTCACCTCCACTGTCCCAACCCACCACCCACCTTCCGAGAAAACCAAAGCTCCAGTGATTTGTTTGTAACATTTAATTCTTACTCGAAGAGCTTGCCTTACCAGGTTTAACGAAAACAAAGAAAGCAAAACAACTTAAATGGCCAACAACTGACAAATAGCAAATAATCAAAGCACTCAATTCAAACATAAATGAAGCCAGGGATTGCCTATTATTCTGTCTTTGCACACTACCCAGAAAAAAGGCAGAGGGGGTGCATTCTTGGTCAATCTGTAGGCACTGTCATAATAAACATGATTAATAGGCTATAATTTACCTGCACAAATCATTCAATGAACAAACACAAACAACAAACAAATTTGGGCAGCTGCGATCAGATCTTGAGCAGAAGAAAGCAAATTCACTAAATAAATTGGTATCAACTAGTCCTAGTAATTGCATTCCATCTCCCAGAATGGCTCCTGGATTACTTATGGAGCCCAAAAGCCTGCCAAGCATTTTACAAGCTATGTCCATTCTGTGTCTACGAGAGTGGATTCACTGCCTACACGTAAATCACTGAGCGCTTGCATTTGCATTGACTTTTTTATGGGGCTTTCTAGCTTCGCAAGTGTTTTCTAAGGGGTGAAGTTTAAAATAGCTCTGGTCCTCTTGTAATATTCCTGATTAAGTAACAGGATCAGAGTAGGTTTTTCATTCTTTCAGCTACAGAAATGACTTACCCGGGGCATTAAAATAAAAGCCCTCAGAGAAACACGTGCACAGGCTATAGATAAGCCCTCAGCACTACATTAGTTTTCCTTGTTATTTGCTCTCCCAGTGTCCCAGTTGTCCTGGGGTTTAAGGTTGAGTCATAGCTCAGCAGAGACCCTGGAGGTCTGTGCTATCCTTAGCCAGCTCTCAGAGAAGCGAGAGAACCTTTCCTCAACAGGCCAGAGCTCTGGTCTATTTTGGACTCCCAAGCAGAGCTCTCACTCTTTTGAAGAAATGCTGAACGCAGCTTTCCTTGGTAAGTAAAGGAAATGCCATGCATCCTCCCTCCTCCCTACTTCAGCCAGCAGCAATGTCGAGCGCGGCGGGTGAGTGCAGGTTCCACGACAAGGTAAGATTAATGGAGAAACATGCGCTGCAAGAGATGTTTATTGAGTGAGATGCTAAATGAATAACCCAATCAATGCTGTAATATTTAATTCGATACAAACTTCAGATTGAGAGTGTTCCCCATTTATTTTGTGATGGCACAGAAATTGTCATTCTTCAGAGCAGTATCATTAAGGGGAAGAGGTTTCCAGCAAGGAGGGGCTGGTACAGCCTTTGCAAGATGGTGAGAGACAGTTTACTACCTTCTTTGATAGGGACTTTGGGGAAGCTAGGGGACATTGTGCTCTTCCAAAATGCTCCCACCCTCTGTTATATCTTGTGCCAGCATAACTTTTTTCTGCATGTGGCCAGCAGCTCTTTGCAGCTGCGTCTATGCCCTGGACTATTCGGACATGCCAACCATGAGTTTAAACCACCCTATTCTCTCCCTGTTCTGGTCTCTCAGATCCCTGCTGGGACAATGCCAGAGCTCACATTCCCAGCAGAGGGCTGCAGTCAGGAATGGGGGGGAAGTGGGGAGTTATGCAGCAAAAGGAGCAAGGGGAGGAAGAAAAACTCTTCCTGGGTGAAGTCCTGGACCATCGACTTGCCCTTGCCATGTGCCTCCTCAGTGTGTCAAAGCACACATCTCCCCAGCACCGTGAGGAAGCTGCAGTGTGCTAGCACACCCTGACTGTGCTTGGACTAGCTTGCAGGCAGCCCTGCCTGCTGGCATGTCCTCCTGTCTCCCCACTGGCACAAAGTACTCACCAACACACATGCCCTGGGATGTCATGGCAGAGGTTGCCAGCTGGACACCCCTTGCTTGTGATAGGGTGGCATGTCATCTCTAAACCATCCTGGCTATGCTATTCAGTGGACCTGGCACCCTGTCCCCCACATTTATAGCTGCTGGTCTCATAGATCTCAAACCATCTGGTACAGCTCTAACTTGTCGTGTGCTTGACCAGATTTCCTGAGCATAATACTTGACTGAGTGGTGCCTGCAACTCGTTCCCTGTCCCATGCTGCCTCTTATGGTTGTTATTCTCTCTGGCCTCTGTCACTGGCTAGGTTGTGCCAAGATCGAGGACGATACTTAAAGCATGGCATCATTGAAGCCCTAATCTTTGAACTGGTCTTTTTCCTAGGGATTTACATGAAATCAGCGCCAGGTAGTTCAACATTGATTTCCACAGGGGGTGTGAGAAACGTGTTCATTCCAGCAGGTTGAGTAACTTCAGTGCTGTTCATCAAAGCCAACTTCACTCTTGAAGTGATCTTCATTAGCTTATTCATTCCCTTCTCAAAGTCCTTCGGTCTTCTGCTTCTCTCTTTGCTCTCTCAGGCAAGTCCTTAATTATCCCCCCAAGTGTTGCTCAGGTGAAGCAGCTGAAAGCTGTGCTTAACATGTCCTCTGATTACCCGCAGAGGACTAATGAAATAAGGACAGATTTAGTGAGTCTGGATGCACATGTGTTCGCATGCTCATTTAGTTCTTTTAGTTCTCCCCTCACAAAGCAAACCAAATCCTGCTGCCCTCCCCCCCAACTTCTCCACTGCTTTTGGGGAGCTGACAACCTTTGAATTAGGTTTCTAATTCAAAGTAATTTCACAAGAAACTCTTTTGAAAGGAGAGGACAAAACCTCCGTATTAATTGGGGGTGATCTAGAAGGCAAAGCGTATGTCAACGTGGAGATAACTTTGTATGAATACAAACAGAAGCAACCCCCTACTCGCCTTTTCAATGTAGTCTATCCATCCATTCATTCATCCATTCTAACTCTACCTCCTCCTCTCGCTTCTTGTATTTCTACGGCTGCAAGGATTCATGTTTCATCCACCTTTCAAAGGCTGGTGAGTAACCAGAACTTTGCCGGCATCTTCATTTGAAACCGAAAAAACAAAAAGCAACCCCTCAGCCCCCCTTCTCCCAGTCTGTTCCTGCCAGAAACATAGCAACCAGCACACACTGCTTTCTGCAGGCAGCCTAGTTTGCATTTAATTAGTTCTGTGATATCCTAAACTTCTTTCAACCTCCACCCCCAGAACATTGCTGTAGAAATCCTCACTCTGGGAATGGCACGATGGAGCTGTCAAAAACCCAGCATCTGTGCCAGGAAGTGTTTAGAGCTCTCGGATTCCTGAATCAGGACACAACTTGCCTGGAATATACTCTGATACAAGGAAAACGAAGCAATGTAATGCTCTGCAGAGGAGCAAAGATAGGAAATCTAAAGGCCATTTTATAAGCTGGGATACATGAGGCAGAGATATGAAGCTACCTGCTCTCAGAACATCTGTCTGGCATATCAGTAGTCACACCAGGGCAGGCGCCTGTTCTCCCCTTCTGGGAGAAGACAAGGGTTTTCCAAGGTGAGGAGAAATCTTGTGGGGCAAGCAGCCCCAATTCCTAGCATCTTCTTTTCACAGCCATGCATCCCTGTGCCAGCTGTGTGAAGGACTTCGTGAGTCTCATTGCAACAGGGCTGATATTCTCATGGATCACCTTTAGGTACTCAGTCCAAGGGCACTGAACAGAAAAAAGCAGAGTAACTGAACACTAGAGGAAAGGGAGTGGTATGGACCAGTATGGTAATGACTCCTGGGCACCCTACGCTTTGTCAAGTGGGAGTGCTCAGGATGAGCTTCACCCCCTGCTTCACCTTGACAAAAACATTACCTCCAGCTCCATGCAATTCCTATTAGCTTTACTGACTCCATCCAGACCTGAGCCCTGCCTCTAAGACTTCTGCTTGGACACTGCACCAGGAGTTACTGAAAATGGCAAACACAATCAGTGTGTGGCTGAATCAAGCTAGCTGCTGGGGATCCTTGTCCTTTCTATTTTCCCTCTGCAGTCCTGAATTTCCACCCACAGATCAATCATTCCCGCTTCTCCAAAGACAACAGGGATTTCCCAAGACAGTGACATCAATCCCAGTGGCTGTCTGAGGTGACCAGTGAGATAGTCACTGTTCATCACCTCAGTGAAGCATCCCTTTTCTGTTTGTTTACTCCTAACCCACAGCTGATAGGTGCCAGCCACAGGAAAGCTTCTCACAGTTGCCTACATTTCTGCTAGCCACAGCAAACCTGAAAGCTGGAAAGCAAGCAGAATTAAAGCAGACATCGATATTTTTAATCACTCCATCAGCCCACTAACCCTCTTTGATGCTTCAACCAGGCTTACAGTTGGCAGGAGCATTGCTGACAACAGTACCAGCACGTAGAGATGGGGCCTTTTTCTGCAGATGACCAGTGCAATGGAGCTTCCTGCTCTGGCCAGTTGCAGCTTCTCAGCAGCTGCATTCACTGCCAGGACTGTGAATTAAAGCACAGGGAGCTTGCACCTCCCTCAATAGTTCTTCCCTCCCACCCGCTGCCACTCTGCTGCTGTTAAACTCACTGCAGCTTCAGTTGCTTTATCATCTCATTTGCTTTCTGATCTGACACCAGCCTGCCACGCAGCTGATCAAAGGCAGGAACCAGAGTGCAGCCCGGCTGAGCAGCCCCAGAACTCAAACAAACCTGTCACTTCCCATCTCTATATGTTAGACAACTTCACTTCTTTCTGTTACTGCCTCTTTTAATTTCTCCCTCCACACATACACACACCCTTTTGCTTTCTCTTCATCCTCTACATTCATTTCCCATGCCCACATGTCACTTTTCCCCCTTCCTTTCTTGATCTTTCCCATCTCTTTTCTCCCTGTTCCCCTTGCCTCCAAAGCCCCTCTGTCTTCACAACTGCCCATTTCTTCCTCCCCTCTCTTCCTACTCTTTCCAGCATGTTCACACTGTTTTACTTGGTTGCTTTAGCTTCTGGTTCTTCCTCACTCATTTTGGAGACTCCGCATTGTTTTACACGAGTGAAGTTACTTTTTGGGGAGTGGAAATAAGGTCCCAGAAGGGGTATTGTATCCTTCAAGGCCATGAGTAGACTATTACTGGTATCAATATTATTTATATACATGTCCCTTGAATCACTAAATGACATCCTATCACAAAATCTTTCGTGGATCAGAAGCCTCTCAGCCCTTGAAATCCAGTGTAGGGAGGAAGGAAATTCAGAGGTCCATTCCTGCAAGCAAGCAAGCAAGGAAGGAAGAAAGGAAGAAAGAGACTGAGCATGACGGAGAGGAGACAAAGAGAAAAAAGAAGAAAAAAGATAAAAGCAAAATGCCAAGAAGTATTTTTGACTTTTGGGCAGGGTGAGGATGACAGACTGTAAATACAAGCAATTCAAATAGAAAAACTCACATAATTAACATTATCCTCAGATAACTCTCGCATCTCAGACTGAACTAGCAACCCTTGGAATGTCCTTGGTAATTCTTCCCATCACCTGCACAGAACTACAATTTAGCCTTAATTTTGGATTTGGCCTCACATTTCAGTCTGTACCCAGCTATCACTCCAAACTGGGAAGGAGACCAGTTCAGACCTGTTTAGGATAGGAAACGAGTGTTGAGTCTCACCTCTTATGGCAAGTCCAGGCTCTTGACCCTGATAGCGGACACACCACACACATGAGAGAAAGCCATATGAACCAAGTGAGATAATTTTGCCTACACTTCCCTACTCATTAGGGCTCAGCCAAAGCTTCAAGAATTGGAAATGATGTTCCAAGGCTCTAATCTGCAAAATTTGTACTGAGATCTGAACATCTCCGAGGTCTTCAGGCAGGCATTTTGGTCTACAACCAGCTTGATTAAAGTATTCCTGGATCCAATTAACAGAAATATAATGGGATTATTTCACAACATGCAATCAGATTTTTTTTTGGTTACAGTGAAGTAAGCGAGTGGTGATTACAGGGCTTAATACAGCAGGCCTTGCTGTTCACTGGAATGAAAACGTGACATGAAATTAGGTCAATTTAGCCAGAATTGGGAATGGGGGGAAAATATCTCTCGTTTTCCTTCATAAGATTACTTTTTATTAGATTCTTGAATTCTTGAAAATGTATTCCTTGGCACATTATATGAAAGACACTTCGTTTTCATCAAAATAAAACACACATTGAATCACATGTCAAATGCACACAGAAAACCATTTCCTCAGAATATTCTCTAGCAGAAAACATCTTGCAAAAATTGGGGCTTTAATTCCAGTTCCATGTTGAGTCCATATTTCAAAAACCTGAATCCTGGGTGCTGATGGTCACAGGTTTTATTTTGTTAGACATTGCCTCTGGAGAGAAGGATCAGCACCAAGGCCAAGAGCAGGGTTGGCAGGAGGCATCCACTGTGTAATGCAGCTACATCCAGCCTAGGAGTGACTTCCAACACAACAATAGCCCATGGAGCACATGTTGAAATTCCACCATCCCTCTCACTTCTCCACCTTGGTGAAACAAAGTGGCTGCCCTTCGCAGGGACCAGCAAGGAAACTTCCACTTCACTCTGTATCTTTGGACAAGTCCTTGGGTAAGTGCCCATCTGAGAGCTTCGCTAGCCATGGCAGTCCCAGAGCTGAACAACTAGTTGAGGTCCTAAACATTGAATTCTCTTGCTTCAAGTCCATTACGCAGATTTTACCACAGTGTCTTTCAGCATCAGCAGTGCGGGTAGTTCATTTTTGTAACCTAAACCCGCCCCTTACATATCTGCAGATGCTCCCACATGAATATGCTCTAAAATTGATCCTTGTCCATCATACCGGGGTACTTCAGCTTGTGGTGCTCCCTTTGAACCTCCTCATCTTTCCAATTGAAGGTGTTTCTTGTGCCACGGGCTGTCTGAAAAAAAACCCCAACCCAACACCTAAAAGAAAAGAATTCACAATCTGTGGTCCCTAAATCCCCAGTTCTCAGCTTAATAATACGTTTTCAGCTGTGCAGTTCCAACATTCATAACTAGTGCTGAGAAAATAATTTGCAGGCAGTAATTTGCTGAAAGAATTTAGGCCCTTTCTCTGCTCGCAGATGGTCCCTGAGCAAAATCAGAATTTCCTCGAATGCACTCATTATTTGAAAATACTCAACACATTTTTGGCAGGGCTTTTTTATTTTTTCCCCCCCCCATTTAATAAAAAATAAAAAAAACAACCCACCCTTGCAGATTGATCACAAAAGCATCGCTTGTGTACTCCATAGTTAGTATTCTAGCCATGAGCGGCTGGTTTGTTGTGCTTAATCATAGGTTCATACTATGGTTTCCATTCCCCCACTGGAGGGAAAACAAAACCCCCGTAATTCTTATAGTCAGGTGTAAGCCTTGAAAAACCCTGGGGCTTTGATTTCCTTTGGGAAAAAGGAGCAGGGAAATTAGACTAGGGAATTTTAACCCTTCTAGTCTCTGGTTCTCCCAGGCTTTTCCCACATCTTTCATAGTACTTACAGTTCCAGCTTCATATGGCCTCCATACACGGCCTTGCAGTGGTGCAGCAGGGCCATATATTTGGTATTGTATGTCCTAATGGCACAACACCAACATCACATATTAACACCCCGTTCGTGCTCCCTGCCTCTGTGCAGTGAAATCAGCTCACCCAGACTAAAGCAAGAGAGCAGCCATGGAGATGTTGCAGGATACGGAGCTGGAAGCACATGAGCTATGGGATGAGATGGGGTTGGGTGTAGATAGCGGAGTCTTCTTCAAATCTGTGATACTTGACAGGCCTGTTTTGTTAAAGAATCACGCCAGAGGACAAATAAATAAGGCTTCAAAAATTGATTGATAGGCTGAGTCCATCATTTCAGTTCTACTATCTCCTTGCACGTTAAGGAACTACATGCAAGGGAGGAACTTGGAATTGCATTTAACTGCGCTCATACCGAGACCTAGTGAAGAGGAATGCTGTGTATTTGTCAAGGCTTGGTAAGGCTACAGTAGACTCACCAACTTCTTATTCTGTCCTAATGTTCTGCTCACTTGCTCCTGCTAGCTTTGGGTTGTCTTGCTCTGCTCATCTAGCTGGGATGCTGGAATTCTTCTGGGGTTGGGTGCAAGCTAGAGCTGAAGGGATGGGGCCACAGCCTGGTACAAATCCTCTGAGCCATCCCTTCCATCCATCAATCGCTCTCTTTCTGCACTAATATGTGTTACTGATGCAAGCACAGACAGAATTGTGCCACTCTTTGCAGCTGCTTCAGGGAAGAATCACATTTACATTACTAAATGCAGCTTTCCAGCAAAAACACAGAGTGAAGTCAGAAGACAGCCTTTGATAAGGAAGAAAGAGACTTTAAAACAAATAACCCACATTCACTAACATGTATTCAAATACAGACAAGAAGAACAGTGGTAAAGAAAAAAAAAACAAAACCCCTGACATTTCTGCTTCAAGCAGTCTTTATCACAGAGTGTGCACTTTCTATTTCACTGTTACCTTTCCTTTTGATAGTCTCTTCACAATCGCTTCTCAAACAGACATTTCTCCACTTCCCCACATGTACTCTGTGGTGTTGGGGGATCCTGTCTCTCGCAGATGTATTCTGTGTTAGCCTACCCCAAGCAATGACCACCCGTAAAGGTGTAAAAGGCTTTTCTGCTCCTGGAAGGCATTCTGTGTCTTGAGCTCTGGCAAAAGCTCTCAAATTTGACTTATATCAGGAAGACAGGACATAGATGCCTATCTTGCTGCTGCATTCTGGAATTTCCATAATTCCAGAATTAAGGAAACTTATAAATGTTTTGAGAGGGAAAAAAAAAAAGAGAAGTTTTTTCAAGCAGAAGATATTTTCATTCAAATTAATTTTGAATATAGGAGATTTTGTTTGTTAATCGTACATAGGAAAACACCTCACAAAGTCTTTGGGATATCTAAGGTGCACTATGACATTCTGGATAGATAATTGCTACACAGAGTTCTTACATTTTCAGTATGACACTAGATTTATTTTATATTTGGAATTGTGTGATGGGCTGGTAGGAACCGAGGAGTTTCAGCACATGGGAATGGGCAGATGCAGCCAGCCTCAGACAAAGGATTTCATGACATTTACAGCAACAAAAAAGCAGAAGCAAACTAGCTGTTGAAGATGACATCTGGACATTTCAGAATTAGACCTTTATTAGGGTAGGGGATGAGACTCATACCATTCACAACTACTGAGTTTGGGCTGTGTTCTGGAAAACACTGGAGCAGAGAGTTATTCTCAACTAATATTCTCATAGTTGTTTCTAGCTTTTTTGGTGGCAGGAAAAGTCTTTAAAATAATGGAACTGAAACTAAGAACAATTCAGAGACAGGAAGTCAATTCTGTGCCAACTTCCATAGCAATGGAGGCAAAAACCTCTAAGAGCTTTTATAAAAGGTAATTGCTGGGTTTTTTTCCCATGGCTGGAACATTTTCTGTCTATTATAAAGTTAAAAAATAAGGGATTTCCTCAGTCAGAAAACAGAAGAGAAATCACTCTGGACTTTGAATGTTTGAAAATTAAGCAAAAATCTCTGTCCAGACTTAGTTCATTCCACCCCAACACCAGTCACCACAGACCTCTCTCCCTCAAGCATCACAGTTCAGATCCAGATGCAAATTCCTTAACATGTTAAAAGGTCTCACCAGTGAGGAAGTCAAAAGAGGACAAATGTTACAGTGTGTGGGCTTAGACACCTCTTGAATCAAGAGGATTGAAAAAGAAACACAGTCTTTCCTGTTATTTAATCTCAAGGTTTATGCCAGACAGTGCATGATATTCTAACAAAGAGGAGAAGGATGTAGCAAAGCCAGGCTTTATTAAGGTCCAGGTGTACATGATTTACTTTTCATTAGATTTAGTTAGCAGCTAAATAGTAATTTGGGCAAGAGTTCTCTCACCGTGCTTAATACTTTAGCTGTACAACAGAATAATATCTCTGGCATCATTAAAACCAAACATTCAGATGGGAGCAAATGAACTCATATCAATTCATCCAGCTGCAAAGACCTCTTTCCTGTTACTGCCACCTCAGCCCTTTTCAAATCACCTCCTAAAAATACATGACTTTTGTATCAAGCCATAAAATTCTGGCCCTTCCATCCCAGTAAGAGAGTCATTCACCGAGGTCCCCATATTTCCTTGGACAATGCCCTGCAAGTGGGAGGACCATTTAGTCCACCTCTCCCTGCCCCAACAAGCCACTGTCCCAGATTTATAGGTCATCTAAAGCTACACAAAGCAACCTGCCCTAAAACATTCAGAGGTCTGGGTCTTACCCAACAGCTTCCAGAGAAGAGCACTTCCCCCTGCAAATACACCAGGGCATAAAATAAAACATGGAATGTCTATGCTTTGACAACCGCTTTGTCCATGGGCAATCAAATTCCTTTCTATTCCTTTATCCACTGTGCCATGCCTTGATAATGAGCACTTTCAGCTCCAGGCAATACAAAGAAAGCTGCAGAAAGCAACAGCAAAACCCTCACTTGATGCTGGGACTGGCTTCTGTGCTAGAAGATGGATCAATCTCTGCTTTTCCACTTCAAATTTCTCTGTTGTTTTCTGACTTATCAAGAAGACTGATTTATTTTTAGAAAAGTTACTGGGTCACCCATAAGCCCAAATTTAAGTTCTGATGGAAAAGGCTTTTCTGCAAACTGCCCACTCTCAAATCCCACTTCCGATCCCAAAGCACTTTGAGGAAGTTTGGATACACATCTGAACTTTTGATGTAGTATCTCCCTGTGACTCACTGAAATGTTTCCATGAATATTTAATTTTTTTTTTAAGTTCCAAAAAAAAAAAAAAGGCTTAAATAGGGAAAGAAAAAGACTCAAACAAATACCATAGCTGCCAACATCTTGTGACAGAAAGTCAATAGCTTTTAAATCTGCATAAAATTACATACATTTCCATGAAATTACCTGCATTTGCATATAGTGATGCTTGATGCTACAAGGGACTTGCAGTTCCTCACCAAGACTCCCCAAATCCTGGCTTTTCCCACTGGCCCAGCAATGCATTAATTCTGCCATCCTTGAGCTCTGAAGACACTGGGAATATCCAGGAGGGAATTGCTGGGGCTTCTCCACTGCTTAGTGGAAATTCCTGTCTGACCAGGCACATGGGCAGCAGCTTCAGGAAGTATCCCTGAGACCTCTCTCCCTTTCACCTTTCCCCATCTCTTCCTCTTCTCCTTGGTAGTCGCAGGGGAATGCTGGGGAGGACCAGTTCTAAAGAAAGTCTGTCCTCCTCCTTCCTGTCTCTGTTCCTCATCACATGCAATGAGGGGATAGTGCCCCCAGCATCACCAGCACCAGTTGGCTCCAGTCCTTGATGGGGGGAAACAGGGATACCTGAGCTAGACAAGGCAACTCACTGGCACCCTGTGCAACATCATGGATTGGGGAAGGAGGGAAATAGGGGCTGGTGGTAAAACCGACCAGCCCTAGGGGTTTCTGGAGCGCATGGAAAGGGAAAAGGCTGGCACAGAGATGAGGAGATCTGCAACTGAAGCTGAAGTCAAGTTTGTAGAGGCACTGGCAATACTGGCTTTTATCCCCAGGCAGCAGAAGTGTCCCCAGAGTATCACAAAGAAAGGGGAACCTCAGCTACAAATCATCTGATTGAAGGACTTCTGTCGCAAAACATTTCAGCACAGCCTTTCCCAGCTGTGATGTGTCAGCACAGCTATATTTGTGGGGTGAGCCCACGAGCCCCAGTTCACACTGTGCCCCCCACACTGGGGGAGCCAGCAAGGCTGTGGGCACAGTATATGGGGCAGGGAGGTGGGAACTATCTGCCAGCAAGCTGAACGCAACTGGAGATCGCAACCTTAGAGACTGAGTGAGGGGTTAAACAAGATGTGTTATTTTTCACTACCTAACAAAAAACAAGGATAAGTTTGATGAGCGATTCCTTCCTGCAACAGCCTCCAGTTGTGTTTCTAGCAGATAAATATATTCTGGAGACTGTCCTGCTTGCTGGACTGGCAGCTTGGGGATTACGGAGTAACCTATCCCTAGGACTAGTGAGCATCCTGAACAGACAGCTTCTCCTCAGTCGTTCCTCGGGTTAAGGGGAGAGCAGGACATGAGGAGCTGAAGGTTTTCTTTTTCTCCCTGCCTTATCATTGCAGCACTTCAGCCCAACAGTATTTTCTGATGCTTAGGTGCTTAGGTTTCTCCTAGTGACATTTGCCCACTAAAAACTGAACTTGAACCCATCAGCCTCCTTTTACAGAGGCCATGAGACAGGCTAGTAATGAGTTGGATCAAAATGGGGAGTGCTTTGTATCCCAGCCCCAGGCCCTGGCCTCCCTGTGTGTAACTGCTTTTGAAATATATTTGGTAACACACCGAATGTATTTAAAGGGATTGTGGAACTGGCCAATTTTCATGCTAATTAAAGTGCAGGAGATGGAAGTGAGCTGTTTGAAATACATTACAGCACCGAGGAAAACATATTGCGCGCTATCTCATATTTTTCAAGAGCCCATATTCAAATCCACTTTCAATCTGTGCGCGCTGTGCTGCTGCAGCTGCCTGCATTACCAATCCACAGGCAGCGTCCATTCTGCCCCTGCACTGGACCAGTCTTTAGCATGGGATGTACCTGGATGAAGAGCCTGTCCCTGGGGACAGAGAGAACTAGGTCAGTGGCTTGGAAGGAGATGGAGCGCCAGGCTCCCACATGCAGGGAGGCGGAGAAGGGAGAAGATTACTAATCTCCACAGACAGCATAGCCGAAGGGGCTCCACAGCGGATGCTCACAGAGGAGAGAGCCCAAGGCTCACCGCGGTGTTTCTCTTGCAAGGACTGAGGTTCAGTGAAGTGTCTGGGGGAAGGGAATTCTCATGCAGAAAGGCATTTGCAGAGCATGTGAGCATCTTCTCTTCGCCTCCCTAGATAGCTAGTTGGTCAGCTCACACACATCCCAGGTAGACAAGAGCTAGACCAGCATCTCTGAGTAAAGGCATAGGTGTAGCTTTGACCTGGATTTCAGCCGCTTAGGCTGCATGAGCTGCTTATCAAATACAGAGCAATTTACTTACCTGGCAGGCCTGTTGAGACCAATTGTTTTGTCCTATTTGCCTAGATAAGTTTAGAAACTCATTTCTTTGGGGGACACTAAATGCTGCCCTTTCATTTATACACAGTTCCTTCCTCTAAGGAAGAGACCCCTTTGGAGCGCACATTCATATGTATGAGCCAGTTTCCGTGTCTGCCTTCGGAAAAATCTGCACGTAAATTGATGTCACACGTCCTTGTATACTTCCCAAGGCAGTGGTGCATGTCCAACAGCCCTCCAGTTCCTCTCTATATGTACCTTTGCCTATCTGCAGATGGTGGCTGGCAGAGAGTATGATCTCTTCAGGCACTCACCTATTCCCCAGGAAGACTACCCAGAAGGGTCCGTTTCTATGCAGACACACCATAGCTATAGGACTCTCATCTATGCTTGATTGCTTGCATGTAGGAATTACTCGGCTGTTTTCTTTCTGGTTTCCTTGCCCTCTCTGGCTGTTCTTTGGATACGGGAGCTGCAAGCATATTTTTTCCTGGGGCTAGGAGCTACCAGGCTGCACTGTCAAGTGCTGAGCAGTATTTCTTCACCCTGAGGAGGAAATCTGCTTCTTTAAATATTTGTCTGACTCCCTGACAGCTTTTTGACAAAACATCCACTCCCCTGTTTACAGTAGCAGTCAGTGTCAGAAGACATCTCTATCGGGGCACCCTCTCCTTCGCAAACAAAGCCCTATTCCCAGTTGCCAATAGACCTTCCTTCCCTGTTTCAGTTCATATCCGAGTTTTGTCCCCTGTGTTATCTTCTGTGAGCACCTTATTTCCCAAGCCAGAATTTGGAAAGACAGCTGCCCTGGGACTGGTACATACATTGCAAAGGTTAGGGAGCAGCAAGTGAGACAGTGGAAAAGGAGAGGTTCTTCCCACTTTGCCTCCACCAAAGGACAGAGCTGGTGGCATAAGAGCAAAAAAGGCAAATCCCTGCTCTTGTGAAATAAAGGCAAGTGTCTCTCTTTACTGTTAAATTGAGAAGTTTTCCTTCCTTTGGAGTCTGACGTGTGGGAGTAGGAAGAAAACAGGAATTACCTACCTGGGAATACCCTGCAATCCCAGGGATCACGTGGTTTTGGAAGTTGCAGCAGCTCTTCGGAGGCAGCTGAAGTAAGCCAAGATGACATGTGGGAGTAGGGGAATTAGCCAGCCTGCTCTGATGCTGTTTCAGCTTTCTGGTGTCAGGTCCAGTTGAAGTCCTTGCCTTTGGAGAGAAGCCATCACCAGTCCATTAGCTCGCTTTCTGACTTAGCTCTGTCAGGGTGATGTGGCTGACTGGTCAGTGCACTAACGTTTGAAGAGAGATGCCTGAATTAAGTCACCCCTAAAGAGTCTCTGAAAGAATAGCCTGGTTTCATGAGCTTGTGCGAGACTAAGCCTTTTAATAAGAACAATATCTAGATTGCCTTTGTGACATTGGAAAACAGTGAGTGCTTAAACTCTGCTCTAGTGGTGCCTGGCAGTTTACAACATGAGTGGTAAATAGGAGTGCTTACAGGAATGAAGAGATTGATTAATAGATGAGCATGGACCAGAATTTCACAGGGTTGGCAGGGACAACCTGTGCCTCATGTTCACTTTGAAGTCAATGGTGTGGTGCTGCCAAGGTTTCTTCTGCAGTGTCTTCACCACATAAAGGAGAGCAGGCCCTTTGCTGATGCTGGTGGCATTTATATTGTTTTGTCCTGCTCATAGAGGGTTGAGAAGAACCATCTATCTATGCTAAGTTGATATAATGAGAAAGTTAGGAGTCCCAGAGTCTAGGGGCCTCAAGGCAGCTATTTTCCCAGGTCTCCATGCTTTTTACGATGCTCAGATTAGGAGCACAAATAGTTCTGCCTCAAAAAGCTGTCTCTCTGGCAGAACCACACATACTTGTGTTCAGAGGAGCGCTGTGTGCTGAGTGTCACCCAAAGGAGGGAGGGATGCTCTCCTACAGTATTTCTGGAAGGCACTGCCATTGTTCAGAGTGCAAGTGGGCTGAGGAGCTTAACAGATGGCTGCAGTGAGACATGGACTCTCTACAGATGGTGAATTCATTCCCTCTGAGATCAGTGGTGGGCTGGATGACAGCCCAATATGGTTGCAGACTCCAAAAGCCTGTATTACCCCCACACACCCTGTTATCATGACATTTTCCTCTTTGGAGAAGGTAAAGGGATTTAGATAGACAGACACATACATTGGTAGGGAGAAATCAGAGAAAATGGCAGGTGCCATGGAAACAGGTATGTATTCCTCCGAGAGGCTGTCAGCATGGAAAGAGAGGGCAATGCAGTTATTGCTTACCTTGTGGGCACCCTTCTAGTACATAGACACCCATAGCATGGGACACTGTGGTTTTCAAAACCTAACTTCCATAAGCACCAAATCCCAGTAAGCAAAATCACTGAGGATGGCATCTCTGAGGACATCTCCCAGGAAGCCCTTGTCCTGAAGGACTTTTCCTTTGAGACCATGGTCACATTTTTCCATGGTGACCAATAGCAGTTAGAATCGTCTTCTGGATGGATTTTTTTTTTTTGAAAACAGCTGTTAAAAGGCTGGAAGTCTTTTCCAGACGTGATAAAATTAGTGGAATTAGACAGCAAATGACTTCCTGCTGTGAGCAGGCTCAGATTTGAATGGATCCCCACCTTACCCCTCCCACCCCAAATCAGAACATCAAATAAGCAGTTCACCAAGTTTTATCAAGGGAAATTGGTTGGTTTCTCAGCTTTTAAAAAGCCAAACCAGGAAAGTATTTCAAGCCAAAAATAGCATATTAGAGATCAAACTCTTTTAAACATATTTTGCTTTTTGTAATCAGGTAATTTTTTGAAGCCAATCCTCCTCCAGGTGATATTTCAGCAATACAACAGTGCAAGATGTCACTGAGCCCAGGGTTTAGCTAACAACACCCTCATTCATTTCAGGATGATCTTGGGTTATTTAATTATGGTGATAGATAATACCAGGACGCTGCCTAGAAACACTCAGTTTGGATGCAGTTCCAGGTTCCACAGCGAACATGTAGGTCGGAGAATTATCTCAGCAGTCAGCATCCATTGACTCACAGGAAACCTGACTCACAGCCATTCATGTTAAATGGTGTCTACAAAAGTTCCTTTTATTTCTGTATTTCCTTATAAGCTTGTGAGATGATACCCACAGGGACTAATGCCATATTATTCAGGGGCAAGCTTAACTTCAGCAGGCTGGTATTCAGCAAACCACCAAAGTCAGGCGAAGGTCTGGATTAAAACACATCTCCTGATAGCTCCTCTGCCCAAAGCCCTGGGGCTTGCCAGATGAGCAGCACAGCTCTTGAAATTCACTTCCTTCCAGTTTAACAGAGCGTCTGCAAGGAAGTTTCACAGGAGCAGCTATTCCAAAAGACACTGCTGCTAGTTCTGATGGCAGGATAGATCTTGTGATTCAGCATTCAACACCTCCAGAGGCTCTGAAGCAACTCTAGAAATGCTTCCTTTCCAAAAAGATAAAAAAGAAAAGGAAAAAAAAAAGGTAAGAAGTCATTTGAGCATGCAAGTAGATTTGTAGATCTGAAAAAAACCATACAGAGGATATGTCTTGCCGAATATAAACTTGCTGGTGCAAAGATCTTAGTCTAAAGTTGATGGAAAGGCCCCTTGTGTTACATTGCTTCCTTGTATTAAAGTGGTGTTAGAACACCTTGCAGGATCATGCACAATATGAATGGTAAATCCTAGAGCTATGTATATAAGTATGGAAATACCAGACTGGTAATATTGCTCCCAGGATGCTATATAGCAATGCAAGTTGATCCCCAGTGGCTTTGCCAAGAGGTTCTGGGATTATTCCAAAGGTATTGCTGTTAGCTTGGTCTCTCAAGTCTGCTAAATACTTCTCAGTATGAAAACCGTAGTACCATGATGTTAAGATGCTAAAACCATGTGAAGAAAGAGTGAGGCAGGGAACTTACTTTGAAAAGCAGAGAGAAGAAATGTCCCCCATCATGCTCCTTTACCCCTCCACAGACCTTTTGTTCCAGCGTATTTCCCACCACATTCCAAGGTTCATCATTCAACAGCCAAGCACTGGAGCCAGTACGGCAAAGCATGCTGTTGTGCAGCCACTAGCCCCTTGCTTTTCTCAAGGAAAATCCTTCTCCCAGAGGACTGCTTCATTTATGTCATTTGTCTCCTTTTCATCTCCCACCCTCTTCTCAGGGGAATACAACCCAGGCAGATAAGCTAATGAGACAATTAGCTCTCTGCTCCCTGATTGAAGGGCCTTTTATTTCCCTAACCAGCCAAGCCAATTCTCAGCATCGTGAGTGCTTGACTTTATTTCTGCAATGTGATTCATCTTCCCTCTTGCTCATATATAAACCTACCATAAAAGAATATTATTAATGTTGCCAAGTCAAATGCTTGCTTGTTAGCAAACACTTAGACCTAAGCCTGTTTGGGGAACCTTAATTCACCCTCTTCTTCTTCCCACCTCCCCACAATTCACCTTGCATGCGTATTTCACCAAGGCCTTTAATAACACTATCCTACAGCAGTGTACAGAAAGTCCATTCCACACTCAGCACACATATTGGGCAGTGATCTATTTTGTTTTTCAGTTATACACTGGGTTGCCTCGCAACTTCACTTGCAACCTACCTGCTATCGCCAAAGAGATTATTGCAGTGCAGCATGCAAAGGCTGGGTACAGCCACAATACAAGAATCACAGTAAAAGGTAAGCCAGCAAGCCAAAATCACACCCTAAACAAACAGCACCTGCTGGAAGTGTTCACTGCAAACTCTGGAAGAAGCTGAAGATGGAGGTCTGAGACAAGTTTAAGAGCTGTTTCTATTTCCCTTTAGCCCAAAGACCCTACCTCCCACGTGATCAGACAGCAGCTCTTATACTTCATCTCCAACTTCTCCTACCTTTAGGCCAGTATGGAAAAGATTACCTATGCCTGAAGCATCACCATTGACTGTTAGGTCAATGTTCGGTGGTGGCTGACTGAATCCGTCAGGCCCATCACATGCTTTTCAGTGTTATATAGCATATGCTCTATTCAACAGTTGCTATTGCATGCTTGATAATTTCAGATGTCATATCTCTTGCTGCTTTCTTGATAGAATGTTCCCCCAGATCCCAGTAAGAGCTTGCAGCATGGCCTAAGAGCATCCATCCCCTTTTGCATGCTGTTGTTTGTAAAGAAGGTTGCAAAAGGAAGAGGAAGGATGGATGGCAATGTCAAAGTTCTCGCTAGATTCATCTTTTGCTTAGTCAAATCTAAAAGGGGCCCTGAATCCCAGATAACCTGGTTACTATAGATTATTTTATCCCCAGCCTTCTTCCTTAATGCTGGTTCCTTGAGCTGTTCCCAGGAACTCACAAATGTCCTGCCACAAGACAAAGAAGAGGTCTCCTGCACATCCAGAACAAGATAACTGTCAGATTTGTGATGCATCCGTCTATTCAGACATACCAGCATTTTTGACCAAATATTTCTATTCAGGCAGAATTTGAAGTCTTTGTGCATTTATCCAGAATTTACAGGTGCACAAGCAGTTATAGAGCAAACACAGGTCTACAGTTCGTGCACGCTAGCCCTGACAGCTCATGGAAGAAGGCTCAAGGCAAAATACGTTTGCATTGTTTCCACTTTGGACCTCCCAGACAAAGAGGTGGCAAGCCTAGCTACTGAATTTCTTTACTTTAAATGCATGCTTGAGTATACCAAGTCTCTCCAGCATCGCAGAAGGCCAATAGATGCAGATGGACTTTTGTTGCAAAGCTTCCAAGAACTGGTAGCTCATAATTGTGTGGTATTTTAAACATGTGATTTTAAAGATCTAAAGGGGTGGAAAAAAGGTCTTGGATTTATAAAAGCACAGTACAATTGCAGATGGATTCAGTGGCCTCTGCCCAGCCAGGATTACAGGGAATAAAGACCAAAAGTTTGCAGAAACAGTTAGATGGCTTTGAAGAAAAGCTCTTCTCTCTTCCTCTGTTTGACAGATGCAGCACAGCAAACAGAGAGTTAAGGCTTTTCCCCTGCTACACTGCAGCAAAAATGAGAGATTTAAATAGACTGAAAATGTAAATCCAACATTTACTCCATAGACAGAGTGAGGCAGAGCGGAGGGGAGGGGAGTGAGAGAGGATAGATGATCATTGGATGTGTGAGAAGAGAGATGCATCACATAGTATATATTTTATATGTATTAATATTCATACCAGTTCTTTCCTTTCTCCCTCTAGGCTCTGTCTGCTGCTTCAGTTCATCCATCCAGCTTCAAGAAGGCGATGGATCTTTCAGCCCTCTCCTGCAACTGTAAGCTAGAATCTAAGTGTCAAAGTAGCACGTGGTTCCCTTCTCAGGAAGATTTCGGGGAGATGTTGTAGGGACACCTACACTCACAGGTCATCCTAAGAGGAAGCAGAGCTTGCAAGAAGGGTCATACCATGCTCCCTGGGAAGATCAAAGGTGTGCTTGAGCTGGGATATTTAGGAAGAGGAAGCATGGAGAGCGACAAAAGTCCTTCCTGAGTCCAGAGGGAGCACCACTGTCTTCATGGATGCACAAAGGTTTAAGAACTGCCATCCCACATCTGCAGGTCTAGAACAACACATGGGGAAGAATCAGCATGCGTGAAGTCTTCAAATATGGAATTGGGGAATGGAGACAACCATACCTTTGGAAAGAGGGTGTGCTCTGTTATTGTGGAGTGGTGGTAGCCAGGTCCTGTAAAAAGTCAGTATTGCCAAAAGGGAAGCCCCAGTGTTGAGTCAGATGGCATCAAGATCAAGCAGTAATATACATGTGATTGATAGTGCATGAGGAGAGAGTTTCACTTTGCTGAAGAGAAAATGAGGCCGAGGTTTATGCTAAAGGATGCTGCTGTATTTTCATTCCAACACTACTGAAGGTTGTCATGAAAAAAATCCATTTTCTGACCTGTGTTCAGAAGAGAGACAGTAGCAGGCCTGGAAGACTGATGTCTCCCTCAAGACTCAGGTGCTTCAAACTAAGCAAACTTGATGGCAGTGCTTAAAAAGCACTATGTGCCCCAAACAAGCATCACAGCAGAGAAATAAATAGCTCTTAACCAAGCCAAGGAAAGATGAGGCTTAACAGCTTTCTTGCTGGTCTTGCAAAGCTCTTCTACCTGTCATGTTGGTATTCATTCCTAAGGACTCTCTTAGGAACTCTTGCTTTCTATTTGGGAATCAAACTGGAATTTGATGAAAAAAACATGCAGGATATTTTTCACAGAGAGCAATTTAACCCAGGGGAAGGTGTTGTGTGAAGTCCAGCACATATGTATGTGGAGTCCAGCACTGAGGCCCAGCCCTTCTGAAAGCCATCTCTATGTGTGGAGTGGAAGCAGATCCACGACATGGTCTGGAGTCACTCCTGAGAACACCAGGAACCACATTTAAAGGCGTGACATGAGCTGTACCTGTGTTATTCCAGCTGAGCACGAAAGGTTTGGACATGTAGTATGTATTAGCATTGTTCTAAATACATTGAATGGAAAAGCCATTTTGTATTCACAAGGAGGAGGATACCCTCCCTTTTTCTTAGCAAACATTGACTCATTTATGTAGTATTAAGGATTGGTCTTCCACTGTGGAGCAGCTGCTCTGATTTTTGGAACATGGAAGCTGGATTTCTGTGATCTGGAATGGGCAAAAATCAGTGCAACTATTTCTCTTTGGACATAGCAACTGACATGTGTGTCCTTACTGTTTTGGAAAAGTATGCAGAAGATTTACCATCTTTCCTCCCACAGAAACTAACAGTGTTCACAAAATTAGCATCCAGGAGACAAAAGTTCAGACCATAACCAGCTGCCAATTCACAGAGCACAATTGAAGTCAGTGCCTCTTTACAGGAAGGCTTTTACAGGAAGTGCTCAGGAAGGCTTTTCATCTATGGATGTAAAGTAAATATTTTTTACCCTTGCCATTATTTGGTACTGAAGCAAGAGATTTTTAGCCTACCATGGAAACACGGATTTGTCAGTGTTTTTTGTATTACAGTCACATCCAGGGCCTCCCACTGCGATAGTTGCTGAATAAACACACAAGTGAGAAGTCCACGCCACCTAACAAAGACATCCAAAAGGAAAGAAATGAAAGAGCTTGTCCAAGATCATGAAGCAAAGCAGAGGCAGAAAGCAGCACAAACACCTTAGTCACATACACTACTTTCTTTGTGGAAGACGTGTTTACCGTAACCTTACAAATGCACACCTTCAGACAAAGGTATTCCCCTATTGCTGCTAGTGTAAACCAGAGATGTATTTCCTGGATACTTCATTACTCCCAGTGATCTCTTCAGCAGTGTCATCCTTACCTATAACTTCTAGACTCCATCATGACTGAAACATATGAAACCAGAGCTAGATACCAAGTCTTTCTTGTAGCCACCATGTTCCCACATTTCATGAGGATCAGCAAAGTCTGGTTTGTCTGGCCTATGCTCAGCTGCAAGCACCTTCTGTGAATTTTAGTAACAGGTTTTTCACATTGCAGCCTGTATATTGAAAGAAAGCAAAACCTTTTTCCTCTCCATACTATTTCACTAAAATTGGACTAGTTGAAAATTTCTTGGTGAATGAGAGGAAGGAAAAGGTTCTTCAGACAGAGCATGCTCTGTTTGTCTTATCTTCTAAGCATGCAAGATAAATGCCACACTGACTAATTTTTTTCCTCAGCCCACAATGAATAGGAATTTAATTCTCAAATTAAATTGAAGAATTTAAAAATCCAAAGTAAGTTTCATTGAATCCATTTTATTTTAATCACTGTTAAAACCCGTATGAAGCGATCAGCCCTTAGCTGGAGCTAACATACATTTTCATTTTGACAAAAAAAACCCCCTTCTAAAATCTTTTGAAAATATGTTTTCCTTGAAAATTTTAAACATATCAAACCAATCCCTTGGGCAAAGTTTTCCCAAGTTAGTAATTCCCAATGGAAAAAGATTCCTGGTTTAACCTTTCATTAATAAAATTTCTGGCCTCTTAGCTATGTTGTGAGCGAACAGCTTGCTTTGGAAATCAGTTATCCATATCCCATGTGCATTGGCTTCTTTGCATCCTATGGCTGAACACTGGAGCAGACTGTGCTTTGAAAGAAGCGGCCATGTAGTCAATGGGGTGTGAGGGCAGGAAAGGACAGAGCACGCATGCTCAGGGAAGAAGCCCAGTTGGGTATGAGTAGGTCATATGCACATGTGTGGGCTGGTGGATAGGGTGACTGAAGCTAAGCTGGAAATGATGCTATTGAAATTATTGCTAGTGGAAAATGCTTCTGAGATACAGAGAGCAGCTGTATGGCTAGATTCCTATTTGCAATTCCTCGCTCCCCAATGTTTGTGAAGCAAAAATCAGCTTTTCTGAAATGCTGGTGCTTGTGATTCGTTTTGAGTTCACTAGTTAAGGGCATTCAACACTTCTGAAAAACATGGCTACTAATAGATGCAAACATATATGAAAGCAAGATCTAATTTTGTAAATCTGTGGCAAAGTTGATTTTTAAAATAATCTTTTAAAAAATATTCAGCCTCCTTTTAAAAAAATGTATTTCTCCCCTTGGCATAAGTCAGCAATAGGCAGAACAATTCTGTTGAAAAAATCCAACAAATCCTAAACAAATCCTTTGGGCTTAGACTAAGTGTGAGCAATCTCATCCTGAAAGAAGAATCACTGGGAGAGTTCAGGGGAAATGGAAGCAGAGGCTTGGACGCTATAACTCTTTCCAGCTCTGCATTTGGTGCGCGCTGCTGGCAGAGGCACAAAGGAATCTGCAGCTGAATTGGCCCCTTATCAGGGGATGGGATTTTGTTTCCAGACTTGTCAGTAGTGCTAAAAAGAAGATGATAGAGTGCCAGAAGCAAGGCTGCATGTGTGTGCGGAGGGGCTGGCTCATGCTCCTCACAGCCAGCAGTTCCCAAGGGATGGGGACCGACTGACCCTGGAGCCCTGGTTTAGCAGGGTGATTGCTTCCTCTCTGCCAAGCAGCATTGCATGAGCATGGTGAAAGGTCCAAGCCCACTGGTTGCCTGTCATTGGACTCATTTTCTCCAAGAACTACCTGCAAACTCTTGGTGCAAGTGACCATGGTTACTTCACTCTGCAGTAACAGGGTTTTCCTTTTGTTCCCTGCTCTCTGTACCTGACCTGGCATGACTCGTTCACAACACCTCTAAACAAAACACGCTGCAGCACACTTCAATTTTGTACTACACTGAATGATGGGTCTCCTGTAGGTGGCCTAGTGATGTACTACAACCTGTGTTCAGCAAGTGACAGAAAGCAGCAAGACGGTGCCATCAAAACCTCATACAAAGAATTACTTGAAACCTTCATATATCAAGCAAAAGAGAGCAGGGGGGAAGAGAGGGTTATCTGAGCAGGCTTTTTCAGATTAAGTTTGAAGGGAGATGGAAATGAGAGATTGCAAAGCAGTTAGCTCTCTGCAGCCACAAGATTATGTGAATAGGTCTCTGCTTAGCACATGCCTCTCACTGGCCCAGCATGAAAGATTTCAAGTCCGGGGAGATCTCGAAGGGGCAGCTTCAGCCATCCACATGTTGTGTGCAAAGCCTGCTCTGTAACATTCGATTCTTATCTCAGAATCCCAGATAAATTTCCTCCCAGTCCTCCAGACTAGTGGATCTTGATTATCACAAACCCTATGGCTTTTCTCAAAAGCTATGCTCTTACCTTTAAGCATGGCAGCATTTGTGTGAGCTGTTGCTGGGCTAGTGTCAAGAGTTAGAATGATCAAGCCTCTCCAGTATATGCAGGTCTAGAAAGCTGCTCAGTGTAGAACAGGATTGGAGCCAGTCCCCACTCCAACAAATCTGGACACCTCCATTTTTTCTATCCCCAAATTCCAGATATGAATATCTGAAGTTGCCACAAACCAGGCCATCCCACCTGTGCTAAGACATTGCTCAAAAGAGAGATTCAGCGTTTGTCTGAGGCCTTTTCAGCATTCATTGTGGGATTATTCTTCACATCCATAGCTTCAGGGACTGTAGGATGTGGAAGAGCTGATACTTGAAGTGCTTAGTTTTGAGTGAACAAAAGGCTCATTTGCCTAAAGTGGGCGTGTTTGTGCTGCAGATAGTTTGAAGCCTTTGATGCAGTAACTCAGGAACAACTTGTTCTGAAACCATTCACTTAGTGGAGGCACATGGAAATTCAGCATCCTTGCTCCCGCTGTTTGCTGTTCTTCCCGTACAGCAGTGAGCACTAGCAAGAACTGGAAATGCTGTTTAGTGTCTTGCTTGAGATCTCATTCCTCCATGAAAGTGGGTATATCCCCATTTTCCCATGTGTGTGCAGAGTACAGAAGGCAAATGACCAGAACATCAGTGAATAGCCCCGCACCGTGTCACTGGGAAATAACCAATTTTCTGCATCAGCCATGAAATCTCTCTCCTCACAGTCACTCGAATTGAGACAGAAGCAGGGTCAGTGGGACTAAAGGAGCCTCTCATTGGATTTAGAGGACTTCAGCAAAGCTCTGCTTACTGGTCAGTTCTCAGTGAGATGGAGCTTTGGCAGCAGCCCATGTTGGGGTATTACCTGTCAGGCCCATGATATTACACTGCAGAGGAGATGGAAAAGAGCTGAGGTTATGCCTGCATGTATTTCTCCTTTTTGCAGTGGAAACTCAAGAGGCACCACTCCTCTCTGGGTACTTTCTGAAGAGCTGCTGTTTCCTTGTGGTGTGGACTATGTGCTGCAGAAGCCCTCTCCTGTCTCTTTGCATGTCCTGAGCCATGGCACAGGGAGCTATGGGTGGGAGAGCAGTATGTGAGGAGGAGTCACTGAGCTCTGCAGGACTTCTCTGACATGAGAGGAGGGACATGGCATGAGAGATTGGACTTGCACCCTGCACAGGAAAACCTGGCAGGTCAGGGTGAATGGAGAAGAGACCACCAACAGCCTTTGCATCTAGTACACCTTTGACCCTTCAGGAGGGGAGAGCTCAGTGATTCACAGACTTGCATGTGGTAATGAGGAGGGAGGCAGTGGCCAACCTGCTCCGTTTGCCCTATATATAACACGCAACAAATTTGTGCTGATTGAAGTTCAACAGGAGACAGCGATGACAGAACTGGCTGCCCTGAGAGCACTCTCACTTTGCCTAGACCACTCGGGGAGTACAGCACAGAAGGCACACAGTAAGTCACTGCAGATTACAGGCTAATGATATGACACCTTGTGTGTTGTCAAGGATATTGCCACTCTGCCTGCCTTTAGGCAGAGGAGGCAGATATGATCCTACACACATCTAGCAAGTACACCAACTGTCCTCTGCTACCAAGGACAGGCAGCAGAACTAAGCAGCTCCATTCCCGGCTCAGATAAATGGGATCAGCTCCCCTGTGCTGCTGCTGCTGGCTTTTGCCTACAATATTAAGCTACTTTGGACCACAGATCCATTCTCTCCCTCCCTTATTGCTCCCACTGCTGCATCCATGGCAACATTAGGAGCTTAACCACAGACAATTCAGCCAAGGCCACCCGCCACTTCAAAGCACACTCTCCAGCTTGAGGATTCTTGTCTATTTTAGAGTTCCCACTGTTGCTATCATCAATGGGACATCATGAGTATGGACAACAAGAGAGCACAAGGAACAAAAAGCCCGATACCATTCCTGTGTCAGCTTACTGCTAGTCTCCAGCCTGAAGGCAAACCATTATTTCATCAAGGAGGAAGAGCATAAGAAGCAGCAGACAGCATTCTCTCACACTCCTTTTGGCAGGGAATTCAAATGAGTAGGGATAGATGGGGTCATGAGAGAAAGTCTGGTAGAACAGATAAGAGCAAGAAGTCAAAAGCTTGAGTAATTTCATAGGAATAGTCCAGACTTGCTACCAACCATGCAAATGAATGTAAGGAGTATCAATGTTCACTAGCAAAGCATTAACTCTTTAGCCATTTTAGTTACCATCATGCCAGCCTGCACAGCTCTCGGCCACCTTCAGTGAGGAATTATGCTTATAGAACTTTCTTCTCAGATGAAATGGGATATTCTCAAGTGTAGATGACTGTCCCAAGACCAAGTCTTCACTATCCCCCTTTACAACACCAGGCATCTGTCCAGGACAGTGAATAGTACAGGATCATATGCTGTATAAAGGGTCCATGTCCTTCAAGCCCTGCAAAAAGAGACAACCAGGTATCAGACACCAAACTTAGAAACATCCACAAGAATCAGCATTTTCTTAGTATACTATATTATATATTAGTATACTATATAATATATACTATATTATATTACTATATTCTTAGTATACTAATAGCCCTGAAGTATAATTCCCATTTCCCTCAAAAATATGTAAAGAAAACATGGAACCAAGGGTGCCAGCAACTTGGACCATTGTGACAGCTAGACACATAAAGCGTAAAGGTCTCCAACAAATATTTTCAATGTCTTGCAGTAGATTCATGACCCCTCTGTAGCAAGTCTACTGAGGTTTGTATTTCACAGTCACTTCTTGCAAATCTTTCAAACACAGTTCCCAGATCTGCGCCACTGAGGTTTTTCAGGCTAAGATCTCCGCAAGGTACCTTCCCAAAGCATCATCCTAAAAATCTCTCTCTCACAACACGCCAAAAAGAGAAAAAGGGTGAAAAAAAAACCCCTTCTAGGCCCTGTCATCAAGTTGGATTAAATCTTTCTTTGAACCTCTAATTATTACTCCAGCTCTGAAGCAAGGCTGTAAGAACCAAAGGGTTGGGGTTTTTTCCCAAGAACATTCATGTGCTCCAAATAAGCCAAGAAACCTGAAAGGAACTCAAAAGCCAAGGAGAAAAGGAAAAAACCTCAACCTTTTCTTTTTCAGGAGAAGCACAGATTAAATGCAGTAAGTACAGTTCAGGAAAGTCTCCCTTCAGATCCCTTCCAGAAATTAGCATATGTGACGCTGCAGTCTTCACATCACCAGTTTTAACTCCAGGTTTACACCTGTGCTGTCACAATTCCTTCCATGAATGTGTCAAAGTGCACAGTGAAATAGCTGAGGTTCCGTACCTTCTCTATTTTTAGAAACCCAAGCCTGAGAGACATTCTTCTGATGATCAGAGCTTTTTCTGTTCAGTTCATTGATCACAAGGGCCATTTACAAGACTGAGTTATCTAAAGCTGATTTCAAGTCCACAAAGTGCTATCATGCTCTGAGGTGAGATTTCACATTGACTCTGAATATAGACAAGATGCTCTGGGAACAGGGACAAGGAGAAAAATAACTTGTATAGACAGACTTGTCATCAAGTGCAAACCTTACCAAAGCCCAGAGCCAACCTTTGACAATGTGCCTGACTTACGGGGACCAGGCAGCCACTCCCTATAAAATCAGACTAATTGCTAAAATCTGGACCTTGATTATGAACCCTTTGAAGCTAGTTGAAGCATGGCACAGCTACAGCAGCCAGAAAACTGGTAAGAGGGGACCTTGAGCACAATTTACACATTCTTTGGTTCTGCAAATGCTTGGTAGAGCACAGAAGCAAAAAGACCATTTCATACTGACTAGGAGGTCACAGTTACACTAGTGAACCACAAAGCTCACAGGCCAGGGAATTGGTGGGTGATGGTGCTGAACCGTTGGTGTGCTCTGGGACTGCCTTCTTGGGAGCAAGAAGGACCATCCCCAAGCAGCAGGGTGGAAGCAGTCACCCTGCTCTGTGTGAAAGCTGTCCTTGCCATACAAGATGAAGTCAAAAGAGAGCCTTTGCTCCTCTTTTATTTTGCCTATCCTACCTACAAATAACAATTCTAAATAAATTGAGAACATCACCCATCCTAGTATCCCTTCTGAGATATAGCAAAGAGGTACTTTCTGGGGTTCAGTTCTCTTTTTTTCTATTTTCCTCTGTAAGTGTTGGCAATGTTTGAAGGTAGAACCAGATCCTCAGGCAAGATCTAAGCAGACTGAAAGCATAGCTAAAGCATTAAAACCCGAATACTACAGCTCCATCTTGATTTGATGCTAATTCACAGCTAATTCCTATGCAGAGCTTGAAGATATTGAGCTCTACTATTGTTATTATATTTAATGATAGTTTAGGGGATTGGTAATGGGATAGTAGAGCCTTTCATAGCCGGGCATGATCTAATCTTGGTATAGAAGTGGCTGGAAGTCACTGAAGTCTAGTATCTGGAAAGAAGGCACAGCAGGGTTAGAAAAGGTGAGAAGAATCACCCACAAAGCCCCAAATCCTATTGCCTTTTTTCTCCATCACATCTCCGCGAGGAGTCATGCCAGAATACAGAGACTGGAATCATAGCCTTGATCATAAATAACTTTTGAGACTCTTGCTATAAATAACTTTTGAGATTCTTGCCATTCACTTTCTCATTTATACCTTGCAGCTGAAAGATCATACTGTATAGTACTCCTAATAGACCCCAATCCCCATCCTCAAAGCTGTGCCAAACACCCACAGGGAGAGAAATATAACCTGGAAAAGTACAAGCCCAAAGCACTCCTCTTCTCTGTTAGCTATATATGTCCATCCCCACTGGAAAACATCACAGCTGGGACAGCAGCCACTGACAGAAGCCCACATATACTCTTGGTGACTTCTGTCCGCTAAACCAGAAAGATGATTTGACCATCAGAAAAAAAGAATGAATAATTCTGTTTATTTATTCTATTTATTCTAGAATAAACACCGTGACATTTTTAGAGAGAAAAGACATACCTGCTAAGCCTATTTCTCACCCTTTCCTGAAAAGCTCTCTCCTGAAGAGCTCTCTCCTTCCTCCCTCTGCTCCCACAAGCAGGAGAAAGTTATCTTTAGAGGCCAGCCCCAAGCTAATCTCACAGCCTTTTTACTCTTTCCCTTCCATAATTCATCAGGCTCTGCACATGCTGCCTTCCTACAAAGCCCACCCCAGGCCCAATCAGTTCCTCAAAGGAAGAGGAACTCCCACATACTCTTCCACTGTCTGGGTGGATTCAGGATCCACTAGAGCCAGCTGCTTGGGTTCCCTTCCCTGTCTCCAGGGTGGCCTTTCACCCTGTCACAACCGGCCATCAACAATGCGGGATGAAAAGCCCAAGTTCCCTCAAGAGAAAAAAAAAAAAGCCTATGGAGGAGGCTACAGCTACAGTGCAGATCTTCATCCCAGAACAGCTATGTTACAGACTTCTGTTAGAAGACAGGACTAGTATCTTATTACAGGATCCATGCTCAATTATTAACCTTGTAAATATTTTGGGTTTCACAGCATATTCTACCTTTAGTTTATTGATATGTCCATTGACTATTAAAATTAATCTTTAATTAATTATGATAGTGATTTGCCAATCACCTTCTACAAAGTTTGGCTGAGACCTGTTGCAGCCTCTCTCAGTGCCTTTAAAATAGTGCTCTGGATCCTTGCAGAATGCCAGTTGAAAGATATGGCTTTATTAGACCAAAACTGTGCTGCTGATAACTCTCACGGAACAGGTTTTGACAGCCTTGCTGTCTTAAAAGGTGCAGACTGTATGACACAGCCTATAAAAACCTTGGATGCAGGAGCAAAGACAGATATGCATAGGTAGAACATATACTGATATGCCCTTTTCATATTCCCACAGAGGCTGGGATTAAGTCAGAAATTTCATCACAGAATCTGGTTTACAGATATCCTGGAGATTTCATGAAGGCATTTGTTCCAGAGACACGACTAAGTCCTTTCTTCGACTGGAGAAAGCTTATGTCATGCACTGCGGAATATGGCTTACTAATCACCAGTGCTGCTTTGAATGGCTCCATGGATCAAAACTGACTTTACATAGTGGTGCTGGGTGCATTGGCCATTCTGCTGCATTGATCATTAGGACATTTTGCTTGCAAGGATCATACAGGGAGTCATTTCTTTGATGTGTGCAAACAGGGAAGGAGCTAAGGCTTTTGCAAGAGCTGCTTGGCTACAGGTAAAGAATGCTGCAGCTTCAGGGAGGGCCATTGCAAGACAATTAGAGCTTGCTTGTTCTGCCTTCCTATTTACAGGGCGAACATAGCTTATGTTGTTTTGGCAGGGTGGAGATTTTGTTTCTGTGCTTTGGAAAAGCTCATCCAAGTGCAGCCATCACAGGTCCTTTCATCAGGAGCTGACTTTAAGCTTTGTCCTTTTGTCCCCTATCTCCACCCCTTTCTTTTCTGCTCTCTTCACCCTCACTTAAGGCAAGTTAAAGCTGCGCCTTTGTGATGGTCAGTAGTTACTCTGAGCCAAACCTCTAGTCATTTTGAAATCACTGTGAGTGCTTCTACCGGCTGAAATTGGAAGAGGATTAGACCTCTATGCAGCCAGCTCCACTGAACCATAGCAGACATGGTCTGCTCAAGTTCACCAGCTTCTCAACATCATGTGTAACGACCTGCCTGTCTGTGATTGCCTCATTCTCTCGCAAATGGCATGCCCCAGGGGAAATAGCACACCTCCCACCCCTGCTTACCTTTCTACAGCATGGTTATAAAGAGGGCTCTTGCTCTAGTCCTTGGAAGAACAGCCATTGACTTTAGCAGACTTTGGACCAAGTCCTCAGCCTGAACTTTGTTGCTGACAGTGTCCTCCTTGCCCTTAAGCACTTAAGAATGGGTTCATTATGGACTAAGCACTGTACAGCCTTTGCAATCCTGCAGTCTTTAGACCTTCTGGGCAAATGTTCAGCACAACTGGAGGGCGTTTATCTCCTTCCATGGCTGATCAACAGAGAGGACATGGCCAGGGAAGCAAGTTCATTGTTCTGTGCCTGTATGAGGTGGCTAAACATGAAATGTGTAGCTCCATTTCTGGCTGATGACCGAGTACCCCAGTCTGCAGCCAAATGATTCACTGCATATGCATACTCCACCACTCCTGTCCTTATGCCATCTTTTTCCCCAGTGTCCACCAGCATCATCCATCCCCACTTTGCATGACAACACACTCATGTAAAGTTCTTGAATGAAAATGTGTTTGACTACAGTGAATCAAAGGATTCAAGAGGACACAACAGAAATCTATGGTGAGGGTAATCTTGAGTTGAGCTATCGCAGTTTCTGACTACGGCTTTTAATTTTTAAGTACACAGCAGCATCCTGGGGAGGAAGAGATGCTGCCAAACTCCTGGCTGCAGCGCTGTGCTCTGAAAAGAAAAGAAAATCCCTGGGAGAGAGAAGAGCCTTGGAGAGACTTAGCATTACACTAAGATGAAGCACTTGCCTTCAGGAAAACTCACTCTTGGAGTTTGCTTTTTCAGTCTGGTATCAAAGAAGCTCACGTATGAACAACACTGTCTGGGACCTCCAAAAGCCAAGTATGGGTTAACAGTGACTGCTTTGTCTCTTACAAAGTTGGTGATGAAGGTTACCAGCTCTGCTTGTGGTGAGCTGAAGTTCTCACTGTACTGATGTAACATGTAAATAAATATTTGAGTGGCTTTGCTTTTTCAGATGAACTCCCACTGCCCTTCTTTGTTTTGGAGGCAGAAGCAGCACATCTGGCATTTCGAAAAACAGCATCAACAAACCCCCCCCACATCATTAATATTTCAAACCTGTCTCCTGCACATGTATAGAGAAAGTTTATTATCGTTTCTAATTGCATAGGCCTGTGTAATGGGTTTATGTAACATGCAGGCTTTTTGACTGAGCTCACTGCTATAGGCTTGGAGAGCCTTGGAAACATTAAATAATTTAGCCTCAAAATACCCCCTAGTGGTCTGGTTCAGTGTCATTTGTCTCCATTTTACAGATGGGGAACCAATGTAAAAACATTCCAGTGCTCTCCCTAAGGTCACTCAAGGAGCTAGTGGCATAGCTTCAAAATCTTGTGTCTCTACCATTTATCTTTCTCCTGGAAAAAAACACTTTGGGCCAAAGCAAACCTTACAAGTGGGTTTTGGAGACATTACAACCTTCAGTCAGATTTCACCTGCTTGCCTAGAGCTACAGAAGATCTATACAAAAGAAGTCTTAGGCTGGACTAAATTGTGGTGTACGTGGCAGAGATGTGACTAGGATTTAGTGCTTTAAAAGTGATGACCCAAATGACAAACTGATAGTCCACCTTAAAAGAGGAAAAGAACATCACAAGGAATGGTAAAATCACTTTCAAAACTAGAGACTAGGGGGAGCAGAATACTTTCCTGTTTCATCCTTATTTAGCAAATAGTTTTCACTAACCCACCTTTTTTAGTATTCTCTCCTGTCCTTAGGGGAAAATCCTTGCAATAAATAAACAGAAAAGGTGGGTAATGGAGGAGTTCTAATGAGATATTTTCCTAAGAAAGTTTTTAATACACTGAAATGTTTCACGTTGACATTTCCTAAACAAACCTTAACCTTTTCATACTCTTTTAAGAATTGATCAACCCTGTAGAGAAAACAAGAAAATATATGTGTATATTTTAAAATGGAATTAAATAAAAGAAAACATGATATTGACATTCAAGGGAAATGATGGCCACATAAATTTTATTTCTCAAGCTACAGTGAAGTAAACAGCTTATTTCCCAATCTATGCCAAAATTCCTCTTTTGATCCAAACCAGACCTTTTTCTCCCTGCACTTCTGCCTTGGCCACCAAACCAGAAAATGATTTTCTTTTCATTCACTTGACTTGTTCTTTTAAATTCAATTTTAACCCTTCAAACCCTGTCCAGCCATATCTACACTTTTCACAGGAAGTGTCTTTCTTCACGGCAGTTCAAACTGAAGGCTTATATTCAACTTGCTCTCCTAATATTATACTGAAAGTTCAGAGCTGGGTCTGAAATCTGTGGATTGCTGCACTTTAAAGGTGGTGAGGTCACACATGTCTTGATGGATCTGCTTGTTGCAGCAGCTTGTAAAGCGTAGCAGTGTGCCCATCCCATACCTGCGTCTGAATCCCACCCTTTTCTTCTACAAAAGCCACTGAGACTTACACAGCAAATGCAATCACATTAATTCGAAGTCCTACAGCAGAAGGCGTAAGAGAAACAGCATACAGCTAAAAAGAAGTGGGATAGCATTAAAATGGACAGAATACAGCCTAAATATCAGAAAATAAAGACGAATATTCAGCTTGGGAATAACCTACACAGTGTGTGGAACACGTAGCCTTGACAAAGAATTGGTAAGTAGCCTATAGATCTGTACCAAAACTATTGGCAGTTATCAGCATGTTTCCAACCTGCATGGCTACACCCACAGAGACCCAATGGAGCAGTTTTCAGTCCACTCCTGTGTAATATCTGGTAGAAGAATGTAAATCCAAGTGCCTCAGTTTTAGACCTGGAGAAGTCTGCTTTAATTTCACTGTGATGAGCCTGTTAAATCAGGGTGGTTCATCTCTTGGACATGATGGGCTCTGTGGATGAAGAGCAGATTGTGCAAGCTGAACTGAAGGAAGATGGAGATTATGCTGGCAGGCAAAAGAAAGCACTTTGAATAGGTTATGGTCCCTCTGTGGCAGCCTTTACATCTTGTGAACAGCCACAAACAGTCTGTCCAGGCAGTGCTCTAGGAAAGACCCCAGAGCACTCTGTCATGGGCAGAGCATGCCAAGGCAGAGCTCTCTGCCATCCTCATTTGGCTTGAATACTCCATCCTGGCACATCATGCCCTGGCCTTGGGTAGCCAAACTTTTGTCACCTTCTGTTTGGATTACAGGATTGTGATGACCCTTTGGAGAGTCCAGCTGACACAACTCCCTGCAGCAATATAAACAACTCTGAGCACATCTTATTTGCCCTCTGCTGCCTATGCTGGCTCCCCACAGAACTCACAGCAAAATTCATGGTCTTGTTCTTTATCCTTATAGCCTGGGCCCAAGATATTAAAAGCACTGCAGAAAGCTCTCAGTGGCAGGTGCTGTTCTTTGCCATAGTGAGAGTCTATCATTAAAGGAATGGTCGAGAGATGGAGTTTTCTTAGTGCCAAGTGTTGATGTGATAGCAAGTATTGATACTGTGATTTTTGGGGGCGATTCTTCAACAGACTACCCCAAGCCTTGTGACTTTTCATTCCTGGTACCAGGTTTATCCCTTCAGCAGTGCTAATTTTTAGCATAGATGTGAGTTTGCTGTCTGCACGCATTAAAAAAGGAGGAAAAAAGCCAAGTGAAAACCATATTTATCTTAAAGAATCTTAAAGTCCTAAAATCAGCTGGAATACCATTAAATACACTGTTCCATGTGTATTTAATAAGCCATGCTTTAGTAGTGCTAGTGCATGCTTTTGTGGAAAGTGCCTAAATCCTGCAGTGACGATAGAAACAGAATACCATCACAGAACAGATACTTGAATATTAGGCTGATACTTGTGTAAGTGCTTAGATGCACATCTGTGCTTCCATAGTATCTCTTCGTGACTGGTAGCTGAACAGTGCAAGGAAAACACATTATCTCGGTCCACTTTTGACAGAGTCTTAAAGGCTTGTTCTTTACCTGGCGTTTCTTGTACATCAGAGACTACACCATTAATCACCACGATTCTGTTAATAAACACAACTTGTTAAGCCAATGTCTTATGGTTTCCTAGCGAAGTCTATAGAAAACACCAACTTCACAAACAGCCCCTTCTCATAACACATACGGTTTGGTTTGCTGAGGCCCAAAGCTGCTTTTAGTACAACATACAAAAGGTACTTTTTCTCTGGCTTTTTAATATGTCGTGTCCCTTTCTTAAAATTTAAAGAAGTTCTGATAGTGAGGAGGAAGAGATATACTTTTGTTTGAAGGAATTTGTGTCTCTGAGCAGTGTGAATTGCGCCTTTGTCCCAGTCTTCTCTCTCTAGTCTTAGCTTTTCTGGCCACAGTACCAGGTTTCCAAGCATACCAGATTGTTTCATAAGGGCAAGAGTCGTTTTGGAGGCATGGAACTATGGTAGATGCAACTTAGGCCAGCCTTGCAACCTTCCAGTCTTAGGATCTTAGAAACTGGTAGAAACCAATAAACCATCTCTGGCTCCTTCCAGTGACAGCTCATTCTCTCTTTCCACTCCCGTATTATGAAATGTCTTTCTGGAGAGCTAAAAGATGTATGTTCTGTAGGTAGGAAAAGGTGTTCACAGCAATGCTGGGCATTGAGAAACTCCAAGAGAGATGGATCTTTGCATGGCAGGAAGGGAATATATTCTGACAGAATGGCCTCAAATAAAAATGACAAGTGAGGTCCTCTTCCAGCATAGAGAAAAGTGATGTCCCCAGAACAGGAATGACACAGTTAAGCAAATCCTTAAAGCTTGGATAATGCTGCATAAAAAAGATAGCCACTGATAGATACCTGATTTTTTCTTATAAACTCTGTCTTTCAGCGTAGGCACTTTTCAAACACACTTTCCAAGAATGCTGGTGTGAGCAATGCTTTGGTTTTTGAATATTCTGAAAAGACCATTTTGATCAGTAGTTCTTCAAAATAGCATCCAAAATTATTCCTACAATCCCTTCTGGAGAACATAGACACTGCAGAAATGTCAAACCTTTTCCTAGATATCCTTAGGACTTAGCAAGGGATGGCCTAAGCGAGGCAAAATTTGTAGGGAAAGGTACCATCTTTTATTTGGCAAATAGAGAAAAATATGGGAAAGAGGGGGAAAGACATAGAGGTCTTTTTTTCAAGTTACAAGCAGAAATGTCAAGATATATTGTCTTTCTTAGGACTAAAATCAGTCTAATAAAAGACCTGTTTCAGTCTGTCTGATAAGATTTTGTCTTGTTGATATCCTTAGGCCATCACACTTTACTTGCGTGTAAGGTATCGAATTCCTTGGTCTTATTCGGAGGGTTGGAAGGGACCATGACAGGTCACCTAGTCCATCTTCCTAACTTCAGTTTAGGATCAAATACAACTATGTCATTCATGAAACTTATTTATGTAATGTGTTCTTCAAGACCTCTAATGTGACCTTAAAGACAGACTGCACCACTTCCTGAAGCGATCTTTGTCTTACCTGAACCTTTCTTACTGCAATTTAAACCCATTACTTCGTTGTGCTATCCATCATGGCCATGAGGAATCACTTCCTCTCTTTGTCTTTTCCACAACCTTTTATGTGCTTGAAGACTTGCTATCTCTCAGTTTTCCCTTTTTAAACAAACCCAGTTCTCCTACAACTGTCTCACTGCTCTTTTTCTCTAGGCTATTTCTGACTCCAGCTTTCGTGTATTCCTAATTATTTCTGTTACTGTCCCATAGACTCTGTTTGTTCTGAATTTTTCTTGATATTCCAAAGTACCATTTATTCTAGTATGGAATATGGAGCATGATCCCAGAACAGAGTGAACATAGAGACTGATTTCACTCTTTCAGAAATAAGTGACATTTCCTGACTCAAATTAATACCACCAGAGCACGACAGCATGTTGGAACCCAAACTTGAGCTGAATATGCATGCTCTACTCTTTGGGAATTTCTCTTTGATCCCAAGAGAAGGTAGTTACAGCAGACCTAAGGCAGGGTTCCATTAAGAGGAACACCTAGCAGAAAATAAATATTTTGTAGTAATAAGAATTCCAGGTTTCATATGGACATGTTGCAGGCTCTTAGCATTACTCAGGATGCAGGAGGTTATTATTAGAGTCAACCTGACTTATCAGATGGGAAAAGCACAGTACAAAGAAATAATGAGATGAAGCCCAAAGCCACAAAATGAGAAATAAACATAAGGCAGACTAGAAAAGATGATTTCCCAATTTTCCTTTTATTCTCCCCCCTACTACAGATTCTGGCACTGAATATTTCCCTGACCTGAGGGGAAGATGATTAAGCCCATATTCAGGCTGGAAGCCACTGATGAAGTAGGGCAGAGAAGACAGATGAGCAAACAAAGTAAACTTTCTTCATGCACCATGACTGGAGTAACACAATCTCTCCTACTGGAGTTCTATCAGAGCAATGTGATGGCATTCATCTTCCACCCAATGCCCAGGTAAGCCCTGTACCTCTTTGCCTTCAACAGAAAGGCAACAGGATAAGCTCAGATTAACTTTCACAGGGTTTTGTTGCAAAACAAGTGCTTAAAAAATGATTTTAAATTACCTAGATGATGCCTTTTCATATCAGTGTTTAGCAATATCTGCCTCCGTAGATGATGTAGCTGTTAGTACCGTAAGGATCCCTTAGGACAAACTCCTGTTGTAACACATTTGCTCTGCACCAAAGCCTACATAAATGTTAAATGAAGCCACTTTAAACAAATATAGGTAACAGAGGGAGAATAAGCCTGTTAACAGAATCAGCATTGCAGCCACTAAGTCATAATATTTTATTTATTTATTATATCATAATACCTATAACAAAAGTAACTAGATGCCATAAAATAATACCTACAGACACAGAAGTTGAAATGACTCACCACATCCAACCCTTCATAAAATCTCCTCTGACTCACGGTATCCAATGAAAAATAAGAAAGAAAGAAAGTATAACCCCTTTCCAACCCCCAAAAAATGTTTAGGTGAATGCCTGGCTAAGCACAACAGCCATAGCACATGGTGCTTTCAAAACCACAGCCTCCCAAAGAGCCTTAGACCATCATGCAGTACCCAGGGTTTGGACCTTCAAGCTGTAAGGGAGACAGAGGAAAGAAACATGCTTTTTTTCCAAGCGTGGCCTATTGTCAGCTGCTGGACTGAACCAAACCAGACAATAGCAAGGGTGATGGAGAGGACAAGCGAACAGGAAGAACATTCTCAGCATACTGAACAGCAATTTAGCACAGTAAAGTGATCTGAAGCACTGCACCTTGTGCCATGTGAAAACCAGAAAGATAGCAAAAGCAAAGAATGAGGGTATCTGTGCTGTTTGTTAGGAGTTAAAGTAAGCTAGGTAATTGTAAGAAGACGACTACCTGGTCAGAAATACAGAGAAAATCTGTCCATGTCATAACTAGGCTCAGCAAGGGAACCTAAGAGGCCCTCCTTTGCTAAAATCAATCTAAACTGGAAAAAAGTGGCATTGAAGGGCTCTTAGAAGAAAACAGCAAACACAACTTCTCTCCATTATTCTCAGTATATCACCTGATTTCCTCTCTTCTGACACTTGTGGTCCACCTGTCCCCAGCTCAGCAATTCCTTTAATATTCAGAGCTTCAAATGATAGCAAGGGAGAGTGCAAGGAGAGAACACTGTGTCCAATGAAGATAAAACTAACAACTTCGAGTACCTCTTTCCTCCATGTCACATCTATTTTTTTCCCTTTCCTTCCAAACCAAGACATGAGAACAGCATAATGCAGAGACACTGAGATGGCACAACCAACACAGTGCATAGGAAAACACATTCCCTCCCTGACTCTGATAATTTAGCTTTGTTTTACTTTCAATCTAATGAACATTTATGCTGTAGCCAATCTTCAATTTATACCCGTCTAGTCCAAAGCACAATTACATGCTGAGCAGAAAATGGAGCTTTGACTCATAACAATAAGATTGGCATTGTGTCTGGCAGTTTTCCCCACTTCATTTTCATGCCTACAGCCATATCAGTTGGACAATGATTTTGCCATATCTCCTAAAACAAGGTCAAGCTGGCAGGCAGAAGAGGACTGGAAGAGAGAGTATTGGAGCAGGACACCTTCTGAGATACCCAGCAATCTCCAGAAAAGGATTTGGGAGAGGCACTTTCTCAGAGATGTCTATGTTGAAGAAAAGAGCAAGACATGCTTTTCACTCTCCGTTTGCTAATCTGAACTGCTCTGTCTTCACTCCTGCTTGGAGGAGAAATCTCTGGTTCATGTAAGACCACTGAAAAGTTTGACCTTTTCCAGTGCAGACCTAATCCTATGGTGCATCTGAGTGCCTGATGCAAGCGTTCTCAGAAGGCCATTTTCAACCACTTTAAAAAGAAGCATTGTCTATTCAAGACTCTCTGGAAGACTTTCCATTGGGAAAGATGGTCTTGTGCTTAGTTTAGAAAGTCAGGACATATCAACAATATTCTTCGCTTTGTCTGTGACTTGCTATGACATACCAAAGCTATCACTTAATTTCCCTCTCTCTGCTTCATTTTCTTCATTAGTAAAACAAAGTGAATGATACCCAACTCCCCCAAGGCAGCAGACTCTAGACTGTCTAATGTCAATTGTAAACGTGTTTTGAGATTGTGGAGTGAAAGGTGCTAAAAAGAGTTATAGAAGAAATAAGTCCCCCAGCCATCCTTTGGAGTCCTCTCACAGTTTCAGCCTATACAGCCATTCATTCCCTGCTGATATCTTGTACAGAGTTGCTGCTGCTAAGCAGTGTACCAAAACAGCTCCTGGTGAAGAAATCTGTTGAGCACGATGGTCCTCATTCTGGCTGGAAAGTGACTATGAACAGATGGGTTACTCCTGTTTGGCATCTTCTTTCTCTTGGCTTAATACCAGACCCTATTGCATTTTTACCTGCTTAGTGTGATGGGAAGTCAGCTCGTCCTTTGTGTAACTTCCTTTATTTCTTTATTTTTTCACAATGGGAAAGAGTTCTTACCTGGCCTCTTTGGGGGGAATTTCATGCACAGTTGGTGGTGCCCAGAAGGGAGAAGCAGATGCTGTTGAGATATTCATGATGTCCAAAATAGAAAGCAATTTATATGGACAATTAAAAAGAGCCACACGGGACTTTGGTGGTTGGAAGCTACAAGTCTGTAAGCAGTCAATTTCTAGGACTTAAAACAATAAAAAATTGAATTCACCTGAGGCCATGCAAGAGAAGAAAAGTTTTATAAAGAGAACAATTCCCAAGTTCATTCACCAGGGCATTAAGCTCCTGATTTGCAGCGGAAATGCAATACGTGGTGTCCCGTCACCAACAGGATTTAGAAGACAGAGAAAGCATCGCAGAACAAATATGAAATTGTCACAAAGAGTAAATTCAAAGCAAGCCAGGGGCTTTCAAAAAGATTAAAAGAGGAGCTCTAAAAGGCTGTCTGTCCTGACCCTTATCTGCCAGTTATGCCTACCTTCCTGTGATTCTCTGTGCCCTAGCTCCTCCGGAGTGTTTTCTGTTCTCATTCATGACACTACACAGGAAAAAAGACCTGACAAAGGGACAGAAATATGGTGGAATAAGTTATATGCCTGGCATTTTTTTTCTTGTCATTGTTTTTGCTCGTTTGGTATTGAGCAGCCAGAAATGTCAGAATTTTCTGTTGACCTGATGTTTTTTTCTGATGTTTCATCAATTAAAGCAGTTTAAGTATCAGGCACAAAGGAGTTAAATCAATTTGCTTCAGAACAGCCCTAAGAAATGACTCAACTCTTGAAAAAGTCTCTGGGGGGGTGGTTGCTGTGGCTCGAGGGATGTGCAAGCTGAAGGCTCAGCAGCCACATTGACATTCGAAGGCACAAACGTTTTGGAGAAGGGACAGAAATGATGAGATTTTGTCTCTTCTCTAGCTGACTACAGAGCTTAGTGCACTCTCTGCACTCATCTTTTCCCTAGACATTGCTTTGGGCTGTCTTGTTAGGTTCGGAGTCCCTCTGAGAATACGCTGCCTCTCAGCAATACAAAGAGCCAGAGGACGTTTCTCACTCAGCTCTCCATAGCCAGAGTTGGCACAGACCGTGCAGGAGCATTGACTCACTCATTGATTATTTGCAGATGTGAAGTTGGGCCAGCTCAAAAATCCCCTTATGAACCATTACCCTGCAGGATGGTGTGAGATTTGCCTCCAGTTTTTCGGCTGCTGAATCAAACTGTTTCAGCTGAGTAGCCCCAAGGCTTCTGCTGCACTGTAGGATCTCTCAGGGCATTTCTTCTCTGGTTGCTGTATTTAAGTCAGAGAAAACCTCTGGAAACAGCTTTCCTGAAGCAGCCACGCTCTCACAAGACTGAAACTATCATCTGAAAAGAAAGAAGGGATGGAGTGGCATAGGATCCAACTTACTTCAGGTACTGCTGAATTGTACATTTCCCCTGCCTTTTTTCTTCAGATTTCTATGGTGAAAGGAAGTATTATCCATCAAGGAACAAAGGCTCTACTTTGTTTCAGCATCTCTTACTCATCTACCTTCACCATCTCTTGCAGCCTAGATTCCCAGCAGAAAGCTACTCTGCATTTTCATGGCCTTTTCTTGGCTGTTACAGTGCTAGGCCTTGACTTTGTCCGAGCTAAAGTGCTGTTTTTGTCTTTTTTCCTTTGCCATTTTGTTGAAATAGTATGTGTTCCACTCATTCTTTCCTCAGTACTGTTTCTGATGTAACATACACAGACCTGTGGTTAAAGTACATGTCTGTGGTTAGATGACAACCTTAGTTTCTTGTTATATGATGTGTTTTGTCATTCTGAATAAACGTTTAGCTACTCACAGATAACACTGTCACTGGGGAAGTTATGTGAGATGCGATTGACATAGGGTTTGAGTCCTTGGCTTGAATCAGGAAGAAATGGGGACCTGAAGTTGTCTCTCTGTCGTATTTAAGCGCTCGATTAATAGATATTCTGCATTAGAGCTCTTTCCTGAGAGTACTTTCTAAACAGAACTTTTGTTGAACCCTATTTATTACAAGAAAAACATCTGGTGTATACAAACTCAGAATTTCCCATGAATATAATAGAAGGATTGTTGTGGAATAATTCAGAACTGGTTCTACAGATAAGGTCTTTGCAATGGGATGCCAAGATAGCTAGCAGGTGCTTCGGATACTTCTACTTCCAGAAAAGGTGCTACAGAAGGATTTATTCCATGGACTAAAAGGCTAGCATGGAAAAGCAGAGTTCACAGGCATCTGCAGAAGCCTAGTATATCTAAGCCCACAGCTCCGCCATGTTGGCAGGCATGCGAGATGAATAAATATGATACCAGCCTGCTGTTGCTCAGCAGAACTTCTTGGCATAAGGACATCAAGCAGGAGATCTAGAGTCTTCTCTATCTGATGCTTGTCATTAGCCAGGACACACACACACAGATTACTTCTGGTTTCCCCATTTCAGAACCGCCAAGACAGATGCAAAGGTCAAAGGAATGACGTGGCAGTGGTGCAGCATGCCTCCACTAAGTGAGCACACATTAAAAGGCTTATTCCATAGGGATGGGGAAAAAGGGAAATGAAAGTTATGACTTTTTTCTTTCTACCAAGTTCCAGGAGCTATGTTTTTGCTGCAGCTGAGCCAGCTTTAGACAAAGGTGCTGATAGGCAGAAAGAGGGAAGTAGGAACAGTAGGACAAGACAAGATTAACCTGCAGAGAACGGGTGAAGGAATCAGAAGAGGTCTCAAAGCAGGAAAAAAACCAAAGAAAGAATAAAAGCAGAGTGAAATAACCCAAATAATTCAAAGATAGTGGCAAATATAAAGAGGAGAGAAAATATTCGCTGAACAGACATAGAACAGAAGGCAGCCATCTAGGTTATCAGTTCCAGCCTCCAAATACTACAGGCAACGATGGAATAGACATCAAGGTGAGAAACATCCGTAACCTCTGCTTCAATTCCCATTCCAATTCTAAGTCAGAAAACACTGCAACCTTACAGCACTTGATGCAAAAGAGAAAATGCTGCAGTGAATATAACGTGTCCAACCAAGACAATGGGATAGATGAAGGGCCTTGGGAATATCTTAGACTCATGCAATTGTATATAGATGAGCACTCTCAGATATTTCTTGAGAGTAGATTGCGCTCCACATAGCTATAGAGGAAAACCACATGAGCAATCTCCCTAAACACTCCTTGCTCTTCAGTCCAGGAAAAAACTCTTTCCTGATCCCACACTCAATCAACGCTTTTAATTCAAGACACATCAGTCAAGCAACACCACTAGGAGCACCAGCATAACCCAACTACTATCCTGTCTTTGGCCTTGGCCAATTTCTTGTTTGGGCAATTTAATGCTTCAAAGGAAGATCAATTTGCCCTCTCCCCACTCCTCATTCCTCCCACCCTTACTTACACATCCAAGAGAATGAAGAATTAGAAAATAAAGAGGCTTCCTTCTTTACCTCAATAGTGGTCAGTGGGAGCTCTGAAGCATGAAGTTATTAATTAAAATATAAATGCAATGTAATTCCTTCTATGAACTCGGCAAGCTCTACTTTTTAATTATTTAAGTTCTTTGCCCTTGTTATCCTATATGGAAGACCAAAACTTCATTTCTTTGAAGTTTAGAAACCTCCTCCTGATTTCCAAGCTAATTTATACTCATCTGATCTTTTAGCACCACTTTTCTTCAGCGGAAACAATTCTCCATCCTGGTATTTACAAAGAGTGTATTTATGAAGCAAAACTGTACTCCATCTCGTCTTTATTTTGATAGCCTAACTGAGCCTCCCACACACACTTTTTAAAGGTCTGCCACTTCCCCTAATCATTCTCTAAACTTTTTTCTGTACATCGCTTCTTCTTTTTTGACCAGAAGTGACCCAAATTGACTACAGTATTTTAAGTGAGGCCTCCTCAGTCCTTCATAGCAGTGTACTACTAAAGTACTTCCCTTTCTGAAAATACCCTTGCCTGATACATCCCAGAATTGCATTAATCCTTTTCAAGGCAATGTCATATTCCAGCAAAAAGGCAAAGAAAACGTGACGCAGAAAAGAGAGATGCTGAACAGAGAAATGAAAGCATCCTGAGGAACAACAGAGAATTCTGGAGGGAGGACGAAAAAAACCACCCAGCTGCCCTGCAAACATAAAGACATAATCAGCTTTGTAGAGAAGGTAATTCAAAGGAATAATGGGAAGTCAGAAAGCTGAGGCAAGGCACATCTGTACAAAATCACAGTGAGCTGGCTTTGCATGAGCTCTCAGCTTCCTGGCGAGTCTCAGGCACTGCTTGCTAATGTCAGTGTTGTGGCAAAACCAGGGCTGTCAATGTCATGCTGGGGACAAGGGGAAACTGAATGCAAAGGAAGCAGGGTGCATGGATCTGTCCGTTGAGTCCTGAACAGGCTTTTGGCAGCATTGCTGCTAGATTGTCAAGTGCAGTGGTTTTTGCTTAGGAATTGAAGAATTAGCACTCCTTACATGCTTGTGCGTGTTCTGTGTGCGTCAAACACACACACGTGTTTGACATACAAAACCCACCGTGTCTTTCTTGAGCCCTAAACTTTTAAGGCTAATATTTCTTAATAAAAATATTTCACTGTCCCATAGACATGCAAATATCGTCCTTTAACCTGTGAAAGAATATAATGGAAGATCTCAAAGTGCTTTAAGAATATTAATGAGAAGTTACAATAATCCCCAGGCAGTGGATGCTTATGTATCTTCTACGTATTCCACAAGGAGACAAAGCAAGCCTTGCTCTAAGTTGCCTCACACTTTTCTTTGCCTTTTTTTGGTTATTATTTTGAAGAAAGGCTTCAACACTGAACTTTAAAGCAGAAGATGGAGGGGGATGGGGAAACAGCTCTACGTTTTGCTCTGCTACAGTAAAGTTGATGGGGTTTGCCTTGTCGAAAGACAAATAAATAAATAAAACCCCTAACATTTTCTCCTAGGTCGTTTGTAGACCTGCACCATTGTTTCTGCTTGTGCAGAAGGAAACTCAACTTGCAGCAGACATGCGATATGTCAATTCATTTCCATTGTATTGGCAAGAAGCAACACACACGAGACAGATTTATCAAGCTATCTGATAGTCTAAGAGCCAAGAATTCTTCTTCCAGCTCCCTCCTCTCCTCTCTCTGCTTTCCTCCACACACACACATGCACAAATAAAGGCGAATCTGCCACTCTTGCAAGCATAACACTGTAAAGTTCTGTAGTTTTATTGTGGGTGTTTATCATAAAGCATCCTTATCAGTTATCTGCTTATAAAGGAGGCTTTGGTATGTTATTTCAGAGTAATAGCCGAGAGCGAGTTAAATTGCATTAACCTTTAAAGCTGGCATTAATGGGTAGCCGTGTCAGGAGACTATATTACTGTACAATTTCCTTTTCCTATTCTTATGCTGGCTCTGTGTTTAGAGTATTTTTTGTTGTTAGTGCCAGCTTTACATCACAGGCTTTGAGCTCTGAGCACAGTGCTCCAAAGAAGCACTCAGCTGCAAGAAATGTAGGACTGACTTTCCCTCAGCACCGACAGACAACAGGAGTGAAGGCAGGTTCTTGTGACAGAGGCGATGCATCTTCGCCTTTGGCACAATTAATAGGTGATTCGGGACATGCTCCATACCCTTGTTTTTCACCTGCAATAGGGTAGCTTCAGGGCTAGACTGCACTCAGAGCCTGAAGCTATTAGGTTAGGACTTGCTATTGCTGCAATACATGAGAGACAAGTCCCCTCTTATTGCTGCAAAAGGTTGTCAGCAGATCACTGGGAAAGAGAGACCTTAGACCTGAGATTTTTAAATGGGGGGACTAAAACATATGAGCTGTACTGTATTCTCTGCTGCTCTATCAGGGAAGGCTTCTGAAGGTATTCCAAGTGTGCAAGCCCAATTTAACAGCAGCTTTCCATGAACAGGGACAGCTGGAACTACTCCACATCTATTATGGTGTAAATGGAACTGGAATGTGGCCTACCACTTATCAGATATTCTCTTCTATGTATTAATTATACACGTAGAAGTTCTGTATTTAGGAATAATCGCAATAATTTATCACTTTCAGAGAACTGTAATTGCAAACACAACATAATCATTTGTCAGCTGTTTCAGATGGAAAGGAGTAGGCTGAGAGAAGGCAGCAGCCTCTTTGATCACGTTTTGATTGGGAAGTCTCTTCATTACAGGTTTGGTTTGTGGACCCTCCTCCCCATCATAACTCTTGAAGCCTTCTTCATAAGCTGTCTATCCAAAGAGTTTCTGCACTTGACTCACCTCAGAAAAAGTCCTGGTAAGAGCAGACATGCGTACTCCATAGACCTCTAAATATGGGACGTGCCTTGTGTGATGCAGCAGAGGTGTAGGATATTTGGCTGCCATGGAGATGAGTACAACAGAAGAGCCTAAATAGAAGAGAACATGTTTTGTTTTGAAGCACTGTTGCAATAAAGGAGCACGTTAAATACAGAATTGCTAGAGTTTCTTGCCAAAACTGAATGTTAATTGTTTAAATTAACACTGCAATTAACATGCAACTAAAATACTTCCTTTTTTCTTTTCCTTGTTTCTTAAAAGAAAGCCATAAATGATTGCTTCCTGAGCCTCCCTTGGGAAGCACAGCATCTTCTCTCCCCAGAGGATCAGCGAGCCTGAGCATAGAATCATAGAATGGTTTGGGAAGGAAGGGACCTTAAAGATCATCTAGTTCCAACACCCTGCCATGGGCAGGGACACAAGGCACTGTTGGACAACATAGGCATTGCCAGCTGGGGAGGCTTCCAGACCTTTCGAATGCACATAACTTTGTGCTGCCTCATGAACCCTTTTTTGTCACCAGGGTTGTGCTCAGTGGCTTCTTTCTCTCCCCAAGAGGTTTGTCACAGCCCTTATCTAGGTAACCATTTTCCTTTCTTCAAACTGTACAGATTTACCATCATAGGGCAATTCAGCAGAATGGGCATCAGCAAGGCGGGAGCTTGCACATCATTTCGGACTGGCCTAGTACTGTGAAGTTTTGGGCAGCTTTGTGGGTGGTGAAACACTTACCACCTCCAGTCTGACCTGGTTTTGGCTGCATGTATCAGTACACAGCCCTAAAGGAGTTTATTAAAGGTCCTTACTTTTCTTATTTCAAAGAGCAGAGATTCACCCTATTAGTTCCAGAGATGCCAGTTACAAGCCTCAGGGTGTCAGACAAAATCAGGCACGCGTGTACTTGCACACCAGTAAGCCCCTACGTTGGGGGGAATTACTTTGAGCCTCCAACTCTACAGAGGGTTTTGAAACAACGTGTTGCATTCGGAGCAGTGATAAGGATCTCTCTCTCCCTAAAGAAAATAAAGGGAAAAAAAAACCAATAATCGGTGGAAGTAGTGTTGATTTTTCTTAATGACAAAAGAAAGGAAAATTTGGATGAGAATGATGGATGCTGCCAGTCAGTTCTTCTTGTTACAGCAGCCAATGCCTCTGTATGTACTCATCTCATGAAACTGTCAGAGATATTTAAAAAGAAAAAAAAGAAATATGCTAAAATTAAAATGGAGAAGAAAAAGTCATTTCACACATTTAATGGCATAATGAAGTCTTCTTAATGTAATTTTCTTTACTCTTCTGATTACATATTCACAAAGAGGATCTTCACTTCCATCTTTATTAGGCACTGTGTTTGTCATCATTATGGGTTAAGTATTTTCATAAACATTTGATGAATATTAACCATTTAAAATAAAAAATAACAGTTTATTCTCACTGCAATGACTGCTGCACATGAAGATATTAATACTAGAGCAAGTCACATGAAATTACACACCCCTGCAGCCCCATCCCTGTGTGCAAGGATGCAGTGCAGAGGCTGCAAGAGGAGATACTCACAACATAGCAAACATGCAGAGCGACTTGCAAAGCTGGATCCTAGCTGGACCTATAGCCAGGGCTGAGAGAGATCCCAAAAGACTGCTGAATCTCCCCAGTAGAGACTTAGCATTACTGGAGCCTTTCTATAGGTCAGAAAAGAACAGGCTACTTCTTTGCTACTTTCCCAACATGACTGCATTCTTCTCTTTTCTGTGCTTGCAAAGGGCTAATCCAGGCCAGGCTTTAGTATAACGTCCTGGTTAATTTATATGTCACCTATAGCTGGTGCAAATGTCCTAACAAACACATTTTTAAACATAGTCTGTTCTCTACAGCAGGGGAATGGGTTTCTAAAACAAACAGTTCCAGAGAAAAGTGCTGTAGAAAAAGGAGGAGGAATGAACACCACAAAGGAAGGTCCAACAGAAAGAACTTGCCTGGAGTTGGGTAAATACATAACCCGGTTAATTTGAAGTAGAGCAGACAAATGCAGATATAGCATTCTGGGTCAAGAGGAGCACTAGGTACAATGAAATTATAACTATATTTCATTTTGGGCCTTTATTTTTCTTCAGAAAGGTTTATTTCTCAATGACTGGGTCATTTTAGAAAAGGAAATCAATCGTGTACTGCTTCAACATTGTCTAACCTCTTTCTTCCATCTTGTTCTCTTTCATTTGAACTTTTATCTATTTCCCTTCCCCAAACAACAAAATAAAAACATCAGTGATGACATCCTAATTTCAAGGCATCACATGAAAGCTCATTTCTGACAGAAGGCTATCACGGCAAAAATACCTGACCTGTTTCTCATCAGAGGGCACCTGTGTTCCTTCGCTTACCCAGGGGAAACAGGAGGCAGCTGATACCCTGGGGGCCTTCCCACCTGTAAGTCAATTTCAGACAGCAGGCACTGGCTTACTCTTCCTCATGAGTTCCCATGCCAGCACCAGCTTTCCCTTAGTCTAAGAAGCCCTATATTCCTCTATAAAGCCCTATATTCCTTTTTTAAAGCAAGAGGAATATGCAAAAGGTGAAGGGAAAAGGTCCTCTTCCAAAGGCTCTCCTTACCTCCCTAAAGTGCAGAGCAATATCGCCAGTGCTGTCGAATATTATTAGAAGGCCCAATGTGGGCAGCAGCAGAGGGTTACTCTTTGTTGCCTTCCCAGCCATAAACTGGGTCACTTTAATTAAATACTGTAGGTAGGGGATCCAGAGCAGAAGTGTAAAGAGCCCAAAGGCCCAGTTCAGAAGATCCTGACTCAGCCCTGACTGGGGAGGGTTAACAGAAGAATTACTGGTAGATGTTTAATTAGGATTTGAGCAATGGGGATTGAGCATTAGGCTGGGGTTTGTTTAGGGCTCATGTGTGCTTAAGCGCAGAGCTAATTTCACATTGTGCTTTGCTGTGTCCTTCCCCGAGCTCAGCCAGCGCCTTGCAGGAGCTGGAGTAAAAGCTCCACCTGGAGACAGCAGGAGCCTGCCTGCTTCCCTGGCTGCTCGTAAAGGATGCTACTAGCGAGGATTTGCTGGGAGAGCAGGGGGCCCAGGAGCACTCATCCCTGGAATTAGCTCCTTGCTTGCTCCCTGGCTGCAGCCCTGGCTCTTCTCTTCCTTCCAGCACTCAGCTCCTCTCGTTCCCTGGTCCCATGGGGAGCCGGGCACATGCTGTGCGGGAACAGTGAGTAATTGCAGATCTGCAGCAGGGATATGGAGGAGGAGGAGGCTAAGAGAGGTAGGAGAACTTGAGCCAAAGCCTCCTGCCACCCCCTGGCCACCATCCATGGGAGAAGGCTGGTGCCTCAGAGCTACATTTGGACCTGGACCACATGCAGCCTTGCTGCCGGTTACCCAGTGTCATGGGATTACATTGCCCTTTGCATAGTGAGTGCTTCCAGCATCCTGCAACCTGCTAGTAGCCAACATGGTGCTATCTCCAACTGGAGGATCTGTCTTCCCTTCAGTTGCATGACAGGCTTTTCTGAGGAAATAAAATTAGACGTGATTTTCTGCTTCAGTTTGAGGCTCCTTTTCCAACCCCTCTGTTTAATTGCATCATCTCAACTGACTGCTTTCCCAAGAAAGCTGCTGAGGTCACTGGTACAGCAGGACAGACAAGTAAGCAAGACATGGCTCCCGTAAACCGCTTACCCATTCTTGTCTGGGATGGATTTGAAACCTAATGCTGAGCAGGTATAAAGTTTTGGTGCCAGGACTGAGGTGTAAACTGGTATTAAGCCCTGGGGTTCCGGGTTGCTGCAAAGCAAATGGATTCTCTTTTTTTCTGGCAAGAAAGGAGTGCTGCCAGTAACTGGAACTCAGCTGTCCACACTGCCAAATTGCTGGTGCAGCCCCTGGCATGGTTTTGGCTGAGGCCAGCCAGAAGCATCCCAGGAGGACTCTTGGGCACAGGCTGTGATTTAGCATGGGCCAGTTATCCTTTTCTGTAGGCAGCTTGCACACAGCTGCCTTGGTCTGGAGGGAAAGAAAGCTTTGTTGAAGGGAAGCAGGGCAGTGGAGGCCAAGCAGCCTCAATATCATAGAACTTTCCTGTGACATATCTAATTCCTTGGTACAGAAGTAGACTACTTCACTGAAAGTCTACTCAGGATTACTCAATAGAGAGAAGGGCAATCCCCTTCCAAGGCAGGCTTTCCTGAGCTGGACTGAGCCCCACAGAGGTATGAGATCTTCTCCTGGACTTTGATAAGGCCTTTCAAGCAGGGAGGGAATAAACAGATCTAATTGAGTTAGCAGCAGAACAAATAATCTAAGATATGGGGAAAAGAAGTCCTTTATGCTGTTAAAAAGTGGGTGCTGTAGAGCCTGGGTGGCAAGAATGGAGCTGGCAAGAGAAACATTCAGCTCCAGCTTGAATGCCCATGTCTGAGAAGCAAGGTTCAGTGTCTCTAAATAGTCTTAAACTAGACTGGTTTGTTAGTGGAAACCAAGCGCTTGCATGTTATTAGTCAGCAGATGGTATATAAATGTGATGTCAACAACCAATCTAGCACGACCCATGGCAAGAAGGAGAATGATTAAACAGCGAAATGAAACGGAGCCGAGGAATGTCACAAAAGACTCAGCACAGAGGGACTCGCATCCCCAGCAGCACAAGAGCTTTAGACCACAAGAAAAATAAGCTTTTCCAAGGGAAAAAAAGCAAGAAGTGAGTCTGTAAACAGAGCTGACCATGGGGGATAAAGATGAAATGGAAGCAGACTTTTTTACTATCTCAATCAGGGAGAAAAAAGTGACAAGAACTGACTGAGATGCTGAAAAGTGAGTGATATGCTATTGCCAGGAATAATGTTCAAAACACCGTAACAGCTGATAGAGGTACTGAGCGTCATGAACCCAGACAGAATAAGACTTCAGAGACATCTCTCGGTTAAAGTTAAAAACAACCAACAAACTCAGCGAAAGCCTTCAACAAGAGAAAAGGGTGCAGATGTTAGTGGCGAGAGCTCCAGACTCCACAGGCAACTTTAGAGGCTGCCATCAGTGACTCCAGGTGAAAAAGGCAGGTTTCTCTCTCCCCTGGAATACAAATGCAGTAAAATCTATCCTTACCCCAGCATACTCACAGGGAGCCCTCACCTTTCTTTATTCTTGCCTAGGGCAAATGATGTCCCTCAAGAACTAGTCCAGAAGGGCCAAAAATAATCTCTTTCAACTTCCTAGCCCCTCACATCTGTGTCAGAGACAGGGTGTTTGCCCTTCTCTGCTTTCCCACGCTTACTTTGCTCCAGTATTCCCAGTGTTGAGACTCAACCCAACAGGTTCTGGGTTCATCATTAAAAGAAACCTGTATATACTCCCAGAAAGAATAACAGGTAGTCTTTTTCCAAGGACCTCAAGACTCTTTTCTAACTCTCCATTTGACTTTCTGGAAAGGCTCAGCCTCCAACATGGTCCATATAACCTGCTCATCCAGCCTGCTTCAGTCAGAAACCTCCTAACCTGGTCCTAGTGGAGATATCTTCTGTTCCAGCTGCTTCAGGCAGATGGAGAAGAGGACAAACCATCTCCATCACACCTGTATCATGAAAGCGCAAATTATATACAAGCAATCTCAGGTATGTGTATCGGAGAGGCATTTTTGGGAGGCTGGCCCTGGCTAGCTAACCGTGCTTGCAGCGTGGTACCCAGGTGGCTTGTCGTCACTCAAGCTGACATTTAAGCTGTTTGATACAGAACTGCCTGGCTCAGCTCTGCCTTGGGCATCTCTTCAGGATTCAGCAGTGTGTCATGCAAATGCTCCTGCAGAAGAAGGCTCTCCAATGGTCTACAGCCCCCAGCAACCCAGCACAGTACTTAGAGCAGACCCAAGAGGAGGTTCCTCTGCTGATGGTGGGTGTATTTTTATTTATTCCTTTTTGCATATATACATTGTCATGTATAATTGATGCTTCTGCAGTCTTTTTTGATGTAACTTGTATTTTTCCCATCACATCTCCCTCGCCTTATCATGTGCCAGTTTATCTCTTATTTTTCTCCTCACAGCCAACCATTCTCCCTCCCCATCTCTCTCTGCCTTCGGTTTAGACCACTCTCCCACTTCTTTGCAATATAGGCCACCTTCCCCTATTTCTCTTTCCTCACTTTCTCTCTTCTGCTCTTATTCCCTCCCTCCTTCCTCAGTAGAGGTCACCCCCTCCCCATCTCCCTCTCCTGTCAGCAAAGCAGTTTATCGGCAGTTGCAGTCTCATCTATCAGTCCAATTCATCTTCCTCTGCAGCCTTTGGGGGAGAGCGAGAGCTAAAACCACAAGCTGCCTTCCTAAAGAAACCAGTGGCAGCTACGGGCATTAATATGAGAAGCTTGGGAAGGTGTCGTTCTTCACTCAAGCTGACATTTAAGCTGTTTCATAAATATGAAATCAAACCAAGGGCCCATATGGGCCTCCACCCCCTTCTCTTTCGACTAAGAGCGGCTGTGATACTCTCTTCACCAGCTTAGAACAAGGGGATGACAGGAGCAAATCCCTGGGGGAGGAAGGATAGAAGGAGCGACTGTGATGTTGATGGCACCTGTGGTGTTTACACTAGTTGCAGCAAAGAGCCACCAACGAGTACAGGAGACCCATCAGTCACTATTGGTAGTGGCAGGTTTTCCAAGGTGGGATTTTCCCCTGGGTGTGCAAGGCAACGGGGTGGATATTTTCCCCGTTATCCCCACAAGGGGTGGTGGATCTCTTTCCATCAACAGCTCTGTTATCACCATAATTGGTTCACACACATGCAGAGCCTTTCAGGAGAGAAGGAAGTATGAATCTCTGTTCTTGGCCCCTTTTAGAAATCCGGCTTGCTCACGCCAGCCCGGTCCCTATGCAGCCTGTTGTATCATCATGGGTGTGCAATGTGTTAAACACAGCATCTCAAGGAACCAGCACAGATTTTAGGAGAATTTACTGGACCAGCTAGGAGGGCTGCAACTTCACCTTGCCCTCCACTCCCATTAGAAAGCAATTCCCTTCATGGCTGGGATGAGGAAGAGGTTGGGAAGAGGCTGGGATGAGGAATGAGGAGAAAAGATGGCTGCTTGTTAATGACCACAGATCCCAGGAGCAAGGGAGAGGAGTCTTTCCCAGGAATAAGGGAAGATCCTCTTCCTCTTGGTATTATAAGGTGGGTCTCTGAGTTTTTCTGTGGTGTCTGCTTGTTGCGCCCACCCTAACACTGTTTCAGACCACCATTCACCCACTGTCCCTACAAATCCATGCTGTACACACAGGCAAGGAGAGAGAACCACAGCCTGAGAGGACACGGATACAAAGCCTTTATATATGCTGCAAGAAATTACTGGCATTGGTACAGCTCCTTGGGATCCAGGCATTAATTACAACTGCCCTGAAATTGCTCACCAGCCTATACAGGATATGACAGCAGAAAGTGAATTCCTGAGGCACGGAGCTCTGCCTCTTGGTTTCACCATGTCATATGGTCTCATCCCCCAACCCTATGTTCTCATAGCACCTTACACTGTCTGCCCCTACTGTAACCCTTGAAAAGCTGTCCTCTGCTGAATAGTCTTCTCTGATGGACAGAATCCATCTAATTTCCAGTGCAAGTTTAGCTGAACACATTTGTGAGAACAGTGAGCTTCAATTAAAGTAGCTTTTCTCCCTCCCTCATGTTTGACCCAATTATGTGTTTACAGAGAATAATTATGTTCCCCCCCCCAGTCTCCCTTTCACTAAACAGAACAGTGCAGGCTCATTTCCTCTGACATGACAGGCTTGTCATTCCCCTGATCATACATGTTTTCCATGTTGGCATTTGCTCCAGTTTTAATTCTTCTCTCTTGAAAATGGTTGACAAGAATGACACTGACTGTTGCTGGTGATGACTACACCTCCTTTGTACAACCACCGTGGTACTCCCCTGTACCTAGCATGTGCCCCTCCCCTGGCACAACATCCTAAGATCTCATTTACCTCTTGCATGGCCATTTCACGTTGCGAGCTCATGATTGTACTGTGAATGACTGCTACAAGCGAATCTGTCTTCTGTTTTCTTGTTTCAAACCGATAAGCTTTCAGTCTGCAGGTGAAACTCTCACTCAGTGCCCAGATCTGTGCCCTTGCATTTCATGCTGCCACATTAGCACAGTCTCCACAAAACCTTGTGTGATATTCTGATGATTCTAGGCATTGCTGATGCTTCCTGTTAACCCACACCTAGTTTTAGGCCAAAAGTCATCATTGAAAACATTGATCCCAAGACTACGGCTTAAGAACTTATCTAGCAACCTCCTTCCAGCACAGCTGCCTCCTTCCCCCCTTTCACCAGTTCCTTACTCAGCTCACAATTCTTGTACTAATCTTCATCTTCTCTCATTTAACTATTAATTTCCCAGGTGGCAACAAACCAAATTTTAATGAAGTACAGATAGAGAAGATCTACTGCTTTTCCCGTGTCTAGAACATCAGTTACCTTATCAAAGACAGATATTGAGTTAGTCTGGCACAATCTCTTTTTGATAATGGCATATTGCACTATATCCCATTTTCTATTCCATGTCTTCAATTATTCTTTCCAACATAATTTGCTCTGAATCCATCTATGCCCTTGAGGCCAAAATAACAAGCCCACAGGTGCCCAGATTGCTCTTCCTCTCTTTCTTAAATATGGGTACCACATCTGCTATAATTCAGGCAGAGAAACCCCCAGTATTGGACAGATTTATTAAAAATCACATCTACCAGACCTGCGATTTCATGGGCCCCTTCTTTTAGCATCTGGAGAGGGTGATTTCCCGACTTCCCCGGTTTGAGCACAGTAAGCTCTCTGAATTGCTTCCATCTTGCATGCAATCATTGCACTTTCAGTACACTTATTCCCATTAGTCCACCTGGCTTTGCCTCCACACTCTGTGTTTCTGTTCTTAGGGGTGAAGTATCCCTCTAGTTTAAAGCTGTGCAAATTTCTCTCACTACGTACAGAGGCTCCACTTCTTTTTTTCATTTATAGTGTTAAGGATCCTTCTGTTGTTTCATTTCCTTCACAGGGATCTAACTCAGTTTGACTTCTGGCAATTCTCACTTTATCCCTGCTCTTTCTGACCTCCCAAGACATACCTTTCTTTGTTGCTTAATCCCTTTTCCAAGGCTGCCTTGATGTGCAGGTGGACTAGGCAGTTATCAAGTGCAGCAGACTGCTGGGGGGTAATAAAAGGGCCACAGACCTATGGCTTTCTTGGCTTATGCAAAGCGCTGCTGAGTTAGCCTTGCTGCAATTGCCAACACGGGCAGGGCCAGGGTGGCTGCTACTGCTGCAGGAATATGCCCTCTGAGCAACAGGAACTGCTGCTCCTACCCTCCGGAATGGCAGTCAGAGAAGTAAGACCTTTCTCTGACATCCCCCTCCAGTCCTGATTCTTTGTTACCTCTACCAAAGGCACGAATCCTCCTTTCACACATGCCATCACAAGCAGTTGCCTAAGGGGCACAGCTGGGCAGCTGCTATGGGTTCACAACAGAAACAGGGCACTTCTGTAGCTCCCTTAGAGTTGCGGGGAAACCAAGGTAGATCTGCATTGTGAGATGACAGTTGGTTGCAAGGATATTGAGTGGTGGACGGAGAGAGGAAGACTTCTGTTTGCCCCTGAAAACTCTCCCAACTCCTTCGCAGCCTCCCAACTCATCTTGTCTTCGCTCACCTCACATCTGCTTTGCACTGTCACCACAAATGACTTCTTTTATCTTCATGTTTAGGGATGGCAGCATTCAGAAGTTTGTTAATACTGAGACAATGTGCTGCTCCTGCCCTCCTCTGTTCCTTCTAGGCTCTCTGCTTGTGGATGAGATGTTTTCAAGTTAAGCTTTTAAAAGAAGTTGGTCTCCTCCAAGTTTGTTCCCTTTTCCTGGGGTGCAAATTCCAAAGAATTTTGTACTATCCACTTAAATGTATTCCCTACTCCTCCCCCTTTAAAGACGTGGTTCCCAAATCCAGCTGATCTACTGATCTCTTTGCTTGCACAAAGTTTGCCCCTTGGAAATACAGGGAAACAGTTATGATTTATTCTTATTTATCCAACCACTCAATTTGACATGAACTATATAGCTGTAGGTACTTGAAGGGACCTTGAGAGCTCACATAGTCCATCTCTGCCCCAAGGGATGATCAGATGTCCAGATCTCCATCACTCCTGACAGGCATGTATTTAACCTGCTCATTTAAACCTCCACTGGCAGAGACTCCATAACCTCCTCAAGCGATCTGTTCCTTGTATTACTCTCCCTGCACTCAAAAAAGTGTTCCCCAGTGTCTCATCTGAATCTCTTTTCCTGCAATTTAAGGCCATTATTGCTTGTCCTCTCTGCCATGGATGTAAAGAAAAGGTTACTGTCTTCATGGCAGCTTCCTCCTTCCTCATAAACCCTTTCAATCCTCTCTTACCAGGCTAAGCAGCTCCCAGGTCATTCAGTCTTTCCTCCCTAGTTGTGGTTTCTATATCTCTGAGCATTTCTGGTGTTTCTAGACTAAATCCAGGAAACCCGCATCTTTCCTGATATGTAGCATCCAAAATTTGATGCAGTCAAGTCTAAACTGAAAAAGGATTCCTTCACATTATCTTACATATGACACTCCTATTTCTACATCCCAGCATGATGTTTGCTTTCTTTGCAACAGGTGATTTACTACTATTGACTCACGGGTAGTTTGTGATCATCTGTATCCCTCTATATCCTTCTCAGCAGAACTATACCCTGCCGCTTCCATTTTATGCAGGTGTTATCGATTGCTTCTCAGCACCTTCTACTCATTGTCATTGATTTGGATCCAATTCTTTGAAGATTATTTCCCCAATCCGCCTATATAATTTCAAATTTGAATCCTGTCCCCAGTACCACGTACTTATTTTTCAAAAGCGTATTCTATCATTTACGAAGGACATGTGTCATTCCATGTCCCAAGTCATCAGTGACCACGGTACCCAACTTCATGCATCCTTGTAGTCACCCAGTGAATCACCGACAACTGTTTTACAAGTACAGTTTTCCAAACAGTTTTGAGTTCATATCATGGTAATTTTAGCCAGGCTGCATTGCTCCAGACTGCTAATGGAAGTCTCACATGAGGCTATGTCAAAACCTAACAAGTCAAGGTGCTTCGTCGTCATCTACAAGGCTTGTTACCTGTCAGAGTAGGAAATCAGGTTGGTTTTATACAATTTGTTCCTGACAAAACCAAATTGCCTGTTATTTACCATGTTGCTATCCACCTCATGATCAATCTATTGTTAGGTCCCATGTAAAGCTTTCCTGTAAAATTCTCTCTGCTAACTGAAATCAAGGCTACAATAGCAGCACTTTTGATGAGGCTCAGTGATTATTTGGTGATGAAGTCTTTCAGCTATCACATTCAAGAATAACCAGACCCTACTTTTACTAATAGCACTTACTTTACAATCTAAATTTCAGAAAATACAGCCTTCTAAACTGACTCAATTCCTAGTTATATTTCTCTCTCATACATCTTGAAGAGCTTTATGATCCCATGGGCTAGAGCAGACACCCAGAAGTAACATTTTCCCAGTTCGTCTCCAACTGATTTAAACCCAAGTCACTTCTCTTTCAGCTTTGCTACTACTTATTCACCCATTATATCCTTAATGCGCATAATCCCAGCTAACTTAATCTTTGTTTCTGTCTTTCCTAAAATATACTCTTCAATACCTATGATCCAATCATGACTGTTACTCTAACGTGTTCCTATAATAATCAGTTAACAACAAAGGTATTTTGCTGGGTTTCATGTTCCTTGAACTAATTTCAATGCACCTTAGCTGCTTGAATCTAATCTTGCCCATTTTTTCAGCTAAACTGTGTACAAGTGTTCCCCAAATAGTATCAATAGTTTCACTGCTCTTCCAGTCAACATTTGTATTCTTATTTTCTTTACCTTTGTGTTTTACTCCTTGCTATACATCCATCTATTACTATATACTCTTTTACCCAGTGATCTATGTCTTAAACAAATCAATGTAGGGACAAATATTGTACAAGCCTCTCCCAGACTTACACTCTGTTTCCTAGACTAAGATCTTATTATTAATAGTGCTACCTCAATGTCAGAAATTATTCTCTTGGGCATAGAGGAGATGTATCTCCCTGGAGGATGACTCTCCTTTTGGGAATGCCTCTCAGTGGTTAGGCTTACGGAAAACCTTCACAATAAGGTCACCCCAGTAACCATTATTGCCTCTGCGCACACAAAAAATCCCACTGTAATTCACCTGAGCTTCACTTACTGCTCTGAGCACTTTCCCTAGCATGGCACAGGTCTTTTTGACCTGATCTGGTGGGATTCTGGCAGTAACATTTCTCCTGGCATGAAGGTCAGTCACCCGATTTGTGATTGAACGGTGAAGGGGAAGGACAGTCATTCTAGCAAGTACAGAGCAAGATAGGAGGAAGGGGAATGTCTGGAGTGTTTCTGTTGTAGAAGAGGCTCTATGCTATGGATGCTTTCCTATACTGTCCCTGTAGCCTGCTCTGAGATGTGCATGGACTGAGAAATTTATACTGCTTCAGCTCCCTTGGAAAACAGAGCAAGCCTTTGGAACTCCTGGCAGAGTGCTATCCTCATCTGCTGATTCTTCTGCTGCAGGTCTTTCTGGTTTTTCTACTGTGAATGACCCTTATCTTTTCTCTGTGTCCTCAGCTATGTCCACCCTTTGTCTGTTCTTTGGATTGACGGATTCTCTTGCTATTGCATCCTCTGCCTCTTTCTCCTTTGCAGTCTCCCGTACAACAAGCCTGGTCTCCATTCCATTTCTCCTCCACCAGCCAGTCTTTTCTTCTGTACCTATCCTCACCTAGTCTACATTCGAGGTCCTTCCATTCAACCAGTATCCTGGATCTGGAACACTGCCATATAACCACATCTAACCCTCACGGACAAATCTTCACTGAACACAACTGAAGCCCAGTGGTAGCAGGGAAATTGGTCTGAAGAGAAGTTTGCGATAATGTGGAGAGCTAAGTAAGCAGTAACTTGAAGAGCTTCTCCAAAAGCCTGGAGATTTAGCACATTGAGAAGTTTTAAGGGCAATTACAAATATTCTTGCGAGAAAAAGGAAGAGACCTTTTCTCTTACAATGCCTAACCTCACAGATTGGTAGAAGGAGATATTATTACAAGTCAGGGGGAAAATGACACAAGATCTCCCGAAATGTGGTTCAGTAAAGAAACAAACTTACATTCCTGAAGCACCTGGAATATGATATCCGTAATCAGCAACCAAAAGAAAGAGAGAGAAAATGGAAGAAGAGAGAGAATAGGAGAAATAACAGAGAGAGATAGGGCCCCAGGAACACGCCATTAAAACTTGTATTTAGAACATCTAAGTCTCCAAGGAACAGCAGACACAGAAGTCAATTATAGCACCTCAAAGGGAGATTTCCAAATAACATTCCTAGTGGGAAATTTCACAGGCTTGACTGCCTACTTGCTTGCAGCTCCCATGATCTTTTCCATTCCACAAGATAATTGTGAATCAATACCACTGTGGGGTGGGAGCTTTTTCATGTAGTGTGAGTGTAACAAACGTGAGCTGTTGTGTCCATGTCTAATCCAGTGATTTAATAGATGTGAACAAAATTTGGGATCTCTATGCCAAAGAAAGTTCTGCAATTTCAAATTTGCTTCTGAAAAAACAAAATAAAAAAATAAAATAAATAAAATAAAAAAATAAAATGTAGAAAGTCTCAAAGAAAATTGTTCATTTTAGGTCAGTCAGAACGTTTTGTCTATATATTAACTTTAATGTTACATTATACTGGAGTTTCAAAGAGAAAATAGGAATCCAAGCTAGAAGTTATAAAAAAAGCCTAAATGAAACATTTCAACCTGCTGGAAGTGTTGATGTGTTTTCTGAGTGAAATTTCATCAAACAGGGCACATTTGTTCAGACCCTGAAGCTTTCATAAAATCAGCCTTTACAAATGGAAAATTGTTAGACTTCAAAAAAGAAACTCAAGTGCATCTCCTATTGAGTTTCTAACCTTCAGCACTGGAAGCACAATCACTGTCACTTGTGTCACTAAACAGCCCTCCAGGTGTGAGTGACAACAATCTCAGCAGTTTCTCTGGCCAGGCACTCAAGAGAGTAAACTCAAATTCATGTGGTTTCATACTTGTGACCTGCAGGTCCAACAGCTTGTCTTTAAGAGACCATGAACCGCAGTGTGTTTTGCTAGGTCTGAACTCGCTGTATGAGGTGAAATTTCCACTGGAAGTGTTTGGTTGTTTCTGATTTGGAAAAGCATGTTTGTCCCCAACACTCAGCTGCCTCATGGGGCAGCAGAGGATGAAGAGTCACTGCAGAGCCTTGCCTTGCTGCAGGAGCAGAGGAAAATGTACTGGCTAGCTACTGAACAGCCCCAAGGAAAATCTCCTCTGAGGAAAAGAAAATCTCTCTGAAAGAGGCAGCTGATAACTGCAGCTTCCTTTGAAAGTCAATCTCTTTCCTTTATCTCCAGGCTGAGCATGGATCTGAGGTGATGCCTCTTTTTGGCTTTCCTGGTTAATCTCCACTGCGTGTCTCACGTAACTCTTGCGTTGTGCTACTGAAATGACTCTTCCTTCTCTGTTGCGCAGTTATTCTCGCCTACATTTCTGGAGAGCGATAAATACGTTAACAAACGCAGCTCCGTGCCTATCAAGCTTGGAAATCAGGACAGCTGAAAATGCAGAAGATCAAACTCTACAATTCCTATCTGCTGCAATGCAGCAGACGAAGGACTTTGAAATACAGCAATTGCATTGGAAAGTTATCACTGGGTGAAACATTTGGGCTGTTGACGCATCAGATCTATCCTCCCTGCTCAACAGATCACCAACTAGGAAAGGGTCTTGAGGGATATAATCCACTGCCTCCTTTTGTCATGGAGACCTTTCTTGCTTCATTCAGTGGCAATGAATCATACCCCTTATCTTCAGAGAGAAGTGTTTCACTTCAGGTCAAGTAGTGGTCTAGTATCAGTGAAGAGCCAGTAGGACAAAAAATTGCTCACCATACATAGTATCTAATGAGCGGGCCATCAGAGAAAACACTGCAGCTTGCACTTTGCTGACCATTTTGGACTAGGAGAAGGTTTAATTACAGTACAGACAGTGAGATTTGCCTGAGTAAATACAGGGAGATGCACTGTAGAAATTTGCATCTGGGGAAGCCATCCTAAGCTTCCCTTGTAAGTCAGTAAAGCTCTAATCAATAGAACTAATGCTGTTTAGGGTGCAGTTCATCGAATCCTAAAATAAACAGCTATGTTTTATCTGCTGAAGCACTCTCCTCAGTATCCATTAACAATAATGGCATACAGATGTCTAGGAGGGGTTGTATCTAGGGCATAGACACCTACGTGGTAGACACCCATCACTAAGTGAGACAAGTCCTCCCCTGCTTTCCTTTCTGAGCTATAAATGGGGCCTTGGTAGGGCAGCAGGGAATAGGCTTGCATTATCTGCGCACAATTTGTTGGGGACTTTGCTTCTATATCCTCTAGTAGCTAATGGTCTGTTCCATTAATCCTTAAGGTTAAGGTGACCTTGTAAAGCTGAAGAAGTGCATTTCTCAAATAACACACAGCAAATATATGTGTGCACACATTTATACATTTGTAAAAGAAATTAACCCTCCCTCTCTAACTCATTTCCCACTTTCCTTTCAGTGGCAAGATAATCCACTTAAATAGAGTTCTCAACCTTTCTACAGGCATAACACAACATGAAAAAGATGGAAAAACCCAACTGCTTGGTTCCTTTCCTGTTCATGGAATAAAAAGAATAATTACTTCCTTATTAAAACAAAAATTAAGTATTTTCTAAGCTTTCATCTTTTTTTTTCTTTAATTCATTATACCACCTCTTAAAACACATTTAAAAAGACAACTTAATAAAAATAAGCCCAAACTGATGCAAACAGAATAATTGGCAAGGCGTGAAAATACTGCTCGTATCCTGGAGACAGGCTGCATTGTGGGTCGTTTCTTAATTTTCACTCTATTAAGGTAATTTCCTGTGACTGTGGCTTTTTTTTCCGGCAGCCATCCTTACACACTGTCATCCTTGCCTTCCTCACATGCCGGGAGTGGTGCGTGGTTTTGGTTGAGGTTATTTTGTTCCTGATCAGGAAAGAAAACCACATCGGTTCTATTTCCCAGAAATCTGGAGGCAGACATGCTAGTCTCCGAGTCCAGGGTCATAGAAGAGAGCAGTGAATGTAGATTTCCAAATGTAACTTCCACATCACTGCAATATCTGCTCAACAGCATCTTTAAGGGTCTCTCTTATGAGAAGCCAAGGCTTAAGGCAACACTGAGCACTAAGTCTGCATCACCACTGAACTCCAAGTTGGATCCAGATCTCATTTAAGCTTACAGCAGACTCACAGCCATTTGTAAATATGGAAGCATATGAGTTTCTGCGGCTAGATTGACAGCCACGTCTTCTTCGTTTCTTAGTTTCTTCCCTTGCTGATGACATCTCTCCTATGCTCCTCCTTTTGAGGAGGAGATGTTGGTACAACCCATCAAGGCTAGTAGATGTACCTGCCATAAGGTGTAAGTACCCCGAGGAAGTTTATAACTAAATCTAGATTTTGCAGAGAACTATCCCAGCTTGAAATGAACAGCACGTCTTGAAATATGTCAGGAGTGACACAAGGCCAAATTAAACTGATTTTAGAACCACAATGAAATTCTCGTATTAAATAAGACTAAAACCTTTGTCTAAAACTCTGCCTGCCCTACCTGAATTGATTTTAGAAAGCTTTGGATTTGAAAATGTCTTTGGCCTTTTTATCCTTTCCATTTTTCTCTTTTCTTCCATCCAGAACCGCATATGGAAAAGTTTTAACTGGAAGCAAGAATTATCAGATGTTCTCAAACTAAAATTTGCTGCCTGTGATCAGAACCTGGCATAGCAAAGCAGGCAAAGTGCTCTTCCATCACTGTTTCTCTCTCCACCTCAGACACTTCCTATTCCTCTGTGTGCATGCGTTTGCATGCACACAGGACTTTACAATGACTTTGAAAATCAAAAGTACCTTAAAAATAATTATTATGTAGATGTCTTGTGAATATTTCCCAAAAGTATGCTGGAGGTTGTACACAACCTTCCCTGAAAAAGAGGTATTTTGTCTTGTGTTCACCTTCACCTGTGCACTGGAACAACTGATTCACAACCTGTTATATGTGGTATAAGCCTTTGGAGATCAAGTAAAAGGTACTCACTTTTTTTAGTAGCTTTGTTCATCAGGAATCTCTTGAGCCTTGTATCAGTGACATAAACAGTTCACATTCTCTTTTGAACCATTGGCAGGCATAAAATAGCCAGGCTGTTATTGCTGAATCTGTTTTTTTTTTTCAAATGCATTTGACAACAAGGTTTCTCCTTATTTTCTGCATGTTATCAGGAGCAGGCATGATCTGGATGATGGCCCAAAATGGGAGAAGGGGGAACTGGGTTCCACAAGCAGCTTTTGCCACAGAGATAAGAACCAACCTTGCAGAAGATAGTTCATCTCTCTGCTTCCTTTCTATCTGACATAGTAAGCCCAAGTGAAAGCTTTCTGGCCTTCTACAGCATTTTCACTTTTGTAGGTCAAAAATACTAAATAAAAAGCATGTGTCTGCTTACAGTATTGCCCATTTCTCTCTGTTCTGGGTTTTCTGAGGAGCCAAATCATTTTCACACTCAGGAGTATACACAAATGAGAGATTAATACCATAGGTATGCCTGCAACATACAGCAAGGCAGAGCTACACAAAGCAGCTTGAAAGGAATTGCTTTAGGTTAGAGAAGCAAGTCTAACCATGATGGCAAGTAGAATAAATGAGTCAGTAAGGAGGCAGATTCTCTCTGTTACCCAAGGTTTTAGAGATAGCACAGAGATCTTTTACTGTACCGCATTATAGCATATAACTTACTCTCAGCAACTCCTCCAGCTCTCCACTCTCCTCTGGGAAGTTCCATTGCTTTATGCATTTTTATGAGCAACTACTAAATCCACTGGGGGGAACCAGTAAGGCTTCAGTAGGAGGACCTGCATTAGCACCTAAATAAAACCACATGTGGCCTGTGATCTTGGAGCACAGGCCACATGGCCCTTCTTTTCTACTGGATGCTGGGAGAGAAGATCCAATCCAGCTGTGCTTGTTAACTTAACAAGGAACTGGTGCTTGTTTGTAGATGGATGATTTCAGAAACGGAGAAAGGGATTTGTACATTCATCAGATGATAACCTCTCATTTCCTACTATCCTCTGCATCAGCAGTTATGTGGATTTACCACACCTCCTAGGATACCAGGTCTGAAACTTCCTAACTGATCCCTCAGCCGGTGAATAATGCCGCTCCCTGCCTGCCACTACTTCTTGTCTGTACCTACCACTTACTGGTGATGACCCCAAAACTGTGAATAGTTTGGGACTCATCTGTCTGAGAAGAACACTTGAGAATGAGTGTTACGGGGTTAATGCCCCCTACGCTTCCAAGGAGCAGCTTTGAACCTTTAGCAGCACTTCACTTTGGGAGCTGCTACTTCTGCTGTATTCTCAGAGCCACTACCTGGTGACTTGTTTGCAGCAGAAGCAAGGTATGTAACTGATAAAGGTAGACTGGAGTCATCACCACTCAGTGCAGATCCAGGGCTTGAGACTCTTTGCTTATTTAGTGCATCCATACTAACCCAGCAGGCACCGCTGTTACCAACTCCCTCTATAGGATGCCCTTTGTGTCAGCCGACAGCAACCCCCTCTGGCCTACTGGAAGAAGAGCATCAACCTGTTCTGGAATCCACACTCACACATTAGTAGAGCTCCACCTGGAAGGCCAGGGCCAAATGCAACCAGAAGAGCCTGAGAGGGTGAAAAGAGACATCTCTGAGGCATCTGATGAACAGAGCAAGCAAGACCTAAACTAATTATGTGTCCCCTGTTTTTGCACTGACTTTGTTCATGGCTACTGTCATGTGAAAGTGCAGATAGTAGACTAAAGGCAGAAAGAGGATGTGAAAGAGGAGATGAGGTAGAAGGGCAGAAAGCTGGCAGGAAAAGCAAAGGCTAGAGCAGGAAGAAGCACATAGGCACAGAACAGTGAAAAGGGGGACCTAAACCACTGACAAAGTGCTTGCACTCCCTGCAAAGCATGTAATGAGTGGCAAGCATGGGTGGCTCCAGAGAACACATATTCCAGCCTTCCATCCTCCTCCTGCATTTTCACTGCCTCAACACCAACAGCCTCCACAGTCTCCGGAAGACTATACCAAACAGAAGATCAACCATACCAAAGACTAAACCACACCAACAACTACAGAGAGCCACAGGACAAGAGATGAAAAGACTGACAGCATTGCCCAAGTGGTAAGTCTCAAATGAAGCCTAGCAGAGAAGTCAGGAGATGCTCAGATTGTTCTCAGAGACTCTGGCTCATGCTAGAGGAGAACAAGAAACATATCCATGGGCAACTAATAAAACCTGTTTTCTTATGTTAGCATGCCATAGGTCCCCAACTTTCTGTAGATATATTGCCCATAGTCTGCAGATGCATTGCCTATTTTTCCTTTTTATTTTCCCTCTCCCCATTTCTGTCCTGTATTTCACATTCACTCCGTTTGTTTTTCACTCTACCTTATTCCCAACTGCCTTTTCACCTGATTTTTTTATTTCAATAGCTGTTTTCTCTTTGCCACAAGTACCTCTGCTTTTCTCTTTCCTAAGGGGAGCATGGACTAGGAAACATTTGAATTAAAATATGTGCAGATCTGATGCATGCAAGAGCTTGATATGAGGCATGAGAAGTTTGCCATATCCCCAGCAATTAGTTCTTTGACGGCTATCTTTCTAGCAGCAGGATTTTCTTCAAGATGAAGTACCTGGTACCATCAGCTCAGTTAAGGGAAATTAAATGAATTTGGGATTGATAAAAACCCCACACAATCAAGTTGTGAAAGAGTGAGAGATATATTTTTGGTATCCAACTCAAAGTGTTTTTCAGCATTGAAAGTAAAACATCCGATCTACAAAACACACAAGGAAAAAACCAACAAAACAAAACTCAGAGCATGATGTATCCTGGACAACTAAAGTTTAAACATGCATATGGAATTAGTGCAAATTCAAAAGAGTTCTCTTATTTCATACAAACAGTTAATTGCTGGTGCCAGAGATAGACCAAACGACACGGAAACTGTCTACTTATTGAAAGTAACTGAAGTGGAAAGAAAACAAAGAGTGAGAAAGAAACAGATTTTGGGGTTTTTAACACCTGACAGTGAATAGAACATTGTAAATTAAAGAGCCCTGTTTTGCCAAGAGTTACACCATTGTGTAATAGGAAACAGAGCTGGGCCCAGCTGATGCCGCAGGGATTTTTGCTGACCCCCTGTAAAGCAGTGTTGTTGCTGTCACCTTGTATACATTTTATTTTCCCCTCCCTTGTCCTCCCCAAGGCAAAATCCCTGAATCAGCCTTATGCGAGCAAGGCATTTTGCCACTGTACAAGCGAAATGGGGATCTCTTGAACGCTCTCATGGCAACAGTCCCATATTCTGATAGTATATTTCAGCTGTTAGGTGAATTAAATATCACCCTTTAAGAAAACTCATGAAAATGGAAGAGCCTCACCATTTTGTCTTTCTCAAGATGAGTTTGCCATCTCAGGCTAAAGGTGGGCAAGAGACAAGTTCATGTCATTTGGACTCCACTCAGTGGTCTAAAGGGCAGATATTCAGGAGTCCGGCATCCAGTGAGTAACCCAGTAAGGACTGGGACTTTCCAAAGGAGTCAGCCCCTATTAAGCCCTAGCGGGAGACAGCCAGGTTTTTGGATGCTCCCAAACTTCAGTGCACGAGAGTGCAAGTGCGGAGGGTTTCTGAAGACCCAGTGTAGCTCAGCTTCACAGACTAACAGTGGTACCAGAAAGCTCAGGCTGACCAGCAATCGTGTGTCTTTCTTTAGCCAAAAATACCAGAAAACTAGATTGTTTTGTGTGGTTCTGTAGATCCCACACTCAAACACTGATAGCTCAAATTCAGCTGTCACTGAATTTGGGCTCAACTTAAGTCATTTCGATGCGCCACCCAGACAAGTTGCTCCGATTGCCTAAGTACTGTCTCCAACTCAGTATCCAGCCATGAGCCTGACATTCTCCCCTGAGCCAGCAGAAGTCCTCAAGGACATCACGTTCCCCACTGCTGGAGAGCAAGCCCATGAATGTGACAGCCTCCTGCCACCTGCCATGGGCCTGCCCAGCCAAATCAGACTTTGATGCTAGTCTGTGGCGAGATGGTGTTTGCTATGTCCCGAAGGAAAGCGAAATTCACTTGGAGTGAGACTTACAGTCTCAGAATCTTTCTGCTTCAGCTGATATATTGTCTAAATCTAAAACTTATTTAAAAACCTGTCTGGATGTGACGGCTTTTAATTAATCTTCTCTTAGTTTTTATACTATATAGTACCTTGAAGACGCAAGATCAATCACTGCTGTATTGTAGTGTAGAGTTGGGAGACAGAAAGATAAATGAGCTATCAAGTTTAGCATTTTGATAGCTAATTTTAATTTTAACTAGCTCGGGAACATACTGTAGATAGGTGGATAAAGTCATGAAATGGAGCATTCATTTTCAGGACCCAGGCTAGAGTCCATCAGAAAGGAACAGAAAGAGTTCCTCAATGGCTGGCCAGTCTCACACAGACTTTTCCAAAATTGAACTATGGCTGAGAATGAGAAACATCATCAAACATCAAAAATAACCACCACACAAGTCTGACGGGATGTGACTATATTTGGCACCTTACATCTGCATGTTCTACAGCTTCTGCCCTCCAAAGACTCATTCATAAAAGCATTAGGAGTGTTTCCAATGCATAATATTAAGCATACATGAGAGTCATGGCAGAAATAGGTCTTGATACTTTATAAGGAGGGGTAAATACAGTGTCACGCGCGTGATGGGGAAGTGAGAGGGAAGTTTATCACTCAGGGGTACAAAAATGAGTCGTCAGCAGAGCTGGCAGCAGAACCAAGGAATCCTGACTCACCATTTACTACATCCATGAGGCTATCCACAGCACTGCAAGTAAGCGATATACCAGACAGCTAAGTCATTCATCCTTTTGAATGTGTCTATGCAAGGACGAGGCATGTTCAGGTCCTTGTCCCTTTCATGACTCACAGTGACTCAGATTCCAATGTGTTTCAGGGGGTCCATCATAGAAACTTTAATTACTGTGTTTTCTGCTTGGTCCATAGTAATGATTCTCATTCTAATGTGTGCCACGCATCCATCACAGCGAGGTCTTCTAATATGCTCCACCCAGTCCTACTGCAGTGACTAATGCTAATGCACCAGTCTGTGAGGAATTTCCATCATGCATCGTTTTCAGATCACATTGTATTCAATAGGACTTTCAAATTAAGGCAGTTCTTGTGCATACGGTTGTTCTGAATCTTAATTCTGGCCTTTTTCCATTAAGCCAGTAAAAGGGTTTAGCAGGGGAGCTAAAAAGCAGCTCTTTCTGTCTGCCTTTCCAAGGGATTTATAAAACACTCATCACCCAAGTTTTCCACACATCAGGTAAAAGTGTCTTTTTGCCAGAGGTTTTAATCTGATCCATTGGGGTGAGAATTACTGATATTCACAAACCCCAAAACAAACACTGAAATCGTTGCTTCTTGATCCATCAGGTCTAGTGTAACAGTTGGATTTGGGTTTTCCTTTTTTGGTTGGAGAGAACATCATACCTGTACATGCTTTCTCACATAGTAAAGAAAGTGGATGCAACTGGCATGATTGATAATATATATCTCACCCAAATAATGCAGTTTTCATTTATTCCTCTGGTATGATACTGAGTCTCCGAGCACACAATTATACATAGCATCCACTGTTTTACCAATGGGTCAAAAATGCTCTAGCTAAAGGACACAAAGAACCACCATGGTATTAATTTATTCAGCTGCTTGCAAATCGGTCCAGAACATTTTGGTGGTTTAACTTTGCTCCAAAGGACAGTAGATGGTATCAGATACCATCTGGCCTCCACTATGTGGCATTGAGCCAGCATAAAAAAACCCTTAAAAGCCACCTTCGATTCTGTAGCTTCTGCTCTTGCTAATTCAACAGAGAGGTTCTTTTTTGCCCAAGTCAGATCCAGATTACAAATGGGACAAATGGCCCCAGCATTGGGAGATGCTGTTTTATTCCCAGCTCTCTCCATCTGCTTGTCAGTGCAAGATTATGTGCTGCTATTGCATTGGAACAGGGATTTTAGCGAGGCTGTTCCACGCTACGGTGTATGATGTGGCTTTGGTGCTGCAGACATCCTGGGAGGACCTGTCCCAAAAGAGGGCTCATGTTCTGCAAAAGCAGGTTTTCATTACTACAGCCAAATGTATTGCAAAGACATGTGGTTCAACCATTTTTGATAACTTAGAAATAGGATGTGACTCTGGCCATTTCTATGCTCTGTTTGTACTTGCTTTAGAGAACCCTCACACGTGCAAAGTCCCATTGGAACAAGAGTTCACAAGGAGTAAACCTCAGGCCTGTAACTTAAAGCCACTTAATCACACAACAGACTTCATTTCTGGCAGAAGTAATTAACAAAGGTTCAGTCATCTAATCAAGGAACAAAGGCATGGCTCTGTCACCTCATTGACCAGTCATGCCACCCGAATATTGAATCATGAATATTGACTACTCACAGCAAAGAGTTTGCAGGTAGCTCCCAGACGAAAATACTCACAGACTGAGGCTGCAGGTCGGTCAATGCAAACCCACAGCATAAAACAGCTACTGGCTGAGCGCAGACAACTGGCAAACACAGACTGAGGGGAGGGAAGCGAAACAAAGCAGCAGCTAAATTTGCCAACCGCTGCAGATTCTGCTTGGCTGAGTATAAAGCAGAGAGCAAGGAAAAGGGAGTGGAAGGAAGGGTGGGAAAGGAGGATGTTCCCTAAAGCATCCTCCTGATAAATGCTGTCCAGAGGAAATTTCAGGAGTGTGGGAGCACGCAGGTTTGCACAGGGCATGTCAAACAGCGGTGAACCCTTGTCTAAAAGCTGTCTTGCAGGACTCCACACCATGTACCAATCCTCCCAGCAGATCATTCCTCATTCACTTCCCTTTTCCATATGCTTGTTTTGACCCATGCCAAGCAAGGGCATTCTGCCAAATCTGGTTTTTTATGCCCTGCTTGGAAGCTCGCTCCTTTGCACTGCGTTCAGGCTTCCTTCTTTACACGGAGGTGAACTCCTCTCTTTCGCAGTATGAGAAAAAGGAGGGACAGGGAGATGGCTGGGCTCGGTACTGGGTTATTCTGGTGATCTCTGTGACAGAACTGAGACTGTGACAACAAGAAAGTTCTCATTCAGATCAGAGCATCACGCCATGCTCCTGCCTTTGCAGTGTAATAAACAATAGCCCCATCAACAACACAGCTGTTTTATGGGGAGCCATCAAAAATAGAATCAAACTGAAGAGCTCAGAGCCATTCTAACTTTTCATGTAAGCCTGACTTCCAGACAAACACTGTCTCCAGAAGGATTCACACCTTAGAAAAACAGCCTGTGTGGTTTTGGCTGAGATAGAGCTAATTTGCTTCAGAGTAGCTAGTATGGGGCTATGATGTGGATCCATGCTGGAAATAGTGTTGGTAACACAGGCATGTTTTAATTACTGCTGAACAGTGCTTGCACAGAGCCAAGGCCTTTTCTGCTCCTCACCCCACCCCACCAGAGATTGACTGTGTCCCCTCCCAACTCCTTGTGCACCCACAGCCAAAAGGATGTCCCATACCATATGACATCAGCTCAGCATTTAAAGCTGGGGGAAGAAAACGGAAGGGGGGGTGATGTTCAGAGTTGTGGTGTGTTGTCTTCCTAGCTAACCATTATACGCGATGGAGCTCTGCTTTCCTGAAGATGGCTGAACACCTTCCTGCCCTGGAAAGTGGTAAAGGAGTTCCTTGTGTTGCTTTCTCTGCATGCACAGCTTTTGCTTTACCTATTAAACTGCCTTTTTCTCAACCCACAAGTTTTCTCACTTCTACCTTTCCAATTCTCTCCTCTATCCCACTGGGGTGGGAGTAAGTAAACAGCCATGTGGTGCTTAGTTCCTGGCTGGGGTTAAACCACTACACTACATCCCTGTTCATGGACTTTAAAAATAAAACCAAACCTAAGGAAATGCTGAAAGAGTTGGAGTGGAAGAATGCAATAGTTCATTCAATTCAAAGGGATGTTGTTTAAGCAATATCTTCCACTACAGTGATGCCAACAGAAAACTGTGGTATGAAAGAGGGCAGATAAAGAGCTAAACAGAGAATTTAAGTTCATGCATCCATGTATAGTAAGGCAGGCAATGAGAAATTCTAAGGCTAATCCAGTCTTGCAGTCAAAACACTATGCAGAGAAACTGGAGAGCTGGGATTTATTTTCAGTTTTTATGAATGACTTGGGCAATATCAGTCCAGCTTGCTCTAAATCTTGATTTCCTTAATCATGAGAGAGAGAAATAGTGCCAAAGAACTATTTCAGAAGTAGCAGGAAGGACATAGTAACATTTGCAAGGTGTTCAGGCACTAGTTTGACTGAGAAGACAGGAAAAGGCAGGAAACAGGGGCTGCTTTGGACCTCTTCTGTGAGGATCTAGTCAGGTATGGTGGAAGGTGTCTAGCTGCCCTCACATAGATAATGTTGGGTCCAGTCTGGCTGCTCTTAGCTGTGCAGGGTAAAAGCTGCAGGGAAATCTAGATGCCAGTCTTGGTTTGCCAAATCTGAGGCCAAATTCAATCAATTATGGAATCATAGAATACCAGGTTGGAAGGGACCTCAAGTGTCATCTGGTCCAACCTTTCTTAGCAAAAGCACTGACTAGACAAGATGTCCCAGCACCCTTCTAAGATTCACCCTGAATCTTAAAAGTGTCCAACATTGGATGGTCCATCACGCCCCTGGGAGGTTATCGCAATGGCTGATTGTTCTCATTGGGAAATACTTTCCTCTAGTGTCCTACTGGAATCTCCCCAGGAGTAACTTGTACCCATTACCCCTTGTCTTTCCATGTGACTCCTTGTAAAAAGTGAGCCTTCATCTCCTTTGTGGCCACCCGTTAAATACTGGCATATGGTGATAAGGTCACCCTTAAACCCTCTTTTCACTGGGCTGAACAAGCCCAGTTCTCTCAGCCTTTCCTCACATGGCAGTTTTTGATCACCCTAGTGGCCCTTCACTGGACCCTCTCCAGCCTGTCAACATCTTTTTTGTATAGTGGGGACCAAAGCTGAACACAGTATTCCATGTATGGCCTGACAAGCGCAGAGTAGAGCGGGATAATGGCTTCTTTATGCCTGCTGGTGATGCCCTTGTTGATGTAACCCAGCATCCTGTTGGTTTTCTTTGCCGCAGCAGCACACTGCTCACTCCTATTGAGCTTGTGTCCACCAGGACCCCCAGGTCCTTTTGCACAGAGCTGCTCCCCACATGGGCAGATCCCAGCCTGCCAGTTGGAAAAGGAGCTATTTACCACCACCCTCCGGGTGTAGCCTGTCAGCCAGTTTCCCATCAGCTGCACAAACCACTTGTCTAGACCATAACACATCAGTTTCTCCAGGAGGAGACTGTGGGAAACTCTTTCAAAAGCCTTGGAGAAACTCAGGTAGACAATGTCCACCATTCACCCCATAACAACCAAGCAGGTTACTTTATCATAGAAGGCGATCAGATTTGTCAAGCACAATTTGCCCTTGCTGAATCTGCTCTGGCTTTTCCCAATCATGAGCTTTATTTGACTTGTGATAGCCCCCAGGAGGACTCATTCCATAACTTTCCTGGGGACTGAAGTAAGATTGATGGGCCTATAATTTCCTGGATCCTCTTCTGAGCCCTTCTTATAGGTGGGAGTGACATTTGCCTTCTTCCAGTCTTCTGGGATGTCCCACAATCACCATGACTTCTTGAAGATTGTGGAGAACAGTTTTGCAATGACAGTGACCAGCTCTCTTCACACCCTTGGGTGGATATTGTCAGTACCCATGGATTTGTAGAAGTCAATCCTCTGTAGTAGTTCATATACCAACTCTTCCTTCTCTGATGGTGGGCCTGTGTTTGCGCCAACCTGGATTTTTGTTCCCAAGGCCTGGGGGTCAATAGCGCTGGTAAAGATGGATGCAAGGAATTGCTTAGGTATTCAGCCTAGAGCTAGGTGTTTATCTGAGTGAGCCTGTAACGTGCTGGGTTACACTCAAGGTCAAGAAGACTTCAGCAAGATGCAGCTGAACTGAATGCACAAGTGAATGTGCCAAGTCAGGAGACCTGGCCAAACTGAGAGGGAAACCAGGGAATCAATGCATGGTTTATAACCAAAAAGCCTTCCCCCCACTTCTCTTCCACTCTCTTCGCAAATGTTCTGTAGGAGGAGGATCAAAGCAGAATCTGATGTGGAGATGATAACAGACGAGGTTGGAAGGCCTGTGTGCCCCTGCAGCCCTTCCCAGCAATGGTCACTATAATGCTGTGATAGTAAAGAAGTAAGTCAAGAACTAAGTTTCATAGCAAAAACGTCTGAAGAGTAAATTAACTCACCAGAGTAACCCAGCAGCATCCTGTAGGATCAGTCCTTCTAGGTGAGGGTGTCTGCACTAGTATGTAGGCAAACAGTGCTCCCATGAGGCTGTGAAATCAGACAATTAAGGGGACATAACAGAATTTACCTGTACATCATCTCCCATTTTCTAGCTCCCAAGAACCTCTCCCCTTTTACCTTTTGAGTCTTCCTTCTAGAAAGGAACAGCATACTTTATTTAGTGCTTCTCCTCTTCGTCTCATCACTTCAGCTGCTGAAGGCACATAGATGGTAATTCAGTGTCCTTTGCAGCAATGCAGCTGGCGCATCAGTCTCTGAATCAGTGCAAAGAGATGGCCAAGAGGTGAGAACATTTCCAGAGCAGCTGCAGCTGACCCATTGCAAAAGACATATGGAGCTATTCACTGTTGTAATAGACTGATGTTTCTTAGTGTACCTGTCACAACTCTTCCTGAGGTCAAAAGCAAATAGCATCTTCCTTCCAGGGTGAGAAGTTGCAATTACTTCCCCCAAGTGATTACTCTAACTAGGGAACTGCTAAATAGCTTTAATTGCTGACAGCAGCTGAGATTCTGCAGCACAGGCCAATGATTGTTGAGAGAGTGGTTACAACCAGCTTGCACTTCTCTGCCTTGAAGGAACAGAGCTTTATATATTTGAGGTCTCACAAGAAGAGAAATGAGGCAAATGAGAAGGGGCACTGTTTGCCAAAAAAAAAAAAAAAGAGAAAGATTGGAATAGATGAACAACAGCAGAAAAGACACAGTGATTATCTCAAATAGCCTGGCAGAGGAGATTAGATGAAGAACAAATTTAAGCAGGCAGGGAGAAGGGAAAGTGAGCCAGGTAATCTGCTTTGCCTTTCTCACTGGCCTGCATCTCTTGCTTCTTTGCTCTAGCATGAGTGCTGTCACACTGCTGTGGACCAGATAAATCCCAATGGGGAGGACAAGTGATGTTAAAGCTCTAGCAAGGGAGATGGAAATGGGTATCAATAGTGAGCTAGAGGTTCTCCTTGGGGCCAAAGCAGTGGGACAGCTCTCGTGATGTAGCAGTATGTGGGCTAGGTCCCTGCCGGAGCAGTTTCAAACCAGTCTGCTGCAGCCAGAATGGCAGTGGGGTGCCTGGTCTTTCACATTCATATCAGGGCTGTGTCAGTCACTGGGTTCCCCACACAGCAGAGTACCTGGAGAGTGAAGGAGAAGCCGTTGTGGTGTTGTCAGCAGTTTGCTGCATGCCAAGATAAGGCAGTTCAGAGACACAGCTGGAGATGGTGAGGAAAGGAGGAAGAGAGCTGCAACCCTTCTCAAGGATATAGCAACCTTCATAGCCAATCAAACCAATTGTCCAACTGTTGTAACACCTTGTCTTGGGCAGTGGCTAGCACCAAGGATAGATGTAAAACACTTAAAATGGGAAATAACTAACTAATACGTCCATTGGGGAAGTTTCTTTATAACCCCAGGCAGTTAGTGGTTGGATTTATGCCCTGAATCTCAAGGGCTGATATTTCTTATAAATTTTTTATTTTCTCTAATGTAACTGTGAATGTTCTCACTATCCACAGAAATGGCTTCCTTTTTTTTCCCCTCCTTTTTTTCCCTAAGCCTGGGAGCTCAGTGTGTAACCACCCTGCAGCAGGGAGTTCCACAGGGTTCCACCATTAAAAAACTAATATTCTCAACATATCCAGATCTGTGTTGCCTTTTAATTTCAAAGGGTAGCCTTTTGTCCCAGTGCTGGGAACCTTTTTAAGTATTATTATTTATATACTTCTAACATCCTCCTTCTTATTCATCTCTTCTCTGAACAATATCTTCCTTCATCTTTTTCAGTATCTCCTTATCAGAAAATCCTTCCAAGCCTCCAAATGGTTTTCACTGCCTATCTCCAAGTCCCTCTATATTCTTCTTTCTTTAAGAGAAGCTGATGAGAAATTAGCTAAGTATGAAAGGTGAGGGTTTATCAGTAACTCTATGATGGTATTATATCTTTAATGTTAATTTCTGTCCTACGCTGTAGATATTTTTTCTGTGCATCTAGTTATGCTAAGTTCAAGGGAAGATGGGGGGATCTAACTCCTCTGAATAAGCATCTTTGTGCAACAGCTATCGCCTGCTGTTCCTCATGCCTGTGAATACAGCTCTCATCTTCTGTCTTAGAGCACATTATCAGACTGTGTTTCTTGTTGGGGATTGTCATTAGAATGGCGACCTGCTAGGGTTATATAGCTGCCCAACTCCTATCAAATGAGAACTTAAAACAGTTTTCTGTTATTTTTAAATACAGCCTTGTACTGCCTTGTTTAACTTTAATGTTCTGTTTGAATGCACCTCTCTGTAGTCATCTAAGGGAATGCTCCACAAGGAAAAAACACTGAAAAAAACACTTGCTGGCCTTTTTTTTCCTCCATTAAATTCTGCTCTGAAGTGATGTTCAGACAGGAAGGATTGCCTGGGCAATAGGACTAGTGCAAAACACCATGGTAGAAAGAGTCAAATCCCTGCTCTGCTCTCCTTTCTGCTCCCTCACATAACCTTGTCACTAGCGAAGCTACGGATAGGCAATCACAAGCGGTCGAGTTTCTGATGCTTAACTAGTTACTGTTCATCATCTGAATTGTAGAAACAAAGATGTCCACATTTCATGTCCATAGAGAGAGCAAAATAAGATCTCTCCACGTAAACTACCTTCTAGGAGCACACCAAAGGGTGATTAAAGCTGGCCAGCTGTCACTCAGTCAGCTATGAAAGCACATCCATTCTCTCAAAGTTTCTGCACCTGTAATGATTCCTTAACTCACAAGAGAGTGGAGAGAAAGCAGCAGGAAAACTGTAAGGGACATGTATAGAAAAATCTGTCACAGCACTGCAACCCCATGGCTATGTGTAGATTGCATGCCTGAGAATATAAAGCAGCAGCAGCAGCAATGGCACCATACAGAAAAGTGGCCTCTCTGGCCCCAGGCTCCCCTTCTCCCCTCACTAAAACTCATTTGAGGTTAGTAGAAGGGCCAGAAGCCCAGCCACATGGGCCAAAAAGAGAAGGTCTTTTTGTGGGGGAGATCTTGGAGCCATGGCGATGCTCCTGACACTGCCAGGGGAAGGACAGCTGCCAGGGGAAGGACAGCAGCAAGAACATGTGTTAAGATAGATTTGCACCACAGCATCCATGTCTGCCCTTTGCTGTTGGGCAGTGTTCAAGCTGAAGTAGACACTGCTGCTGAGAGAGGTAAAACCCACATCCTCCAGGAAAAAAACACAGGCAAAGTAAGCAGCTTGACTAAGGTCAGTGCTTGGTTAAGGTAGTGGAACGGTTCCAGGAGCAGCCCATTTTGACTATACTTGAAGCTGGCTTTGAGCTGCCATGACACAAATGGTGTTTGGTGTGAAGGAGAGATGTGGAGTTAACAAACATTGCTAATAGGAAGAAGAAGAGAAATAAAAGAACCTTCTCCTTATTACTCCACATAACCATGTGATTTTCAGGGTTGTTTTTTTGCAGGTCTGGAAATAAACTCCTCTGTTTTGCAAACCCTTCACATTCAGTGCAAACATTTTGTTATCTGCCTTTTTGTTGCTGGTTTTCTTTCTTCCTTCTCCTCCTTTTCTTTCCTTTTTCTTTTTTATTTAATCCATTCAACAATTTCTTGGATCTCCTATTCTCCAGTGTGCATTTCTTCTGTGCTACACTATCTCCTGCTTTTCACAGATAAACACCTCACACCTGGAAGACAGGCTCTTCTAATTAGTATTAAAACCTGAAGTTTTTTTTCCAGCTCTCTTTGAAGCTTTCTAGGATGCCTTTTCATGAATAATAATGTCCTCAGTTCAATATAATGCAACGCTCAATCAAAACGTGCTGTAGCAATCGCTTCCCAACAAGACACATCGGCCCTTCCTCCTTCCTGATGATGAGGCAATAAAAAGACCAGCCCGGAAGAGCTGCTCAGAAGTTGAGGTTTCCACTCGTCCTCAACATGCTTTATGCAGAAGGCTCAGTGTCTTCCGTCCCCTCTCCAGCTCCCCATTGCTGTTCTCCAGTATGACAGTTCTGGCTGCTTGGTCTCTTGCTCTTTGAACAGCAGCTCCCTGTTCAGCCAGCCAGGCTCCCTGTGCAGCATGGGACACCCACAAATCTCTTCACTCCTCCCTGCAGATAACTTGTGGTCTAAGCCCCAGACTGCTGCCCCAGGGATGCCAGCTATGAAGCTGCCTGATGAAGACACCAAGGTCCCAGACACTATGGATGCCCACACTTCATACCGTTTCCAGTGGAGCCTTTCTTCAGTAATCTGCGGCATGTGCTACCTTCCAACAGAATATCTAGGCTTCAATGGTTGGGAAAAACGGTGTTCATCAACAAGCAGCTGTTTCTGGCAGTTTTTCTAAGCGCTTCTATTCAGAAACTAGCTAGGGTCACAGCCTCTGCTCCCGGGGTCCAGCCAAGCAGTACCACAGCCTTCGTAAATAGAGCTACCAGCAACAGAGAATCTCTGTAGCTAAGGCTAGATAATGGCTGCTACAACCTGGGTCACCCAGTCCTGCAATCATCAGCATTATTATTCCTAGTATTAATATTTTAATAGTGAATTTCTTTGTGTGCACATGCAAATGCACAGAGAAACATTTGTAGGTACATGCTAAAATGTTGAACAGTGGAACTCAAATGCTGTTGTAGAAACATCTATAACTTGGCACCCTTACACAGAGACCAGTGTTGCTACACTTGCAAAGGAGCCTGAGAGGTTTAGGAGCTTCAGCTTTCCCCTTTCTCTCAATTTATTACAATTGCCCTTCCAGTTCCACCCAGCTGCTTCCAAAAAGCCCACTCAGTAAGACTGTATTCTGCTATACATAGCACCACTGAACTGTGTGGGGCAAGCTGCAAAGCGCAGCTAAGAATGACAACAGCTAACAAATAGGTATGTCTTCGAATAAAATGGCTAATTGAAGAGAATGTTCTAATGTCAGTCCATAGCAGGGCAGAGGCACTGACAGTTTTATCTCCACAGAAGCGTTTGAAGGCTTTTTTAGTTTGCTACTTCAGCTGATCTCAAATAACCACATCAAAGTAATGCCATAAACATGAAGGACTTCAGTGTATAAACATCAGCCTGTAGTACTACCTGAGATGCCAAAGGATTGCTGAGATGTCTGTACAGGATGGGTGGATGTGAGAAAAGAAAACCATGGGAGAGCCCTCCAGAGAGGCAGCCAGAGTAGCTACAGAACTGCTTGTCTACCTATGGGTGTCTTAAGGCACTCAGTGGAGAAAGGCAGCCTGAATTTAGCCAGCTGGACCTGTGCTCTGTAGGGTTTCTTGTACCTCCTCAGGCATCTAGTACTGGACCCTGTCACAAGGCAAGGTGCCAAGCTGAACACACCAGTGGTCTGATGCACAACGCCAGCGCTGAATGGCAAAGATCCCCACCCCTGATTTAAAACATCAGGGGAAACATGAGAATGTACCATGTAATTATTGCTTTTTGCTTTTCATTAAATGTTTCTTGCCAGTCTCTCCTTCCCCCATCCCATCCCTCTCCTCCCCTCCCAATAAAGAACTAGCTAGGCCCAGTGCACTTCTGAGCATGATCTAAATGCCCACCGGGCTGAGGGGTCAGCCAGTTCAGCAACCATATCAATTAAATGCTGGTTATTACCCTTTCATTATTATACAAACTAATCCCATACATCTAGTGAGCTGCTGCTGAGGTGACTTCACACTCCTTAAAACTCTTACCATTAATTAGAGAGCACTCAGCTCTCCTCTGACATGCAGCTCCCCCTTCTCCCCACCACCTTTGCAGCCCCGTGTTCCTTACCCACCGTGCTCCTGGTACCCCTCACTCCTGCCTTGCAGTTCCCTCTCTGCCCCAAAGCTGGGGTCCCCATGAATGGTTGTGCCTGTTTTCCTTGCCTTTTCCCTGTTATTCCTGAGCTCCCCTCACACAGTTCTGCTTCTTATCCTGGATTTAGAGCCTCTCTCTCCACTTTTCTGAGACCCTTGCCTATTGAACCAGCTTTTGCTTGAACAGAACCAGTTAATCACATTGAATTATGCGAGATTTTTATGTGGCTTCCTAACATAGACGCATGCCCATAGGGATCCAGGCTGAGAACACCAAGCCCACACCATCTTTGATCTAAGACACTACAAGATATAAACCCTTCATCGTATTCCTAATGCTAATTAGTCACCACCTTCTCCTTCCTAAGATGTATGTGTCTAAGAACATTGTTGCTGATTTGGTCAAGGACAGATTAATTGTTGTATATGCAGAATCTAGTGGTATTTCTCTAATGTTTAATAGTAGTGAAGTGGTTGCATTGAATCAAAAATTATGAACTTTTTGCAGCTCTCCTGTAATTGCTATTCAGGGAGTCATTCTAATAGCAAGCCTCCAAAAGAAAATGAGCAGCAGCATTTTTGTAACGAAAGCAAAATGTCTTCCATGAAAACCACAGTTCCCCTGTTCCTGGAAGAATTATATCCTGAGAGGTGCAGACTCGGATCTAAAACACCGACTCTAGCCCTAAAATACCTTATTACTTTTTGTAATTTCTATACTGAATCTAGTATCATGTAACAATTACAAAAACAATAATGGTGCAGGTTTCCCCATACCCCTTATTTGCTCTGAAGAGTTGCGGCAACATATCCCCCAGACACTATTAGGAATCACACTACAGTTCATGCTCTTATGCTACTACAAAATGATCGCACATAATGAACCACGTAGGGTGTAATTGGTGGAAGCCATATAACTCATGCAAACAAATGGATGCCTAACACCTAAACATATCCAAAATGAACTTGGACTATTTGTGTGTTCAGCTGAGATATGAACTGCTGGTGACAGAAAGTGATAGAGATTGGCAAAAGAAAATGAAAACCTAAATATTTACTAATTTAATCAGTTCTTTCCTTGTTCTTAACATCTGGTGGAACGTAATGACTAGCAGTCTGAATTTTAATCCCAAGTCTTAGTTCCAGTCCTAAGGTTTTGTGGGATCTAGTATAGAGGCATCAGAATTGCTCCATTAAAAGGCTATGTATGAAGATTTCCACTGGCTGATGTATAATTACTGAATTCAATTTTAAAATCTGGCACCAGGGACAAATGGACTTATTAAATAATTGCTTCAGTTGAAGATTTAGAAACTCTCACAAAGTAGACATTTAAAGATGGCCATTGAAATTCAGGCCTGTTTTCCTCATATTTCTTTGGGTTTCACTATCTTAAATCACATATGCCATGCACACATCACATTTCACCCAGTATCTCATCTTTACAATCTTTCAGACATAGGGCAGGTATTGGGACTTGAAACGAAGACCTTTAAAAGTTATTTCTATCATTTTTTTGCAACTGGATTTAGCCTAGCAGGGAAAACCAATAGATGCGAGAGCTGTCATCAACACCATGCTCTGCTATGCATCAAGGTGAGAAAGAGACCTTTGTGCACAATGTAGTTTATGGACATTGCATTTCACTTAATGAAAGGGAGTAAAATACAGATGCTGTTTTCAAATAGCAGGGTCTCCTCCTGTTTCCCTTTCAAGCATATTGTCAGCATAAATGGAAACAAGCAAAACCCAACCCCAAGTGGCCCATATCTTTGATAGGAAAAAAACAAAAGTTAGGCTCTTAACTCATTGTAACTGCATAGGTGCAAAAGGCTTGTAAAGAAGGAGCCACTTTCACAAAGTGCAAACTAGGACTGGATCCCGGCTCCTGACTCATGTGAAAACAACAACTGCTTTGTTTCTCCTAAGATTTTCTCTCAGGTTAGCTGCTGTCCTTCCTTTCCAGGAGAAAATCCTGCCAGGATGTCATTAAGCTAACAGCAGAAAGCACTGTGGAAAGCTGACTCGGATGCATATAAGCAAACAGTTGTGGTGGTCTCAGAAGTCACCTCTTCCTGGCTGCCTGCTCCTGAGTCAATCTGCTTGCCACTGCTGCCTGTAGAAGAACTTGTTTTGGCTTCTGCTGCCACCCACAGCAGCAGGCCAAACTCACCTTCCCCAAACAGCTTCTGTTGGCACCTTGGACAGCAGATATGCTATCTCTCTGCTGGTTTTGGTTCCAGAGGCAGATACATCCAACAGATGAGTGGGGCAAGCACCAGAGAGTGGCTGAGGTGGCAGTAACACCTGCCAAACACCAGACACCACTGCTGCCAGAAACGTTAAGCTGTTAGCCGCATTGAAACAAGAACCCAAAGTGCCACCTGAGGTCTTGCCTGCAAGAGAAAGCACCAGCAGTCATGTCAGTGGGGATGCAGATATGAAATTGAGCAGAATGAATCCCAGCATGGACACCATTATCTCCATATGAGAAAAGAGGGCTTAGGAGTAGAGGGCTGGGGTATTGCAAACACCTTCCCAAACGACGTCGGCTAACCTGAAACAGGCTCCTCTAATGGCCAAAGGATCGCACTCTGCACAATGATTATACCTGTGAACCTTATCAGTTTAAATCTACCTCTGCAGTCATGTTAGAAGGATGTTTCCATACAAGCAGAGTCTAAAGAAGGGATAAAACACACGACAGGAGCAGCTGGGAACATGCAGGTCAAGGGGAGAAGAGCTGAAGCACAGCTTGAGAGGAAAGCTGGGAGAGCACGTTTGACATATCAGTGGTTAGGAGTGTGAGGTAAGATAAAATGCCCTTCAGGAGGAGGTTCTTGGGATTATAGCTCTACACCCTTGAGCACACTGCTGTACAGCAGACATGGTAATAATTAATAACAAGGAAATGATTCTTGCCCTGTTCTGGTCACCTTATTAAAGCGAGGATATTGTGGAAATGGAAAAATCCCAGCAGGACAGCACCTGGGATGATAGATGGATGGGATGCATTTTTAACAGAGCTCACTACATTTCAAGAAACATATTTCCGAGGGAAGAGGGGCTTCAAAGCTTTTATATTCCTTTCCTACTTCGCTGCTACCAGCTGCTGAGACAGGCCAGAACAAGGTGAGGAAGATGCTTGCTCTGACTGGTGGCCGATTATGTTACCCCCTGCAGCCCTAAAAAATGGGTGGCTAAGCCAGTAATCCTGCCTTTTGTCACTATCCTCCTTTGCCTGTTGGGTTGTTACTGAGGTAAGGAACAGAAACCGTTAAAAAAATGCAAGCCAAGATGTTCTTTCTGCATGTCCAGAGTGACCCACAAAATCTGGAAAGAAATGCTGTTTGCCCTAAGGAATCCTAAAATGTGTTTTTCAAATGTTAGGCCAATCTGTGGCTTCTAATTTAATAAGGGATGCTCTCAAGGAGTCTCAGAGCACAGGAAGTCAAAACAAGGTTTGGGTGGGTATCCAGGTGTGGCAAAACTGAATAGAATATAAACATGGGACTCAGACCTACACAAATGCACAGGAGGGAACAGATTGTGGCAAGGCTGTGCCAGCCTTTTAGCCACAGCAGCTCTGAAAAGCACAGAGGTCGCTTCCCTTGTGTGAAAGCAAACCAGGATTCCAGCAAAGAAAACTTTCCATGCAAAGCTTTGAGTGCTTTCTGCTCTGCCCGTGCAAATGCAGCCCCATGCTGCAGCTCCTCTTGCCAAGGCTTTTTAGATGACATGGTGGGCTAACAGCAAATGGGCCATTCACCCCGCTCCCTCCCACTGAGCCACAAAGGACAGACCCCTTGCAAGGATCTGTGTTACAGTTTAAAGGGGAGGGAAGAAGGAGAAAGAAACAAAGGGAAACCTTAGCCCTCCAAAACAATTGAACAAGTATCTCCCTGGTTAATAAATGACAGGCTCGGCTGGGGAATTGTAATTGTGTGTATAATGCATCTCAGATCTATGGTATAATTACACTCTGGAAACCATTGACTAATAAAAGGCACCAGCCAGGGGAAAAGATGCCTTCTTGCCATGGTTGACAGGCAAGCAACAAACAAGGCGCACTTTTTCACCTTCTATTCAATAAAATCAGTGTATTAAATATGCAGGCAGAGCACCTCCATTAAGCAATTCACTTCCTTCCTTTTCTTTCTCTCTTTTTTTTTCTCTTCTCCTCCTTTTGTTTCTATCAAGACAAGGAAGGTTAAGGAAAAAAAAAGAGCTATATATGAAACCCCTGGCTATACGTGAGCTGTGTTTTAATGAGGCTGCATCTTGGTCCCTCTGCTATACTAAGTAAACATGTTTCTCCCCCTGCAAAGAAAGGCTTTGCTCGCCAGGGCCGAAGGGAAAAGAGCTTGGGGAATACTAGGAGGCTTTTTCTCTTCCCACATCCCTTCCTCCATTCCCGCTAAAATAAAACCCTTCCTTACATTATAGAATGAATGCTTGTTCGCAGAGTAAAGACAATATAAGCTATTTCCATACAACTCACAATGCATTTGGACTTTTACAGGAAACCAGAGACCAAGGAACTCACCTGAAAATCATGTTTCAGTTTCTAAAACTTCTGAAATCACACCTGGATTTAAGCAAAACAGCCAACTCCTTTCCTTCAGCATGCTCTGAACTGAGGCACTCCAGCCAATGCATACCTCCAGCCTCTCTGGATTCCAACCCTGACCAGAGAACTGAAAAACAAGAGCATTACATGACTATTCTGAGGCTCTAGGAACCATGAGTGAGCTGCTTTGCTATGGGAGTCGCAGCATGATATGGAAGGGATAGTGTAACAGGTTCAATACATAAGCACAATGTAAGCCCTTTTTCAGCCCATTGCAGCACTGGGCAGGACTGAAGGACTGGAGCATGGCCATGCCTTTGCCTCCTCTTCTTGGGAGCCTAACTCTCAGCTGGTGCTGCCACGACTCTGCAAGGAAAGAGGCAGCGTGAGCTCCCCCCAACACGGAAAGTGAGCACTAGCATGAATCCTTTGCTTTCTTTGCCCATCACAAGCTCCTAGCATAGGTGATCGCTGGGGTCTGAGATGGGTGAACACAGCTCAGCTGCTTCAGCCTCCTCATGCACCCTGTGTTGAGATGTGTGTGTCTGTAGGTATTTGCTTCTCCTCCATTGCTGAGGAAGGAAGCAGAAGAGACATGCTTCCCACAGGCTGAGGAGTCTGCTATTAAACTAGAAACCTGCATCCACATGCCCCAAAGTGGGTGAGCTGCTAACTCAGAAACCCCGCAGCTGATTAGCAAGCACTTCTGGTTTCAGATGCTTCCAGCCGAGGCACTTCATTTCCCACCCGTGCCTGCAAGAGTGCAAGTCCAGCAATGATCCCACCGAGCTCCCCTGGATGCGGAGCCTGGCCTTAGAAACACACGAGAGCAATTGAGCTGCACTCACTGTCACTGCCTTCCTCCTGGGTCCTGGGGAGGGAGCAAAGAGAGAGAACTTGAGTTGGGAACGTTTCCTGACTCAGCAGTAGCGCGTTCATTCGCAGAGGCACTGCTGCTGCCACTGCTAATAGGTTGTGGTAATGGAGAGGCGTCTCGCAGGCAGGACGGTGGGAGGCTGATCAGCTCCAGCAGCAGAAGTGAGGTCAGCGGTAATGAGCGACAGCGGAGAGGAATGCAAATTGCAGGAGGATTTATGGAGCGGTTTCTGCTCAGTGAGCAGATTCCAGACAAGTGGACTGTTAATAAGGCAGGCAAAGCTGTGCCAGCTGTTAGATGGGAACTGGCATGGGGTTTTGACTGGCATTCACATGAGATCGGGTGCAAGGGTGCCCATAGCACAGACACCATTCCCTCACTGCACACACTCATGCTGTGCTCTGCCACTACACGGCAAGATAGGTACTTGTGCCAGGACCAAGGAAAGCTGAAAGAAAGCAAGATGGGTGGCATGGGGCTTACCACCACACAAAGGGAAAGCTGAAAAAGAGCATGACTTAGCAGGCCCAAGACCTAACCAAAGCCATTTTTATCCTCTCTTCTTCTTTTGGTCCCTCCCTCCTTCCTTGGTGTCAGAATATACTATGGTGTTAGATGAATATGTCTGACCAGCCCTCCCTGAGATGAAGGGACCTGAAGGCACACACAGCAAATCCCAGCAGAGCTGGCAAGAGCTAGCTTATTTTGCCCACATCTTGCCTGTTTGGGCTTGAGTCTCTCAGGAGCATTGCTGCTGTGAATTACTAATAGTAGGTGTCACAGACTCTGCTGAGGAATGCCACTCCCGGGCCAGTCTGCAGCATGTTGGTGACATACTGGAAATCTTTTTTCTTTTAATATTATTCCATCTAAAAGCTGTGGGATTTTCTCACAGTAAGCCTCTCAGCATCAGGAGAGTAGCCAGTTTCTCAGCCAACAGCTCTGCCACCCTCAGCTGCTTGGTGTGGTGACACTCCAGAGCCTGCAAAACATCCCTTCCCGCCACTGGCCTTGCACCTTTCCTCCAAGCCATCTGCTTGCCTGTGAATTGTTAGATCCTAGTCTCCAGGTTAAGGAGCCCTCACAGACTAGCTGCCATTGAGCTCTCATTGTTGGTAAGATCAAGGTCACCCCAGCAGAGGAGGCGAGCTGTGAAACCCCACTCAAAGTGCTCATCGTAATTCCTGAGCTGGGGGCTGTCTCACCAGACTGTGCCCTCAAGAAGGTGAGGTGGTGTGAGCAGTCATTTCGGGAGGGACCATCCGCAGGAGAGAGGAACAGTGATGGAACCTCCCTAACACTGGACAAAGCAGAGAAAGGTCCCAGGCTAAAGGGCCTCCTCTCCCATTCCTGTTCTGAGCCAGCATACAGGGGTCCCACAGACGTGCACACACTGGGTGACATGACAGGGGATCCTGGGTCATTCTGCAGCAGTCACTGCACAGACTGTGCTATTTGCAGGACCGCAGCAGCAACGTGTGCTCCTTGGCTTCATGGCAGCACCAGACCTCCTGGCTACATATAGGCGCATCCTTCTGGAGCAGCAGAGGGTCATGGCACTGCGCATCTGCATCTTAGCAGTACTACAACAGGGAAGTGACAGACAGGAACCAAATGAGCTAATTTCATCCTGAATACATGAGATCTGACAAGTATATTAAAGGGCTGGAGCTTGCTGTGTCTCATTATGAAAAATTAGTGCTGTCCTATAAAAATACTGGAGACAGTGTGTCACTTAAGGAAAGGATGGCTTGAGGATATGGTCTTTTCTTAATAGGCCCTATATCATCAGGGACATACATACCTCAGGAGTGAGCCAGGGGGATTTGGACTTGGGAGCTGGTACCTTTCAGGTCTGATACTCTAGTTTGCCCATCTCTTTCTGATCGAGTGAGGAGAAGCTGCAGTAGCCAGGGTTCAAATGGACCAAAGAAGGATTTTTCTTGTTTCTTGCAGTGTCTCAGTAAAAAACCCAGTAAGAAAAACAACAAGTTTGATTCAAACAGTAACAAAACTATGTGAAGGTTTTCAACAAATTAGAAGTAAATCACAACCGTTTTCATCTTGGCTCAATCCCAAACTGGGTCAATCCAAATGCAATATTTTATTTCTTCTCTGGGTTATTCAAGCTGCCGCCTAGGCTTCTTGTTTTTTCTTAATGTCAATCAGTGTTAATGCCATTTCAAAAAACAAAGACATTTCTGTGAAAAGAACAGAAAAATTAAGCATCTGAGTATTTCAAAAATGAACCTACATTCAAACTCAAGATGTTTTGACATTTACAATAATTCTTATTTCTCTTCTCTCCCTGGATTTGTGGGGTTTGGGTTTTATTTGCTAAAACTTTTTTGCCAGATTTGGACTAAACATATCCACAATTATGGCTTTCCACCTCTTTCCTCATCCCAGGCCCTGGCCCACCTCTGTTAAAGGCTTTTGTCTACCTCTGTTTGCAAGGCTGAACCTTCTCTGTGTTTCACTCCATCGCTTCCCCAGCACTGCAGAAGGACCCCAGAAACTCAAACAGCTCTGTGCCTTCTAGCGCTTTGCTAGCTTTGCTATGACCACAGGCAAACAAGCATGTCAACTCTATAGAAGTGAATGATCAATGGAAAGGCAGGATGAGTTCCTTCTAAGCTGGGCATCTTTACTGGAGGAATGCATAAACCTCATAGGCAAAAATCTCTAGCTGCCCCTGATGAAGTACACTGAAGCCCTACCAAGAGAGCTATGGGTATAATAGGGAGAAGGGCTGCAGCATCTCCTGCAGTAACAGATGCACACTGGATTGGTCAGCACCCTCACACATCAGTTCTTCACATCTCAGGGATGTTCAAACAAAGCTTAACTCAGTACATTTTTCTGACCTTTTTTCTTGTAATTAAAGTGAAAAAATATCTCCTGCTAGCTACCTCTCCAGGAATGTTGTCTTCCAGACAGGCAGAAGAAAGAACATATCTGACAGCTGGAAGAGAAACCAAAGTGCTTTGTCTCACAAAACAAAATACAAATGAGCAATCTGAGTGACATCAAACCTGCTGTGAGAGAGAAAGAGAGAGAGATCCAGGTGGGATCAAATCCCTTGTTAGACTTTAAGCTCCCTGGAATTAGGCCACTTTAAGAAGAAAAGGGGCTAGAATTTAAAGGATTCAGAGAATTTCCCATTTCTTGAGACAACTCTGACCTTTGCAAAGAAAACTACAAAGAACCCAAAGCGTAAGGGAATGAGACTTTTGTGTCCTTTCTTTTTCCCTCCCTCTCTCAGCTTTCTTTGTAGAAACAGGTAATTGTGCTGCCCTTTCTTGGGAAGATGCAAATCTCTCTGAGTTAGAGCTTCCTAATACAAGTGCTAGTACTGCTGCCCCTGGCGTGATGGAAAACCTTCATGGACAATACAGCTGTGTGAGGCTCATCATTAAAAATCTGCCTTCACAATACGCTCTGGAGCAGAGGCAGAAAAGATCCAGAGCTTAAATCCAAACCTAGCCTAAATCCGTTGAACACTTAGCCTAGTCTGGGAAGATTCCCAGAGTTCTTCTGGGAGCTGATACCTTGTGTCCACTGATGCTCCACTCAGATTTCAACCTGGGTGAGGCAAATCCACCTGCTGCTACGTACACTGTGGTTTCCTGACAGTCTACAACAAAGGCTTACATGCTTGGAAGAATACCCAGCCATAACCAACTATAGAGAAGTAACTAGAAGTTGCTAGTATGTGAACCGCAGGAAGCAGGCAGAAGGTGAAAACATAAGGAGAATTAAAGAGGTTGTTTGCTATGGAAAGAAAGAGTATATATCTTCCATACAGAGTACTGCGTAGTCGCAGGAGTAGTGAGCACAACACCCCTATTATATGTATACAGCAACGAAGGTACTCCCTGTGGTATCCCTGTATACATAGCTTGCATGGGCACACAAGGGTCTAGAGACACTTGGAAGGACACCCTAAACAGACACAGTCAAAGCCCAGACTTGCACACTGGCAGCTGTTATCATAAACTCAAGCGTGAATAAAAACCTCTGGGGACATGCAGTCATGTCCACAAGCTCAGACAATTCCAGGCATTCAGGCCTGCAGCCGCTCCCAGGATACAAGTTATCCACGCTCTGTGACAGACATCAAACACCATGGGTCTCAGCAACATGGACATATCCCTCCTCCCGATCACTTTTCCCAATCCAAATCAGTCACTTCCTTACGTATAGTGACTGATTTACACGTGAGCACAAATACCCTCTTCCTGATAGGCTTCTACACAGGCTCAGTAATAAACATCCACGCACATCACTGAATGATTAATTTACATCTGCAGGTATTCCTAGCCACAACCCATGATGCACAGGCAAATGGATGCAGATCAGTCGTAGGCATAGGAATACCTGCTTACCAGACTGCTATGCTGAATGAGCAGAAATCACAGCCTCGTTGGTGAAGGTCTGCCTAACTCCTAGGAATTCACCCCTTCTCTTTGAGGTTCAGTTTCTTCACCAACTTGGTGCTCTTCTTTGTCTGCAAAACCTCTTTCCATCCCTCTTTCCCTCTGAAACTCTTTTCAGAGAAGAATAACACAGCTGAACTAATAGCCTAGCACGTTGCTGTCTGATGGCCTTCCCTTCATGCCTGCCACTTGCCCATGTGAACAAATGCACATCTAGCTGCCAGTTGTAGCACAATCCAAAAACACATTAGAAGGCAAATGAAAGGGAGAAAAACTTCAGGGGCAAATCCCTCCATGGGTTCCAGGCAGCTAAAATCAACAGCATAACAGGGCTGAACTTGGCCCAACGTGGTGTTATGATGAACTAAACAATTAATTAGCAAATATCTCCCCAGCAGATCTCTTTTTGCAGCAGAGTCTGCGAGGAACACACAGATCCGTGTAAGAGCTCTATTGCCACCATTACATGCTGGAGAATAGCATCTAATTAATTATAATGATGGCAAAGATTAGATCCAAATTCCTCTACACAGTGTGTACACAGCCCAAACAGACAATATAAATCAGAGCACCGTACCCTAATCCAGCAGCTTCAGAGGATTAAATAGGTGCATTCTAATCATTAGCTTAGAGCAGTCCCACTCAGTATTCGCAGAGCTGCCTCTATATGCAACCATGTCTAGGGGATCCCGGGAAAGGTATCTCACTTCAAATGGCAAACATAATTTAGGCCTTGCTTGCCTGCTGTCACTTATGATTTCCTGGCTTCCTTTCCCTCCTCAGATTTTAGCCTACACGTCCCAGGCAAATTCCAGGGGTAATAATTCATCTCCCTGTAAGCTTCTCCTGCAGTGTCAGCTGGAGAAGACACTAGTTTTCATTGCTCTACTAACATGCTACTGTGCTCTGTTGCTTAACAGTAGGTACACCAGTCTAGAGGCAGCAGCACTGCAGACAGAAGGAGGGAAAGATCATCCATGCCCCACTCCCCCAAGACATTTTATTCAAAGGAAGGTGCTTTCTTTCTCTTAATTTTGCATATATGAGCTATATGAGAAGGTTGGGGTTACACTCATAGAGTAGGTCTGTTCCCTGTCCATCACAAATAATTTCCAAATTCCAGAGAAAAAAATTACTTCCCAGAATGCAAAAAGAAAATAACAAAGAAACACATCTTTTCATGCAACGAGGGTAAAATTCATTAATTGTGTCACTAATCATTGGGTTAGCTCCACCACAGGGGTGCCTGAGACTGAATCAATCCCATTACACCTACTGTGAAACTGAGCTCTTGTGTTAGCTAAGAATAGAACTGGGTGGCCCAGCCCATTCAAAAAAACCACGATTTGTTGGAGTGAAAAGCTTAATTAATACACACTTTTCCAAAGGAACACATCTTTTAAAAAACACAACTGGAAATACAGTCATTTTTCCACTTCTCCAATCCAAACAACGTCTTTTGACATTCCTTGAAACCAAACATTTCATTTTGGGATGTTATACTGAGTGTTTCACAGCCTTGTTTTTGCCTGTGCTGGAACTGATCTTCCGTAATGTCTGGCAGTTCTCTGACTTTCCCCCTGCACTCTTCAGCTCAGAGTAGTATTTCAGACAAGCAGACCAGTCCACAAGAGAGACATATGTACAACACATCCAAACTACAACTCCCACGAGGCACCACAGTCCCATGGGCAGGTGCTGCTTAATGTCAGATAAATGTACAGCAAAATGCTTTGATTCACTTGAGCAAGTGCAGACGTTTGAACCAATCCAAGTCAAAACATTCTGTTCAGAGTCGAACATTATAAAGCTGTCAAACAGTGCTTTATTTATGATAGTAAAGAAAGTCATGTTTTCCCTTGGAAAACAATTTCCATACGAAATCTCATGCCTGGGGAAGTTCTGGAAGCTAAAAGACTTGGTAAATGTTCCTCTTGTCTTTCACAGAGGGTATATCTTCACTGCAACTAAATGCAGGGTAAATTGCAGGAAGCTTGGGCATACATGAGCTAGCTTGGTCTCACATGCTGCTATATGAGTAGCAGTAAAGTTCCAAGAGGCCTGTATAAGTTCAACCGAGAAGCTATGTAAATAACTGTTAGCCCATGCTAACATTCATGAAGTTCACCACTACTTTCATTCAGTTAGGGTGGTTGTTTCTATTCATGTCTCCAACACGGACATGTCATCCAGAGGCTGGCTCTGTATCTGATAAAGAATAAGGCACAGTACTTAGACACATCCCAGATGGGTGAAACAAGATCTTCCAGAGGAATTTTCCAAAGAAAGTGGCCTTAAAGATAGAAGGATATTAACATAGGGTGAAAAGAGAGCATGGATCCTTCGGGCTCAGTAACACACCTGGAGAATTCCATTCACCCAGAACAAAAGAGAAAAAGAAAAAGAAACTAAATCCACATATCCACATGTTCTTCATCTCTGCCCCTCTTTTTTTGTGTTTCTAAGATAAAAGGTGTAATATAACCTTCCATCGTTTCATCACAGCCTCATGCTGTGAACCAGTCAATACTTTTTATTATCACTTATTATCACAAAAACTGCAACACTCTCTGATCCATCCAGTAAGAAGCAAGGTCCCATTCACCTGGTATTGTACAAGCAGAGAACAAAAAGACAGTCTTTGCCCAAATTAACATCTGAATATAAGGCAAGAGAGTGGTTGGCTAGAGACAGATGGGGAAGAAGGAGGCAATGAGACCATACATGTCATGGTAACAAACAGACTTCTACACACTGAGTGCCCAACAGTTATGCTTTTGTTTGGGGTGGGTTATTTTGGTTTCTTTGAGAGGGACAAGGGATATGTGTTATGATAAAGATGGATTTGAGGGCAGAACATAGAGATGCCTTTGCAGATACTAGTAGTGAGCAGAAAGAAGCAATTCTGCAAACCTGATAAGTGTGTGGCTGGTGCCAACGCGAAGAATAGACCAGGGGAGAGAGTTGACCTACTGTGGCTGGGCAGGGAGGTTGTAATGGGCCGTGAATCTAAAGAAAGCTCATTGTGTTAGAGAGGGGCTGAGGAAAGTTGGAAAGAGGGTTATCAAAGAGGAGCAGCAGAGGGTAGACTTCACAAAGGATCCTGCAAAGTCTTCATCAAGGTCCAAGCAAAACGTGCTGTAACACTCAGGAGGCAGAGAGGGCTTAGCTCTGAGCTGAGGCCCTGGTTTAGAGATGCTGTGCTTGAGAAAGGATCTGTAGCTGCAGAAGCTGAAATGTGTGTGTGTGTGTGTGTAGTGCTAAATTTTGCCCTTCAACCATTATGCTGGGCCTGGCTACTCATAAATACCAGTTGGAAGCGAGGAGAGAAAGGCTGAACATTCAGATGACCCCTGATCCCAGACTCATGTTTCAAGGGTGCTGATGTGTGAACCAAGCCAAAACCTGTGGCATAGAGGATTGCATTCTGAAATCTGAAAAGCATTTTAAACAGCAGCTTTCTCAGAGCTTTCTCCTGAAGTGAACAGAGAAGCATTTGGTCTGTCTCCTTTTTCGTTCTTTCCCTTTCCCTCTAATTTCTTTTGTGAGGAAACACTGAAACCAGAAGGATCTCCCAGACACCAGACCTGACCAAGCGTGGGGCAGAATCTGCTCATTCCAATTACCTGCCAGCCTAATCATAAAAACATCACGGTGCACGCTCCATATGTCATTTTTATTGAATTCATTCAGGAGTTTCTCGATTAATCTTTTATTATTCCTTTCCAAATCCCAAGGTTCCCATAACAGGAGCTGATCAGCTAAAGCAATTCTTGCACAGAAGAGGAAATGGTGAGAATTATCTTGGCTCTCACATCCTTCTGTCACGTCACCTGAATTCCCTACGACCTCCTCTTCTAGTGCCTCCTGCCTGAAGAAGATTCCTAGGCCCTCAATGCCTCTTAGCACCTTGGTCCTTATCCCTCCAGGTAGGAGAGCCTAATCCACCCCAAGGACAGTGCTCAGGTACAATCTTCACAGCACTCCGTCTGAAGGAGGAGAAATGAATACTCACACTGAGTAATCCCAAACATGAGAGGTCCACTCTCAACACGTCTGGCCCAGATCACTAGAATCTTGGTACTTGTACCAAACTTAGCATCAGTGACAACAGGTAGATCCAATGGAAGGAAAAAGCAGGACTCCTGCTCAACCTAATGCTTCCCTCTTGCTTCGCCTTCTCTAAGAAACTTGGATCTTCCATTGACCTAGCAACAGCATCCCTACACACACGATTTTTTAAGCCGTCTCTGTTTATGTTAGCAGTTCCTATGCTGCCTAATGCAGCACAGACGCTATAGCACTCTTGCTTTCCAGAGCCGAAGCTGCTTCATCTATTCCAGCTTAATAAAAAAGGCAATAAATGAGCTTTCCATCCTACATCCAGGGTGCATCCCACCTGCGCGATTCCCTTCAACCAGGCAGAATGAGACCTGAAGGTACTGAAAGCTTCCTCAGGCAGTAGTGTTGCCAGTGAAAAAAATACTACTGGGAGAATAGTAGCTAACTGTTATCTCTGGGGTGGGGTATTCCTGTCCCAGTATCTTGTTTGGCATCTTCATCACCACCTCATTAAAGCTTCAGTTCATTAATTAAATATTTAATACATTAAATGAGATTCCTTTTGTACAGAGGAACTGAGATCTTGTTGCTGGTGAGCATGATGCTCCGTTATCCTCCTGGGATGCTCCAATTTGCCATACTAATTGCACAGAGGCTCTTCAAAAAGCCCTGCGCTGAATCTTCAGCTGCTGAGCAAATTGTACGCTCCATCTCAGCAGGAAAGGAGCTTGGGATGGAGAAGACACAGCTCAGTCCTCTCCCTGACCCCTGCCAGTCTGGGTAGCTCACCCATATGACAGGACACTGCAAAAAGGAACAACCCCAAGGCTACAAGTAACTTTCAGTCCTCATCTACGCTGATGGTGCAGCAGTCCCCAGCCTTGCTAAATCTGGGACAAGCCTTACTAATTAGGGCTGTTAGGTGGGAACCAGTTAAAAGCTTTCTAGAAACATTTTAAAACATCCCACTACTGTACCAGAGATTTCTGCTCCCTTGGTTATATACTGCAGTTGTATTGCCAGTTGGCTCAATGCAGTGAAGATGGACAGAAGCCTCTGGTAGGTGCAGAAAGAAGAGGCTGAAAGAAAGGAAAAGGTGCAGGAATCTCCCAAAGCAGATGGGCTGCTGGTGGAACTGAAACTTGGACCAGCTGTAAAACCATATTGCTGCCCTACTCTGCCCTCATCTACACTTTCTTGTCCCCAGCCTGCTGTTTGTTTCCACCTCTGTCATTGTGGTGAGAAATCAACTATTCACGTGGCTCAGCTGTGATAAAAAGGGTTGACATCTCTGGCAAGAGAGGGCAGAAAAGCTAATTATTTTCGTAAACCTTTGTTCAGCCCCTTCCCCTGCCTCTTTCACACATACCCATCCCTGATCATACCTATACAGAAAAATTAACAGCCTTCCTTCTATTGATACCCACATAAAGCTAAGGAACCAAGCTCCCGGTGGAAACTACAATAGCTTAAACATGTAGTTTACCTTGTAGGCCCATTTCCTAGGCTGAAGGAGGGACACATTGTTACTGTACCATTGAGAAAAACATCGTGTTGTAGATATGTTTGAAATCCAGTAGCTAAACTGCAAAGTCTATGGACAGTAGAGATTGGGATCCCAGACTTCCAGTATCAGAAATGTGGCTTTTGTAAGATAAATTCTTTACGAATAAGTGGCAGAAGAAATTGGAAGTGGTTTGGCTTTCAATGGGAAAAGATGGCATCTATGTGTGTAAGATTTTTAAGAAGAACATCTGGCTCAGAGGATTAGGTAAGGAAGCTTAAAAAGAGCTTAAAAGGGTTATTGAGCTTAAGGGTTGAGGTGGTAGGGCTTCCCAGGAAGGTGAAAATGTAGGTGGGTTAGGGCTTTATTTTTGGAAGGTAAAGGGAGAGGAGGAGGTGTGGCAGAGAGAGCACAAACTACAGTAATGGACTGAAGTACTGAAATGATAAAGAAACAAGCAGGAGGCATCAGGTTGTGTCTGGTTAGGAGACTCTTTAAAGAATGAAATCAGGCTGCTAAACAGGGCCAGCAAAGCCCTATTTTACACAGTGACAGAAGGATCTTCGTCCCAATGATGACAGCAGCCTCAGAGTAGGTTTGTCTTGGCTACAAGGCACTTGCCCCAGATTGCTTTTGCTGCCCTTGCTCTTCAGCTGCTTTTCCAAGCTGTGTTCCCCACAGCTTGAGTGGGAGAGGCCCTTATGTGCCTGGATCTTTAGTAGATCCAGCCACATCATCCCCCTCTTTCCTCTCCCATTGACCAGGCGGACTAAGGTAATGGAAGAGAGAGGAGCATACCACAAGGCATAAGTCACTAGGCAGGTCTCTGTAGGTCACCCGAAGGGACTGACTACTGGGAAATCAGCTTCTTAGTGCACAGGGAGAGGAGAGGACACCCATGTTGGTGTAGGCAACTCTTGCTGGCTTCTTTCTGCCCTGACACATTTTTCATTGCTTTTTTATTCCTCCTTTTAATGCTATGTTAAAAAAAGGAAGCTCTATAAAACTAAAAAAACCCTGAGAGATAGGGAGAATATTAAAAACTGCTGAAGCATTTGGGGAAAAATGGAATTAATTGTCCTTTGGGATGGGGAAGCCACCAACTGGAACACGCATCTGAGACATCCTCTTCCGAGGAGTGGGATGAGAAGGGGGTGCTGGTTTCTTCTTTCTGGACACCAGAGTGGAAACAGACTGCCCAAGCATGGGGCAGCACACAGAAACCACCACGATGGATACAATAGGTGAAGAAATTAATTCTCAGCTAATGAAATACTTCCATGGGGTTAGGTACATCTTGGTCCTTAATAAATAAGATTTAGTACACTGACAGTGGACAACACTTCAAGAGCTATTTGGCCATGAGTAAGGACCATTAGCTACAGATGTAGGAAGTAAATCACTTAGACAGCACAGGCCTTGTCCAAGATCATGTTGCAGATCAGTGACGAAATCAGGGATCCAGCCCAAGTCTGCTGACATACAATCTCCTGCTCTGCTCAGAAGATCTACACCAAGTGCCAGGTATGAGCAACTGTATTGAAGTCACTGCTGTTATGCTGTCATGTTTTGTAGAAATGTCAAGGAGTTGAAAGGACAGAAGGTCTTCCTTAGCCCAAAAACCACGGTGGAGAGGAAAAAGGCCTATTGGCAGGGCTAGGTCTGGTGAAAGGAAGTTTGCTCATATGAAACTTGGTAGGTGGTAATATGAGTCCATCAGTCTTCACAGTCCTTCGTTTGGCCCATTCCACAACCCTGAATTCACCTGAAACTGTGCACACTTGGAAAATCTCAGTGATGTCCAGCCAAGCATTTATCTTTCTCCAGCAAACTTCAGAGAACATCATCTCCCCTGACAGTCAAAGATCGATTTTCTTCGTGAAGAACTTTTTTCTGTTAATTATTCTAGAATGAACAGTTCTGATGCTGCAGACCTTTCTCAAATAAAACCCTGGTATAGTAGAGTATAAATACCTGATCACACATAAGTCCGATTCACATCCCTTGGCTATACATTCAAGGTCATCTGTAGTGGACATTGGAACAAAGTCCGAATATCCAGGATCACTGAATGTGAGGAGTTTGAAAGCAGTGTTAAAATACCCCATTACATGGACATGAATATGTACCCAGCCTTCTGTTTGTCAAAGCTGCTGTGACATGCACTGTCCAAAACCATGCTTTACTGGGGAAGGGGACAAGAGTTTGCCAAAATACATGTATTTTCCCCTGCTAACTCTAAAACAAATAAATAAATAAAGCTGACAGTTATTACCACTTTGGATTGACACATTCTATTTGCCTGGGTCTTATATTTTTCATGCCCTTGCTGCTGATACTGCTGCTGTGCACTAAAGCTATAATAAGTTAAGTAAATCCCAAACTACTCTTACACAAACACAAGCTCTGGGTTATGAACATTTCCTTCTCAGACTTTTTGGGGCAGGAAAGCAGTATGATAGTCCTCTTTGTTCCATCTCTTCTTTCCTGTAATACTGAGTTGTTTTGAAAGACACCTATCATCTGCTTTTTATTCTCTGAATCACAGTTCCACATCTCCCCCACCAGAAGATTCTTCCTTTTAAGGCTAATTTCTCATAAAGAACAGGAGTCAAAGTTTTCCCGAGGTATAACCCAGTAAAGTGATACCAGCAGAGAATTTGGTCATACAGGATTTGAAGCCCATTAGATACCCAGCTCAAAGTCCTGCCTGGGTTGAAAACCTATGCGGTTAGTGCCTGTGCTGTAGTGAGAGCCATGATACTTCCCATCAACAGTCCACACTCAAGCAATTTATTGTGTTTGGATGCAATTGCTGGCAATGACTTAACTGCCAGCTTGGACACGACAAATCACTTTCAGCATCATGTCAGCTCTCTGTGATTAAACTGTGGATCTTAGAAGGCCCAGCCTCATGGGATCTGTATATAAGGACAGGCACAGCTAGCTGTGAGTGTTGCCAGGGCCACATCCAGGTGTGAAATGGATAGGTCTGCACAGCCACACAACTATTCCTGTGCCCCATGACTTGGAGCGTGATGTCAGGGAAAGCTAATGAGGGGGAACAGACCTGTCTGAGCCCTCTCCTTTGGTGTGTGTGTGAAATTCATGTCTGAATATTACATAGAGAGATGCCATCTGTTTAGTCTAGGTCAAGGATATGCTGCCCTTCGATTAGGGCAATTCTAAGCAAGGAAACAGAGGAAAGTGGAGGCTAAAGCCAGAAACAGGGAGCTAAGAGGGGAATGAATTTTCATGTCTCTGGGTC